>NC_082714.1:131778818-132498818 GCF_030144855.1 Hypanus sabinus
AACAGAATTGAAATGTACTGCCTTAGAAAGATGTCTCACTATGGTATTCCGTACACTTGCTCCATTAAGACCGCTGCAAGGGGATAAACTGATTATTATACAAACAGTTTGTGAGATTGGAAAATTACCAACAAATGAATTGGGAGATAGTAAAACTGTCTCCACAGATAACATCAAACCTTCCCCTGCAGGATTTATCCCCCAGAATGAGTGGAAACCTTATATTAGACATGGGTCCACCACAAAGCCCCTACACCCTAACAGGTGGTGGCTGAGATCTTTTGAAAAGAAAAAGCACATTTAGCTGTTGAAAAGCAGCTAAAAAGTTCCTGCTCACTTTTTGGAAGATCTTATTGATCCATTGCCCAGGGATAATACATCCAGCATGAGTTGTTGTTTTTGGAGTAGGACAGACTCAAACTCCTGGAAGAAGTGTTGCTTCTGCTGTATATTACTTTTAATATTTGTGCTTATAATAATAATGTTTAGTATTGCCTTACTTATCACTTGCTTTATAGCAGATGAAGTCACATTTCAAATGGAAATTGTCATTTCCAGCTCAAACACCCTTAAAACCTGATGACTCAGAGAATATTATATTAACAGGATCTGCAGGCAATGATGATTCTAATTTATTACTGAATGACCCTTACCTCTTGGTCATATGTGAACTAATACACGAAAACGCTTGATCCTTGCCTCCGGCAAAGTGATTATTCCTGTCCACTTAAACATTCACACACTAAAAGTGAAATTTATTAACAGATGAAATGAACTGTCAGGAAATGTAGAGGAGGCTTGAACCAAACACAAAACTGCTGAGATGATTTAACAGCGAGTGATCACTTTAATAATGAACTGCAAAATAACAAGCCACAGGGACCACAGAACAAGAGAGAGCAGATACCAAACACCACAGGCGACAAGCTAACTGAAAGCTAGAAGCATTTGGTTCAATGGGTGAACAGGGACTATGGATGAGATCTGGATTTAAATAGGCCGCTGATGATGAATTGGACATGAGAGCCAGGTGACTCCTGTTAGCTGGGTGCAGTCTGGCAGGCACCTGCCTGTGTAGGTCTGACATGGACATAGATGAATGAACCACTTGCAGAAGTTATTAATAACACCCTAACAAAACTGAAAGATTCCAAATATTGAATTTAAACGAATAAAGGAATCACTTGACATGGATCTCCCTACATCTGAAGAAAAGTTTAGACAGTGTTATGCCATAGAATGGTCCCACTCGTGGGGAAGTAACATTGAAACCATTAGATGAGAACATTGTGAAACCATATGCTTTTTTTCATAGGCAACACGAGTGAATCTGCAGATGCTGGAAATAAATAAAAACACAAAATGCTGGCAGAACTCAGCAGGCTAGACAGCATCTATGGGAGGAGGTAGTGACGACATTTTGGGCTGAAACCCTTCATCAGGAGTGAAGTAACATGGGATGGTCGAGGGGGGATAAGGAGTGGGGGGAGGGATGAAGTAGACAGCTGGGAAGTGATAGGCTGAAGGGAAATGGGCTAGGGGGAAGGTGGAGAATTATAAGAAATAAAAGAGAACGAAAGGTAGGGCTGGGGGGAGATTATAGTGAGGGGGGAAAAAGAGAGAAAGAGAACCAGACTAAAATTATAGATAGGGATGGGGTAAGGGGTGGGGGGCAGGGGTATCCATGGAGGTCAGTGAGTTGGATGTTCATGCCAGCAGGTAGGAGGCTACCTAGGTGGGAGATAAGGTATTGCTCCATCAACCTGCATGTGGCCTCATCTTGACGGTAGAGGAGGCCATGGACAGACATGTCGGAGTGGGAGTGGTCTGTGGAATTGAAGTGTGTGGCCACAGGGAGATCCCGCCACTGCTGGAGGACTGAGCGCCGGTGTTCAGCGAAACGGTCTCCCAGTCTGCAGCGGGTCTCCCCAATGTATAAATGGCCACATCGGGAGCACCGGATACAGCATATCACCCCAGTTGACTTGCAGGTGAAGTGGTGCCTCACCTGAAAGGACTGTCTAGGGCCTGGGATGGTGGTGAGGGAAGTGTGGGGGCAGGTGTAGCACTTCTTCCACTTGCAGGGATGAGTGCCCGGAGGGAGGTCGGTGGGGAGGGGTGGGGGGGGGATGAATTGGCAAGGGAGTCGCGTAGGGAGCGATCCCTGCCGAAAGCCAAGAGTGGGGTGGAGGGGAAGATGTGGTTGGTGGTGGGATCACGTAGGAGGTGGAGGAAGTTACAGAGGATTATACGTTGGATCTGTAGGCTGGTAGGGTGATAGGTGAGGACCCGGGGGACTCTATCCCTGGTGGGCTGGCGGGGGGATGGGGTGAGGGCAGAGGTGCGTGAAATACAGGAGACGCAATGGAGGGCAGAGTTGATAGTGGACAAAGGGAAGCCCCTTTCTTTAAAAAAGGAAGACATCTCCTTCGTCCTAGAATGAAAGGCCTCATCCTGAGAGCAGATGCAGCGGAGGTGGAGGAATTGAGAGAAAAGGATAGCATTTTTGCAGGAGATAGGGTGGGAGGAGGAATAGTCTAGGTAGCTGTGGGAGTTAGTAGGTTTGTAGTAGACATCGGTGGATAGGGTGTCTCCAGAGATAGAAACAGAAAGATCTAGAAAGGGGAGGGAGGTGTCAGAAATAGACCAGGTGAATTTGAGGGCGGGGTGAAAGTTGGAGGCGAAGTTAATGAAGTCGACGAGCTCAGCATGCGTGCAGGAAGCAGCACCGATGCAGTCATCAATACAACGTAAGAAAAGAGGAGGACAGATACCGGTGTAGGCTTGGAACATAGATTGCCTACTGATGAAGGGTTTCGGCCCGAAACGTCATCACTACCTCTTCCCATAAATGCTGTCTGGCCTGCTGGATTCTGCCAGCATTTTGTCTTTTTATTGCTCTTTTTCATGAAGGATTCTGCATTAGGCAGATCTCTTATTGCCCTTTCCCTTTATGGCCGAGAAGTATATGAACATAATTACTACAAAGATGTTAGACGTTTCCATTTCTCCAATTATGGCCACAACTCCATTCCATTGTTAAATGTCAGGGTAACATGACAATTTCCAGCATTTCAGGGTTATGTTCTCAATAGTTTAGCGAAGCCCTTGATCCAGGGTTTTGCATGGGAAGAGGAGATGGAAAGATGCACTGAAGCAAAAGGTAAGATCAAACGAAAATAATTTCCTTCCTAGTCTACTGAGACTGATCAGTCCAATCATTTCTAGAGATTTTACTGCCATAGTCTATTTATCTACCCAGATTTCCTTTTTGTCCTTAATCAAGCAATCATGAATAGTTTGTGCTGAGGTGCAAATAATACAACAAAAATTAATCTGGAATTACTGGTGTCCTTACAAGTTCAATTAAATAACTAACTACAAGTTGAAAAATATTAATATTACTCCTCAAATAGACAATGTTACATACACAGACAAGTCTTCAATTATTGCTGTGTATTCAGTCACATAGTTATCATCAACAGGTCAGGAGAAAAAATGATTTGGCCCTAAAAAATTGCCATGATATACAAACTCCATTTCCAGAAAAGTTGGGATATTTTCCAAAATGCAATAAAAACAAAAATTTGTGATATGTTAATTCACGTGAATCTTTATTTAACTGACAAAAGTACAAAGAAAAGATTTTCAATAGTTTTACTGACGAACTTAATTTTATTTTGTAAATATACACAAATTTAGAATTTGATGGCTGCAACACACTCAACAAAAGTTGGGACAGAGGCATGATTACCATTGTGTTACATCACCTTTCCTTTTAATAACACTTTTTAATCGTTTTGGAACTGAGGATACTAATATGATATGCAATTGGAAATTTTGTCCATTCCAGCTTGATGTAAGACTTCAACTGCTCAACAGTCCGTGGTCTCCGTTGCTTGATTCTCCTCTTCATGATGCACTATACATTTTCAATAGGAGATAGATCTGGACTGGCAGCAGGCCAGTCAAGCACACGCACTCTGTGTCTACAAAGCCAAGCTGTTGTAGCCCGTGCAGAATGTGGTCTGGCATTGTCCTGCTGAAATAAGCATGGATGTCCCAGGAAGAGAAGTTGCCTTGATGGCAACATATGTCTCTCTAAAATCCTAATATATGCCTCAGAGTCAATGGTACCTTCACATACATGCAACTCACCCTTGCCATGGGCACTGATGCACCCCATACCATCACAGATGCTGGCTTTTGCACCTTTTGCTGATAACAATCAGGATGGTCGTTTTCATCTTTGACACGGAGAACTCGATGCCCGTTTTTTCTGAAAACTAGCTGAAATGTGGACTCATCTGACCACAGCACACGGTTCCACAATCTTTCGGTCCATCTGAGATCAGCTCGGGCCCAGAGAGCTCACCAGCGTTTCAGCATAGAGTTGATGTATGGCTTCCTCCTTGCGTAAGACAGTTTCAAGTTCCATTTCTGGATGCAGCAACAGACTGTGTTAAGTGACAATGGTTTTCCGAAGTACTCCCGAGCCCAGGTGGCTATAATTGTCACAGTAGCATGATGGTTTCTTAGGCAGTGCTGCCTGAGGGCTCGAAAATCACGTGCATTCAGCAGTGGTTTCGGACCTTGTCCTTTACACACTGAGATGTCTCTGAATTCTCTGAATCTTTTCACAATATTATGTACTGTAGATGTTGAAAGACCTGAACTCTCTGCAATCTTGCATTGAGAAACGTTCCTTTTGAACTGACTAACAATTCTCTCACGAATTTTGGCACAAAAGGGTGAGCCACGACCCATCCTTGCTTGCAAAGACTGAGCCTTTGATGGACGCTACTTTTATATCCAGTCATGATACCTCACCTGCTACCAATTAGCCTGCTTAATGTAGAGTCTTCCAAACCGGTGTTACTTGAATATTCTGTGCACTTTTCAATCTTATCTTAACTCTGTCCCAACTTTTGTTGAGTGTGTTGCAGCCATGAAATTCTAAATTTGTGTATATTTACAAAATACAATTAAGTATGTCAGTAAAACTATTGAAAGTCCTTTCTTTGTACTTTTGTCAGTTAAATAAAGGTTCACATGAATTAACATATCACAGATTTTTGTTTTTATTGCATTTTGGAAAATATCCCAACTTTTCTGGAAATGGGGTTTGTATTTTTTAAGTGTTCAAGTAAGACCGCCTGCACAGAAATGCATTGACAGTGCTCACCCTAATAATAACCCGAATGTGATAGTTTGGTTCACTGGGAACATAAAAAATTTCTAATGACAAAAGTTGTTCAGAGGATCACCCACTCTTAAAGGTTTATAAAAGAAATGACTATTGGAGTAATCTGATTATTTACTCTATGTTGCAAATCGCAAAACAAAAATGCAAGTCCAGTTTTATGGAATGATTTATAATGGTGCAACATGGAATGTTCTAGAAGGACTTGATATTGGACAACAATGGTTAGAAGAAACTCAGTCAAATTAAAAGAATGTTCCCTAAACATTATTGTATTCTGGTTTAAGATGGTGCTGGTGATGACTGGCGACTAATTATTGGTGGCAAAAAAAGACAATGAAGACGACTAAATACCTTATTAATAACTCTTTATTAATGATGATCAGTGCTAACAATAGAGCGGCGGAGGCGCAGATGAGGAAAGCAGAGGCATGCGGTGGTGGAGCTGGAGACGCATGGAAGGTATGGATGGGACACACGGAGGCAGAGGCAGGTTTGAAGCAGAGTCAGGGCAGTGTCGTGGTGTCCCTGAGAGTGAGGAAAGTTCCGATGTCTGATCAATTTAAGCACCAGGCTGAATTGGAAAGATTGGTTACAGGCAGACATCCCACCCTGCGAAAACTCACTTCAGGGAGGTAGCACCCCTGCCCCCTGCAACCCCATATTCCCCCCCCCCCCACCCTGGTCGACCTCCAAGGGTGTATGTAATACTTTGCTTTGAGATTTTGTCTAATCTGTAAACTAAGTTGGGTATATGCAGAAAATGTGACATTAAAATATGTACTTATATTATCATGGAGTCATTCCTTATTCTATGACAACTTTGAGCAAGTTTACAGGGAGTTTGGCCTCTTCACGTAGGACATTAATAGAGTAGCTCCTTAGCAGCCAGCCAGCAAGTTTAAATAACATTAGCTATGCTTATAAATGAATGACGCCTGTTAAACTCACCTCAACATGTCTTTTACAGTCATTTAACCCACCATGGGCAATAGAAAAGTCACTGTTGCAGACAGTGCAGCAAGCAACACTGTCATTATTTTTGACCCCTATTAGCCAGGAGTACACTTTAGTGTAGTCTGGGGTGAAGTATGTTTTATATTTTCTTTTTTTTGGAACACTCTGCCATGGTGCTGCAGGACACTAAACTGAACTGATGGACAATGAAAGAGAGAGAGAGAGAGGTCGACTGTAAAGCCGCCCACGGAGAAAACCGATAGGTCTACTTAGCACAAAGAGTGGCTGGGCCAGAACGGAAAAGCAGAGTGTTGGGACCAGAGGCGAGGTGAGGGCAGGTTCTGCCTGATCCTGCTCTTTTCTCCATGATGTTTACTCAGTTCAACTCTGAAATGAGTCTGTGGCCTGCTCCAGCTTTGTGATGAACTGAGGCTATATCCTGCATCAGCTACAGTGATGCTTGGCTTCATGTCTTTCATAAAACATCAGTTCGGAAGCTATTTGCTTACTTTTATTGTTTGTATGAGTGTTTGATGGTCCTCTTTTTTTTAAAAAAAAGATTCTTTTGAGGTTTCTTTGTTTTCTGGCTGTCTGAAAGGAGAGAAATCTCAAGATTATATAATGTATACATAGTTTGATAATAAATCTACTTTAAACTTTAGAGAGTAACTGAACTGATACAATCAGACAAGTGAGGCATCTCCTTTCATAAGTTTCCTAGCAGACTCATAACAAACCTCAATCTGACTTAACACCCCAGCTGAAAGAACAGCTAAGACCTGACCAGCTGTTGCAAATTTAGGTCCTGCAACAGTGAATATAGTTTCTGGGTGGTTTGCACTACATTAAATTGGATTGAAGATTTTTTTTTGCACTTTTTCAATGGACAATTCTCCTAGACTTTGGATTTATTGTTTTTATAACGCTCCTTCTGCTGAAACTTTGAAGTCTACAGGGTGGAGGTTGGGTGACTTCTACTTTTAGTTAACAGCTCCACTCCTAAGACTCTGTTAATTCCAATACTTGACCTGCACTACTATTTCAGTTTTTCTCATATATCTGTTTTGCTTTACATTGCCTCATACTCACCTCTTTTCCTATTCCTCTGATTTGTCCTCAAACCTGGAAGAGTGAAGATCAGGAATTGGCATAATCATGTTAGTTTTGCTTCTCTCCTTTTTCCAGTCCTGATCACTAACAGGTGAGGGGGCTGAGAACTGTCTGCTGCAAACAATTGGGCTAATCACACAATCACACAGAAAGATGAGCAATAAACATTATTAGTGAAGGGTTTTGATCCGAAATGTTGACTGTACTCTTTTCCATAGCTGCTACCTGGCCTGCCGAGTTCCTCCAGCATTTTGTGAGTATTGCTTGGATTTCCAGCATCTGCAGATTTTCTCTTGTTTTTGATTATTTTTTACCCACCAATTGGATGTTACCTATTTACTTTCTAACATGGGTAATGTTTTAACAAAAACAGGAGAAAATCTGCAGATGCTGGAAATCCGAGCGACCCACACAAAATACTGGAGGGACACAGCAGGCCAGGCAGCGTCTACGGAAAAAAGAACAGTCGATGTTTTGGACTGAAAAAAAAAAGCTGTGGAGTAGATTTTAAAGATGGGGGTAAGGGGGGAGAGAAACACAAGGTGATAGGTGAAATCTGAAGGGGCAGGGATGAAGTAAAGAGCTGGGAAGTTGATTGGTGGAAGAGACAGAAGGCCATGGATGAAAGAAAAGGAGAAAAAGGGGTGGGGGAGGGAGGAGCCCCAGAGGGAGGCGATGGACAGGCAAGGAGATAAGGTGAGGGAGGGAAAAGGGGATGTATTTTGTAAATGTGTTGTTCATCACTAATAGTGGCATTATACTATCATGACTTTTAAAACATTCTGTCTCACTATATTTTGTATGTTAATTTATTCAATCGTTAAAGCTACTCCTAAGAAATGCTATACTCCTGATAACCATTTTACCCATTCTGATGTGATATCTTTGTCATTCTAGAGCAATGTCATTCTAGAGCCTCCAAGGTCTACAGGGTCACAGGTAGAACTGCTTGAACATGCTTAATTTACTATTGGGGTAGAAGCACATGTGGCATATGTGGTACAATGCAGCAAAGAGCACCACTAAGCCTATTAAAATTGCTATTCACGGTACATTTAATATTACTAGAACAATCTGTAAATTTGATTGTTGAAGTCTCATGGTTTGACAGAATGGACTGGTTAGCTCTTGCTTGGTTAAAGTTTTCTGGGGAAACACAAAAACTAGAAAGATTGGTTAGGACCAGTCATTAACAAAGTAAAGACGGAATACCTAAACAATTATACTCAGAGTCCAGAATCACCAAAATGGGAAGAAATGGTATGGTTGGTACCAGAATGTTAAATTACAACATTCCAATGGGTGTTCACTCCCTTGGGAGGGACATAACCCACTCTTATGTTCTGACATCTTTTTTGGGGAATTAAAAGTATAGACAGAATCCTCAACAGGAGAACCTTATTCTTCCTGTAAATGGTTCACTTTTATGTATATTATTATTCTGTAAAATGCAATAGCTGATGTTTATAATTTTTGGTAAATAAATGTGAGATTCCTAATCCTCAGGCAAAAGCAGACAGCAATACACAATCAGTAACTTGTTTACCAGACTCCTTTTTAGAAAACCCGAGTAAAGTCATGCACAGCATCGAAAGCAGTGTGAATACCCTTGTGAAGGAAATAAACTACCTTCAGCTCATTGAAAGACATTGCCAGCTGACCCAATGGACTAATGGTGACGGAGACAGTGATTTGAACTTGAATGAGAAAATGGCAAGAATTGTTTGTGGAGAAGATTTTAATGATGGACTTATAATATGGACATTGATGCATTGTTTCCCCATGTTTATAGAAAATTGTAATAGCAAAATTTCTTTGAGGTGAGGAAGCGCGCGCAGCTGAGCTTAAGAAAGTGAATACGCTAAAGAGCAAATTATACAGTAACTCCTAAATTGGGAAGTACTCAATGAGTTATTTGAGCATCAGATCAGAGAGGGCTTTTCAAGCACTGGATCCCTACAGGAGAGGTAGGTAGAGTGATAGGATCCTTGGTAGGATTCTTTATCTTGATGCTTCCAGGGCCAGGGGGCCTCTTCTTTTTGACAAGCTTAGCTTTCTAAACACAGCAGCAGCCACTTGTTAAGGTTCAACAGTTGGAAGTTAAGCTTCCAACGAATATCCTTTTTTAGCTTCTATTTGTAAATAGGAGCCAGTCTTTAGTTCTTAATGTAAATGGAGAGCAGTATTCAGCTTGGAGTTTGAAAACATGGCTTTGGAAACAGATGTATTGTCTATAGGAAGCAGGATATTGGGTCTGTGGACCTGGTTTATTGCTGCTGAAGAGGTACAGTTTAAGACAATGGGTTATTTAATTGGCTTATTTCAAATAAATAACGCTGGCTTAAGTTGTTTAGTTCAAGAAAGCTTGCAGACCAAATGGAGACAATCACTTGACATATCAATAATTGGTCTAGTAAAATTTTGGGAATTATATATACTCAGAGAAGTTAGTTTTAAGCATTTATTATGGGTAGCTGGGATCTGTGTCTCCAAGAAGCTTTTGGACCCTTATGTAAAAAGAGTATCTGAAATGTCATAGCTATGTGGTCTTTCAAGTGGCAGAAAAAGAGGATAAATATAGAGAGCAGTTCAAACATATTAGGAGTGGGATAAGGAACATCAAGAAGTGGGAAAGCAACATGGGCTGAACTATAGTCCATTCCTCTACCTACTATTTCTGCAACAGACAATTAGCTCATCTGCAGTGTTGATATGTCCTTTTAGCTCATAGAAATTGTACCTGTGTATTGTAAATCCTTTCAGAAATGCTTTGTAATTTAGACATGTTTGAAAGAATAGAAATCTTCTTGAAGTTTTAAATGTGTTTAAAAATGTTGTTTGGATTTAAAAATGTGTCACAGAAACTAAATGAAATGTGTTTTAAACTACAGTGGATTATGTTTAATTGGGCACATTGGGACCAATACATTTTGACTCAATTAAGTGGCTGCCCCAAAGTGAGTAACAACTTATGTATTTAAAGGAAATACAAAACAAGTTAGGACACTGGCAAAAGTATTATAGTTCTATAAAACTGTGTATTAGTTCCTAATAGTTATCAATGGACTATTTCATCCAGTGTACACAATAAACATAATCAGTACTGACCCCTAGTGTAGATAATGGACTGCCTTTATGCAATGCTATCGAAGATTGCAAATCTTCATTTTCACTGTAACATTCAAGGCCGTTTTCAATACCGTTAAATTCTTCATAGTCCTAACCTGTTGAAGTCGTGAAATTGTTTCCTTTCACTTCCGGCTGTTTCTGGCATCTCCAAGCCTGAATGCTTGAAATCACAGTGAGCAAAGCAATTCAGAATTGTTTATTGTTTATTTCCCACCAACTATCAGTGACAAAAATCCCTGCTTTTTGAACACAAATACATATATTGACGCTATTTAAAAACTGTTCGCACTATGCAGAGTGTAGTGATGCTAGTTAGAACCTGTTCATAGCATGTCCCCTGCTCTAATTAAGTGACCTAGTGTCCCAAGTATAATGAAGGGAACCCTGGCTATTATCCTGATTTATCTTTGTTCTTTAAGAGTTATGCTAAATAAGCAGCTGTCTCAATTAACCGCTGGCCCAGCTAACCAGAATCCACTGTACTTTGTTATCTGGTAGTATCTTCTCCTTGGTAGGGAGGAGGGACCCACCACTCAACTAATGGACATTGGTAGCTAAACACATCACAGAGAATAAACAGGGAAATGAACTAGTCTTCAACGATTGGGTAACTACAGTATAATCTCCCTTTAGTGAGGGTACCAGTGGCATTTATGTGGGTAGGACTTTATGATCTTCGTTTGAGTTTAGAACTTCGTGGTCAGCAAACCCAATACCATCTTATACTGTCGTGCATTTTGTCCAAATTGCCTAACTCGGCTCCTATCCCTGAAAACCTATTGCAAACACCTACCACTCTCTGCATAATAACAACATACTTAGCCTTTGTTGCTTTTAAACGTTCCCCCATCCTTAAGAAGATATCCTCTGCTGTTTGATACTTCTACCCTGGGGAAAGATTCTGACAGTTTACCCTATATCTGCCTATCATAATCTTAAGAACCTCTATCAGTTCCCCCCTCAGGCTCAGTGTTCCAGAGAGAACCCCCCAAGTTTGTTCACCCTTGTAGCTTATACCCCCTAATCCACGCAGCATCCTGCAAGCTCTCCACTGTCTCCACATTTCTATAATGACCCAGCCAGACTGCATGCAATGCCTAGACTCCGGTTTGTTATTACTGACATATGTCATCAAAGTTGTTTTGCAGCATGCAGTACGATCTGAGACATAAAATTTACTCTAATTCATAAAAATAAATAAGGTTGTTCTTAAAAAAGTTGAGTGTTGGTCTTCAGGCTCCTGTATCTCACCCCCACTATCAGAAACACAAAGAGAACATGTCCCAAATGGTGAGGATCTTTAATGATGAATGTTGCCTTCTTGAAGATATCCTTAATGGTGGGGAGGGTTGTGCCCATGATGGGACTGACTGAGTCTACACCTCTGCAGCTTCTTGTGATCCTGTGCATTGGAGGTTCCATACCAAGCTGTGATGCAAACTGCCAGGAGGGTCTACACCAGGCATGGGCAAACTACGGCCCAGGGGCCATATGCGGCCCGTTAAGGTATTTAATCCGGCCCACAGAATTTGATGAAATTATATTAATAAACCTTGTTAACATTTTCTCCCCGCAATTCTGGTGTTATCCCAATAGATGACGCACTCTATATACATTGACCTTTGTTGAGGTGCAGCGTATTACTCCACATTTGCGCTTTACTCTTTGTTCGGCTCGACCTATTTGTGTGAACAGGCGTTCAGCGTCATGAACATCAACAAAGCCAGCCACAAATCCGAGTTAACTGACCAGCACCTCAGATCCATCCTGAGAATCGCCACAACAAAACTAAATCCAGACTTTGATACGCTGGCTAAAAAGGGAGACCAACAACACTGTTCCCACTGAAATTAAAAATAAGTTTCTTCGTTGTGTTATGTAAAAAATGCATTTGAAAATATTTTTTTCAATAAGTCTTACATGTTACATGTCATTTCTGTTAAGTGATGGACATGAGTAGTGCACAGGTGCACGTACGATCTCAAAATAAAAAATGCGCTCCAGATCAAATAACGTGCTCCGCATACTGGCGCGCTGTCACTTCTGTCCTTGTGCTGGTCGTTGTTGAGTTTTGGCACAGGGACAATTGAATAAGAAGGAGCAGGACAAGTAGACCTGCATCTCCTACCGTTTTTGAAATAAAGACAGTCAGGAGGAGCGTGATGATGATAATATCTTGAAGGATAACAGAATTTTCAGTGCTTTAAAATAATAACTGTTACTATTAAAAAAAGCTGTATTTTATTCATTTAATTTTCAGTGTTTTAAAAGTCATTTCAATAAATAGCTAAATACCATGGGACTTCAAAGACAGATATTTTGTTGTAATGCATTTGTTCATTTTCAATTGAAATTAAAGCACATGTTTTCTACATATCCCATGATATTTTATTTTCTCTTATGAGGTGTATTACCAAAACACTCCGTCTATCTGCTCCTGGTCCGGCCCACCTGTCAAATTTTAGAACCCTTTGTGGCCCACAAGTCAAAAAGTTTGCCCACCCCTGGTCTACACCATGCATACATCTGTAGAAATTTGCAAGTCTGTAGTGACATACCAAATCTCCTCAAGCTTCTCCCTAAGTAAAGACCCTGATGTGCCGCCTCTATGATTGAAACAACGCATGGGGCCCAGGGTACTTTTTCTGAGATGTTGATGTCAGAAGCCTGAACTATAACCTTTTCCATTACAGACCTCTCAATGACACCACTCAGTTTTATAACTGACCGAAGGGTCTCGGTCTGAAACATCGACTGTACTTCTTTCCACAGATGCTGCCTGGCCTGCTGAGTTCCTCCAGCATTTTGTGTGTGTTGCAAAGTTTAATATAGGTGCAGTACGCCTTCCTTACTCCTACTCAGCATCAATACTGAGGCCTCTTTACAACCTTATCCACTGTGAACTTGGTTCCTAAAATCTGTCTGTACCTCAGTGCTACTAAGGGGTGTAACATTAACTGTAAACTTTCTTCTTTCAATTGACCTCTCTAAGTGCAATGCCTCACAATTACCTAGATTAAACTCCATCTTGCTTGTGCCGATAAAGGGTCTTGGTCAGAATCGGTGACTGTTCGTTCCTCTCCATAGATGTTCCCTGATCTGCTGAATTTCTTTAGCATTTTTTGTGCATTAAATTCCATCTGCCTCTCCTCTGTTGATTATCCTAACTCATTATATTCCCTGTACTCTTTGATAGTCCTTATGCTATCCCCAACTTCACCAATCTTGGTGATATTTGAAACTTGCTGATCCATTTATCTAGATTTCAACCAGATCGCTGATGTACTGTATGTCACAAACAACAGGGCTCCCAGCACCAGTCCTTGTGGAACATTCTTGTTCACAGACTCCTGCCAGAATAACACCCACCTTTTTTTCATCAGCACTTTCTGTCTGCTATGGCAAGCCAGTTCTGAATTCAAACTTGCAATTCACCCTGTATCCAATGCACCTTTATATTCTGAATCAACCTCCCACAAGGGACTTTTCTCAAATGTCTTACAAAAATCCAGGTATTTTAAAACAAAAAGAACCTGTACTTAAATGACAACCATCAGGCTCCTGAACTCGAGTGGACAACTTCACACCCCACCCCCCCCCCCCACCCCCCAACACAACTGATTCCACAACCTATGGACTCATTTTCAAAGACTTCACAACTCAGGGTCTCAATAAAGAAGTGGATTCCAGTTAACTGGGACACTTTGGGATCAGTGTATTTTGCCCCAACTAAGCGTCTGCCCCAATTAGCTGAAGTTTCATGGAAACGGTTAAAAGGTATAAAAAATACAAACTACTGTTTAACTGAGTATCAAATTATGTTTTTAAGTGAAATACAGAACAAATTAAAACACCAGAAATACAACCACAGTACAATGAAACTGTAGTTCTGATGCACCATCAATAACTCTCGGAGACGGGAGATGAAAGAACGATAGGCTTTTATTAGCAGCAAAAGGGAGCACAGCATCTCGGAGACTGAGGGAGGAGCAGTGCCTCCAATCGCCTTTATACAGGGGTCTGTGGGAGGAGCCACAGGAACAGTCAGCAGAGGGGCATGTCCAGACAGGTATACATAGTTTACTACAAGTTCCTAATAGTTGTTGATGGAGGAATTCATCCACATTGTGTTCTTTGACTTTGAACAAAATCAGTGAAGACATATAGTGCAGAAAGTGGACTGCCTTCATGCAATGCTTTCCATGGCTACATCCTCCAAATCTTTATCTTCATTGTACATTTAAAATGACCATTTGGAGAGATCAGAAGCTTGAGAGGGCATAATTCACTCAGGTTCGCTGATTGGCTAATAAAGGCAGCGAATCGTGGCAGTTTTTTGGATCTTTGAGCAGCGACCAATCGGCCTTTGGGATTGATGAGCAAAAACAAATTAAAGTAAGGCAGGGAGAAGCAGAGTGGACAGGGTTAGAGTGGAGAACTTGAGGCTTTAGCTTTCGTGGCTTCAGCAAGGAGAGGTTTCTGTCAGAGAAGCCTTTACATTTGCTCAGTTAGGCCAGTGGAGATGCCAGTCAGGATAGTGGAATGCTCCTCTTGCAAGATGTGGGAAGGCAGGGAGACCTCCAGTGTCCCTGATGACTACAGCTGCAAGAAGTGCTTCAAGCGGCAGCTTCTAACAATCTGCGTTATGGAGTTGGAGCTGGAACTGGATCATACATGATAAATAGGACATACAGACAAGTAGTTACACACAAGGTGCAGAACACAGGAAACCGGTGCCAGTCAGGAAGGAGAAAGGGGTTAAAGAGCCAGTGTAGAGTACCCCTGTGGCCATCCCCTGAAAATGAATTACAGGGGTATCACTTTGGACACTTTGGTGGGGGGAGAGGAATACCCAGCAGAGGAAAGTCACAGTGTTTGTCTCTCTGGCACTGAGTCTGGCTCTGTGTCTCAGAAGGGAAGGGGGGGGGGGTGGAGAAGAGGCTACGGTGATACGGGATTCGTTAGTTAGGGAAACAGAAAGGAGGTTCTGGGGGCAAGAACAAGATTCATGGATGATATGTTGTCTTCCAGGTACCAAGGTCAGGAACATCTCAGATCAAGTCCTCAGCATGGACTTGAACAGGGTGAACAGCCAGATGTTGTGGTCCGTGTAGGTACAAATGACATGGGTAGGGCAAGTGATAAGGTTCTGCAAAGGGAGTTAAAGGGCAGGGCCTCCAGGGTTGTTACCTCTGGATTGCTGTCCATGCCACGTGCTCATGCTAGGAAGATTATACAGGTTAATATGTGGCTAAGGAGTTGGAGTTGGTGCAGGAAGGAGGGCATAAGATTTTTGGACATTGGGCTCTCTTCCAAGGAAGATGGGAGCTGTACAGAAGGGACACTTTACGTCTGAACTAGAAGGGGACTAGTATCCTAGCTCCATCATTTTGTGTGTGTTGCTTCAATATCAATAGACAATAGTCAATAAGTGCAGAAGTAGACCATTTGGCCCTTCGAGCCTGAACTGCCATTTTGAGATCATGGCTGATCAACTACTATCAATACCCGGTTCCTGCCTTGACCCTATATCCCTTGATTCCCCTATCCTTAAGATATCTATCTAGCTCCTTCTTGAAAGCATCCAGAGCATTGGCCTCCACTGCCTTCTGAGGCAGTGCATTCCACACCCCCACAACTCTCTGGGAGAAGTTTTTCCTTAACTCTGTCCTAAATGACCTACCCCTTATTCTTAAACCATGCCCTCTGGTACTGGACTCTCCCAGCATCTGGAACATATTTCCTGCCTCTATCTTGTCCAATCCCTTAATAATCTTATATGTTTCAATCAGATCCCCTCTCAATCTCCTTAATTCCAGTGTGTACAAGCCCAATCTCTCTAACCTCTCTGTGTAAGACAGTCCGGACATCCCAGGAATTAACCTTGTGAATCTACTCTGCACTTCCTCTACAGCCAGGATGTCCTTCCTTAACCCTGGAGACCAAAACTGTACACAATACTCCAGGTGTGGTCTCACCAGGGCCCTGTATAAATGCAAAAGGATTTCCTTGCTCTTGTACTCAATTCCCTTTGTAATAAAGGCCAACATTCCATTAGCCTTCTTCACTGCCTGCTGCACTTGCTCATTCACCTTCAGTGACTGATGAACAAGGACTCATCGATCTCTTTGTATTTCTCCCTTACCTAACTCTACACCGTTCAGATAATAATCTGCCTTCCTGTTCTTACTCCCAAAGTGGAGTTTGAACACATTAAACGTCATCTGCCAAGTATCTGCCCACTCTCCCAGCCTATCCAAGTCACCCTGAATTCTCCTAACATCCTCATCACATGTCACACTGCCACCCAGCTTAGTATCATCAGCAAACTTGCTGATGTTATTCTCAATGCCTTCATCTAAATCGTTGATGTAAATTGTAAACAGCTGTGGTCCCAATACCGAGCCCTATGGCACCCCACTAGTCACCACCTGCCATTCCGAAAAACACCCATTCACTGTTACCCTTTGCTTTCTATCTGCCAACCAGTTTTCTATCCATGTCAATATCTTCCCCTCAATGCCACGAGCTCTGATTTTACCCACCAATCTCCTATGTGGGACCTTATCAAATGCCTTCTGAAAATCGAGGTACACTAAATTCACTGGATCTCCCTTGTCTAACTTCCTGGTTACATCCTCGAAAAACTCCAACAGATTAGTCAAGCATGATTTGCCCTTGGTAAATCCATGCTGGTTGGGCCCAATCCTATCACTGCTATCTAGATATGCCACTATTTCATCTTTAATAATTGACTCTAGCACCTTCCCCACTACTGATGTTAGGCTGACAGGATGATAGTTCTCTGTTTTCTCCCTCCCTCCTAGCCGGAAGGTTTGTTAATGTTGCACAGTGGGGTTTAAACTCGAACTGCAAGAGGATGGAAACCAAAGTGCCAGAATAGTTAGTGGAGAGCGTTGTCTAAGACCTCAGACAAATTCAGGAATAAAAAAGTTGAGCATTGTACAACTAGTGTCCTGAGCTGTGATACTTCAATGCAATAAGTATTGTAGGAAAGGCAGATGAGCTCAGCTCATGGATCAACACCTGGAATTATAATATTGTAGCCTTTACTGAGACATAGTTGCAGGAGGGGCAGTACTGGCAGCTCAATATTCCAGGGTTCCGTTGTTTTAGATGTGACAGAGTGGGAGGAATTAAAGGAGGAGGAGGGGTGGTGTTACTAGTCAGGGAAATTGTCACAACAGTGCTCCATCAGGACAGACTGGAGAACTCCACTAGTGAGGCTTTATGGGTGAAACTGAGAAATAAGAAAGGTATGACCATGTTAATGGGGCTATATTACAGACCACTCAACAGCCCTAGAGATTTAGAGGAACAAATTTGTAAAGAGATCACAGGCTGTTGCAAGAAACATAAGGTTGTTATAACAGGTGAATTTAACTTTCCATATATTCACTGGGAATCCCATACTGTCAATGGACTATAGTTTGTGAAATGCATTGAGGAAAGCTTCGTAAATCAGTATGAAGAAGTCCCAATGACAGAGTCTGCAATACTGGATCCCCTGTTAGGGAATGAGACAGGGAAATAACATTAATTTGTGAAGGGGAATACTTTGGATCTAGTGACCACAATGCTCTTAGTTTTTAAAGGAAATATGCAGAAAGATAGGTCTGGTCCACATGTTGAGATTCTAAATTGTAGAAAGGCCGATGTTGATGGTATCAGAAGTGATCTGGCAAGTGTAGATTTAGATAGGCTGTTGTCGGGTAAAGATGTACTTGGTAAGTGGGAGGCCTTCAAAAGTGAAATTTTTGAGAGTACAAAGCTTGGGTGTGTCCTTCAGAATAAAAGGCAAAGACAACAATTGTAAGGAACATTGGCTTTCAAGAGATATTGATGCCCTGCTTAGGAGAAAAAATGAGGTGCATAGCAGGTTTAGGCAGGTAGGAACAAATGAGGAGCTTATGGAGTATAAGAAATGAAAGAAAGCATTTAAGGAAGAAATCAGGAGAGCTAAAAGGAGGCATGAAGATGCTCTACAGACAAGGTGAAGGAGAATCCCAAAAGATCCTACAGATCTGTTAAGAGCAAAATAATTGCAAAGGGCAAAATTGGTCCTCTGGAAATCAGAGTGGTAATCCATGTGTGGTGCCAAAACAGATGGGGGAGATCTTAAATACATTTTTTGCATCTGTATTTACTCAGGAAATTGACCAAAAGTCTATATAAGTGAGGCAAAGTGGTATCATCTTCATGGACCTTGTAGAGATTACAGAGGAGGAGATGTTTGCTATCCTGCGAAAAATCAGGGTGGATAAATCCGCAGGACCTGACAAGCTTTTCCCTCAGGCCCTATGGGAGGCAAGTACAGACTGGGGCCCTCGTTGAGATGTTTAAATAATCCTTTGTGACAGGAGAGGTATCAAAGGATTGGAGGATAGCCAATGTTGTTCTGCTATTTAAGAAAGGCTCCAAGCATAAATCAGGAAGTTATAGGCCAGTGAGACTGACATCAGTTGTCAGAAATTTATAGAAAAGTACAGTATTCTAAGGGACCAGATGTAACTCAAAAACATAAAACTAATTGAAAGAAAAAACATGGAGCTGGAAAATGTGTGTTTTAGTTTAGTTCTTACATTTAGCAAGAGATTCACATATGATGTGGTGGTGTAATGATGATGCCATTCATGTAGTTTTACATATAATTCATAGTGAATTATATAAACAACAAAGAAAGGTTAATCAGTTTACAATACTACTCAAACATTACTGAAAAAGTAAATGCACAAAACTCATCACTGCTTAGCTATAAACTCCAACCCAATATAGAATGCATCCCAACCTGAATATGTAACGTATTGCTCTCCAGCCATCTTATATATAAACCCACTTTTGATCATCACTGTAGTCCCTCAACAGGACTGCTTGTCCAGGCTTTAACCATCAAACCTGCTTGCTGAGGAGTCCTCAGTTTGCCTCAGCTGTTTGTCCTCCATACTCCTTCTGAGACTGGGATTGAGGAGATTCAAGTGTGAATGTAAAGGACAACCCAGGAACAGCATAGATGTTGAGTTGTTGGTGTGGAGTGTGTTGCATTGTGATATGTAAGGAGGAAATTGCAAGATTCTGATTCAGTGTTCGTGTATTGTGTTCTGCTGACTTGAAGTGCATTCTTTAGATCTGAACAATCTGTTCCGCCAGGCCATTTGGAGTTGGGTGGTATTGGTATTGTGCAGATGAGCGCAAACCATGGTCCATTGTTACTGACTACGTGTTCTGGAACACCAGTCCTTGAGAAGAAGCATCTCAACACATCCACAGTGTGTGAAAGCTGTAGTGGAGGCTATTGGGGACACTTGCGGCCACTTTGACACTGCATTCGCTATTATCAAGAAATCTGTGTCCATGAATGGTCTGGTAAATTTGGCCACCAGAACCCTCTGCCAGGGTAATGCAGACTATTCCCAGGGATCTATCCCAACCCACCGGACAAAGCTTCGAGTCAATGCTTTCATTATAACCATTCCTAAAAGAACAGTATGTACTGTAGTTCCTCCAATACTTGAGCTCTCAGCTTAGATATTACACAACTCTGAATCCTTAAGACAATCTCCATCAAGGGCAACTTGCTCCCGGTGCCGGTAAAAATGGGGGAACTGGAATCTCCATTGCACACTCCAGCCATTTGGGGTTGCCATGTAGACTTGAGACAGTGTGGGGTCTTTTCTGGTTTCCCTTTGGATCATCTCTGCTGTAATAGGGAGAACTTCAATTTGCATTAGGGAGTCTATGTCAAGAGGAGTGTCTTCTTTTGTGAATATTTCAATTATTTCCTTTTCCAAGGGTAAAGTGACAATCCATCAACATTCCTATCCATGAGTTGTTCTTGTAATTGTGTCCACCAAGAGGCAGAGCCCATCTCTGCATTTGTGCTGCTGTTAGTGGAACACCTTTCTGTGGAATGAAAATGGACACCAGTGGTTGATCAAATCACAAGCAAGAGAACATTTGCAGTTGCTAAAAATCCAAACAACATCCACAAAATGCTGGAGGTACTCAGCAGGCCAGGCAGCATCTATGGAGAAAAGTACAGTTGATGTTTCGGGCCGAAACCCTTCGGCAGAATTGGAGGGAATTCTGTGGGTGTTGCTAGTAGTTGATCAGTAATGAGGTTAAACTCTCTCTCGTACAAGTACTGGTTGAAACATTTTAAATCCCTAGCCAGATTCAAGGCGCCTCTGTCAATCTGTTCATAATTTGTCTCTGCAGCATGGTGTAAAGGCTATGGGGGTGTTCACTTCTATCACTCATAAAATCTGACATGACCACACTTATACCTTCAATCGAGGAATCACAGGCAAGCTCCACTGGACGATGTGGATCATAATGTGTAAGAACAGTGTCTGATGTCACTATTTTCTTTACCTTTTGGAAACCACCTCACACTGCTTTGTCCATTGTCATTTCTTCCTGATCTGTAGAAGTTAGTTCAAGGTGTGGAGCACAGTAGTGAGATTTGGCCTGAACCCGTTTATAGTATTTGACAAATCCTAAAAAGGACCGTAACTGTGATATACACTTTGGACTTCACCACTGCTTGAATTTTTCAGCACACTTGCTTGTGTAAATCTTGTGCATCAATGGTGTGACCACAGTAAGTGATGCTAAGTTTAAAGAATTCACTCTTGTCAGGTCGTGGTCTGAGCTCATAATCTCCTAAACTTTTTAACACCATGTTGAGATTTTGGAGACGTTCCTTCTTACCTTTACCTGTAACAATGATGCCATCCTGGCAACACTGCATGCCTGGGCAGCCTTGCAACACCTTGTCCATTGCTTTCTGCTAGAGTGCAGGTACAGAAGCAGGTCCAAAAATAAGCCTATTATAGTGATAAGGCCCTTTGTGAGTGCTTCTGGTGAGAAACACCTTGGACTCCTCTTCCATCTCCGCCTGAAGGTAGGCCTCGTTAATTCCACTTTGTCCACTTAAGTCCACACCAGAAAGTTTTCCAAAGATATCTATCTTGGACAGGGGGTATTGATCTACTTTCAGTACTGGGTTGATGGTGACCTTAAAATTATCACAGATCCTGACAGACCCAGTTATCTTGGCTACTGGGACCACTGGCCTTGCCCATGGGCTCCACACAACAGTCCTTCAGCCACCATGCAATCCAGCTCACTCACTACTTTGTCATGGATGGTATAACAAACCAAACAGGCTTTGTAAAGCTTGGATATGGCATTTTAATTTAACTCAATTTTACCAGATATGTTTGAGTTTTCTAATGCCATCCTTGAACACTGCTGTGGCATCATCCAGTGCCTTTCATATTTCACTTTCAGTTGACTCTATTGCAGAGGATGTGGCATGCAAATAGTGAATGAATCTCCAATCAACTTGTAGTTGTCTCAGCCAATCATAGCCCCATAATGTTGGCCCTTTGTTTTTACCACACAAGCCAAGTGTGTCTTGTTGGTTGTTGTATTTCACTGTTACAAATGTCATTCCCATAGGAGTTATCTTTTCTCCAATATTTTCTTAGTTGGATTTCTGCTGGCCTCCGTTCAGTATCTTTAAAATGCCGTTCAAACTCACTTTGCGGAATGACTGAAACAGCCGAGCCAGTGTACAGTTCCATTTTAGTTAGTTTGCCATTCACTTCTGGTATAAATCATATTGCTTGTTATATTGTTCGTTTTCATATTGTAAATCTGAAGTCTACCATTCCTGTTGCATGGCACAACTCTACCAAAGAATGTGTAAGGCACTCTTCCCTTCGTTCACCCGCAGGTCACCTTTGGGGAAGATATAGCACCTGCTTAGCCCCCCCCACCCCCCCCACTCCCAATCAGGTCATGTCAAGCCATGGGAGATGGCCATATGTGCAGCTGGGACATATCACAAGTTCAGGTCATGTGACTACTGATGCCAGGCAGACAATCTCTGAAGAGTACTTACAATATTTGGGATCAACTGTCTGGTAAACACTCTGTCCAGGAGAAGGCAATGGCAAGCCACTTCAGCAGACAAATTTGCCAACAACAATCATGGCCATAGAAGGACCATCATACAACATGACACATACCGAAAGAATGAATGAACCCAGTCCTGTGCCACCCTCACCATGACCAGATTTTTCATTGACAGCATGCTGATCAGTGCTTTTTAAACTCAAATGTCACACTGCGCTTCAACAGGTAAGTAGCCGTATTGGCTTCATATTAAAACTACCTTGTCGGCACTGTTATGTTTTCTAACTCTGTTATGTATCCCGTAACTGGATAACTTACCAGCAAAGATAGAGAGGTCCGTTGAAGTCTGATGTCACTATTTTCAAACGTTTTTATTTATAAAGGGGCACAAAAGTAAGGTTAATACAAACATTCAGATAATGCACGTCGTCAATACTCAATCTAAAGCGCGGGTATAGTAATAATCTTCATTAAGAAGTAATCTCGACTGTTGTCTAGGGGATAATAGATTGTCCGTTGGAAATATAAAAGTCACTCAGAAGTCTGCAGGCTTCAGCCTTTTGGGAATCGCTGGGTTTCACGTGGGGCGACAGAGAGAGAGAGAGATTGGGGAGAAGAGGAAAGACTTGCCGGGTCTTTATGAAGCTTCCGTTGAATCGGGGGAGCGTTGGTTCCCCCTCCCCGATGTTAGTTAAAAGCGGTTTTCCGTGATTCCAGCCACAAATTCCAATCCCGGAATCTAACACACGTGGCTTCCTTCAAAATGGCTTCCCGCTACAGCGGGATCACTCTCGTGTCTTCTTGGTGCGTCTGAGGGGGCTTTCCCCCCCAGACCCTCCTTTATACTTCCTCACGGGGTCGCAGGTGTCAATCAGGTTGGGATGATGCAATCTCTCTCTCAACCAGTCCACTTTGCCCGAGGGCTTTTCACGTGGTCTCCATGAGACAATAGTCACTGTCGCCTTATCTTGCATCCCGGGTGGAATGTGCTATTCGGCACGTTTCTCTCTCTCCCACTTCCTGGGTCTACTGACCCCCCCTCAACAGGTGCTCTTCCGATTCTCACAAAGGAGGGGGCTGGGATCATAACAACTCCAAAACATAAACCTAATTGAAAGAAAAACAAGGAGCCGAGTGATGCTCGTCTTAGTTTTGTTTTAACTCTTAGTGAGACATGCATGTACAAACCACATTTCCAGAAAAGTTGGGATATTTTCCAAAATGCAATAAAAACAAAAATCTGTGATATGTTAATTCACGTGAACCTTTATTTAACTGACCAAAGTACAAAGAAAAGACTTTCAATAGTTTTACTGACCGACTTAATTGTATTTTGTAAATATACACAAATTTAGAATTTGATGGCTGCAACACACTCAACAAAAGTTGGGACAGAGTTAAAATAAGATTGAAAAGTGCACAGAATGTTCAAGTAACACCAGTTTGGAAGACTCCACATTAAGCAGGCTAATTGGTAGCAGGTGAGGTATCATGACTGGGTATAAAAGTAGCATCCATCAAAGGCTGTCTTTGCAAGCAAGGATGGGTTGTGGCTCACCCCTTTGTGCCAAAATTCATGTTAGAATTGTTAGTCAGTTCAAAAGGAACATTTCTCAACCCAAGATTGCAGAGAATTCAGGTCTTTCAACGTCTACAGTTCATAATATTTTGAAAAGATTCAGAGAATTCAGAGACATCTCAGTGCGTAAAGGGCAGGGTCAGAAACCACTGTTGAATGCGTGTGATCTTTGAGCCTTCAGGCGGCACTGCTTAAGAAACTGTCATGCTACTGTGACAATTATAGCCACCTGGGCTCGGGAGTACTTCGGAAAACCATTGTCACTAACACAGTCCGTCGCTGCATCCAGAAATGCAACTTGAAACTGTATTACGTAAGGGGAAAGCCGTACATCAACTCTATGTAGAAATGCTGGTGAGCTCTCTGGGCCCGAGCTGATCTCAGATGGACCAAAAGATTGTGGAACCATGTGCTGTGGTCAGATGACTGGGACATCCATCCTTATTTCAGCAGGACAATACCAGACCACATTCTGCACGGGCTGCAACAGCTTGGCTTTGCAGACACAGAGTGCGTGTGCTTGACTGGCCTGCTGCCAGTCCAGATCTATCTCCTATTGAAAATGTATAGTGCATCAAGAAGAGGAGAATCAGACAACGGAGACCATGGACTATTGAGCAGCTGAGGTCTTATATCAAGCAAGAATGGACAAAATTTCCAATTGCTAATCTACTACAATTAGTATCCTCAGTTCCAAAACGATTAAAAAGTGTTATTAAAAGGTAAGGTGATGTAACACAATGGTAATCATGCCTCTGTCCCAACTTTTGCTGAGTGTGTTGCAGCCATCAAATTCGAAATTTGTGTATATTTACAAAATAAAACTAAGTTGGTCAGTAAAACTATTGAAAATCTTTTCTTTGTACTTTTGTCAGTTAAATAAAGGTTCACATGAATTAACATATCACAGATTTTTGTTTTTATTGCATTTTGGAAAATATCCCAACTTTTCTGGAAATGGGGTTTGTATGACGTGATGGTGTATTTATATACTTTTACATTTAACCCGTAATGAATCATGTAAACAATGAATGCTTGATAAAAGAATGTTTCTAACATTACTGAAATATTAAATACCCAATTAGTTGTTGACTTTCTGTGATCATAGCTGAATGAAATCAGGAGTTCCTTACTAGAAAAGCCAGCAACTCTAAGTTCAAAAATTTCAATGTATATTTATTATCGAAGTAGCTATACTTAACTATATGCAGTAAATCATTAGACACCTCATTGCAGTAGTTGTAGGTACTACTGGATGGTAGTTGTTGAGTCAGTTTAACACTTTTTCTTGGTCACCAGTATGATTGATGCTTACTTGAAGCAGGTGGGTACTTCGGACTTTCTGGATGCTTTTCCATTATTTATATTTATGGTTAGTGAGCTACTTTTTGGTTGGATTTGATCTAATTTCAATTATTCTAATCAATTTGACCAATTCAAGCAATAGTGAGAGCGATCCAAAGGCCTGGTTTCACTGGGCTTTATTGACAGTTCCATGAAAGTATTACTTGATGTAAATGCAGGAGTATTGGGATTCATGAAAATATCATGAAAAATATTGGCTATCTTCTGTGGAGATTTTCTTGTTGCAGTGTTCTCTGCAGTATTATGCGTAGACTTGCTTGACAATACCAGTAAAACTTGTAAATTCCACCTGCAGGAAGTGGAAAGGTAGAATTTACATGGGAGTACCATTGTCTGTAAATACTGTTATATACTCTCTTGATTCATATCTATCCAGAGTTTATACATCACAGGATCAAAATCCTGGAAGTATCAATTTAACAGCACTGAGAATAAGTTCACAGAGGGCTTTGCAAGGTGATAGCTAACCATCTTGGAGATGAGCATCAGTGAACAATTGCTGTTCATTTATCTGATTAAGTATGGACTTTCCTTTTCTGGATCTGCCAAGACAGACCTACTGCAAGATCTTCAGTGTGGTTGGATCTAGTTCTAGTGCATCCATAAGCCCTGTCCAGATTGAACTGAGAAATGGCTGCATTTAGTAAGACATCAGCAGGTTCACTCAGCTATCACTCACAAAATGCTGGAGGAACTCAGCTGGCCGGGCAGCATCTATGGAAAAGAGTCCACATTTCAGACGGAGACCCTTCTTCAGGACATTTATTTCCTTTTTCTTAAATGTTATCTGACTCGCTGGGTAGTTGCAACATTTTTATGTTTGATCCCAGAAGCATATTTTTTAATTTTCGTTTATATCTATATTTACACACAAACGTATGCGATACATAGCACTAAACATAAAGCACATAACACTCAGAGCAGCACGCATGCATAATGAGTGGGGAAGAGAGTGCAGCGCGCATGCTCGTGCTAGGTGACCGGGTCGGTGCAGAACGCATGCGTTGTGTGGGGTGACTGGCTCAGTGCAGCGCGCATGCTCGTGCTAGGTGACCGGGTCGGTGCAGAACGCATGCGTTGTGTGGGGTGACTGCCTCAGTGGAGCGCGCATGCTCGTGCTAGGTGACCGGGTCGGTGCAGAACGCATGCGTTGTGTGGGGTGACTGGCTCAGTGCAGCGCGCATGCTCGTGCTAGGTGACCGGGTCGGTGCAGAACGCATGCGTTGTGTGGGGTGACTGCCTCAGTGCAGCGCGCATGCTCGTGCTAGGTGACCGGGTCGGTGCAGCGCGCATGCTCGTGCTAGGTGACCGGGTCGGTGCAGCGCGCATGCTCGTGCTAGGTGACCGGGTCGGTGCAGCGCGCATGCTTGTGCTAGGCAGCGCGCCATTTTCCTTCTGTTTGAACTGGAAGGCGAGCTTGTGCAACTGAATTCGCTTTGATTTAAAAGGTAGAGAAGAGTGGTATGGAAACATCGGCTTCTCTTGTTGCGTCTCACCTTTTGCCATTTTAGTAATTTTCAATGAGTTCATGTGACTGACCTATTTGTGGTTGTCTGTATTTCAGAATCTGGGCCGTATTTCGCAGTGTTTAAATGTAACAGGGTTGACGCTGGGTGGTTGTTGTAGGTTCACATTCACAAGGCCGGTGAGGTTCTTGGGCCAGTCGTTGCTGATTTTTTTTTTGTACCCAGGGTACTTCTGGTAAGGAGAGGAGGGGGGAGGCGCGATTTTGGTGCCTTCGGCAGATGAGCGGCCCGGATTGAGTGCGATGTTGGGCGTGAGCATTTTCTTTTCATACCTGCCTTTTTCCTCGTCATCATTGATTGGTGGTTGTGCACACAACGTTGGCTCTGTCGACTTTACAATTGGCTGAACCTCTTGTCAATCAGCTAAGCTTCTTTTAGCGTGTTTGAGTGGCCACCGAGTCCAGGGCCTTGTTCAGAATGAAGCCTTGTAACTCCTCTTTTACATAATGCAGCGGTCATTATCAGTGCCTGCTTCAGCATTGATATACATAAATATAGGCTGCTTGATAGGTTTATAATAAAATGCATTGTAAATCATAACGTAGTGAACAAATTCAGATTTTTAAATCAAAACCTACAAAGGCGTTAGATGAAGCTGCATGTGTATGGAGAATTAATTTTCAAACGTCTGTTGACATTTTCTTGGAATCATCCGGTGTCTCTGCCCATTTTATGCCATTTTACATTCTCCTTTACATTCAAGTTGGACACATTTGATATATGTGAGAGAGGCCATAGGAAATTGACCTGCAAGTCTCTTAGAAGCTTGACTTTTGTTTCCCTGGAAACAAATGCTGCATTTAACATTTTAGTATGCCAAAAATATCATCTTTAGTCTGACATAATTGTGCTTTAGTATCCACAAAGAAGTTTATTTTAATCCAATAGTGGATATTAATTTATAACAGAAATAAATATAAAAGTTAACCCCCCCCCCCAAAAAAAAGTAAACATTTTTTTGACTGAAGGAGGCCTGAAACATCCCAGCTTCCAAACCAACTTCTCAGGAGAATTTTTGGATTTGTTTCAGAGAGTTTTGGGTAAGATACAACTGAATCAGAGTCAACCATACTCTTGCCACATGAAGGCTGGATTTTGTTCTCTGAGAGATGTTTGAACCATGGTATAAATTGCTAAAAATGCTTATTGGGTCTGTCAGCAACTGTGTTAAGAGAGAGACCTACTTCTATAGTTCAAAATAAATTTATTAAAGTACATGTATGTAACCTTATACAACCCTGAGATTCATTTCCTTGTGGGCATTCATATTAAGTACAAAGATATTTAGTTGCAGGAAGGTGAGGGGGGAACGGTTAGGACAAAAGGAACACCTCTGCAATGTATGGGGCAATGTGGAATTTTAAGATTTGTTAATAGCAGGGCTGTAATACAGCCGAAACTGTATATGGCTAATAGTCAGAATTGACCAATTCTAATAAGAGTGCCTTACCTTATGTTGGAGAATGTACTATGTAAGATAGCAACATTGGAGTCACTTGTTTGAGTTGGATAGCTTGATTCAGTCATTGACACTAATAACAGTCAACTAAAGACAAGATTCTTTCAAACACTGTAACAGTATGTACATCGTTTCAAACTCTGGTATGTACAGCTTAGTCATTGTCAGCGGGTGTAAGATTGGCTGAAGTTCATTTTTAAGATATTACGTAGTACTTTAAATGAAGAGTTTGACAATGCTCAGTGCTGACATTCCCCATTGTTTGGGTATCGCCTATTTGTAATATTGTCTGCAGTTGAGCTTTAGCATCACATTGTCATTGTGTTTTTTCAGTAATCCCATATAAATTTGCTGTCAGTGCAGAAACATTCTTATCTGTAATTAGTTTGTTTATTATTTCTTCTAGAATTTTGCAAATAAATTGGCTGCTTTGGTGTGGTTTTATAGTTTGGATTCAGTGAGTGTATTTCAAATATCAAATTATTTAATTTAAATATATGCTATTAGAAATAGTACTTACACTAATACGGTGGTAATATTGCAATAAGTATATAATCAATATTATGATTGGTTTTGTCTTTCCACCCATTTATCAGCACGTGGAAATAAATTAATACTTTGCATATGGATAATTCAAAATGTATTTCAGATATTTATAGAATTGAGGATAGCAAAGATAGTCATAATTGTGTTGAATCGTAGGCCAGTCTTGAGGGACCAAGTTGCCTATTCCTGCTGTTGTTTTGTGTTTTTTGGATCTACTTTTGAGTCTGTTGGTTTGGTACATTAATGTATTGGTATTGTTTATTATTGTTATGTACCAAGCTACAGCAAAACACTTGAGTATTGTTTAAACAAATCAAATCATTACAAAGGTACAGATTTTCCCAATTCTGATATTTGTTTTATTTGAGTTCCAGCTCCATATCTAAGAGCATTTATAGTCTAGTATTTTTCCCAATTGTGCTATCACATTTTTAGATAATATACTGCAATTAAAGTATTGGTAACAGTTTTATAGTTAAAGCTTCATTTTTAAGCATAAATCGCAGCAATGTATCAAAGAATTGTGTATTTGAAAATACAGAATGGCATTGAGAAGTTTAGAAAGAGCTGAATTAGCAATAGCAAAAGTGGTTGAACTCTTAACATAATCTTAAAATCTTTATAACATACAAACCCATTAGGCTTATTTCAGTTTTAGTAGGACTATGCAAGAACAATTAGCTAGTTTCAGTCCAGTGCCATCACCTGAAGCCCTGCAGATTGTTTTCCTTTGGTTACTTACATAACTTCCATTTAAATTCTGCAATTAAATAAGCCTCCTTCACTACACCTGCTACTGCATTCTGAAGCCTAGCCACTCGATGTGTGAAGCTTATTGCTTCACACATCAACCTCCAATTCTATAGTTTGCAGTTCTTGACCTTTCTATCAATGATTAATAAGAAACTCCAACAGATCTTCTGAAAAATCTCATCACAGGAAAAATTCCCCAATCTATCATCCTTGCACTCTTGGATCTTTTCTCTTGTTTGCTGCAGAGCTGAACATAATTCGAGTAACATCCAAGCCACATGGTTCTTAATGATTCCCTTATTCTGTAATTTCTTTACCATTTTGTGAACTATCACAGGTGTATCCCTAGATTTCTGCATTCTCATACACTTTGAGGACTGTTTCCATCGTCTGCATTTCTGAGAATTAAATTTGCTTTGTCAGTCTGCCCATTTTAGTACTCAAAAAGAACAGCCTGAGAGCTGGGAGAATTTAAGAATTAAACAAAGGGTGATTAAAGTGAAAGAAAAACTGGAGAAGACAGCAGAAACTGTTTAAAGAATGAATATCTCATTTACAATATCCCTCTAAAGCAGGGGTCCCAACCAACCTCAGTTAATGGTTCGGGTCCATGGCATAAAAAAGGTTGGGAAACACCTGCTGTAAAGGCACAGAACTCCACTGGTAGAAGTTGTTCTGCTGGGTCTTGTGAGAAATTGAATGTGATATTATGTCAAAGTAAAAGGCTTAGTCTTGCCCAAATAAATAGTATGCCTGAAGATCTAGAAAATCTCAACAAACCAAGAAATTGCAGAGAGAATGGGTTGTGCAAATCTGAAGATTATAGATGGGTAAAAGGAAAAGATGATCAAACCTTAATGTGGGTCTGAACAAGAAGTTATTGTGAAATAAGGAAATGACAGACAACTGAATTGTTTGTCTTCACAGAAAATGGGCACTAAAAATTCTTGGAAATAGTGAAGTAAAATCTATATAGAGATAATGAGGACCAGAAACCAAGCAACATTAGTTAAAGAATAGCATTTGGAGAAATTATGGAAAGCTGACAATGCCACAGGTTATGCATTAAGGAAGGTGACTGGTGATAATATATATGTACAGTGATTGTCATCTTGCAAAATTGTATAAATTCTAAGTGTTCTTGCAGATTAGATTAAAAAATCTAACTCAACTGAAGAAAGGATAAAAAACGTGGAAACTATACTGTCCTTGGTAGGGTAGGAAATGCTAGGATCCACAATCACGAGAAAAGTATCAGAATGCTTAATACTATTTGGCAGAGTCAAGGAAATGATGAAAATCAGATTATTTTTCCTGTCTGAGTTGTTAGTATCAGTAGGTAAAGGTGAATGAATAGATATGAACTTTTAGAAGGTCTTTTCTCTAATACTTAAAATTTATTAAATAAAATCTGAGCAAATATGATCTTGAATGTGTTGCAATCTACATTAGTGGTTCAGTAGTAGAGAGAATCAGTAGCTTTAAATTCCTGTGTGTTAACATATTTGATGACCTGCAGTGGGTGCAACACACAGATGCAATCACAAAGAAGGAGCTCCAGCATCTTTATTTTTTTAGGAGGTTAAGGATATTTGGTATGTCACTGAACAAACTAGCACATGTTATTTGGAAGTACCCTGACTGGTTGCATCATTGTCTGATGTGGCATTTTGACTATTGCAGGAACATGAGGTGCAGGGAGTACTGAACTCAGCCCAATACATAGGCACATTCCTCCAGCCATTAGTAGAATCTACATGAGGTGCTGCTTCAGAAAGGCAAATCATGAAGTCCCACACCATCAGATTCAAGAGCATCTATTTAGCTTCAACCATTTGGTTCTTGAACCAACCTGCACAACCCTTTTCACTATCTCAGACCACAACGCTGGTCATTTTGCACAAGTATTTTTTGTTCTAGCTGTGCTCTTTCTTGTAAAGTTTTGTATAATTTCTTTTTTTTTGTGAATTTTGCATATATAATGTTATGTGCCTGTGGTGCCGCTACAAGTAAGTTTTCATTGCACCTATGTATACATGTACTTTGGTATATGACGAAACATTCAACTTCATTTTGGATTAAATTGAGAAATTGGGCAGTAGGAAGAAAATAATTATTTATTGATTGGGCAAAGGTAGTTGGTGCATGGATTGATAAAGGGATTACAACTTCGCATTCTGTGATTTGCGTGAAAAGATATTAATTCTAAGTTTGTTTATAATGGCAGAGTGTTTGGGAGGATGATAAGTCTGAGGCTGTTGTTGAAACGACAAAACTCTTATAAGAGAACTGCAGTGTTAATGTTTCCCCTTGCTGTGGTATCTAGAACCAAGGGACAAAGTCTCACTCTGGGTTGCTATTAAGACGAAGGAGAAATGACTCCTGCAACTTCCTTAGACAAGAGGACCATGTTTTTGTAGTTGCATGTTATCGAAACAGAGTTTTGGATAATGAATGAATATTAAATTGGTTTTGAAGAAAGGCAATTTACAATTAATTTAATGATTATTTAAATTATTTTATTAGAATTTAAAAGATGACTTTGTAGTAGTTAACAATATAAAATCATCATGGAGTATAAGCAGAGAGTGCAGAGAAATTTATTCACAAAGTATTGGTTTCATCTGGGGTGCTTTAACATTGGGATGAATTGAGCCAAGTATCATAGCTGCTTTTCAAGAAAAAAAAATTCTAAGAATTTGTATCGTGGGTGGTATAAACAGTGGTGAAACACCATGCCTGGCTTATGCTCTAAATTAATCCCATGAAAGAAAAACTGATTTTTTTTTCATTCAAAAGTACAGAACAGAAGTAATTTCCTCAGTTGAATTGTATTTAGTATTTTATCTTTAGAAATAGCCTGCTCTGTAATTTCCCATATTCTTTAGTCTTGGAGTGCTCAGGATACTTGCTGTTGGGAAAATAAGTACAGAAGTCCCTTATGTCAGTTATTAATTTGATGTATCAATCTCTTCAATTTAGAATTTGTGATCATGGATCTCAGTGATGCCAATTTACAATCCTTGTCTGAATTTTTGAAGAAGACTCTTGATCCTGATCCTGCAGTTAGGAGGCCAGGTAACTATTTTTTATAAAACCAAATTGAAGTCTGTTATATCTATTCTCAATTTATGTATTGTTCTTCAGACAGACTCAACTGCAGTTATCTCAAAATCATCTGTGTGAAACATATATTATCTTTATATTTATTAATGTTTAGAATATTGCTATGTTCAAATGTGTTACTCAGTTTATTTGTACATAGTCTAAATCTAAACAACTATTTTAGTTGTTAGCCTTTGTACAGTTTTGATATCCTTGCTCTGATTTGACCACAAACTTTACACTGAGATCTCATAACTGTACTGCAGTTTTGTTCTGTCAGATCTGATTTTTAGATTCTTGCTTCTCATTATCTTTACTTTATTTCTAAAAGTCTGAATCTCATTTATTATCACTGGCATGTGACATGAAATTTGTTAATTTAGCGGCAGCAGTTCAATGCAATACATAATCTAGTAGAGAGAAAAATAATAATAAATAAAGTAAATAAACAAGTAAATCAATTACGTATATTAAATAGATTAAAAAATACATGCAAAAACAGAAATACGGTATATTTTTTTAAAAAAGTGAGGTGTCCAAAGCTTCAATGGCCATTTAGGAATCGGATGGCAGAGAGGAAGAAGCTGTTCCTGAATTGCTGAGTGTGTGCCTTCAGGCTTCTGTACCTCCTACCTGATGGTAACAGTGAGAAAAGGGCACGCCCTGGGTGTTGGGGGTCCTTAATAATGGATGCTGCCTTTCTGAGACACCGCTCCCTAAAGATGTCCTGGGTACTTCGTATGCTAGTGCCCAAGATGGAGCTTGCTAGATTTACAACCTGCAGCTTCCTTTGGTCCTGTGCAGTAGCCCCTCTGTACCAGACAGTGATGCAGCCTGTCAGAATGCTCTCCATAGTAAGTTTTTGAGTTTATTTGTTGTCATGCCAAATCTCTTCAAACTCCTATTACTCCTTTAGCTCCTGTCTTGCCTTCTTTATGACTACATCAGTGTGTTGGGACCAGGTTAGATCCCCAGAGATCTTGATGCCCAAGAACTTGAAGCTGCTTACTCTCTCCACTTCTGATCCCTCTGAGGATTGGTATGTGTTCCTTCGTCTTATCCTTCCTGACACTGAGTGACAGATTGTTGCTGTTGCACCTTTCCACTAGTTGGCGTATGTCACTCCTGTACGCCCTCTCGTCACCACCTGAGATTCTACCGACAATGGTTGTATCATCAGCAAATATATAGATGGTATTTGAGCTATGCCTTGCTGCACAATCTTGTGTATACAGAGAGTAGAGCAGTGGGCTAAGCATGCACCTGATGTGCACCAGTGTTGATAGTCAGCGAGGAGGAAATGTTATTACCAATCTGCATAGACTGTGGTCTTCTGCTAAGGAAGTCGAGGATCCATTTGCAGAAGGAGGTACAGCGGTCCAGGTTCTCAATTTGGATTGATGGTATTAAATGTTGAGCTATAGTTGATAAACAGCATTCTGACGTTGTCCAGGTGAACTAAAGCTGTATGGAGGGCCATTGAGATTGTATTTCCCATTGACCTATTGTGGCGATAGGCAAATTGCAATGGGTCCAAGCCGTGGTGAGGCAGGAGTTCAGTCTAGTCATAACCAACCTCTCAAAGCATTTCGTCATTTCAATGTGAGTGCTACTGGGCTATAGACATTAAGGCAGCCCACATTGTTCTGGTATAATTGTTGCCTTTTTGAAGCAAATGGGAACTTCTGCCCGTAGCAGTGAGAGGTTAAAAATGTCCTTGAATACTCCTGTTAGTTGGTTGGCACAGGTTTTCAGAGCCTTACCAGGTACTCCATCAGGACCTTCTGTCTTGCAAGCGTTCACTCTCTTTAGAGACAGTCTAACATCGGCCTCTGAGACAGAGATCACTGGGTCAACAGGTGCAGCAGGGATCTTCACAGCTGCATCTGTGTTCTCCCTTTCAAAGCGTGCATAGAAGGCATTGAGTTCATCTGGTAGTGAATCATTGCTGCCATTCATACCATTGGGTTTCAATTTGTAGGAAGTAATGTCTTGCAGACCCTGCCAGAGCTGCTGTGCTTCTGATGTTGTCTCCAATCTCATTCGAAATGGTCTCTTTACCCTTGAAATAGCTCTCTGCAAATCATACCTGTTTTTCTCATACAGGCCTGGGTTGCCAGACTTGAATGCCACAGATCTTGCCTTCGGCAGACGATGTACCTACTGGTTCATCTATGGCTTTTGGTTTGGGAATGTACAGTAAGTCTTTGTAGACACGCACTCAGCCACATAGGTTTTAATGAAGTTGGTAACAACTGCAGCATACTCATCCAGACTCAAAGATGAATCCCGAATATTGTCCAGTCCACCGATTCAAAGCAGTTCTGTCGGCATTCTTGTACTTCCTTTGTCCATACCTTCTTGGTCCTCACTGCTGGTGCTGCAGTCTTCCATCTCTGCCTATACTCGGTGTAGAAGTACAACTAGGTGATCAGACTCTCCGATGTGAGGGCGTGGAATAGCAAGGTAGACATTCTTGATGGTGGTGTAGCAATGGTCCAGTTTCCTCTGGTATTGCAAGTGATCTGTTGATGGTAGTTGCTTAGTGATTTTTTTTTTTCCAGAGTGGCCTTGTTAAAGTCTCCCAAAACATTGTTTCGTGCATGTTGATCCCATTACTCAGATCATCTACAGCCTGCTTGACATTGGCCTAGGGTGCAATGTGAACTACTACCAGAATGACCCCAGAGAACTCCTGTGGTAGGTAAAAAGGACGGCACTTTACTGCTAGATATTCCAGGTCTGGTGAGCAGAATTGGGACAGCACTGATATATTTATGCACCTAGAAGAGTTGATCATGAGGCATATTTCTCCACCTCTGCTTTTGTGAGACTGCATAGATCTATCCTGACGGTGTATAGTAAACCCATTGATCTGAATCGCTGTATCCAGTATGGAAGGGGTTAACCAGGATTCCGAGAAACAAAGGACACACGTGGTCCTAATTCAGCATCCTGGCACTGAGATCATCAGTTTTATTCACCAGAAACTGAACATTTGCCAGCAAGATAGTTGGTGTAGGGAGCTTAAAACCCCGTTTCCTTAAACACACTTGTAATCCTGATCTATGCCCGTGCTTCCTCCAAAGTGTCCTCTGTGGGCACTTCCAACCACAAACAGTGTTGTTTTCATCAGTTTGTGCAGTGATAGTTCGTTTAAACTCATTAAAATGTCTTTGTTGACTGTACTTGAAAGCAATTGCGCTTTTTAGCTGTAACAGGCTGAAATGGGAATATTTAATCGTATCCATTGAGAGTGCTGCTGCTACTCGAGTTGCGCCTAGGCACCCTGGAAGTCAGTTCAATTCATGTGGTACCTTGGCACTTAGAATTGGGTTGAGCTCTGTTGTGTTGAAAATACCGCAGCTACTAGAAATGCCCAGCAGACCAGGCTTTGTTGGTAGATGGAGAAAACCTGAACCAAAATTATAAATGGCCAGTTCTGATGTTGAAAGAAAGAGTTAATTAAATTCAGAGAATTTGGTATTGGGTCCCAAAGGCTGCAGTGTGTCTAGAGAAGATGACTTCTTCCTCAACTAGGCCTTTTTGAAACAACACAGAAGGCCATAAGTAAATCAAAGAGGGAAATGACATGGAGAATTAAAGTAGCAGGGAGCTCAAGGTTACTTCAGTTGACCTAATGCAGGTCCTCTGCAATGAAATCACATGATCTGCATTTGGTTCCTCCCGTGTAGAGGAACCCACATTGTGACCACTAAATGCAAGTGATTAGGTGCAAATAAACTACTGCTTCACCAATAAAGACCACTTTGGTTTTTGGATAGTGGAAAAATGCTATGTGAAAGGATGAAGTGATTCTGGAGATCCACAGTGTCTTCAAGTGAGGCATTGATTCAGTTGTTCTTGCTTTGCATTTCGTGTTTACAATGTGGCACTGAAATTGGCAGAATGTGACTTGTCTTCTGCAAGGTTATATATTTGGATTTCAACACTTGGATTTATTATTAACTTGATATGTTGGATTAGAAAGCTATACTTCCATGTTTTGCAAATGGCATAATATCACAATGATGTTGTCTTTAAGAGTAAGAAAATAAGGCAAAGTTTGCCGCATAAGTTAACTGCAGGATCAACAAGATCATCCTCTTTATACCTAAGAATGATACGGACTACTAAATCAAAGGTTGAAAGTATTGGCACCTTGAAGTCACTTGTAGCTCCTCGTACACAAGTCATTAAAATGTTATTGGCAAGTATAGAGTAAGACAAAGGAATAAGGAGAGACCGGACATGAGGAAAAGAAATTAAGCTGTCCAGAACCCAGGTGGAGTCATAAATGGACTACTGTGAACAAATCTGAGAATTGCATCTTTCCATAAAGCAGATGAGGAGAGGACCATTTAAAAAATGTTAATTGCAGCAACTTGTTTTTGTTTTAAGCAAATGAATGAGTGTACCTGTTTTCTCTATGCACATGATTAAATAATAGCTCTTGATTTTCAGCTGAAAAGTTCCTTGAGTCAGTGGAAAGAAACCAGAATTATCCATTGCTTCTGCTAACTCTTGTCGAAAAGTCTCAAGATAATGTCATGAAAGTGTGTTCAAGTGTAACTTTCAAGAATTACATCAAAAGAAATTGGCGAATTGTAAGTAAGCTAATGGAGATTTTGCTACACCTTAATACAGAAATATATGGTTAGACATACAGAAATTCAAACTTTGCTTTGTATCTTGTTTTAAAAGAAGTGGAAATGAATGTAATAAGATGAAAATTGCAAACTTAGTTCTATTAATTTCTTGGCTATGCCTCAGCTAATATATTCAGATAAAGGTTATTGTGGTAGAGAATATCATCTTCCCCAATATTAATGGATTTGCATTAGTATAAAATGATAAAATGTAATGGAAATCATGTGAAGTGTCACTGGATGAGTACAATACTGTAGTTTCAAAGGTAACTAGGGAAAGATTGAGACTTTTAGAGACCGAGGGGCAATCAGTACATGAAGCTGGAACACTTGAGCAGTGTCTTGTATTACGTTTTCAGGCAACAATAAATATATGAGTTCGGCAAGGGTTTTTTTTTTAACAAACAACACGTTTATTAAACACAGAAAACAAACCCCCCAAAAGTAAACAAACACTAACGTAACCGGAAACAGCTGCTGTGCGGCAGCCCAAACAGTTCTTAAAGCGATATTGCAAAAACAGTTCTTTAAAGTGGTATTGCCAAAAGTTCGATATGCTCACAGTCCATTTAAAAAGAGAGACTTTATAAGACGATTTAAATTCTCTTTCACGTCGCTTTGCTTCGATCCCCGACGTCGAACTTCCCACGAAGAATTTACGAAACGGCTTAAAGGCACTGACCTTTCCTTCCTCACTATCTTCAATCCTTTCTGGTAAACCCAGGGATTAACGCGAAGATAGTCAACGAAATCCTTCCAAATAAGGATCAAACAAAGGTCGCCCCCGTTTCACCGTAGAAAGCGATTCTCCTCGATCTTTAACTCCTGAACTTCGATCTTCACTCTCCACTAATTTCTCGAACCAGCAGAATCGTAAAGAACCTGCTGGCAATGACCTTTTAAACTTTAGGCATTAGATAAAAACTTCATCCTTCAACTAAACTGCGTCAACACTTAAAACACGCAGTGGTATGAAGTCAACTTGGCAAATTCAGCCACGAACTGCCCCTCCTCACAGGGTGGGGTCTACCTTTTATAACCTGTATTAAAAAAAACCTGTCACATGATCTCTACTGGTGGGAAAATGACGTCACTCGGCCATCACAAGACCATTACCTCAAGTCCAGTACAGCTTCAACCCCAATCACGTGACAAGGGCACCACTGTCATGTGTCACGAGTACATAACACTTGAAATGAATACTTTTCATCAATGTGCACTAGAGAGATAGACAATAATTGGACAGTTCCTTTGTGATGGTGAAGTTCTAGATCATTTTAAGATTCAAAGGGAAGTATTCTGTGCCTTAGCAGGAATAAAGATGGATAAACCCCAATGCCTGAAGAGATGTAGTCCAGTGTGCAATGTGAAGCTGGGGCCCAGATAGATGTTTAAATCTTTGGGAAGGTGTCCAGCTGATTGGAAGACAGCAAATATAACACCTTTATAAAAGAAGGGCAGTTAATTTAATATCACTGGTAGGGAAGTTACTGGGAAAAAATACAGTACTTCTGAGAGACAGGATTAATCTACACTTGAAAAGGCAGGCATTGATGAGGGTTAAACAGTACAGATTTGTTGTTGGGAGATCCTTTCTAATTGCATTGACCTTTATTGAAGAGACAGTTAGACTGAAGAAGGCAGTGTGGTTGATTTGATTTAAATGGACTTCGGTGAGGCCTTTGAATTCCTACCAAGAAGGCTGGTTCAAAAGGTTATAGCTTATAGACCTTGGCAGATTGGGTGCTAACTTGATAATAGGAGATAGGGTTGGTTTTGTGAATGGAAACCTGCAACCAGAAGTTTGGTTTGATGGATTGATGCTGGTATTCTGTCTCTTTGTTATATATTAATATATTAAATGTAGAAGAAATATGGTTAGTATATTTGCAGTTGATGCAATGTTGTTGATGAGGAGGTTAGTCTTAGTGCAAAATGATGTCAATCAGTTGGTATGTTAGGCAGAACAACTAAGTTCTTAAGTAATGTATCATCCATAGTGTTTGTCTTATCAGTAATTTAAATAGAAAAGGAATAATTTAAGTTGAGCATTGTTTAAACATTATCTTTAACAAGGCAATGATAATAATAATCAGATTTACTGCAACTTCTCTTAGTATGTTGGTCTTTTTTAAATTTTTCAGGTTGAAGATGAGCCAAACAAAATCTGTGAACAAGATAGGGTGGCTATCAAAGCCAACATTGTGAATTTGATGCTGAGTAGTCCTGAGCAGATTCAGAAACAGGTACTCTGTGAGCTTATACTTGTACAAATAAAATTATTATTTACTATTCTAGTTCCTTGTTCACATTGTTTTCTTCTTCAGTTGAGTGACGCTATCAGTATAATTGGCCGTGAAGATTTTCCACAAAAATGGCCACATCTTCTAACAGAAATGATTAACCGTTTTCAAAGTGGAGATTTTCATGTGATTAATGGAGTACTTCGAACAGCACACTCACTATTTAAAAGGTATTTACCTTTGCTCAAAAGGGTGACATAGTTGGGTTTGGGAGGGTGTGTTGTGATATTTTGCTTCTGTAGAATTAAGTGATGGCAATTTCTTATGCTGAGCTACGTCCTACTTTTGATCACACATGGGAATATATCAAAAGTTCTGAGTCAGTCATTTTAAAAAAATTGTTTATAACCAGGCCAGCATTTTCTGCCCTCCCTATTGTCTTGAGAAGGTAGAGATGAGCTAGCTTCTTGAATCACAGCAAAAGGTTCAAGGATTCAAATGAATTTCATAGAAGGAATGGTGATATTTTCCCAGTCACAATGTTGTATGACTTGAAGTAGAACTTACAGGCATTAACATCCTAGTGCATTTCTTGATTTTTGTTTGTCTTGATAAAAAGATTTGGATGGCACTTGAGTAATCTTGATGTGCAAGTCCAGTGCAAATTGAAATTGAATGATTGCTTTGTCTGTCTTGAGTTGTAGCTGCAATTATGCAACAATATTCAGGTGATTGATTTCCAGCAATGTCTTCAGTGCAGCCTGTGAAATGTTGTGTTTTCTCCTTGGTTTTAGTGGATCTGTTTTACTAGGTCCTTTAATACATCATTCAACCTTGATTTCAAAGATAGTCACTCTTTGTTTGTTTGATTAAGACTGCAGTGATATTGGGAACTAATTGATTTTGGTGAAAATGAAGCTTTACATAAAGTTGGTGATCAGGTTTATTAGTAAGTGAAATAGGATGCTGTTACGTGACACCCTCTATCACTTAACTGATTGGGTTATAATTTGTAGTGCCTTTTTTTGGTGGGGGAGGATATGCCTGGATAAATTTCTACATTTCTGGCCTACTAATGTTGTAACTATATTGGAATGGTTCAATAATTATGTGGCTCATTCAGAAGCATTCATTGGTCTTTGAACTGCAATGCATTAAAGAAAAGGTGCATGATTGCGATCGATGTTGGAACTGATGACTTGGTCACCCATCTTCAGACTCAATTTTCTGAAGCTACACTTAAAAGTTGTTGATTGAGATGGAAAAATACTGAGAAAAATTAAATTTTGGATATCTATGAACACGAGATTCTGCAGATGTTGGAAATCTTTGAGCAGCATACAAATCAGACAATATTCATGGAGAGGGAAAATTGTCAGTGTTCAGGGCTAAGACCCTTCCTCAGCACTGGGAAGTAAGGGGGCAGAATTCAGAATAAGAAGATAGGGATAGGAGTACAAACAGGCTGTTGATAAGGAGACCAGCTGAGGGGAATTAGATGGGGGAGGGTGGGATGAAGTAAGAAGTTGGAATATGCTCCCAGCCTCATGGCGTAAATATCGATTTCTCCAACTTTTGGTATTCCCCCCCCCACTTCCATTCTCTATTCTGGTTATCCTCTTATTCTTTCTCACATGCCCATCACCTCACTTTGGTTTCCTGTTTTCTCCCCTCCCCCTTAATTTTTTTCCCCATGGTCCACTGTCCTCTCCAATTGGATTTCTTCCATCTGTCACCTACCAGCTGCTTAGTTCATCCTCCCTCCCCCACCTACCTTCCCCCACTTCTTGCATCTGCCCCATCTTCCCGATGAAGGGTCTCAGCCTGAAACGTTAACTGTTTATTCCCCTCCATTGTTGCTGCTGGACTTGCTCAATTCCTCAAGCCTGTTGTGTATATTTAGTCATTTATTCTTCCTTTCTATGGAAGCACAAGTTTTATTTCTTCATTTATCATTCTATTAGGTATCGACATGAATTCAAATCAAATGAACTATGGACTGAGATTAAACTGGTATTGGACATTTTTGCAGAGCCCTTGACATCACTCTTTAAGGTGACTCTTTTCACTTTTAGTAGCATAATAATGGATAAGATTTTAATTTTCTGAAATGTATTAATGTCTGCTTTTAATTTCAAAGCTGAGTTTGATACAGCCTTTGAATTAAGGATTGATCACTGTGCTGTCATACTTAGTGTCAAATATAATGACTTAACTATAACAATATTTGCAGACCACTATTGAGCTGTGCCATACACATGCCAATGATGTCAATGTGTTGAAGGTCCTCTTCTCATCACTCGTTTTGATTGCCAAGTTATTCTACAGTTTAAATTTTCAAGTAAGTCTCTAAAGCTTCAAGTTGCCGCTTCCGATTTGCCTTTCAATTGATGTACAATTAATATCTTGATTTTCTTCAGGATTTGCCAGAATTCTTTGAAGATAACATGGAAACATGGATGACGAACTTCCATAGTTTGCTTACTTTGGATAATAAGTTATTACAGACTAATGTAAGTGCAGTCGGTAAAACGCTTTCATATTGCTGGAAATGTTTAAGAAGTTGTACTGAGGTTTTTAAAAACTTCTTTGAGAAAGAGTTTTAAAGCTTGTAACATGCACTCCTCACGACTTTATTCCCATGTTAATAGGGCACTGAGATAAACTTTACTTTATGTCCCTGAAGCGATTCTCTGTTGCCTTTGCTACTTACGATGTTTCCTAGCATGCTGCATCATTGTGTGGTATGGAAACTGCACTCCAGTGGACAGGAGGACTCTATAATGGGTAGTTAAAACTGCCTATTGCACCAGCCTACCCGCCATCAAGGACATATTTACGGAAGGCTGCTGAAAAAGGGCCAGCAGTATCGTGAAGGATTCCACCCACCCTATTTATGAACTGTTTGTCCCACTGCTATCAGTGAAGAGACCTCACAGCATCCACGCCAGGACCACTAGAGTCAAAAACAGTTACTTTCCCCAAGCCTGATCAACAACTAATTATGATTTATAATTTAAATTTGAGATTGACTTCGATTTGTACTTCAGGGAGCGCGAAGCAGAATCAAATATCGCTGTGATGATTGTACGCTCTAGTATCAGTTGTTTGGTGACAATAAAGTAAAGTGAATCTCCACCCATTAACCCACATCACCACTACATCCACATCAGCCACTTCTCTCCACAACCCCTCAGCACCCATCACCACCCCATGTGCTCCCACTTTATGGTTACACTGGCATAGTAACTGTCCTAGTGTGTTTTCTAAGGTCAGTTAAAAGATCCTCACGTTTACTATAGCTTTGCCTATGAGTCTTCAGAATTGGTCTTCAGTGAAAATAAAATTACATTGCAGCAAAGGACCTTCACAATTTTGTTGTGCTTTTCAAAAGAATGAATACTGTAGTACTGTATCTGCTTAAACCTTTGGTAGGTTTCATTTACAACATAAATGTTCTTTTAAATGGATTTAGTTTAAATAATTTAATCCTTGATTCAACTTTCATTTCTGGGTGTAACAGGGTTTTGGAAATTGAAAAACTTAGCCGTGTGGTGTTTGCCATTATTTTTCCATAGTAACAGCATTTGCCTGAAGAGATGATGATCACTGCATGCAAAACATACAAAATGCTGGAGGATCTCAGCAGGTCAGGCAGTGTCTATGGAAAAGAGTACAATCGACGTTTTGGGCCAGGATTCTTCACACGCTGAGGGCAACTAAAAGAATCATCAGGAGAGGAAATATGAAAGCAAGCTAGCAAACAATATCAAAGTGGATAGTAAAAGCTTTTTCAAGTATATATAAAAAAAATGTAAAAAAGAGATGAGAGTGGATATAGGACTGCTAGAAAATGAGGCCGGAGAAATACTAAGGGGGGGAACAAAGAGATAGCAGATGAACTAGATGAGTATTTTGCATCAGTTTTCACTGTGGGAGACATTAGCCGTGTCCCAGATGTTGAAGAGTGTGAGGGAAGAGAAGTGAGTGCAGTTACTATTACAAGGGAGAAGGTGCTCAAAAAGCTGAAAGACCAGATGAACTGTACCTTAGGATTCTGAAAGGGGTAGCGGTAGAGATTGTGGAGGCATTAGTAACGATCTTTTAAAAATCTTTGGGCACTGCTATGGTGCCAGAGGACTGGAAAGTTACGATGTCATTCCATTGTTTACAAAAGGAGAAAGGCAGCAGCAAGGAAACTATAGACCAGTTACCCTGACCTCAAGTGGTTGGGTAGATGTTGATGATGAGGTAATGGGGTACGTGGTGACACCGTACAATTTAGAACATGGTCAGCGTAGTTTCCTTAATGAAAAATCTTGCCCGACAATCCTGTTGCAATTTTTTGAAGAGATTACAAGTAGGATAAAGGAGGTGTAGTGGGTGTTGTATATTTGGACTTTCAGAGGCCTTTGACAAGATGCCACTAAAGGCTGCTTAAGAGTCCTTGGTATAACAAGGAAAGTTACTGGCATGGTTAGAGCATTGGCTGATTGGTAGGAGGCAGTGAGTGGGAATAAAAGGATCCTTTTCTGCTTGGTTGCCAGTGTTCTGCAGGTTTGTTTTGTGTTGGGACAGCTTTTATGCTGTATATCAATGGAATAGATGGTTTTGTTGCCAAGTTCGCAGGTGATACGAAATTGGTGGTGGGGCAGGTGGTGTTGAGGAAATGGGTGGAATGCAGAAGGACATATTAGGAGAATGAGCAAGAAAGTAGCAAATGAAATAGTGTTAGAAAATGCAGGGCCATGCACTTTTGGTAGAAGAAATAAATGTGCAGGCTATTTTCTAAACGGAGAAAATCTAAAAATCTGAGATGCAAAGGGTCTTGGGAGTCCTTCTACAGAACACTCTAGGTTAACTTGCAAGTGAGTCAGAGGTGAGGACGGCAAATGCAATGTTAGCATTCATTTCAAGAGGTCTAGAATACAAGAGTAAGGATATGATGCTGTGGCTTTATAAGGTACTGGTGAGGCCTCACCTTGAGTATTGTGAATAGTTTTGTGCTCCTTATCTAAGAAAAGATGTGCCGGCATTGGAGAGGGTTCAGAGGAGGGTTCATTGGAGAGGGTTCAAAAGGTTGATTCCGGGAATGAAAGTCTTGGCATATGAGCAACATTTGATAGCTCTGAGTCTACTCACCAGAATTTAGAAGGATGAGGCGACATCTCATTGAAACCTTTCGAATGTTGAAAAGCCTAGAAGGATTAGATGTGGAAAGGATATTTCCCATGGTGGGGAGTCTAGGACAAGAGGGCACAGCCTTAGGATTGAGGGGCATCTATTTAAAACAGAGATGCAGAGAAGTTTCTTATGTCAGAGGGTGGTGAATTTGTTAACCACAGGCAGCTGTGGAAGCCAGCTTGTTGGATGTATTTAAGGCAGAGCTTGATAGGTTCCTGATTGGATACGGTGGTGAGTGGGTCTGAGAAGGGGGAAAGGATCTGCCATGGTTGAATGACTAAGCAGACTCGATGGGCCAAATGGCCTGATTCTGCTCTTATGTCTTATGATCTTATGGAAATGTCGACTGTATTCCATAGATGCTGCCTGGCCTGCTGAGTTCCTCCAGCATTTTGTGTATGCTTCTTGGATTTCCAACCTCTGCAGATTTTCTCTTGTTTATGATCACTACATGATGTGTCTGTAAAGAGCAAACACGAGGAAATCTGTAGATGCTGGAAATTCAAACAACACACACAAAATGCTGGTAGAACACAGCAGGCTAGGTAGCATCTAAAGGGAGAAGTGCTGTCGACGTTCTGGGCCGAGGCCCTTCGTCAGGACTAACCGGAAGGAAAGATGGTAAGAGATTTGAAAGTAGTGGGGGGAGGGGGAAATGCGAAATGATAGGAGAAGACCGGAGGGGGTGGGGTGAAACTAAGAGCTGGAAAGGTGATTGGCAAAAGTAATCCAGACCTGGGACGGGAGGCCTCAGGAGAAAGAAAGAGGGGGGGAAGCACCAGAGGGAGATGGAGAACAGGCAAACAACTAAATATGTCAGGGATGGGGTAAGAAAGGGAGGAGGGGCATTAACGGAAGTTAGAGAAGTCAATGTTCATGCTATCAGGTTGGAGGCTACCCAGCTGGTATATAAGGTGTTGTTCCTCCAACCTGAGTTTGGATTCATTTTGACAATAGAGGAGGCCATGGATAGATATATCAGAATGGGAATGGGACGTGGAATTAAAATGTGTGGCCCTGGGAGATCCTGCTTTTTCTGGCGGACCGAGCGTGGATGTTCCATGAAACGGTCTCCCAGTCTGCGTCCGGTCTCACCAATATATAAAAGGCCACACCAGGAGCACCGGATGCAGTGTATCACACCAGCCGACTCACAGGTGAAGTGTCGCCTCACCTGGAAGGACTGTCTGGGGCCCTGAATAGTGGTGAGGGAGGAAGTGTAAGGGCAGGTGTAGCACTTGTTCTGTTTACAAGGATAAGTGCCAGGAAGGAGATAGGTGGGAAGGGATGGGGGGGGGGGGGAACGAGTGGACAAGGGAATCGTGTAGGGAGCGATCCCTGCGAAAAGCAGAAAGGGGGGGGGGAGGGAAAATGTGTTTGGTAGTGGGATCCCGTTGGAGGTGGCAGAAGTTACGGAGAATTATATGCTGGACCTGGAGGCTGGTGGGGTGGTGGGTAAGGACAAGGGGAACCCTATCCCGAGTGGGGTGGCGGATGGATGAGGTGAGGGCAGATGTGCGGGAAATGGGAGAGATGTGTTTGAGAGCAGAGTTGATGGTGGACGAAGGGAAGCCCCTTTGTTTAAAAAAAATATGTGTCTGTTCTCCTTTTGCCTCATATTACTGAGCAAAACCTGATAATGTCAGGTAAATATCTTATTTGTACATCAGTAATTGATAATAAGGATCAATAATGTTTAAAACTAGCTTTGAAGAGTTAATTAGTTTTACTCCATTAATACAATAGTTTTTTTGTGGTGTGGAACAAAATTGATTTTTTTTAAACTACTTTTAATCTATTTGTAGACCACTGTGTGAGTGGTTTAAGCAAAGTCAGGAATGTCGACTTTCCATTGGATTTCTCTCATACATTTAATGGCCCTTTGTTTTTGCAGGATGAAGAAGAAGCTGGTTTACTAGAGTTGCTTAAGTCTCAAATCTGTGACAATGCCGCTCTCTATGCTCAGAAGTATGATGAGGAATTCCAGCCCTACCTGCCACAGTTTGTCACTGCTATTTGGAATTTACTGGTTACAACCAAGCAGGAGGTTAAATATGACTTGGTAAGTTTTTTTAAAGTAGGTACAATACGTTTGTAATTTTAGATATTTTTATTGCTTTTGAGAGGTTGAATACTTTGCATTGTTTCTGCTCACCTATTTTGCTTGTGTCATGCTCCTTAATTTTTGATTATCAGCTAAAGATGTGCTTATTTTTTGTCACTTTGTGAATTGATAGCAATGGGAATTGGGGGGCTGAAAGGATTATCACTGAACTTGGACTGTTCTCTCAACTGTGGCTTTATGTAAAACAATTCTGATCCAGGTTTGGGAGAAGGTTGATGTTTGAAATGTGTTGACTTGTAGCAGGAAAGTAACTTTCTGATTCAACGCAGATTGTGTCTCAGAATCGTGATTCTTGTAGGCAAAAGCCTTAACAGATTTGAATGAAGATCACGATAACGGTTGTCTTCTAATATTTTGAAATTTTGCTAAACAGCTCCTATCAGTATTAACTACTGTAACATATATAATTAGGTACACTCACATGGAGTCTGTTGTTAAAGCCAAGCTGATTGGTGAATATAAGCAGTGCTGGATTGTAATTATATGAAATGGTATGACTATTTTAGATACCATTTGTAGATTTTCTTTCTTTCACCTACATTTCCTCCTCCGTGTTGCATTTAGGTTTGTAACTTGGTCAAGATCAATAGATCTAAAAGTTTAGTAGTAACAAAAATCACAGTATTCCCCTCCATAGATGCTGCCTGTTTTACGCTCAGTTCCTCAAACATTTTGTCTGTGTTGTTTGAGATTTCTAGTATCTGCAGCATCTCTTGGGATTACCTAATCTTGAGACTTGAAGATGTTAGCAGCTCTAAATGTAAATCAGTTCTGTCCAAGTACTATCTTTAAAATTGTAAAATATAAAATGGAGCATTAAATTCTCATTGCATAATTTTACTTTCTGAAGCTTTTTAATAATGCTAGTTTGTCATTCTGTCTACTAATCTAGAGTACAGGAGTGCTTCAGGATGCATTAAAACTGACCTGATAAACCTTGGTGCAACACCACAGGCTTTAAGTGCAACTCCGTAACATCTGCATGAATTGAATGCTTTCAACTTTTCCTTTAAGAATACATAGTTCCCAACTAGGACTTGCCATAGAATATTTCCAGATTTAACCCATGCTCTGCTATTTTAAATGTTAACAGGTATATCTTTATTTATCATTTTTTTTTTAGTTGGTAAGTAACGCTATTCAGTTCCTGGCATCGGTTTGTGAAAGACCTCATTACAAACATCTTTTCGAGGATCAGAATACGTTAACCAGTATCTGTGAAAAAGTAATTGTTCCTAACATGGAATTCCGAGGTAAATGACTCCAAAAAATGTATTGTCGAATATAGAATGTTAAATATCTATGATATTGAATGATAGAAAGTGCCAATTAGGGCAAGATTAAATTCTGTGGAAGGGGTGGGGGCAGGGGAAGAAAAAGCATACCATCTAGATTTGTATGAGACTTTTGAATGAAAATGCCAAGGGGCTGATGTGGTAGGTTGATGGGTAAATCTGGCTGAGAAGCTGCGTGACAGCACATTGTACATGAATTTGGTAACTGACAATATATGTAGCATAATTTAAGATCTTATGTGCGAGCTAGTAATTCAAAACAAGTCTTTGTAGATTTGTATGACTGAAGTTTGAGTGAGTAGTTTACCAAATCAATTAGAATGGCTAAAATGCACTTTACAAACTTAACGGTAATTTTTTTTTTGTAGCTGCTGATGAAGAAACTTTTGAGGATAATTCTGAAGAGTACATAAGAAGGGATTTGGAGGGATCAGGTAATCTTTTTGTTGTCCTTGCCAATAATGAACAAACAATCGATATGTCAATGTCATAAGTATTAATCACTTGCTGAAGAGCAGTTAAAAGTACTTTGGGTTGAAGATTGCTGTACTCAAGCAACAACTTTCTTGCCAAAAACTTGATGTTGATTTTGAACATTTTTATGCATTTTTATTCTTTATCAATTCCGGTCACAAAATAAAGAACAAGATTAATTTCATTGGCACTCTTATCATCTGTAAATTGAATGACTGATTGGCAGAGATGTCAAGAAATAGTTACTGTCAGTGTTTACTCTGTGTTCCATTGTAGCTTTCTGCTCTTGTAACTTTCACCCAGGCATGAACTAAAAGTAAATGCCAAAAAAAAATCGTGGCATCAAGGAAACTATTAAAGAGAATGAAACCTTGGACTGCAAGGAGACCCCTGGAAAGATGGTGGCATGCTTTGTCACAGTGGCCTGTTCAGGTCCAAACAAATGCGATGATTGTTCATTCTTTGCATCTTTTTTGCCATTGTTGGCTATTGAGAACATTAAGTGCTGCTAGTCTATCCCACTGGCGAATTGCTCAATGGCCGTGGAGCATGATTTGTTGCAAATTGTGTTGCCGCCTGCTACAGCCACCCAAGGAAGAGGTGTCAGAGGCAGTGCGGGGGTGCAACAAACAGTGCAAGTAATTGTCTTGTACATTTTTCTTGTGATTGCAAGATCCTGTTGGACATAGGTAATGTGGAATATTACAAGTTTGTTTCATTGGTTCATCAAGGCCAATGGCAGGAGAGCTACATGGCCTCGGTTGTTGTGTGTATCAGGCCTTCATGCTATGGGGTCGAATGTTGCAGCCACCAAGGAGAGGAGATGCCAGTGGTGATGTGGAAGAGAGTTGGAGTCCATGCTGGTTTTGGGGCTGGCTCTTTTCATTGCTGCTGCCCTCTGGTGTTTGCTTGGTGGAACATATTTAAGGAGGAGATTGATAGGTTATTGTTTGGCCGTGCCATCAAAGGTTAAGGAGAGACGGCCAGGGAATGGGGCTGTGGAGGGGCAAAAATGAATAAGCTGGATTGTGTTCATCTGTAGCTGCACCAGAGTGTTGCAGATGAGGAACATTGCGTGCATGTCTTTGCAGGAATGTGATTCCAGGACAACATCTCATGCACCATCAATCTACAGGCCATGACACTCAGGAACTTGGACTATATTGTCTTTTTGTGATTTTATGTCTCTTTTGTTATCGTAATGATGTGTGCTCTGGGCTGTATGTGACTGTTGGTACCGTGATTTGCACCTTCATCCCAGAGGAACGGTGTTTTGTTTGGCTATACTTGTGCGTATGAATGAACGGCAATTAAACTTGAACTTCAATGGTCTCCACTGATTCTAATGTAGGAGTTGGGTAGAAGTCATTGCATTCATGGTCATTGCTGCAGAAGAGTTGTAAGGTATTTTCATTGGCCTAATCATTTTAGGTGCTTCCTTAATGACCAACCATGAAAAGATTAAGATTGTATATATTTACATATTATTTCAGTACTGTGCCCTTCAGTATTGCAGTTACCTAGTGCTAAGAATTGTGTTAATGCAATACTTTCAATTATACATGGTATGTTATTTCTTTCCCCTGTAACATATGTTTATCAGTGAACAGGGTGAGCACCAAAGTACTGAATGCTTAGATCAGATAGCCTGTAATAATTGATTAACTTTCTAAAACTTAAAAAGACAGTACATTTGCTGGGCTCAAATATAATAAAATACTAATTTTACACTTGCATAGGTGCTTACTGTCTGCTTGCAGACAGCAGACCAGCATCCATTTACTAAACTACTTCCTGCAATTCACATGATGCATAATTTATTATTTGCTGGAGGCATTTGAACAAGTTTATCAACAGCAGCCCTCTGAATTGAGGTTGGGACGGCATCAGGAGATTGGGTAATTGAGGAATGTAGGATATTTGGGAAAAGGAAGGAGGACCATGTAACTGAGAGGAGAGAAACAAAAGGAGATGCAAGCATGAAAGACTCATTTAGAAGGAAAAGAGTATAGGAATATTATAATGTAGTAGCCAAAAATGCCCTCTCAAGTTGTTGTTAGTTGCCCTTTGGTCTCTGCACAGGTCACAGATGGCTAGCTATATGAATTCTGATGTGCAGAAATGTTAACAACTGTGTTAACATTGTTCATCTACACCCTGAAAGATGATTTTGCAGGAAGTGTTGCATTCTGTTCTTGAGAACTGCTTATGAATCATGCAGTGTACCATTAGATTCTAGGGATTATTGTAGCCCTCTGGAAATTGATTTTGAGATTGTCTTTGAGCATTTATACAGATATCCCTTATTCTGTCCTACCTCAGATCCACATATTGCTAATTTTGGCTATTCTTTGCTGTTGGCATTGTTATTGAACAGAGGGAGTTCATATGAGACTGCTCAATGTTTAAAATGTTGTCAGTAGAGAGTTCGCATTCCTAAATTGTTATGGATTATTAATTGCATCACTGCAGTGTAATATTCAGTTTGAATGCAAGAATGATGGTGTGTTGATGGATGAATCTTTTGGAGTTAAAGACATAACTGATTTATTGATTCTTGGCGCACTTTTCTTGTTTGGGGGGTGGGGGGGAGTCATTGGAGATAAAGTTCCTAACAAATTTAAATCTCTGTGTTGCTCACATTTTTCAAATGTGCCATGGCAGAAATTGGCTGAAGTGGGAGAGAGTGAGGTTCAGATTGGTGTATGACATCTAGCTTATTGGTATTTATGGCAAGTTGATAGAGCTTTGATGGTCAAGAAAGTTTGCCAACCATCAGGTGCCAATTTTTTCTAAGTTTTAGTCTCAGGTTTTAATGTTTGAAATTGAGTCAAAAATGAAAGCATTATCCTTTGAACCAATTTTTTTGATATATTTAAGAAGGCAAGAGGTTGGTCAACACTAGCAAATATGCAGCCATCATAATGCACATCAAGATTTATCATTGAAGTGTCTTTGCACAGTGATACAATTGCAGATCACCATTGCAACATCTGCATGAATCTTGGGTAGTCAAGTTAAGTTGCTATCATGCTCTCTAATCACATTGAAAGCTTTAGTTATAGGAATAAAATTGCCTAGAATTCCGTTCTGCTCTGAATTGTTTTTGGACCAACTTTGTTACAAAAATTGCTTGATTTGAAAAATATACTTCTGGAGCATTCTTGAATGTTTCCAATAATTGGTTCAGTGGGATTCAGATAACATTTTCCCTGCTGAACAAAGGAAAATGTTTCTGTACTTTTCAGTTGGCTTCTCCCAGTTGTTAAGAACTCTGGTATAATAATGGCTTCTTTCATTTAGATGTTGATGAAAATACTTTGATAGTTCTTTGACACTACTACACTGTTTCATTCTGTAATTCCATTCTATCAGGTGTAATGCATTTTTTAAAAAAACTCAATTCATTGCAAGAGGTTATAATCCTATTTAGATTTGTTGTGTTGTGTGATGATATATTGGTTGACTGGGGATGGTATTTTAGTAGCGTGTTGAAAGTGATTTTTTCCCCCCTCTTTTTGATTTATTCGTTGTTGAGAATTCTGCTCCCTTCAGAATGAAGGAGAGCGGTATCAATCATCCTTCCTTCCATTAACTGGTTCCATTTGTCCTTATTAGATTTCAGCATCAGTAGCCTCTTGTCTGTCCACATTTTCTTTATCCCAACTTTTCTCCATCTGTCCCTCATTTTTTTTTGTCTCTCCTTGCCCACCAGCAGCCGCCTCCAAGTTCCATACCTACCCCACGTGGCTCCTCCTGCTTGTCATCTCCCTCCTTGCTGACTTCCACCTGCCAGTCTCTTCCACCTCTTCCCCCCACCCCCGACCGTCTCATCCCATTCTTGTCTCTGTATACTGGCTCTCTCCCCTCCATACTCAGTCCTGATGCTGGTTTCAACCTGAAACATTGACAGTCTTTGTTCCAGAGATGTTACCTAACCTGTTGAGTTGCTCCAGTAGTTTTTAATGCTCCAGATTATAGCACCAATACCTCAGATACATAACCTAGAAGTTACTTGAGAGCAGGCTGTAGGTGGAAGTGCAAAGTTAAACAAGAATTTCAAGGTGGGAGTTAGTGGATTTAAATTTTGTGGCATCAGGATTGGGAATTAAAATGCTGCAGTCTAGAGGCATTTGTGTTAAGAATTATCAGTGGAGTTCAATAGTTCCTTCCCTTCCCACGCACGTTGCTTGGCCTGCTGAGTTCCTCCACCAGTTCATATTTTGCTCAGCTTTCAGTAGAAGATTTGCTAGCATTGGGGGAAGATGGATAAAATAGTATCAGATTTAAAGGTGGCCATAACACAAAGGAGCTAGTTTCCTGGGTTCAAGAAATACCAAACTGGAAATAGACAAACATGACAGAGGCACTGATAAGATTTAAGCAACAAATTTAGAGGGTGCACCTGAGTTTTCAGATTTAATCCATTTCAGATACAGGTGTCTCCCATTTTTCGAACGTTCGCTTTACGTCAACTCACTGATACAGAAGACCTACATTAGATACCTGTTTTCGCTAACAGAAGGTGTTTTCACTGTTACGAGAAAAGGCAGCATGCGCCAAGCAGCCAAGTTCCTCCCCCGGAACTGTGTTCTAGCCGCCATTGCTTAAACACGTGCCTGTGAGCATCTGTGCTTTATGTCGATTTATTTTGTGCATCCGTTAGCAAGATGAGTTCTAAGGTATCGGAAAAGCCTAAAAGAGCGCGTAAGGGTATTACACTTAGCGTAAAACTAGACATACTAAATTGTTTCGATCATGGTGAACGAAGTAAGGACGTAGTGAGTTTGGCTAAGGGTTTGTGGAAGTTGACGAAGATGATGTTGAAGAGGTTTTGGCATCCCATGACCAAGAACTGAGAGATGAAGAGCTGATGAAGAGGAAAGGATAACAATTGAAGCTGAACGCAGTAGTGAACAGCCCGAAAGTGAAGACGTCCAGGAACTGAATGTGAAGCAATTGCGTGAGATTTTCACTGCGATTGACAATGCTGCAATGATTGCAGAAAAGTATGACTTTAATTTTGAAAGGGTACGTAGGTTTAGGGCAGGTTTTCAGGATGGTTTGAGTGCTTACAAAGAACTGTATGATAGAAAAATGCGCGAGGCTAAGCAGTCAAGCATTTTTCAAGCCTTCCACATCAGCCACAGCAGACAATGAAACTCGACCTTCAACATCGAGGCAGGCAGATGTAGAAGAAGGTGACCTGCCTGCCCTGATGGAAACAGACAATGATGAGATGACACCCCAGTGTCCCACCACCCCAAACTCCAACGACTCAGCCTAACACACCATCATCAGTGTCCTTACTGTCCTCCGGATTCCGGTAAGTGAAATTACACTGGGCATACATTATTTCTACTTTATATAGGCTGTGTATTTTTATGTGTTATTTGGTAGCTTCATAGCTTAAAGGTTACTGGAAAAAGTGCTTCTGCCGGGAGCACTTGCGCTGTGTGTTTCTGCCGGGAGCAATTGAGCGGTGTATTTTTTGCCATGAGTGCTGCTGAGAACACTTGCATGAAATTTTCGCTGTGGTGGACAGTGTTGCAATAATTGTAGGAAAGTATTCCTACATTATATAGGCTGTGTATTTATGAGATCATTTCTGTTTTTACTATATGTTACTATTATTTTAGGTTTTATGTGTTATTTGGTAGGTTAATTTTTGGGTCTGCGAATGTTCACGAATTTTTCCCATACAAATAAATTGTAATTGCTTATTCACTTTACGACATTCTGGCTTACGAACCGTTTCATAGGAATGCTCTACCTTCGAATAGCGGGGGAAACCTGTATGTCTAAGGAAGTTGAGCTTCCAGGTTCTTCAAACAGAATTCATGGCCACTGAGGGAAATTGGAGACATGATTGTGGGAAGTAATGTATAAATTGTCAATTTTAAGTGCCACTGAGTTGAATCTAAAACTGAAATAGGTTATTGGATAAGAATCAATACCATTTTAGCATAATTGCAATTATCGTGAAAATTTGTAATTTTATATTAAGTTCCTGTTTTCACTTGATAACTCAAAACTAAGTTTAATAATTTACAATTTTTGCAGACATTGATACCAGACGAAGAGCAGCTTGTGATTTGGTGCGTGGTCTTTGCAAGTACTTTGAAGGGCCTGTAACAGCGATATTCTCTGGCTATGTCAATTCTATGTTGCAACAATATGCCAAAAATCCTTCTATTAATTGGAAGCACAAAGATGCTGCAATTTATCTTGTGACATCACTTGCCTCCAAAGCTCAAACTCAAAAGGTACTGTCTTTGACTATGTGGAGCATTTGTATTTTATTGTCTTGCTTTGAATATTAACTGGTATTTTTTTCACCACCCACCCCCATTATTTTCAGCATGGAATAACTCAAGCAAATGAGCTTGTAAATCTAACCGATTTCTTTGTTAATCACATACTGTCTGATTTGAAGTCACCGAATGGTAAGTTGAAATGCTCCATCAGTAATGTAAGTAAGCTAAAAATTGCTGTTTTGTAAACTGTATGTCATGTATAGTTTTATATGTAAAGGGGTCAATCAGGATCAGGTTTTTTATCACTGGCATGTGACATGAAATTTGTTAGCAGCTGTTCAATGCAATACATAATCTAACAGAGAGAAAAAAATAAATAAAATAAAAATAATAATAAATAAGTAAATCAATTATAGTGTACGTATATTGATAGATTTTTTTTAAATCGTGCAAAAACCAGAAATACTATATATTTTAAAAAAGTGAGTTAGTGTCCAAGGGTTCATTGTCCATTTAGGAATCAGATGGCAGAGGGGAAGAAGCTGTTCCTGAATCGCTGATTGTGTACCTTCAGGCTTCTGTACCTCCTACTTGATGATAACAGTGAGAAAAGGACATGGTGGTGGAGATCCTTAATAATGGATGTTGCCTTTCTGAGACACTGCTCCCTAAAGATGTCCTGGGTACTTTGTAGGCTAGTACCCAAGATGGAGCTGACTAGATTTACAACCTGCAGCTTCTTTTGGTCCTGTGCAGTAGCCCTCCATACCAGACAGTGATGCAGCCTGTCAGAATGCTCTCCATGTTAAGTTTTTGAGTGTATTTGTTGACATGCCAAATCTCTTCAAACTCTTAATACTCCTTTATAACGACATGGATATGTTGGGACCAGATAAGATTCTCGGAGATCTTGACACCTAGGAACTTGAAACTGCTCACTCTCTCCACTTCTGATCCCTCTATGAGGATTGGTATTTGTTCCTTTGTCTTACCCTTCCTGAAGTCCACAATCAGCTCTTTTGCCTTGCTGACATTGAGTGCCAGGTTGTTGCTGCGGCACCACTCCAGTAGTTGGCATACCTCACTCCTGTATGCCCTCTCGTCATTACCTGAGATTCTACCAACACTGGTTTTATCATCAGCAAATTTATAGATGGTATCTGAACTATGCCTAGCCACGTACTTTAATCTGCTTGTGCAAGTGCATTCCCAAAAATGACCAATTTTAATTTAGCTTTTCGAACATATGCATTATCTGCTCCCAACATTTCTGGTATTATTTGTGAGTATGTTTTCCAGCATGCATGTATTGTGTATTATGGATAGATAGTAAATTTTGTATTTTTGACAAATAGATTTATAATCTTGCTTTGGCATAACATCAGTGAAATTGTATCTGACTTGATTGCTTTATTTTTTTCTTTAAAGTGAATGAATTCCCTGTTCTGAAAGCAGATGCCATAAAATATGTTATGATTTTTCGGAGCCAGGCAAGTTTTACAATTCTATATATAATTAAGTTGTTTTAGTTTCTCTTAAGTAAAATATTAATTCCATAAATGTACTTGTAACAATGCATTATGCCACAATTTTATATTGAGTGACAAGTTTAATTTGTAAATAGGGATATATAACTTAAGTTTAAATTAAATGTTTCTGATATTTTTGGCTAATATTCAGTGTCTGTTAAGAGTATTGCTACTGTAAAAGTAACATGTTAATTTAACAGCTTCCCAAGGAACAGCTTTTGGTGTCCCTCCCACTGTTAATTAACCACTTACAAGCAGAAAACATTGTTGTTCATACATATGCCGCTCACGCTATTGAAAGGATATTCACTATGAAAGGACCTAACAATGCCACTTTGTAAGTATTTCAATATACTATAGCAGTTGAGGTCTATTTTTCTAGTTTGCTAAGGTGTTGGCTTCTGAGTTTCATATTTTGAGTTTTGAGTTATGTTAAGCAAATCATTGCTAGGTTTCTAAAATTTTTGGTGAAAGGTGTCATTTGTTTAAGTGGTGAGTTAATATATTTTTGTTTCCAGAATATCTGCTGTGGAGTTGGCCCCTGTGGTTGAACACCTATTAACAAATCTTTTTAAAGCCCTAGCTTTGCCTGGGTCTTCTGAAAATGAATATGTTATGAAAGGTGAGAAGAATTTAGCAGTGAAGAATTTATTACTTTCAGATTAGTTCATTATATTTCAGATGATATTCCAAAAATGAGATTTGTGCTTTGCACTTCAGTGAATATATAGAATAATTTTTGATATGTACATATTAGCAAACAATAAGGGAGCGGGTGTACATCGGAGCTCACCACTTAGATCAGAAAATAGTCAAGTAGTGGAGAAATCCTTTCTAAGTAAAAATGACATTTTGGCATAGTTTGAACTTGCCTTGCAAAGTAGGGATCTGTAATGTGCCTTGCATGTTAGTTGTAAATGAATGGCTATTCTTTTCATTGCCATTCAGCTGGATACTCTTTGTCAGAACATGGATGATGAATTACTCAAAACGTGTACAACCTTTCAACAACCGGAGAAGAACGATAAATGTTAATATTGTGCATTCCAGATCACTTGTTTGTGCTCATGTCATTGTATATTTTAAACCAGCTCATTTAGGTGGCTATTCATCCATATCAAGGAAAGGATGTTTAAGAATGTCCACTGAATGTTTTCTCTCTGTTAACAGCTATTATGAGAAGTTTCTCACTTCTGCAGGAAGCAATTGTTCCTTATGTTCCCACACTGATTAACCAGTTAACACAGAAGCTATTGGTAGTTAGCAAGGTAAAGTATATGGTTTCAAATTCCATATGTATCTTGGTTGTGTTAAAATTAGATTAGAATGTTCAAAATGCTTCAGTTTGAATAAGCAACACACACAAAATGCTGGACGAACTCAGTAGGCCTGGCAGCATCTATGAAAAAAAGTATCGTCGATGTTTCTGGCTGAGGCCCTTCAGCAGGACTAGAGAAAAACATGAGTATATTTAAAAGGTGGGGGAGGGGACAAAAACCAAAAGGCAATAGGTGAAATCAGGAGGAGGAGGATGAAGTAAAGAGCCAGGAAGTTGATTGGTGAAAGACACACGGCTGGAGAAGAGGGAGTCTGATAGGAGAGAACAGAAGGCCATGGAAGAAAGAAGCGGGGATGGGGGTGGTGGTGGGAATCACCAAAGGGAGACAATTGGCAGCCATGGAGATAAGGTGAGACAGGGAAAAAAGATGGGGAATGGTGAGGAATGGGGGCATTACCAGAAGTTCAAGAAATTGATGTTCATACCATCAGGTTGGAGGCTACCCGGATGGAAAATGAGGTGTTGTTCCTCAACCTGAGTGTGGTCTCATTGTGACAGTAGAGGATGCCGTGGATTGACATAACTGAATGGGAAGGGGAATTAAAATGGGTGGCCACTGTGAAATCCCACTTCTAGTGGATGGAGCATGGGTGCTCAGCGAAACGTCTCCCGGTCAACGTCAGGTCTCACCGATATACAGGAGCCACACCAGGAGCACCAAACACTGTACATGACCCCAAAAGACTCTCAGTTGAAGTGTTGCCTCACCTGAAAGGATGGTTTGGGGCCCTGAATGGTAGCAAGGAAAGAGCTGTAGGGTTTTGTGTAATACTTCTTCCGCTTGCAAGATTAAGTGCCATGAGGGACGAACGAACAGGGGGATTGCATAGGGAGCAATCTCTGTGGAAAGCAGAAAGTGGGGGGGGGGGGGGGGGAAGATGTGCTTGGAGATGAGAGAAGTTCTGGAGACTTGTACGCTGGATGTAGAGGCTGATGGGATGGTAGGTGAGGACAAAAGGAACCCTATCCTTGGTAGGGTGGTGGGAAGATAGGGTAAGTGCAGACGTGTGTGAAATGGAAGAGATATGGTTGAGGGCAGAGTTGCTAGAAGAAGGGAAGCTGCTTTCTTTGAAAAAGGAGGACATCTTTGTTCTAGAATGAAAAGCTTCATTTTGAGAGGAGATGCGGCAGAGATGGAGGATTTGTAAGAAGGGGATGATGCGTAACAGGATGGGAAGAGGTATAGTCCAAGTAGCTGTGAGAGTTTGTGGGTTTATAATAGACATTGTGTGTGTGTTGCTTGGATTTCCAACATCTGCAGATTTTCCCATTTGTATTTTCAGTTTGAATAAGTAATATTATTTCTGTTCTTTTTGATCATTTTAGCTTTGAATATGATTCCTACTAATTTTGAACTATTAAGCTTGTTCGAGTATTTTTCAAAAGTCATTTTCACACCTTGTTTCAGCAAGTGTTTCTGACTTTGAGTTAAACTGTGTAAATTCTAAAATAAATGTTCCTGTATCCACCTAAAATGGTGTGCAGACTATTCAGCAATCTTCAAACTGGTCCTCTTGCATACTCGTGACAACATAAATAAATTCTCGCTCGAAAGTTCTCTTGCTGCACAGCTTCACTTCACCTTATCTGCCTTTTTAACAGTTTTTATTTTTTTTATTTTGTAACAGGTGAAAGGGTTATCAAGCTGCTTGATATTCTATGCCAAGGCTTGTTTGCAGTATTTCCCTCCCTCTTCCCCCCCACCCCCCAATCAATGTTCATCTGGTCCTTCTGTCCTGAAAGGTTTTTTTTTGCGCCAAGGTGCCAGCATCTTCCTTTTGGGTATATTTCAGTATATAATCAGTACAACATCATGCTGCTTCAGTCTTTCACAGTGAAAGACTGTGACTTTTGTGACTGGAAGACCTCTGCTGTCCTCACATCTGCTCTCAACTACAGATGTTTTTTATATGCCTTAAGAATTGTTATTCTACTTGTATTCCACTGTGTGGTGCTCTGTATCTTATTGGCAATTGATAGCATAGTTTCACTTGCCTCAATCTTTTTATTTGATCATAAAATCATAAGACATGGGTTGAATGGCCTATTTCTGCTTCTATCAAGTCTGCTCTGCCATTTGATCATGGTTGACTTATTATCTCTCTCAGTCCTATTCTCTTGCTTCTCCCTGTAATCTTTGACACCCTTACTAATCAAGAACCTATCAACTTCTGTTTTAAATGAACACTGTGATTTGGCCTCTGCAGCGGTCTGTGCAATGAATTCCAAATTTACCACCCTCTGGCTGAAGTTCCTCCTTAGCTGTGTCTTAAAGGGGGCAAGAGGGCTAAATACACAGATCTTGTTGCATGAATGCTGGAGCAATGGCTGGAGAGCTCGCTGTAAGCTAGTCGAAGTTGGGTGCTAGGACTTTGCTGACCATTCATTACAGCAGACCCTTAAACTCCTTGGAGTTAAAGCACTACAGTGCAGAAGAGCCACCAAGAACATTCTAGAGGCTGCTGAAAAGGCCTCGCGGTTGCTGTGGATCCGGAGGGGGGATCCATGGATTCGTGCGCTACTTGGACACAAGTCGGTGGCGGATCATCCCCCCAGCTGGGTTGCCCGGATTAGGGTGTCTGATGATTAAAGACCCAAAATACCCTATGACCCCGGGTTCATCACTGAAGACGTGTCCAAGTAGCACCAGAAGGTGTATTTTACAACAATTACAACTGATGCTTTGTCCTCTGGTCCTTAACTCTCCCTTTCTTTCTTTTTCAATTTTTTTATTGATTTTCATATATACATATATAAAAAAAACCATAACATAATAATGAGTAAATTATGAATACAATAGACTTGAAGTCACGTTGTTAATAAGATAACAATATCCTATTAAACAGCAACAGAAAAAAATACCTTAATCAATCAAGTCCATATGATTATATAGGAAAAAAAACAAAAATAACCATTAAAAGAAGAAAAAATTTGAAAATATGTGAAAAAAGTATATATTAAGAAAAATAAAACACTAAACTAAACTAACATGGGCAATAATAATAGCTTACAAGTATATGATAGTGTCAAAAAACTCCAGAACTCCATACCTGAACATGAATAAGCAGAAAGAAGGTCTGGAAAAGGCCAAATTAATTCATATGAAAATGTCGAATAAACGGTCTCCAAGTTTCTTCAAATTTAATTGATGAGTCAAAAATAGTGCTTCTAATTTTTTCCAGGCTCAGATAAGAAATAGTTTGAGAAAACCACTGAAACGTGGTAGGAGGATTTACTTCTTTCCAGTTTTGTAATATAGACCTTCTGGCCATTAATGTTACAAAAGCAATCATTCGTCTGATTGAAGGGGAAAACTGATTACCATCTTCATTTGGTATGCCAAAAATGAGTAATAAAATGAGGTTGTAAATCTATATTCCAAATTGAGGAAATGGTAGTAAATATGTCCTTCCAATAGTTATGTAAAGTGGGACATGACCAAAAATATGGGTCAATGAGGCCACTTCTGAATGACATCTGTCACATTGAGGGTTAATATGAGAATAAAATCGAGCAAGTTTATCTTTAGACATATGAGCTCTATGTACAATTTTAAATTGTATTAAAGCATGTTTAGCACATATAGAAGAGGAATTAACCATTTGCAAAATTTTTTCCCATTTATCTGTTGATATATTTTATCGAAGTTCTTTTTCCCATTCTTGTTTAATTCTAACTGATATTTCTGGTTGTATCTTCATAATCATATTATAAATAAAAGCTACTAATCCCTTCTGACAAGGGTTTAAGGTAAAAATCAAATCTGTAAAATCCACTAAAGTTGAATTAGGAAAAGATGGTAAGACTTTATGTAAGAAATTTCTAATCTCCCTTTCATGAAAACATTTTCTGTCCACTATATCCAGGCCTTTCAGTATTCAGTCGGTTTCACATCATCATCTAATCAACAAGTGCAGGTCCAGAGCTATCAAACACTGCTCAAATGTTAACCTATTCATTCCCAATCTTAACTTTGTAAGCCTCTTCTATGCCAGCAGGTCCTTCCTTAGATATGGGACCCAAAACTGCTCACAATACTCCAATTGCAGTCTGACCAATGCCTTATTAAGCCTCAGTGTTGCACCTTTCCCTTTAATTTTCTAGTCCTCTTGAAATGAATGCTAAAATTGTTTGTTTTCCTTACTATTGACTTGACCTGCAAGTTAACTGTCAGAGAAACCTGCACTAGGATTCCCAAATCCCTTTGCACCTCCAATTTCTGAATTTGCTCCTGTTTAGAGAGTGGTCTATGCCTTTATTATTTCTACTGTCATTTTACACTTCCATACACTTTATTCCATCTGCCACTTCTTTGTCTATTCTCCTAATCTGTCCAAGTCCTCCTTCAGATTCCCTACTACTTCAAAACTAATTGACCCTTCATTTTCTTTGTATCATCCATGAACTTTGCCAAAAAGCCATCATTTTAATCATCCATATTGTTACATATAATGTGAAAAGTAGCTGACCTTACACTCACCACTGGTTATTGGCAGCCAACCAGAAAATGTCCTTTTTCCCCCTACTCTGTCATCTGCCAGTCAGCCAATCTTCTGTCCATGCTAGTATATCTCCTGTAATACATTGGGCTGCTATCTTGTTTGGCAGCTTTATGTGCAGCACTTTGTCAAAGGCCTCCCCTTATCTGACTCCCCTAATCCTGTTTGTTACTTTCTTGTAGAATTTCAACAGATTTGTTAAGCAAGATTTTCCCTTGAGGAAGTGCTGACTTTGGGCTACTTTATCATATGCCTACTAGTACTCTGAAACCTCATCCTTAAGTAGTTTTTTGAACTTGCTTTTAGCTATATCCTTTGAGGTTCCAGCACTCTTGTGAGTTCAACTATTTTGTTTTCATATTTTACATATGTGAGCATGAATCATGTTTTTCAAACAGGTCCCTGCCTTCTGGAGACTGAAAAATTAACTTTGGAATACAGCATCTCTTCTATTACCCCTCACCCCCCCATCATGACCCTTGACAGATTCAATTTTTTTCCCAGCTCACTAGTTTCATCTTTTGGACATCCTTGCATTCTTCCTTCATACTGCTTTGCTTTTACATAAAATATATATTTGGCCTTGATATTTTGCTTGTGCATTTGTAGTGCAAAAAAGTTCTCTGTTATCTTGTGCATGACATGATAAATTGAGGCCCTAAGGATATCTCAGATGAACATTCAACAGCCACATGTGTCAAAGCAAAATTCTTTTGGCTTCTGATCAGTAATTCCTACTTAGTTTGCAGGTTATTTAATCATTTGTTTAATCTTTAATTTCTTTACTTTTGTTTTGGCAAATTTTAACTGTTGATAGTTAACTTGAATTTGGTCTTGTCCTAGAATCCAAGCAAGCCACACTTCAACCATTATTTATTTGAGTCCCTTTGCCTTTCTGTGCGTATAACATGTAAACCAAATCCTATAACTGTGAGAAGTTTTGAAGAGGCTCTTTTCCCTGTGTTTACTGAAATATTGCAGAATGATGTGCAAGGTAAGTGTTATTCTAAATAATTTCATTAATTACACAGTTTATTTGATGGTTACAGTGCTCTTGGCTATGCACTTTTCAAAATGCATAGTAGTGATTTGAATCAAGACTAAGTATCATCACCTTATAATTATTTTTCTCCAGTTCATCTGGTATGTTTAATTGTAGAAATCACTGAGGTACCTGTTGGGCTTCAGTTTTGAAGTTGAGGCAACCCATTGTAGCTGGAGTCAGCAGTCAATGCCCTACACTGCAGTAGTTAGCAGGACATTTAAGTACAAGTAATTCAATAAACCCTGATTTCTTAAAACAAGTACTTGGCACCAGCCATGAAATTGTCATGGTTTGAGGGCAGATAGTGTATCGGCTGCTGTACAGCTTCAGTGATCTGGAATTGAACCTGCTCTCCAGTGCTGCCTGCGTGAAGTTTGCACATTGTTCCTTTAACCCCATGGATTTCCTCCTGGTTTGCTCCAACATAGTGGTGCTATAAAGTTCGTGAGCTCTGTAGTATTTTCATATTTCTGCATAAATATGAACTAAAATGTGATCAGATCTTCACCCAAGTCCAAAAACTAGATAGAGAACCCAATTAAGTACATAACACAAAAACATTATACTCGTTCATTTATTTATTGAGCAAAATGGTTCAATATTACAAGTATTTATTTGAAAAAGTATGTGAACTTCTGGGTAATGCCTTCTACAAAAGCCATTTCGAGTCAGCTGGTCCAATCAATGAGACGAGATTGGAGGTGAGGGTTGCAGAGGTATCCTACCTTATATTAAAAAAAGTTACTGACAAAGCCTGCTCTTCTTGTGCTCCATGCCTTGATCAGGGGACCTTAGAAGAAGAATTGTAGAGATGCATGAAAGTGGAAAAGGTGACAGAGCAATTCTAAAGACCTTAGTGTTCACCAGTCCACAGTAAGATAAATTGTCTACAAATGGAGGAAACTCAATACTGTTGCTACTTTCCCTAGGAGAGAACATCCTGGAAAGATCATACCAATAACACAGTGCAATGCTGAAGGAGATGAAAAAGAACCCAAAGGTGACAGAAAAGATCTGCGGAAATCTCTAGAACTTGTTAAAGTCTCTGTTCATGTGTCCACTATAAGAAAAACACTGAACAATAATGGTGTTCATGGAAGGACATCATGGAGAAAATCACTGCTCTCAAAAAGAAAACCATTGCTGCACATCTCAAGTTTGCAGACCACCTGGATTTTCTCCACTGCTTCTGGGACAATGTTTAGCGGAAAGATGAGACAGAAGTTGAACTTTTTGGCAGAAATGTACATTGCTATGTTTGGAGGAAAAAAGGCACTGCACACCAACACCAAAACCTCATCTCAACTGTGAAGCATGGTGGAAGGAGCATCTTGGTTGCTCTGCTGCCTCAGAGCTTGGACAGCTTTCAATTGTTAGGGAACAGTGAATTCAAAATTGTATCAAGACTTTTTACAAGAGAATGTCAGGGTAGCAGTCTTTCACCGAAAGTTAATAGATGTTGGATAATGCAACAAGACAGGGATCCGAAGACAGTACTTGCGTGAAGATCTGATGGCATTTCAGGTCATTTATGCAGAAATAGAGAAAATTCTACAGGGTTCTCAAACTTTCTAGCACCGCAATGTGAATGACCTGCAGAAAAATAGATTAATTGGCCTCTATATTTTCCCTAGTGTGTAGTAGTAGTAAAATCTGGGGGAGTGGATGATAATGTGGGGAGGATAAAATGGGATCAGTATGTAAGTCCGTATCAGTATAATTGTTTTTTGCAGATATGGAGTTGACAGTTGTCATTATGGAAAACACGTATTCTATGGCTAATTTTTTTTTCCCTGAAAAAGGGATCTGCCATCCTTACCTGCTCTGACCTACATTTAACTCCAAGCCAATCAATGTGATTAATTCTATCTACAAAGAGGATACGGGACAAATGGGAATGGACAATAAATACTAGCATTCAAGTGGCATCCATTTTTCATGTACTAATAATTTTCTAACAAGTCCAACTAAGAAAAAAGTTGTATCATTGGCAACTTTGATACAACATATGAAGATGCTTTACTTTTCCAAGTTTCCGTCAGTTCTGCAGCATGTATTAATCCCTTATTTGATATTTAAACTGTCTGTGAACTAATTAAAGCAGATAAATAATGATTCTGCCAGATATTAAATTGCTTGTTCCCCAATTTTCACGTGAGTTGACAGATAGCAAATATACCTTCAGACTAGAAATTTTGGATCATAACATGATTTAATATTGTTTCTTTTTTTCTTTAGAATTCCTCCCTTATGTGTTCCAAGTGATGTCACTACTCCTTGAAATACACAGTGCTGATATTTCCCCCTGTTATATGGCTTTATTCCCCCACTTGTTGCAGCCACTGTTGTGGGAACGTATTGGGAACATCCCGCCTCTTGTCAGACTACTTCAGGCTTTCCTGGAGAAAGGAGCAAGTTCTATTTCTACAAATGCAGCAGATAAAATTGTACGTGCTTTTTTTCTTGAACTTTTTCAAATATACCCTCAAAGTAAGCAGGAAATAATTCTGATTTAAAATTTTGTTATTGTATAGAATCTAAAGAATATTCTTAAAAATGTATATGTAAGTTAAATCCCTAAGAAATAGTCTTAAGAATCAGAACACTAACTAGTCTGTGAGATAAGGGACTTTTCTGCTTTTGTGGGATTGTAAAACTGCAGTGAAAAGGAAAGCTTGAGAAGAAGCATAATGTGCAGCCAACAATAGAAATTGTTCTCCCCAACCAATTATTTTTTTTAATAGATTTTAGAAACATTTCCTAGAATTTAATGTTCAGCAATAGTCCTTTTGAGTTACCTGGGCTTTTGTCTTAATAATCACCTCTTCAGGGACAGCAGATGCACTTACTAAGTGGCCACTGAGTGTATGCTCATGGTTTTCTGCTGCTGTAGCCCATCTAATTTAAGGTTTGATGATGTGCTGTGTACTCAGAGAGGCTCTTCTGCACACCACTGTTGTAACATGTAGTTATTTGAGCTACAGTCGCCTTCCTGTTAACTTGAACCAGTCTGGCCATTCTCCTGTGGCCAGTCTCATTAACAAAGTACTTTTTCCCACAGGATAAAATATATCCAGTGATAATATCTCACTGGATATTTTTTGTATTTTGCCCCATTCTCTGTAAACTCTAAAAACTGTTGTGTGTGAAAATCCCAGGAGATCAGCAATTTATGAGATACTCAAACCATCCTGTTTGGCAACAACAATAATTCCATGGTCAAAGACATTTCCCCATTTTGATTTTTAGTCTGAACCAGAAATGGACCTCTTGACCATTGCTGTATGCTTTATGCATTGTGTTGCTGACATGTGACTGGCTGATTCTATATTTGCTGTACGTAATAAAGTAGCCACCGAGGTACAACATCAAAGATATAATTAATTTCAAATGTTTAACACCTGCTATGCCATATTATGAACCTGAAGCATTTTTATCCATCCTTTAGTCTTATATTATTACACAATATCATAGCCAAAATGTCAGTTGCTTGTTTCTGTAAATCACCACATGTGTGTAGACTTTAATATCAAACTTTATGAATTTGTCTGTCGTGGACACATTTTTTTGAGAATTTGCCAATACTTACCGCGTAAAGAGCTGAATCTGCTGACCACATCAAGACAAATATGAGTCCTTGACCAGTATTGCTGTTTAGTGATTGACCCTTAGAAGACACTTGGGTATTGACTGGATTTTTATCTGACTTGGTTTCTTTCTTCAAATTATAGCCAGGATTGCTAGGAGTCTTCCAAAAGTTAATTGCATCCAAAGCAAATGACCATCAAGGCTTCTACCTACTTAACAGTATAATTGAGCACATGCCTTCGTAAGTAAAGACTAAGTTTATGTAACTGCTTGACATTAACAAGAAAATAAACAGTACTAAAGGATTGTCCTTGTTTCTTATTTGTCAGTGATGTCATACATCAATACAGGAAACAGATCTTCATTTTGCTTTTCCAGCGACTTCAGAATTCAAAAACAACAAAATTTGTTAAAAGTAAGCTCATTTTTTGAAGTACTTTATTCAGATTTTAATTTTTTTTTCAAAATGAAAAATCTTTTTCTCTTCCGCTCCATAATTCTATGAATAAATAAGACCTTTTATTATTTAATTGTACATGTACATTGCAGTAACTGTACTTAGGCGAATTTGGATCATGTACTTGGAAAATAATATTCTCCATATGCTGAATGTCTGAAATTCTTTTTACTTTCCCTCATAGGTTTTCTGGTGTTTGTTAACCTTTATGCTGTGAAATATGGAGCAATAGCTTTGCAGGAGATCTTTGATGACATACAACCTAAGTAAGTTCAGTTTAAATGAAATATAAAAAGTAATGTGAAGTTCAGTACAAATACCTCTATGCTTTCTTGTGTTGGTGTCAGTAAAATCCTTGAATGGATTTCAGTCTCCTTTTTCATGCTGTCGCCACACATACGCACATGCACGTGTGTGCACACGTTAAAAAATTTAAAAATGCAGATAGTGGAAACGCATGGTGTATCAGGCAGCATTTTGCTGTTTGACCTCCTGAATTTTTGAAGGCAACAAATTTTATTTCTGCAGAAAGAAACTTCCATGCAGCTTTTTCATACTCACAATTTGGTTGGAACATAGCTATTTACAATTATTGAACATCATATGATTTGGAGGGTCCTGTGCTATTTTTTTTTTTGCATGGCTTGCTAAATGGTCAATGTATGGCATTGAAAGTTGTTCAAGTTAACAAATTTTACATTTGTTTCCTATGCTTTTAATAAAATTATTAACTTTTATTTCAGAATGTTTGGTATGGTTTTGGAAAAAATTGTTGTTCCAGAGGTGCAGAAAGTATCTGGGCAAATTGAGAAAAAGATTTGTGCAGTAGGAATTACAAAGATCCTAACAGAGTGCCCCTCGATGATGGACACTGACTACACTAAGCTGTGGTAAGTTGCTTGTTTTAGAATGATGGTGGAATTTTACTTCAGATCCTGCTTTGCAGATGTATCTGGTTTTCATTGTACATATTCAGGCCCAAGAAAATTTTTGGTAAAAGAGTTAAATGCAACTTAGCTTTGTACCAGAAATTGAATTTCTGTTTCATTAAGGACCTCCTAAGTGAGTAAAGATACAGGGTAATTGGGCTCCTTTTGTGTGTTACTAGGGAAACTGTTATAAGAACTGGAGTTATCTTACGGAATTATTCATGAGCAGTCTCTTCAATTAAATTGAAGTGTTCACTTTTTCACATGCAGATTCTTTGTATTATTATTGGACACAGTAAAATGTAACTGCAAAGAGACAGCAGGAGAAGTGGTGGTATTACTACATCATTCATAGCTTTACATTGCACTGATTTCTCCTGACACAATTTGTAAGCTCTAAACTAGTATAACTTCAGATGGTAACAGTAGTAATAGGTCCTATATTTTCAATTCCATTATTTCAAGTCAAGTCAACTTTTATTGTCATTTTGACCTTAACTGCTGGTACAGTGCATTGTAAAAATAAGAACGTTTTTCAGGACCACAGTGTTACATGACACAGTACAAAAAAACTAGACTGAACTACGTACTAAAAAAAACAGAGAAAGCTACACTAGACTACAGACCTACACTGGACTGCATAAAGTGCACAAAGACAGTGCAGGTATTATAAATAATAAACAGGACAATAGGGTAAGGTGTCACTCCAGGTTTCGGGTATTGAGGAGTCTGGTAGCTTGGGGGAAGAAACTGTTACATAGTCTGGTCTTGAGAGCCCGAATGCTTCGGAGCCTTTTCCCAGACAGCAGGAGGGAGAAGAGATTGTATGAGGGGTGCATGAGGTCCTTCATAATGCTGTTTCCTTTGCGGATGCAGCGTGTAGTGTAAATGTCTGTGATGGCAGGAAGAGAGATCCCGATGATCTCAGCTGACCTCACTATCTGCTGCAGGGTCTTGCGATCCGAGATGGTGCAATTTCCGAACCAGGCAGTGATGCAGTTGCTCAGGATGCTCTCAATAGAACCCCTGTAGAATGTGATGAGGATGGGGAGGATCTTTACTGGGACTGGGTGCTAAAACAGGAGTTTGTGACTAAATTTCCCCCTCACCGACTAAAGAGATAAAGGGATCCAGTAGCTCATGTTATTGGCAGAAATTTAAGAATCCCTAAGATTATTGATTCCTAATAAATATTAATTTTAACAGGACTCCTTTACTCCAAGCTCTTATTGGTTTATTTGAATTGCCTGAAGATAACAGCATTCCTGAAGATGAGCATTTCATTGATATAGAAGATGCACCAGGCTATCAGACAGCTTTCTCTCAGTTGGCATTTGCAGGAAAGAAAGAACATGATCCGATTGGTGCAACTGTTAGCAATCCAAGAGTTCATTTGGCCCAGTGCCTTCACAAACTCTCCACAGCATGCCCAGGCAGAGTAAGTATTGCAAATGGGCTTTGTAAAAGTATTGAATAAGATTTCTTTACATTGAGATGTTTCCCTATTATATAAGAGTGAGAAAAGTACTTCTATTATGCTGTAGTGGCAATGGCAGAGGAATCAGAAGAGGGTTTTTTTTTTCATGTGAAGTATTGATTCTTTACTGGAAGGGCTCCAGAGATACCAGAAACCTGATACAATATGCTATTGAGGTTTTTATAAACTAAGTGGAGAATCCCAGTGAAAGTCATTCCTAGACAGTTATCCTCTATTTAGGACAGAATATTTAATGAATCTCTGTTATTGATAAGTAGATTATAGCCAGCTCATCTGAGTCAGCGATGAAATCAGTTTCTCAGTTCTCCATTAAGAGGAATGTGGAGATTCAGTGGCAGAGTATTTTCAAGATGGAGAGCTCGATTGATTTTATTTTTTGATACTGGGGGAATCAAAAGATTATGGAGTTAGTGAAGAAAAGTGCTGCTGAAAATATTCACAAATGTATTAATTGGAGTAGGCACTAAGGGCCAAATGACCTACTTCAGCTTTAATTATGTACTTGCCAATGTGAGCTTTCATACTTTGTTCTTGTTTTTACCAAATGCGCAAAATCTTGCTGAAACTAATTTCCAAGAATTGAAACTTAGCTAATGTTACATGCAACAGACTAGTGGTTTTGAAGATTGCATTGAAATAAATAATATGTAGGGCTTTTTTTTTAAAAAAGGGTATAAATCAGTTTGGGGAACACAAGACATTTGGATTATTTCTTGGTACAAATTCATGTTTGCCATGAATTATGTGAACTTAAATATCTTGTGTGATTAGTTAATCAAGAATGACATTAATTTTGTGTTTTATTTTCTTTAGGTGCCATCGATGATCAGTACAAGTTTGAATGCTGAGGCATTACAGTATTTGCAAAGCTATCTTCAGGCTGCAAGTGTACAACTGGTGTGAAGCTTTCAAGTTTAACTAAAGACACTGTTTGAGGCTTTTTGCCATGGGTGCTTACACAGTGAACGTCATTTGATTTCAAGTGCAGTAGGAATATCCTGAGGATGTAGTTCTGGCTGGTAATGATTATGATCATTTACATCCTAATGCATTTTGATCCTCTGTAGGCTTAATGCTACTAGTTTCTTTACACCAACCTTTCTCTTATTATTTATGTCTCGGTAATCTGACTAAAGTATAAAAGTGATAAAGCACCTCTTGATGCATTGCTGTGTACAGTTACTCTGGTGTAAAATAAAAATGGAATATAAAATCTTGTGGTTTGTTTTAATCATTTCATCCCTTTAAGATTTCTTAAAACAACAGATTTTCTATTTGCAAATGAAAAGGGATGGATGATGGATTTGGTTGCAGGATCGTGTCCATAAAGTACGGTGAGTTCTTAGAGCTCTGCATATTCCTGTTGAAGCCTGGCAGTTTCTTAATTAGAGAAGATCAGCAAGTGTTTTTCCAAGTCTGTATCCTGACCCAAATGAACTTTCAAATCTTTAACCTGTCACTGTGGTGTATTATCTTTTAGTATTTATATATTATTCCATTGTTAAAGATATTCAAATAAATTACTATCTGGCTGAAAGGCATGTGTGTGTAATTTTGGCATATTCCTAATGTAAAGGATGGAAGAATTCTGAAGGGGCTAAACTGTACAGATGTAGATTAAATATTTCACTTGGTTCAGAATCATAGAATGGAGAATATAGCTTATATTGTAAGTAAAGTATGTTGGCTGTTGCAGGTTACATTTAATTTGTACAAATTGCCAGTCTAAGAAACCAGCTTCCTCCTTGACTTCAATAAATATTTAGGTCTATTTCCAAAATAACTGAGATATGGTATGAGTAATTTAGGTTGTTTGATAGATGTGATTTGCCTAGGAGGCACAGATCACTTGGGGCCATTGACTCATTTCAGGTTTTGGACTTTCTCTTTATTTTGAAACACTATAAGCGAATTGTTGCTGTTTCTCAATTGCTTCCCTATTGTACACTGGTCAAGGTGGTGGAAGATTAATAAAGTAGACATAATATCTTGTTTGTTCATTTTTATGTAGCTTCGTTTAAATGGATCATATGTGACCTGATGTTGGCTCCAATTCTCATTTTCCAACAAGATCTCATAAATGTACCTTTGTCAGCTACAAACCGTAATGATTTATGGCTCCTTGAAGTCAAGAATTCTTGAGATTTAGAAATTCCTTTCATAAAGAACTGATATTCATAAATGTATGTCCCGAAGTCCTAGATTCTGTCACTGAGGGAAATGTCATTAGAGCAGAACTCTATCTCAGAATCTTACTTGCTACTTATTGTTCTAAACTTTCAGGTATAGATCCATTCTGTTCTGTGAACCCTCAGTGAACAGTTTCACAGACCCAGGACAAGAATAATGTTCTGTCTAGCTTCATTAAGTTAGTTGGTGTAATAAATGTACAAATTATGTTTTGGGTTAGTTTTTGCATTTCCAAACACATTTGTTTGGTCAAAGTCACTGATAACAAGTAACTCCCTTAAATCAAAGTTTAAACAACTTTTAAAAAAAATCTTCACATTATGAACTTGAGCCTTGACAGTGACTATCAGAGTACTTCAGTTAGGATATTAAGGATAAACCTAGTTTTGTTCATGAAGGCATAATTGGTATGCATATCTTTAGTTGCGGTTATTATAGTACTTGGAAGCACTGAAATTGACTGCAGCATCATTGCTCTTTCTGGAAGATGACAGCTAGCCATCCATTTTCATCTGATCCTATTGGGAGAGTCATATGCATTTATATATAAATACATGCATACTCCATCGAGAGCTTGTGTTACATTGTAATTTCATTTATGATATATGGGGAAACTCATCAACACATCTAGTAATGTCCTTATGCAGATCTGCCCAATTCCCGTGCCCACTAGTATGCGATGGACTGAATCTCACCTTAATGTACCTCAAGTATGAGCAAAACTGATCAACTAAAACTGAAAACCTACAACACACAACCAATTAGCTTCCAGAATGAATGCAATTTCTGATTAACACAATCGTGTTAGATAATAAAAATGAAAATTTTTCTTAAAAACACAATACTAGATAGATTTCCTTCTAGAGACAAGTGATTCATTGGTAGTTTCAGAAGCCATGGCAACGTGTATGCAAACTCACTGAATATGAAACTTAATAGTATTAGAATAACAGTGACTTTGTGGGTACAATATTGTATTAAGTTTTACATTTATCAGCAAATTTGTTGCAAATATGTATGCAGAAATAGTTCATTTAAATCAAGTACAATGGAACAATACTAATGGTACAAATATCTACCATGATTTTTCAAATACTGTGTCATCCTATTCTTGCCTCTGCAATCTCTTGCATGATTTTAACAGAGCATAATTATATACTTTGAGTATATAATTTCAGTTGCAAATGCAGTGCACAGATCAACTCCACACAATTTGAGGTGTCTATGACACTCAGTTCTTTGATATAGCATAGTTTTTAGCATCAGTAAGATATATACTGTAATTAAAAGTAATAAGATCACTATCAAATTTCAGGAACTCAAATCTGCTGATTTAAGCCTTGGTTTGTTTTCTAAATAGATGGGCTATGTACAGCCTAGATTTGCAGTGGTTAGGGCTATGTAAATGAATTGGAAGGCTTTGTTAGGGTCAAGCAAATTATAAACATCCAGGTTTTCTACCAAATCATGCACGGTTAAGAGGGGGAAAATACATGCAACTCTTTATAATTCTGGTGAAATTGTTGAAGGCAGCAAATAATCAAAAATAATTTTTAACAGTGGTTTGTGGAATACATCCCACCATTACTTCAATTGCTACCACAAACAAGGCAAAGAGGTGTCTTGGCCAAGTAGCTACCTTCAACTAATCTCCCAAAAATACATAATTTTGGACTTTTGCAAATTTGACTGCTGTGTTTGCTTTTAAAATGATGATCGCAGTTAAAAGGCAATTCGTTCATTAAAAAACTTTTGCATATTTTGGTTTGTAAAATCATTTGACTAGTACAGTTAATTTCATGACTTGGTCTACACTGACTCGTGGAACAATCGAGTTAGTTCTCCCAATGTCTCACTTAGACATTATATTCGGTGAAGTGAACCACAGTGGTTTACAAAGGAGGATTTGGCAAGACTAAGAATGAAACTTGAAAGCAAATCAAATTTTATCATGCAACGATGGTCTATGAATCTGATTTTATAAACCATAAAAGGCGTATGGTTACCGAACACGATTAAATCCCTAGCATATGTAAAGGCTCGTTATAGTTATAGACTGCATTACCACAGAAAGCATTATCTTGAAAGCAAAGAATAAATTAGTTTTTTTGCAGAATCGGTCAGGTATTGCACGTTGCCCACGACGCATCTTAAAAATGAACAATGGGATCTTTCTGTTGAAATGGGTCAACTACGAGCAAAAATGACCCGAAGGATCATTGGGCACCCGAATCACCCCAACCACAAACTTCCAGCTGCCACCATCCGGGAAACGGTACCGCAGCATAAAAGCCAGGACCAACATGCTCCGGGACAGCTTCTTCCACCAGGCCATCAGACTGATTAATTCACGCTGACACAACTGTATTTCTAAGCTATATTGACCTGCTGTATATACTATTTATTAAAAAATATTTGCACATTCAAACAGAGACGTAACGTGAAGATGTTTGCTCATGTATGTGAAGGATGTAAGAAAAGTCGATTCAATTCAAATGTCCGCTATCCATTTCCCTCCACAGATTGTGTTACCTGACCCGCTGAGTACCTCTATCTTTTTTGTGCGTTCCATTCGTTCAGCATCTAAACTGAAATGCAGACCAAAGAGACTGCAGATGCTGATATCTGGAGCAACGAGTTCCCAGTGCAGACCCGAAACGTCCACAGATGCTGCCTGAGCTAGCGCTTTGTGTGTTGGTACCGGTTCGGCACCACAGCTGAAATGCACTCGAGGGTGGTCATAACCTGAAAGTGCGAGCGGGGTGTCAAACGATTGAAGTCGCTTCACATGCGCCGGCTGCAGCTCCGCGATCCCAGCTGGCGGGGCGGGCACAGTTTCTGTGGTAACGCGGCGACATCAGTTCCGGTGGCGCGCGGGGCTCTGGGAAGGTGAAGCGGTTAAGGTCGGTTCCGCCGCCGGTTCGTCCGATTCTCTTTAGTGTTTGCCGTGTGTCGGTAGCGGGGAAGCGGCTCATTCTCCTGCTTTGGCAGCGAATGGATTAATTCGTTTCTTCAGAAATCCAGCTGCACATAGGCTTTTTGAAGAGAGGAGGTGAGTTGGGCTGGGGGAGGAGGGGGTTGAAAAGGGAGAGCGGTGCGAGGTCCCGGTTTGGGAACTTTTTACTTGCTCGCTTACCGAGGCCTGGCTGGTCGCCGGGGGAGGGGGAGGGGGATTGGGAGTGGAGGCGGCGGCCAGAAAAATCACGTTGGCTCCGGACTCTCCCAAGCCGCTTACACTGACGGATGTAGTTGGAAGGGGCAGGAGTGGGACGACATAAAACGATTAGGCCGCATTCTGGCTCATGTGAGCTGTCTGGTCGCTGGGCTACAGCCCTGGAATGAGAGCAGTCCGCCGGGAGCTTCCACCTGTGGGACAGTTATTGGAGTCACAACCCTTCACCAGTCCGTTCACGCGACTCGTGACCTGATTACTCCAAGTCGCCCTTTCATCCCCATCTCGCAGAATTCCGCTTACTTCAAACTGCTCTACGAATGCGAATTTCCCCGAGGATCCTCCTGTCAGAACTTCTGAAAGGAAATGTTACTTAAGCGAATGTTTCCATTGTTGTAGGAATTGTGGTAATGTAGCTGAAAATGTCCTGTTTGTCATTTAATAAATCGTGAGCACAAATGTTTTCTAATGTAGGTGATATAGATGATATTAAGTATCAAAACAAAGAGTTTATAGTAAATGCCAGAATAATATGTGAAATAGAGGGTACAGAATCTTTTGAAGTTGGTAATTCAGATTATGGAATAGTGACTGACAATCCTGATCCTCAAACATAATCCACAAATACAAGTTCCTCTTGTGCTCACTTATAAATGGGGGTGAGGTGGGAGGGTTCGGAAGGTTGTTTTTCTTAATTCGTAATAGCTTACCTAGGGTTGTCTTCGGCATTGTAAATGTACCACTCATCTCTTAGCTAGTTTTGATGTTTGCAAGTTTTAGAACATGGGTTTAAATTTTGCCAATTTGTTTTCCCCACACTCTGTAATGCTATAAGCTTTTTTGTGTAAACAGTGAAGTTTATGTAGACGAGTTCCAATACGTTGTTTTTTTTTATATGATTGTCATTAACAGTCCAGTTTAGTAAAAGTCATCCTAAGTTTTGAGAATGGTGATTTCTGTGCTGATGTGTTGTGGTTGTAGGGCTGTAAGTAGTTAAAGTGGTGAAGACCATAAAATATTTTCAAAAGCAAATGCTCCAAATCTGGGAATCAATGAAAGAGATGATCAGCAAGTCTGTTAATTTAAAACACTAATGCACAGCCCAGATGCTGCCAGACTTGCTATTTATGGCATTCTTTTTGTTCCTTAAGGCATTGAATACTACAGTAGAAGTTTAAATTTAGTATGTTGTAACAAGGCATTGGTGTAGATCAGAGTAGTACATGAAATTTGATGTAGTCCATAATATTGATGGCAAGAGATTTTATGAGTTTCAATTTTTGAAACATGGTCCTAAATTGGAATGCTCAAACTAACTAACTATTGCAGTTTTGGCATTAAAAAACAGGAATTTTTCTCACACTCAATGGACATGCACTAAATAATTATGATAGTTAGACAAGGGATTTTGCAGATGCTGGAAATTCAAACAACACACACACAAAATGCTGGTAGAACACAGCAGGCCAGGCAGCATCAATAGGGAGAAGCACTGTCGATGTTTCGGGCCGAGACCCTTTGTCAGGACCCTATTTATAGTCTGAGTACACATTTCCTTGACTCAAGTAGGCGGATTTAATTAAAAAGGCAACATTTGTTAAAGTAATCTATTTTTATAAACGTTACTGGTTGCTTTGTTTACTGTGCCCCAGTATATGAAAGGCATTAAACTATTAGACATATATAAATATACCAGGAAGAGTGGTTATGAATGCAAACAGAGACCTATAATTATGGAACTTGAATAATTTGATCTTTTTGGTGTTAGCTACTCAATTATTTGCAAATAGGTTGATACTATGAAAACAAGGTTAAAATCCTGCATTTCCATAAGGGAATAGCTGAATATAATTTTTTCATTCATAGTGGCATTGCTTCCATTTTTCAGAGGTTACAAAATTAGATTTTTATCAGCGTGCTAACAAGCTAATGATCCTTAATAAAATCTTTATTTTAAATAGTTTTAATGTTCAATCAGTCCATAAATGGATACTGAAAATTGCATGGAACACTACAGCACAATACTGGCCCTTTGGCCCATGATGTTGTGCCAACCTTTTAACCTACTCTTAAGATCAATCTAATTTGGCACGGACTAGAAGGGCCAAAATGGCCTCTTTCCGTGCTGTAATTGTTATATGGTTATAATGCTTCCCTCTGTTTTTCTTTTTATTATTTTTCTGTAGTTGATCAAATGTTTTTTCTCTCAAGCCTCAGTTGTATAGAGCATGGGATTTTTAAAAATTTTTAAGTAATTCTCAGTGTTGAATTTAAAATTGATGCAATCTCAGTAGCATTTTTCTTTCTCCGTATATTTAATGCCAGTCTTCAATATTAAGTTTTCTTTCCAGAAGAAAACATTCATTTACCATATCCTTAAAATTGTCAAATGTTTTACAATTATTGAATTACTTAAATTGTTATGGAGAAAATTCATGCATGTTGGCTTAATAATCAAATTTAATATTATGGCTCTGATAAAATATAGTTTGGGTGTTCCCTTTTTCCTTAGTTTCATGGGAGATTCAGTAGTTTGAGATGACAAAAGGCTCCTTGTTTTAAAACAACAGCTGAAAGGATTTGGTATGAGTGCAACGTCAAAATTTCAAAATCCAAATATAAGGAATTGTAGTAACAGATGTCTTAATAGGATGTCATTGAGCAAAAATAGGAAAATGGCATGACTTCATTCATTACTGAAAAAGGAATAGGAGAACAAGGGATCAGTGTGATAGAATGTCCTGTATAAACTTTGAACAGAACAATGGTGGGTAGAAGATCTAAATGCATAAGATATGTTAACTCTTTTAAAAAGTATTTTGCATGTAATGATCAAAAAGGCTCACACGTTATTTTGCTTTATATGGTCAGATTTTACCTTGCAGTTAAAGAGATACTATTGTACTCTAGTCTGTGTATGCTGTTTAGGATCATTCAGAATACATTTTTAATCAGACTCTGATCTGTGAACTCAGTCTAAGTGCCCAAAGGCTTTGTCTTGTAATATGTTTGCCTAGCAAGAAGGCTGTCAATTTCAGATCCCAAGTCAACTAGCAAGTTTTAATTGCTTTTTGAGGAAGTTTTACATTGCTGCCATCCTCTTTGAGAAGTGCTTCTGAATAGTTTGGCTGTGATATTTAAGTATGTCCACTTTCCTTTAATCTCAGAGCCAAGATGTTCCACTTGTAGAATAGATTACTGTCAATCAAACCCATCAATTTGCCAAAAATTTTATGTTCCAATCTTAGTTGTGTGATCTCTTGTATGATCTGAACATGTGAGTTCAGATGGCATTTTTGTCAATCTCTGTTTTACTGCTTTCTGGAAATGTATAATGAAAGTTGAAGATTCTATTTAAAGAAGCTAAGAAGATGGATATAGGACTTTTTATTTAAAAAAAAGTTCATGAGTAGATCAAACAGTTGGCCAAGACAGTGGCAGATAGTGTTGCGCATGAAAAAAACGTGAAGTAATTCACTTTGGAAATGAGACTGAGAAATCAGATTATTTTCTTTACAAGAGGTGAGTAGGAGAGTAAACAGTGTTTTGAATACCACTGAAAAGCTAGTGCACACTCTGAAAAATAAATGGTGATCTGTGGAATTAATCAACCCTGTGACCCTTGATTCTGGAGAGTTTTGCTAGTTAGAAATATGGTCACACTTATTAAAATTATGACTCCTGGAGGTCATTAAAAGGGTCAGATCGTGATATATGATACTAACCTGTGAAAGTGTTAAGAAAAATGGGAGGTACTGCATGTGTTTTTAAAAGTACAATTTTAAGGAGAAAAAGAAATTTAACAGAATCATGGTTTACTATTCCCCTTAGGGTTGAGCTTCAAAAACATTTCTGTTTATCTAAAAATCTGTTTTGTTATCCATTTTGTGCTCTTTGGAAGTACATGCTGGTGAGAATAGGATGATCCAAGAAGACATAAGATGTAAAACAGACATTTAAAATATAATGTGAAAGCCTGACGATCAATTTGAATCTAAATATAGATTGGGTTTAAGCCAGATTTCAGAAGTGGAATTATGATATTCTAATACAGTTGGCCCTCCTTATCACGGGTTCCACATGTGCAGATTCAACCAACCGCAGATTAGGAAAACCTGGAAGTTCTCTGTCCAGCACTCGTTGCTTGGGCATGTACAAACTTTTTTTCTTGTCATTATTTCCTAAACAATACAGTATAACATCTATTTACATAGCATTTACATTGTTTTAGGTATTGTAAGTAATCTAGAGATGATTTAAAGTACAGGCAGTCCCCGGGTTACAGATGAGTTCCGGTCTTGAGTCTGTCTTTGTCGCATTTTTGTGTAAGTCGGAACAGGTACACTTGGTATTATTTAGTGTCAGTCAAACGTTTATCTTAGTATATAGTATATTTTACCTTTCTATGCATATAAAACATTTAAGAAACATATGTATTTCAATAATTAAACCACTTCGTTGCTTAGTAATAATTGTAGCTTTCACCAGGGCAGGGCCTTTCTCATTTTATCCTTTAAAATTGTTCTGATTGTTCACCAACTGTAGCCTAACGCTTTTCCAATGACCGATGGCATTGCACCTCTTTCTGATCGCTTTATTACTTCCACTTTATTTTCAATCTTCATCATTTTCCGTCAACGGAACAGAAACACTGCGGATTCAGTAGTAGCCGCGGGCAGCGGGTCCTCAGCTCCCCCAGGTCCTAAAGTCCACCCACACTGAGACAGGTTAAATAAGGAACTTGAGTATCCGCGTTTTTTAGTATCTTTACGATGCATCATGCGCAGAATCATTGATGGAAAATGATACATGGCAGCTACTTTAAGATACTTTTTCTTTCATAATGTGGAAAGAAACTAAATTGTAAATCAGATGGGAAAAAGGCACTTTTTTTCCATATCACTTAATTACTTTATGGATTGATTTGCTTGACCATTGTTTACTATGAGGATAACTAAGCATTTTCATTTGGAGCAGTATAAAATTTTGTGTTAAAGTTGCAGGCTTATTAAATTTAAAGCTTCACTTTACGTAAAAGTATTAAATTATAAATCTCTTATTTTCAAATCATGATAATGCTCAGTATTGTAGTAGAGATTGGTTTTTGTGGCTAATTATTGCAACTGCTGAGCTATGATAATTTTCATTTTGTTTTTCAGATAGATCCTGCTCCTGCATATTTCTGATCTTAACCAATACCTCTAAAGTCTTCTGTAAATCTAATCTTCCTAAAAGTTAATGAATTGGAAGTGCGAAATGTCTCAGATTCAGGTTCATAACTCATCTTCCAGTCTATCTCAGCCTCATATGGGTAGCACTGTTGGCCAGAGTATTCCTTCTGGCCTCGGTCCTCTGGCATCAGAAAGTGCAAGTAGACCACTTCAAAGCTCAGCTTTACCCTCTGTGTCTGCTACTTCCACCACCGCAGCTGCAGGTATGTATTGATGTTCGATGAATTTCTTTACAATGTTTTGGTCTAGCTCACAGGTTCCCAACATTTTTTATGCCATGGGCCATTACCATTAATTAAGGGGTCCATGAACTCTAGGTTAGTAACCCCTGGACTAACTTAATCTTTTTGTTCAACTGCAAAATGCTGCACTGAATTAATATTCCAGCTCATGAAATCTGGCAAGGCTAGCAGTTATTACTATTCAGAATATGCAATGAGCCAGTTAGCCCTGTGCTATATGATAGCAAGGCAGTATTCCATGCTCTGGATTTGACAGTGCTTTGGGTAGTATCAGTGCTTCTCCAGAAGAATGATGGTGATTGAAGTTCCTCTAGTTACCTATAGAGAACTCTGAACAACACTAGCATGCAGACCACTGTCTATTTTCTTCATTGTAAATGCTTGATTTTCCAGATTGCAGAATTCTGGAAGACTATGAAATAGCTAAAAGAGCCTGCATTTAACTTCAGATGATATAGGGTATTCTCTATTGGCTTTGTCTGCATAGTTCCTCTGGAAAGATTATACTACCCTAACCTATAGAGCATAGCTGATGTCACCTCGCTGTTCCGTAAACACATTTGTACTTTGGATGCTTTTCCCAGATATATCACGGTAATAGTGTATTAATTCATTGTTTATCAGGAACTTTTAAGTCTTTTGTAATTTTGCATTACTTCATTTTTTACATTCTTCCGAGGCATCTGTTCCTTGGTTTACCACCTTGGTAGCAAATTCTGAAAATCTACATTGATTTATGATCATTTTTTCCATTACATTTCCTTGATGATCCTCCTATGCCACCAGTTATCTTATTGTTTTCTTTCTTCTCCTTGCCTTCTGCCTGCCTCCACTTGATTACTGTTAATTAATGACAGAAGATGGGAATTAGCTTTATCAAATGTAGAACGGTTTCTGCCCTTCCTCTATTACTGTCATTGAAATCAGCCTATCTGATGTGAAGCAAAATTGAAGTCCCTTCTTCAGTTTCCACTGACCAGTCATGGCACCATGAATCTTTCCTAATGCCACTTCCACTTAAGGCCAAAATGTGTGTTTATATTGTCAAGATCAACTTCCTTTCATCTTATAGCATGCTGCAAGAACTTTGTTTATGTCTGTAATCTAGCTTTCTCTCCCAGGCCCAGCACTTCTGATCTTGATCTGTAATTCCTTTATCTTCTCAAAGCAGAATTCTCTAACCATCTCAAGTACAGGATATCCAAAATGCTTTTTCCAAGCAATAAAACTATTGTTCTGCGAATTAAAATGTCTGGAGAGAACAGACACTCAAGTTATTTAAATATACATTGGGTTAAGAATTTTGTAAGTGAAATGGAATTTAATGATATGTGTCCTTTAACAATTTGTTTAAATGTGGGTAATTTTTGATGAATAATAACTGAAGAGGAAATTTATTTCCTTTGCTGCTTTAAGTACATTGATGCATCATATATCGTCAGTGTTTCACTGGATCTCTGAAATCATTGTTTTGTACTTTATTTAGAATTCTCCATTAATGCACATGACAAGTAGTACTGGGGAGCTCTATTTATTGTTATATCTAACCCAAATATGGTTTTCTTTTCAACCACTTGTTTCTATGGCACACTTCTGAAAATTACAGCAAAGATGTAATATCTAATTTTTGGGCACATGAAAGCAATTTAATTTTGTTCTCTATACTATCCTTTGATTGGCTTTGAGGGACTTGAAAGAGTTTGTATAATGTCATCCTAAGGTGACCTTCATTTTAGGATATTACAGTTGTCTTCACTTCTGTGCAAATCAAATCTGCTTCAAATCAACCTAGTCTAATTTTGTCTTTTGTCAAATTTGTACATAGAGTTATAATATATACCATACTGTTATAAAAATTTAAAATTTTACTTTGGATAACAGATTTCGCTGTCATTTTTGTGTTAATATACTAAGGAAACAAAGTTCCACCCTTTCCAAATACAGTACTGGGTTAGATTTATATTAGACTAACCAGAGAATGCTGAAAAATCTGCACTTTGAATACTGTTGTTTTATGAAATGGTGTATTTGCAGTTGAAAGTACCTTGTATTATATCAGTTATCTTTTATAGTTGAAGAAAAAGTGGTCTATTCTCTAAAATTAACTACATTTATGTTGTGAGCTATTCTGATGGCACAGAAAATTAATATAGACTATGCTAGCTTAAGAAGGAGGTAAAGTGTGGATTGTTTTCATAAGAAGCTTGTGTAGTTGTGGAAACCCTGTACTTATAGAGTCCACGAGCCCTGCAGCACAGAACCAGGCCTTTTGGCTCATCTAGTCCATACTGCCTAGTCCCATCAACCTGCACCTAGACCTCAAAATCCAAAATTTTGTGTCAAATGTTGAAATTGAATCCACAATGACCACTTCTACTGGCAATTTGTACCACAATCTCATCACCCTTTGAGTGAAGAAGTCCCTCTTAAATATTTCCCCTTAACCAATGACCTCTAGTTCTAGTCTCACACAGCCTCAGTTGAAAAAAGCTTGTTTGCATTTACCTGATCTCATAATTTTGTATACTTATATTAAATCTTCCCTCATTCTCTTATGCAGCAGGGAATAAAGTCCTAGCCTACTCAACCTTTCCCTAACTCAGGTCCTCAAGTACCAGAACATCCTTGTAAATTTTCTCTTTACTCTTAATATTATTGTTGATGTTTTTCCTGTAGGTAGGTGACCAGAACTGAACACAGTACTCCAAATTAGGTCTCACCAACTTCTTAATCAGTTTCAATAGAACATCTAACTCCTGTATTCAGTTCTTTTGATTTATGTATGCCAAAATCTCTCTTCATGACCCTATTTACATTTGATGCCAATTTTAATGAATTGTGGATCTGTATTCCCAGATCCTCTGTTCTACTGCACTCCTCAGTGTCCTACCATTCACAGTGTTGGTCCTTCCTTGGTTTACCCTCTCAAACTCATTGTTTGTCTGCACTAAATTCCATCTGTCATTCTTGTTGTCATGTGCAAATTTGCTGATCAAGTTCAACATTTTATCATCCAGAATGTTGATAAAGATGACAAATAACAAAAGACCCAGCACTGATCCCTCAGCACACCACAAGTCACAGGCCTCCGGTCAGAGAAGCAGCAGTCCACTGCCACGCTCTGGCTACTCTGCAAAGTCAATGTCAAATCCATTTACTATCTCACCCTGAATGCCAAGCAACTTAACCTTCTTGAATGGTCTCTCATAAGGGATCTTGATTAATGGCCTTGCTGCAGTCCATGTAGACAACATCCACTATTTTTCCTTCATCGAGTCACTGAGTAGAATGGCTGAAGATAGATTGTACAAGGAACATTGTCCTGGAGCCACTTTTCTGCAAGAACAAGCAAGCAATGATGGGTTAGCCGCAGATGAAAGCAAATTAGCTTGTCTTCCAGAGAGCAAAACCTGATGGGGAAAGGTGGCCTGCAGGGTTTAGCCCCGGTCAAGCATGCCCTCTGTGCCTCTGTGTCTCCTTCCTTGTGTGGCTGTAATAAGTGACACAGTGGCATGAAGGCCTGTACATGCAACAAGCAGTACCCCTGCCATTGATCTCGCCGATGATCAAATATACAGTGCTTGCATTATTTTATATTACCAATGTCCAACATGGTCTTGATAAACCAGAAAAATATTTAAAACAAACATCTGTACCATTTGTTGGACCTGGAGAGGCCGCTGTGACCCAAGTGCACTGCCATCTATCGGGTAGTGACTCCTCTGTAATCCATATACGGTCCATAACCTCACTGCTGTTTTGCCTCAGTTCTTTAGATTTTGCTCCTGTACCTCAAGTAAATACAAGTGCAAAAAATCCATTTAAGATATCCCCCATCTTTCAGCTCCAGGCATAGATGACCTCGTTGATCTCAGTAGACCAATTTAGTCACTTGCTATCATTTTACTCTTAATATATCTGTAGAAGCCCTTGGGATATTCTTTCACCTTGTTTCCTAAAGCAACCTTCTGCCTTCTTTTAACCCCTATTATCCTCTTAAATGTTCTCTTGCATTTCTTATTCTTTTGTACCTTGTTTGTTCTTTCCTGTTTGTACCTGCTATGCACCTCCTTAACCAAGGCCTCAACATTTCTTGAAAATCAAGGTTCCCTAAACCTGTTGTTAGCCTTGTCTTTTATTCTGATAAGAACATACAAACTCTGTACTCTCCAAAATTCACTTTTGAAGGCCTCTTACTTACCAAGCACATCTTTGTCAGGAAAAAAATGCCAATTCACACTTGCTGTGCACTCAGTGGCTAGTTTATTAGGTACAGACTATAAGTCATAGGAGCAGCATTAGGCCATTTGACCTTTTGACTCTGCACCACCGTTTAATCATGGTTGATCCTTTTTCTTCCCTCCTCAGTCTCACTCCCTAGCTTTCACTTTGTAACCTTTGATCCTGTGGCCAGTCAGGAACCTATCTATCTCTGCCTTAAACACACTACACAACCTGGCATCCACAGCTGCTTCTGGTAACAAATTCCCCTAATTCACCACCCCCGCTAAAGAAATTTCTCCTCTGTTTTAAATGGATGCCCCTCTATCCCGAGGCTGTGCTCTCTTGTCCGAGACTTCCCCACTATAGGAAATAACCTTTCCACTTCTACTCTGTCTAGGCCTTTCAACATTCAAAAGGTTTCAATGACACCCCCCCCCCCCACCCCCAAGCCTTTAGGGTGTTCTGCACAAGGACTCCCTAGTCCCTTTGCATCTTAGATTTTTGGGTTTTCTCCTCATTTAGAAAATAGTCTGCACATTTATTCCTTCTACGAGAGTACATATCCATGCATTTTCCAACATTGTATTTCATTTGCCACTGTCTTGCCCTATCTCCTAATCTGTCTAAGTCCTTATGCATCCTACCTGTTTCCTCAACAGTACCTGCCTTTCCACCAATCTTTGTATCATCTGCACATTTGGCAAGAAAGCCATCTATTCCATCATCTAAATCATTAATAAACAGCATAAAAAGAAGTGGACCCAACACCAACCTATGCTGAACACCACTAGTCACTGGCAGCTAACCAGAAAAGGATCCTTTTATTCCCACTTTCTGCCTCCTACCAATCAGCCAATGCTCTAACCATGCCAGTAAATATCTTGTAACACTTTGGGCTCCTAACTGGGTAAGCAGCCTCATGTGTGGCACCTTGTCAAAGGCCTTCTTGAAAATCCAAGATGGGTTTTCTTGATGCATCCACTGCATTCCCTTTATCTATGCTACTTATAATTTCTGCAAAGAATTCCAGCAGGTTTATCAGGCAAAATTTTCCCTTAAGGAAACCATGCTGACTTTGTCCCATCTTGTCCTGTGTCTCCAAGTACTCCATAACCACATCCTTAATAACTGACTTCAACATCTTCCCAAACACCGAGGTCAGACTAACTGGTCTGTAATCTCCTTTCTGCTGCCTTCTTCCTTTCTTAAAGAGTGGAATGACATTTGCAGTCCTCCAGAACCATGCTAGAGTCTAATGATTTTTCAAAGACCATTACTAATGCCTCCACAATCCACTACCCCTTTTAGAACCCTAGGGTGCAGTTTATCTGGTCCAGGTGACTTATGTACCTTTTGGTCTTTAAGCATTTTGAGCACCTTTTCCCTTGTAATAGTAACTGTAGTGACTTCTCTTCCCTCACACCCTTCAACATCTGGCACACTGCTAGTGTCTTGCACAGTGAAGACTGAAGCATTTAGTTCATCTGCTATCTCCTTGTTCTCTGTTTTTATTTCTCTGGCCTCATTTTCTAGCGGTTCTATATCCACTCTCCTCTCACTTTTATTTTTTATGTACTTGAAAAAGCATTTTCTATCCACCTTGATATTGTTTGCTAGCTTGTTTTCATATTTCCTCTTCTCCCTCCTAATGCTTCTTCTAGTTGCGTTCTGTAGGTTTTTAAAAGCATTCAAATCCTCTATATTCCTGCTAATTTTTGCTTTGTTGTATGCCCTCTCTTTTGCTTTTAAATCAGTTTTGACTTCCCTTGTCAGCCACTATTGTACTATTTTGCCATTTGGCTATTTCTTTGTTTGTGGATATACATCTATCCTGCCTTTCCTAATTTTTCTGAGAAACTTGCTATTGCTGCTCTGCTATCATCCATGTCAGCTTCTCCTTCCAATTAATTTTGGCCGATTCCTCTCTCAGAACACTGTAATTTCCTTAACTCCATTGCTACATCAGCCTTTACTTTCTCCCTATGAATTTCAAGTAGAACTCAATCACATTGTGATCACTGTCTCCAAAGGGTGACTTTACCTTAAGTTCCCTAATCACCTCTGGTTTATTACACAACACCCAGTCCAGTGTAGCTGATACCCTGGTAGGCTCAATGATAAACTGCTCTAAAAAGTCATTTAACAAATTCACTTTCTTGGGATCCATTACCAACCTGATCTTCCCATATACCTGCGTGTTGAAATCTCTTATGACTCTCATAAAGGCCTTTTGCCCTTTCTGTTTGCTGTTATAATCTGCAGTCCACACCTCAGCTACTGTCAGGAGGCCTGTATTTATCTGCCGTCAGGGTCCTATGACCCTTGCAGTTTCTTAACTCAACCCACAAGGATTCAACATCTTCTGATCCTATGTCACTTCTACTGATTTAATGCTGTTCTTTACCAGCAGAATCATGCCACCACCTCTGCTGACCTTCCTAGCCCTCTGATACAACATGTAACCTTGGACATTCAGCTCCCAACTATAACCATCCTTCAGCCAAGATTCACTGATGGCCACAACATCAAACCTGACAATCTAATAGAGCACAAGATCATCCACCTTATTTCTTGTACTCTGTGCGTTGAGATATAACACTGAGTACTGTATTTGCTACCCTTTCATATTCTGCATCCCTAATGCATTGATACTCACCCTGCTGGCTACAATTTTGTCCTATTCAGAGTCCCTTCACTCCAGTTCCCATCCCCCTGCCAAATTAGTTTAAACCCTCTCCAGCAGTTCTAGCAAACCTTTCTATAAGAATATTGGTCCCCCTCTGGTTCACATGCAACCCATCCCTTTTGTACAGGTCATACCTTCTTCAGAAGAGATCCCAATGATCCAGGAACCTGATGCTTTGCCCCCTGCACCAGCTTCTCAATTATGCATTTATCTGCCAAATTGTTCTGTTTCTACCCTCACCGGAGTGTGGCATAGGTAACAATACCGAAATTACTACCAGGTGCTTCTCAACTTTCTGCCTAGCTCTCTAAATTCTCTCTTCAAGACCTTATTGCTTTTCCTTCCTATGTCATTGGTACCAATATGTACCAAGACTTATGGCTGCTGTACCTTCCTCTCCAAAATGCTGTGGATGCGATCTCAGACATCCCTGACCCTGGCACCTGGGAGGTAACATATCATCCAGGTGTCCTGTTCACGTCCACAGAATCTCCTATCTGTACTTCTGACTGTTGAGTCCCATATCACTACCACTTCCCTCTTCTCCCTCTTTCCATTCTATACCACAGACCTGTGCTCAGTGCCAGTAACCTGGTCTCCGTGGCATTCCCTGGGAGGTCATCCCCCACAACAGTATACACATTATTGAGGGGAAGGACACAGGAGTGCTCTGTGCTTACTGCCTATTCACTTTTCCATTTATTCTCCTGAAATTCACCCTGCTACCCATCTCCTGTAACTGAGGGGTGACTACTTCTCTGTAACTCTGATTATCTCCTTACTCTCCTATACAAGCCAAAGCTCATCCAACTGCTGCTCTAGATCCCTAACATGGTCTTCGAGGAGCTATAGCTGGATGCACTTCACATAGATGTAGTTCCCTGGGAGCCTGGGTCTCCCAGAACTCCAACATCCGTCATGAACACACAGTGCCTTTTAAATTATACTCCGTACCCCTGACACAGTAAGAAAAAAGGGTAATTTATCAACTTACCCAGAGCCACTCCCACTCTCAGCACTGGCCCACTCCCAGCAATGGCTGCTTCACTTGTCCCTTCTATACCCTTATTTACTCTTCTGTGCTGCTCCTGCTGCTGATTGGGCTGCCAGAATGACACTGAATGCCCACGAGGCTCTCCTTTTAAGCGAGTGCCACTGAACTGTGAGCAACCTCCTCACTGAGGGCTGCTCCTGCCACTGATTGTGCCATTGGAATGATACTGAACACCTATGAAGCTCTCCTTTTAACCGAACGCTGTTGACTTGCTAGAAACCTCCTCAATGTGCGCTGCTCCTGCTGCTGATTGAGCCGCTGGAACATCGGCGTGGAACTCGGTATGGTCTTCAACTGTAGAGTTTTCCTTTGATCTCTCTCATTAACAGGGTGTTTTCATCCACAGAACTGCTGCTCGCAGGATGTTTTTAATTTTCCACATCATTTTCTGTAAGCACTAGAGACCGTTTTGCATGAAAATCCCAGAAGATCAGCAGTTTCTGAGATACTCAAACCATCCCATTTGGCACCAAAAATCTTTCCATGGCCAAAGTCACTTGGATCACATTTCTTCCCCATTCTGATGTTTGGTCTGAACTACTGACTCTTGACTATATCTGCATGCTTTTATATGTTGAGTTGCTGCTACATGATTGCCTGATTAGGTATTTGCATTAACAAGCAGATAAACAGATATACCTAATAAAGTGTCCACTGAGTGTATGTACAGAAATGGTTTCAGGAATGGGATTGAAGGGAGGAAGAAAGAAGCTGATTTACAGTGGTATGCTGAATATTTGTGGGAGGGCTATTCTGTGCAGGTCATTTTGCTAATCGGATTGAACCAGAGTAGTTATTATTAATTATGACTTATTAAGATTTTTTTTAAATTGATTAGTCCAGGGGATATGTTGGGGAGGATTCAGTACTTCAAAATCCATTGTCCCTGGCAGTGAAAATCAGTGTGTGTTACAGGGGATTCTGGTTAATTGTTGCACACTGGAACCAATACACTTCGATTATTTAAAAAAAAGCAAACTATCATTAAACTGATTAACAAATTATGTATTTAAATGAAATACAGAATAAATTGGAACACTACCAAAACTACTACAGTACTTTAAGGCTGTACTAGTCCCTAATAGTTATCGACAGAAGAATTCATTCAATGTATTCTGTGTTCTTTTGATTGACTGTAGATGAGCAAAATCAGCGCAGTCACCAAGTGCAGATATTGGATTGCTTCAAACTGTGCTTTCAATGATTGCATCCTCCAAATATTCATGAACTGCAGCATTCAAGATGATTTATTGGTACCTTCAAATTCTTTGTAGTTCCTAATTTGTTGACCCAGTGAAATCTTTTCATTTTCATACCTGGCCATTTCTGACATCTCAAAGCCTGAATGCTTGAAATCGCAATGAGAAAAACATTCTGAATTATCCTACTGTTTATTGCTCAGTGACATAAATACCTGCTTCTTGAATATAAACTCGCAAGTGACGCTATTTTGAAACTTCGTTCTAAGCACAACGTAGCGTCTTAATGGCCACGCAACGCGCATGTGACGGATGCAAGTTAGAAACTCTTCAGCAACAGTCTCCTGCTCTAGTTAAGCAGTAATGTCCCAAATAAATGAAGGCTATTTTCTTGATTGGGTTTTGTTCTTTAAGAGTTGTCCCAAATAAGTGGCTGCCCCAATTAACAGATGGCCCAATGAACTGTAATCAATTGTATTATGGTTTCTTGTTTAAGGCTAATTTTAGTAATGAAGCAAAAGCAACTATATTGACTGATGCAACTTATTTTTCAGTTCCTTCAAACATGGCAAACCCCAAAGAGAAAACCCCTATGTGTCTTGTGAATGAGTTAGCCCGTTTCAACAAGATTCAACCAGAGTACAAACTTTTAAATGAACTTGGTCCAGCTCATGCCAAGGTAAATATGAACCATTTAATTGATGTTAGGCAACTTTCTACTTTCATTGGAATCTTCCCAAGTTTTGAATAGTTTATTTCTTATCCGTGTGTCTTCTGGAAGCTTTACGATGCTGGTGAAATTCCTTCTGAAAGTTTGAGAAGAGCAATGTAAAAGCTTTATGGCAATAATTAAGAATTTTCTTTTGTTTATTTGCCTCCATTATTTTTATTCAAATGTAATCTCTGTCCAGTTATTAGGGTATAAGTGTGCTTTTCCATTTTAAGACTTAATGTAATGACACATTGGAAATTGTCCTTCCCAAGTTTTAATGATTTAGTGCATGTCCTTGAACATCTAAATGAACAAGTATATTTTTATTGCTAGGTGAGGTTGAATGAAATACAACTTTGCGGTAGAAAGACCTTGTTGATGAGAGAAGCAGTTTTCAAATAGAGCTAGGTTATTAATTTCTATGTGAATTGTAGTTGATGTGGAAGTGACAGGTCTGTCCAAATTTTTGGTTACGGTAATGAAATTCATCATGTTTACATCAAGTTTCCACTTAATTTAGGAATGTCGATTATTATACCGGAGGATTCTATTTGGAGTTCAAACATAGATTGCACAGCCTTCACTTCCCTCTTTAGAATTTGCATTGCTCTTGAAACCACAGTTGCTTTTTCTACAGGCATTGGACAGTGATTTTTCATATCTGGAGTGGAATAGGCCTGAAACTCTTGGAGGTTCACAGCACTGGTGTTGTTGGCTGAGACCTTTTGGTTCCCATATGTAGTTGTACCTTTTAATTCTAGGAATTAATTAAAAACGATGGTTGTTGACTGCATGACTGCACTATTACAATGAATGTTTGTGGTAGGGGTAGTGTGGAACACGTGTATGGCTCACTGTAACACTAACTGGTGGGGTGGAAGGAATGGCAAAGGCTGAGGTTAACAGAAACTAAATTGTATATTAAGTTTTTCCCACTTGACTTCCTTGGTGGAAAAGGATTGGGAGTTTGTGAAGGACATAAACAAGAAAGTGTAAAATTAGTTCTTCTGGTATATACACCTCAGCACTATCCCACAAAAATTCCATTGTTATCTTACAGAATATTAATTTTCATGTTTTAAGTTAAATGTTTGTACTTGGCCAGATTGTTTTTATGTCCTTTTCATTAATTTATCCTGTTGGATATATTAAGCTTATTCCCAAACATGGGTTTGTTGTAAATTAGTAGTTTGATACTGATTGTAATTTTTGGGTGATGAATCTTTTGGCTAGATCTCCAATCCATAAGAACATGTAATGATTTTGTAAAATAATTCATTGTCTCACTTTTCAAATGACAACAGAAGGGTTAAGTTGTAAATACTAATACACTTCTATATCTAGATGGCGAGATTACTCAGCTCTGCAAGCCAGGATGGACCTTATTTAATTCAGAATCAGGTTTAATATCACTGGCATATGTTGGGAAATTTGTTTACTTAGTGGCAGCAGTACAGTGCAATGCATGATAAATATAGAAAAAAATGGAATTACTGTAATGTGTGTGTACAATAGTTAAAACAAGTAGTGCAAAAACAAATAAAAGTATTGAGGCTGTGCTCATGGATTCAATGTCCATTTAGAAATTGGATGGCAGAGAGGAAGAAGCTGTTCCTGATGAATCGTTGAGTGTGCTCCTTCCAGCTTCTGTTTCTCCTTCCTGATGATAAAAATGAGAAGACAGCATGTTCTGGGTGGTGGGGGTCCTTAATAATGAACACCACCTTCCTGAGGCACCACTCCTTGAAGATGTCGTGGATGCTACAGAGGCCAGTACCCATGATGGGACTGATAATTTTACAGCTTCTTGCAACTGTGATTCTATGCTGTACTTCCACTCCTCCATACCACTTGGTGATGCAGCCAGTCAGAATGCTTTCCATGGTATATCTGTAGAAGTTTTCAAGTGCTTTAGGTGACAAACCAAATCTCCTCAAATTGCTAATGAAATATAGCTGCTGTCTTGCCATCTTTATAGCTGCATCAATATGTTATGACCAGGTTAGGTCCTTGGAGATATTGACATCCAGCAACTTCAAATAATACACTGCAGATGCTGGGGTCCTGATGAAGGGTCTCGGCCTGAAACATTTACTGCTCGTTTCCGCAGATGCTGCCCGACCTACTGAGTTCCTCCAGCGTGTTGTGTGTGTTACTTCAAATTGCTTGCTCTCTCCATTTCTGAACTCTGTATGAGTATTGTTTGTGTTTCCTCATCTTACCCTTTCTGAAGTCCACAATTGGCTCTTTGGTCTTACTAACATCGAGTGCAATGTTGTTGCTACGACACCACTCAACTAGCTGGTATATCGTGCTCCTATATGCCCTCTTGTCACCATCTGAGATTCTGCCAGCATAGATGTCATTTGAGCAATGCCTAGACACACAATCATATATGTTGAGGCCTGATTTAATTCCAAGTCTCTTCTAAGTTAACTGACAAAGCTACATAGAAAGAGCTTTTTCTACCTTTTCCTACCCGCTGTTCTTTCCATAAAAGTGCAGGTGCATATATCACTTGCAGGCAAGTGCAAGTTGCTACTCTGTTAAAAGTCAGTTGATGCTAACTGCTTGCCTTTAAATGGCTAAACTGCGATTAGCCATGGTCTTGGACCTCATGAATGAGTCTGTTAGAGAAGGAATCCTTGGTTTCTGGAAAAGGGAGGGAAAAAAAAGATATTTAGAGAATGTTTCTGTGAATTTCAAGACATTTTATGTTGATAAATATAATCCAATTGTTACACACACAATATTTGTTCAGCTTCTATATCAGTTGCTATTTCTTAAATATTGCAAAGCACATTTTGTCTTAATGGCAATAGTTTATTGGTAATGTGGTTAACAATATTTCAGGAATAAATTGCCAAATTGTATTTTTAAGGAAGTATAACTATGCATATATGTAGATTTTTTTAAAGCTAAATCAGCATACAAAATCAAACATGAGGGTATCTACAGATGCAGGAAATTCAGGCAACACACACAAAATGCTGGTGGAACGCAGCAGGCCAGGCAGCATCTATAGGAAGAAGCACTGTCGACGTTTTGGGCCGAGACCCTTCATCAGGACCTGGTCTCGGCCTGAAACGTTGACAGTGCTTCTTCCTATAGATGCTGCCTGGCTAGCATCTTGTGTGTGTTGTCAGCATACAAAATGTAATTTTTAATGCATATAGGGTTTTATTGATTATTTTTAACTGCTTTCCATATGTAAACTAGAGGCAATCATTGTATCAAAGTAAATTAAACTTGGAAACTATTGTTTGCACTAAATTTTAAAATTTATTAAAAAATTTATTGCAGGTTTTTACAGTGCAGCTGACTCTTGGTGACCAGCAATGGGAAGCTGAAGGAAGCAGCATTAAAAAGGCTCAGCATGCAGCAGCCGCAAAGGCCTTGGTGGAAACCAGTCTCCCAAAGCCACCACCTCGACCCCCACGTAATGATTCAAAAAATCCTGGTAAAAATTAGTTTTAGTAGAAGCAACATTGATTGCTATTTGTCAAGCACTTGACAATAGTGAAAGCTAAAACCTATACAGTAGCATCTTGTACTGTTGAAAGTAGAGGTACAAGGATCTTGAGTTTTGCGGAGGATAGGAAGAAAGAGTATAATGGTCAATGTTTGGTAACTTTCACAATTTTTTTAAACTACTTATTACAGATCTTAAACCAAACATGTTACAGTAAGTTAAATAGTATATGTAAAATTTAATGTGTAAATGTAGAATTGAGCAAATCTTGTACGCATTTTCAGACAGTGTTACTCCAACAGTAGAGTTGAATGCCTTGTGTATGAAAATGGGAAAGAAACCGACCTACAGACCAATTGATCCTTATCCTGGATTAAGGCCAAGCTACAGCATACTGAGAAATAATGCTTACCCTCAAAGGTAACTATCAATTTACTGTTCACTTTTATTTATCTCAGCTATTAATGAGTGCAAGAAATTAAGATGATGTTCATTTTCGGAGAATATTTTGGGATGTCATCCCAGCTGATGAGGACAGTAGCTCTAGATTTTTTTCTTCATGGTTCAGAACTTCTCAGGCTGTGAAGGAATAGTGATAGATTTGAAGTTTTGACAATGATATCAGTAATCATGTGGAGCATATAAACTGTCTCAAGGGCTTTTCTACTAGCTCAATGATTTTAAACCAAGTAATACTGACTAAATATTTGTGTCCAGTTCCTGTTGTGTGCTGTTCTCAGTTCAGATTCATTTCGGAACTACATTTGATTGTGGTGAAATATTAACTCCTCATTGACTTCTATCAGAAAGTGCTCAGGCTCTGCTGAAAGTTCTGATTTTTCTGGATAGTCAGCTGTGTAATCAGGAATCCTACGAATGAATAGGTCATGTCTCTTATGAAATTGTCATGAATGGTCTGTGTTTTTCTCCCCAAGATATTTTTATCCTTTCCCTCCTGTTGGACCAGTCACTTACCAAGTTGAACTAGTAATCGGAAACCAACAGTTCCAAGGAAAAGGAAGGTCCAGGCAGGCTGCTAAACATGATGCAGCTGCTAAAGCGCTCAAAGCTTTGCAAAATGAAACCCTGCCATCCAAATTACCAACCGTGAGTACTAGCATTTTTGTTAGTTGTTTGGCTCTAGTTCAGAAATTGTGTATTATTGCACAGTGCACTTATCAATCCTGCAGTATGTACATTCCACCAGATAGAAAGAAGCTTGTTTATAGTCCAACTAGTTTATTATTTTTGTATCCAATTCCATCTTGCACCGAGTGTCTAACTCTTCGTTCTCTCCCAATGGTACCCACTGTTTCTCAATCAGTATTTTGGTCTGTTTCATTTGAACAGTTTGCTCTCTTTCAGCAACTGTTAATTCCAGGTATTTACCTGGTTGGCCTTTAATTCTCCAATATCTGTAACTGTTTTGGTTTGTTCAGAGCTCAGCCTAGAACAAAACAGTTCCTAGTAATACCTTTGCTTTTGTTTTGTTGACATCCGTAGCTATCTTCCACAGTGCCTCCATTTTATTTGTCTTATTTTTCCTTTACTTGATATCTTAACTTCGCCCGTCACCTTCCTGGAAGGGCTAACAGCAATATGGAATATATGTACATAGTCAAAAAAAAAATGGAGAACCAGTTTAGAGGATGACTATCTTACCTGAGCAGAAACCATGAAGTGTGCATGTGCTCTTTAGTTGAATTGCTGGCAATCTGTGGAGTTAAAAATTCTGAAATCCTAAAACCCAAGCATAATAATCTATGACGATACGGTATTGTGAGGGTGGCAGCCAATTGCCGATTGAACTATTAAACAGAGGTTTTGTCTGTATTCACAAGTGTATGTAATAGATTTAGGCCAGGCAGAGAGAATTGTCTCTTGTGTCCTTGTTGTCCTCCCAATATTACAAAAAAAATTGTCTTCAGTAGTCCTTCATTACAATAATCGCTGCAGTTAAGCTATTTCATCAGCTGTGAGCTGGTACGATGGCAGTGGTGCTACAGCACATCTCCAGAAACTTAGATTTGATCCTCATTCAGGGTACTATCTAGGTGAAATTTGCACATTTTCCCTCTGACCATATATTTCTTTTGTACCAACGCCATCCTAGCCAGTAGGTATTTGGTTACTGTAAATTACTCTTGGTTTTGCATGTGGCAGGCTAATCAAATGTGAGAGTGGAGCTGATGGGAATGTAGGAATTGTAGGGCACAAGAAAATTAATGGGGGAAAAGAGCTTGTCTCATTAAGCCAAACGACTGCCTGCTATTTTGGAGGAAAATAAATTACTTTGTGCTTTGAGTTGTTCAGAAAGTGATCTGAAATGCACTTTATATGCAAATATATTTTATTCTCGATGCAAGTACTTTAAATTTAAACCTTACAAGATTTTGTTTTCAATGTAATTACCTATTAATGTTGAACTTTAGAGTGGTTCAGTTTTAATGATTATTATGGAATTTCATACTGGTAACCTGTTGCTCTGCAGATTAATGGCAAAGAAACAGATGATGATGATCTCAATAAATCTGAAATAAGCCAAGTTTTTGAGATTGCATTGAAAAGAAATATGCCTGTCAACTTTGAAGTAAGTTTTCAATGTGTCTTTAATTTGCATAAGAGTTAAATTATTAATAGATCTTGTATAATAATTTTGACATCTTGGAATACTAAATATATTTGTTTGAATAATCCAAATTTCCTTACAAATATTATTACTGAGCAGTAGATTAATCTACTGATTTCATAAGTTATTTATTACATGAGGCACACATTCATTGGAACTACTTTTGGTGCTAGTGATGTAACTTCATATGTGCAGTCCATGAAATTTTTGTTTGGCTCTTGGGCTTTCTCAGTTGTTTTTAAGTTTACCTCATTTGAAACTTTTAAACAAGATGAAAAGTAATAAGAATTTGAAATGACATAATACAGAAACTTCAAATTTTAATTGATTTTGATTCTTTTACTCATTTGCTCAGCAATACTTACTCATTGAACTTTGGCTTTTTTAATACTGATCAACAGAAAAAGACTCTTGTGTCAAAGTGAAAACAGATCGCTACAAAGTGATCTAAATTAATTACAAATATAAAACACAAAATAATTGATTGCATAAATATTCACCCCTTTTAATATCACATCAAATCATCACTGGTGCAGTCAACTGGTTTTGGAAGTCACATAGTTAGTTAGATAGAGACCATCTCCAAATGGAGAGTCAGTGTTTTGATTGCTGTAGTAAAGATACAGCAATCGAAATTCCACATGCATATGGAAGGTCAATCCGCTGGTGAGTCAGTATCCTGGCAAAAATTACACCATGAAGGCAAGAGAATACTGCACGCAACTCTGCAATAATGTTATTGAAAAGCTTAAGTCGGCAGATGGATACTAGAAAATTCCCAAGTCACTGAATATCCCTTGGAGTACAGTTAAGTGAATCATCAAGAAATGGAAAGAAAATAACAGCTGTAAATCTGCCTAGAGCAGGACATCCTCAAAAACTGAGTGACTGCAAGAAGGGGACTAGTGAGGGAAGCCATCAAAAGACCTGTGACAGCTCTGGAGGAGTTATGAGGTTCAGTGGCTGAGATAGGAGATTCTGTGCATACAACAATTGTTGCCCATGTGCTTCACCAGTCACAGCTTTATGGGAGAGTGGCAAAGAGAAAGTTGCTGTTGGGGGGGGGGGGGGCCTCATCCAAAGTCTCAGCTGTAGTTTGCCAAAAAGGCATGTGGGAGAATGAAGTCAGCTGGAAAAAGGTTCTATGGTCCAATGAAACAAAAATCAAGTATTTTAGCCATCAGCCTAAAGGCTGTGTTTGACGTAAGTCAGACATCGCACATCATCAAAAGTACATCCCTACTGTGAAGCATGATGGTGGCTTCATCAAGCTGTGTGAATGCTTCACTGTAGCAGGCTCTGGAAGGCTTATGAGGGTAGAGGGTAAAATGAATCTAGCAAATACAGAGAAATCCTAGAGGTAAACTTGATGTAGTCTGCAAGAGAACTGCAACTTGGAAGGAAGAAGATTTGTTTTCCAGCAAGACAGTGACCCCAAGCATAAAACTTAAGCTACGTAGGATTGGCTTAAAAAAAAACAAAGTTAATGTCCTGGAGTGGCCAAGTCAGAGTCCAGTCTTCAATCCAATTGGCTGGACTTGAAAAGGGCTGTTCTCTTACAATCCCCAAGCAATCTGACAGAGCTTGAATGGTTTTGTAAAGAAGAATGGGGGAAAAATTGCAGAGTCTAGATGTGCAAAGCTGATAGACCTATCCACACAGACTCAAGGCTGTAATTGCTGCCAAAGGTGCATCTACTAAACTTTGATCTGAAGGAGTGAGTAATTATACAATCAATTATTTTGCTTCATAATTGTAATAAATTAAGAACAAGTTGTAGAATTTTTTTTAACTTTGATATAGAAGTCTTTTCTGTTGATCAGTGTTAAAATATTTGGAATAAATCTATTGGGATCCAATGTTGTAAAACAATAAAACATGAAAACTGCCAAGTGGGGTGAATATTTTCTATAGGCACTGTATACAATGTCCTCAATTTTCTAAGATGCATTAGGATCTCCAGTCAGATCACACACAGTAGTTTCTTTGCTTTCTATGTTTTGTCTGAAAGGTGTTCTGAAATAACTTACAAAAACTGGAGAGGAATGTTAATTCATTGAATGAATTTTAACTGATAGTGTTTCTTGCAAAGAATCAAAAGCATCTGTATATAAGAGTTTTGATTACACATCTGGCTTTTATCATTTTCTGGAAATGAATTTCATAGAAGAAAGAGGCATTCAGTTTGTGGGTTCATTTTCTTAATCTTCAGTTCTTTGTTGTCCAATTGAGTGTGTGTTAATGATTCATACCAGGTGAGACCAGTTGTTATGGAATGATGAAAAGTTTTTCTTTGCTTTAGTTGTTCTCAACATGGAGCTATTTGAAAATGATTTGTCCCACTAAGAAAGTTGTAGGATGTTTGCAGAAGAACGTTGAAGGCACCTTTCCCTTGGGCATGTAAAATTGGACCAGGTACACTGAATGATGCATAACTATGTGGCAGTATGGGAGAATGGTGCTGTTGGAGATATAGCAGCAGTGCTGAGAGGAAATAGGCAGTTACAAGGAAAATGGATGTAGAAAGTAAAGATGGAAGTTGTGAGAATGGCTGTTACTTCCACCTGAAAGACACCAGAGATGTCTCGTATTCCTTCTGCTATTCTACAAAATAGCCTCTGATGTGTCCCCAAGCAATAATTCAGATACAGGTACACAAATTCACAGACCCCATGTTGTGCTGGAATATTACTGCCCCGTTAACCTTGCACCAGTGCCACTAGTTAGTAATATTCAGATTATTTCCATTTACATGCTAATTTTAAATGCTCAAATTGGATGTTTGTTGCCAAAAGGATGGATCTTGTGTACTACTTCTGCCTTTTCCTGCAGCTAAGTAGTTGTACTGTATTGAAAATCTTTTTAAGTCTTCAGAGTGAGGTATTTTATAATTGATTGCTACTGGCAAACTTGGGGAAAAAAAATAGGTTGTGTATGTAACTGGTAAATTATATGTTATCTGTTGAAGTACTTTTTTTTTGTAGGTGATAAAGGAAAGTGGTCCTCCTCACATGAAAAGTTTTGTGACTAAAGTAATGGTTGGAGAATTTTCAGCAGAAGGAGAAGGGAAAAGTAAGAAAATATCTAAGAAAGCTGCTGCAATAGCTGTTTTGGAGGAATTGAAGAAACTTCCACAGCTCCCCACTGTAGAAAAAGTGAAACCACGCATAAAAAAGAAAACTAAATCAATAGTAAAGGTGTGTATGAAAAGAAGTAATATTGGCTGTTTTAAAAATATTTTGAAGTATTAAATAGAAAATTATTTTTGAGACAACTGCAATTTTGCATTAATGGTATTCAATTTGTATCATCAATGGGACCATCAAACTGTCCAAGTGAGAACCTTACCTCACCATAATGTTTTAAGCTGTGTTTTAGATGTTGTAGAGAGTTGTATAGATAGTGTGAGATAGAGCCAGAAGTAGTCGAGGCAAGTCTTTAAAAATGTCATCTGTTAAAGTGTATGTTGAAAAATCTCTTAGAAAAGCAGGAAATTCATTGCCAATACTCCCAAAAAAAATCTTTTGCTTGAGAGATAGCTGACAAGTCTGCTGACAGCTGTGTCTTTTGAATAAATAGGCTTGGTTTGATGAGAAATACAAGAATTTGGGTAGTATTTGGTTTTCACTTGTTTTTTTTTGTGTGGCATTGCCTATAATATCCCATTTCCTTTGAATTAGTTATCTGAAAATAATTTAAATTTTCTGATGACAAGCACCAAAGGTGAATGGAAAATATATCCAATATATTGTATAGACATAATAATAACAATAAATCTAGTTATTTTAAAAGATCATACTGTTATTTGGTTTTGCTTGTGTTTTTAACAAGGCATGTTACTGGAAGTAGTCACAAAAATGTTAATATGGAGGGAAAAATATACGAGGTATTGTTTGTAGCCTTCACCCACCCCAGCCTTTAGTGCCATTTGCTATTATAATTGAACTAGACCAAATGACCATAAGACATAGAAGCAGAACCAGGCCAGTCAGCCCATCAAGTCTGCTCAACCATTCTATCACGGCTGATTCCAGATCCCACTTAACCCAATACACCTGCCTTCTCACCACATCCTTTGTTTCCCAAACAGTCAGGGAATCAATCAACTTCTGCCTTAAATATATTCATGGACCTGGCTTGCATCACAGTCTGTGGCAGAGCACTCCACAGATTCACCACTCTTTGGCTAAAAAACTCCTCCTTACCACTGTTCTAAAAGGTTGCCCCTCAATTTTGAGGCTGTTCCTCACTAGTTCTGGATACCACCCACCACAGGAAACATCTTCTCCACATCCACCCTATAAAATTCTTTCAATATTCAGTAGATCCCCACACGTTCTTCTAAATTTCAGTGAGTACAGGCTCAAAGTTGCCAAATGCTCCTCATATGTTAACCCTTTCATTCCCAGAATAATCCTCATGAGCCTCGTCTGGACTCTCTCCAATGAAAACATTTTTTTGAGATATGGGGCCCAAAACTGTTGACAATACTCCAAGTAGCTGACTAGTGTCTTGTAAAGCCTCAGCATTATCTCCTTTTATATTGTTTCCCTTGAAGTAAATGCCAACTTTGCATTTACCACCTTTACCACAGACTCAACCTGTAAATTAACTCTGGGGAGTCTTGCACAAGGACTCCTAAGTCCCTCTGTACTGCACCTCTGATGTTTGAGCTTTCTCCCTTTTTAGAATATAGTCTGCAGTATTGTTCCTTTTACCAAAGTGTATTATCATACATTTCCCAACACTGTATTCCATCTGCCACATTTTTTTTGATGTTTTTCCAATTTGTCTAAGTCCTGCTGCAATCACATTGCGTCCACTGCACTACCTACCCCTCCACCTATCTTTGTATTATCCGCAAACTTTGTCATGAAACCATCAATTCCATTATCCAAGTCATTGACAAGCAATATGAAAAGTAGTGGTCCCAATACTGACCCCTGAGGAACACTGCTAGTTACTGGCAGCCAACCAGAAAAAGCCCTCTTTATTCCCATTCGCGGTCTCCTGTCTGTCAGCCATTTCTCTATGCATGCAGATATCTTTCCTGTAATGCCATAAGATTTTATCTTGTTAATCAACCTTATCAAATGTCTTCTGTAAATCCAAGTAAATGACATCCACTGCTTCTTCTTAGTCCACCCTGATTGTTATTTCCCCAAACTCTTAACAGATTTGTCAGGTAAGATTTCATGCTGACTTTGACTTATTTTATCATCAGTCTCAAAGTACCCTGAGAAACCTCATCCTTAAATGACATTAACTTAATCCTTTAGTATCCAACTTAGGAGTGACGTTTGGGACTGAAACCTGTTATGATTAAGTTCAAACCTGGCTGGACAAAAAAAGGCCAAGGCAAATTGCACACACAATTCATATGTTTTCCCCGTTCAACAAATGCCTAGGATAGGTGCTACAGCTGTCATGGTACTGTTGAACGGAAGTCATAAAGTGGTTTTGTTATACCCAATATGTTAAGCAGAACATTTGAGCCCTGATTTAATTCTTTATTGACTGGTACCTGAATAATGGAGGATCCCTTTTTTTTTCTTTTGGTAACTCCAGAGAAATCTGTACATTTATATCTATTGGGGAAAGAAACTAGTTAACTATTTAAATAACACTTATTTCCAGGGCACTTTGTCAACAGCATACAACATAGTAATACATTTCTGGAATGGTACTGTTATAATTTTTCACAGAAAGCGTTAAAAATGGATAGATCATTATCGTGTTGGGTGATTTATAAATGTGGCACTCCAACTGTTTACAATCACAATCAGTGGTTTGGAAAGAGGGTTGAGTGTAAATAATCTAAGCTTCAACTGCATGTAAACTAGATAGCAGTGAAAACATTACAGAGACAATTCAGGGTGATGTGGGCTGGCTTAATGAAAGGTCAAAGACAGGAAACAATACAGTGTAGTAAAAAGGTGCGATTATCCACTTTGGTCAAAATTAATAAAAATGCAATTTATTTTAAATGGCACAATTGGAAATGTTTGTTAGAGGGGCTTGAATTCCGTATAAACAATTTACTGAATGTTGCAAGACTTACAGAGTCCCGGAGCCAAATGCTTGGAAGCAGTTTTTTTTAAAGTTCCTCCTCTTATCCCATCCCCATTCTATTGGTGCTCTTGCTCTGAAAGGATCTTGACATTTATCCCTGCTGGTGCTCTATCAGCAATGAAATGGTGATCTCATTACTGTGTACCTCTATTGGAGTGACCAACCTTGGCAGGCAGTGTAGTTGTTCAGTGCAGAGACTTGGGGCTGTATCCTAGCGACCTTGGCGAATACAGGATGTGGCATCAGATACTCAGTATATTCATATAGTGCAGAGATCCTGCAGTCTCTTGCTTCACTTCCTGTTGAATGTGATGGAAGTTGCTGTTACCTCATCGCCTTGAGGCCGGCTGGTGGCGTAGTGGCATCAGTGCCGGACTTCAGAGCAAAGGCTCCTAAGTTCGAATCCAGCTGGCTCCAAGATTGGTGCAAAAAGCTTGACATGACAGTGCCCCGATGACTCCACCAGGAGTTAAGGGCGCGCGCACGTGCGCACACGCACACATACCCCCACACCCCCCCACCCACACACCCCTGCACCTCCTTGTGTGGCCTTGAAGCTTCTTTCCGGCCTGGAAAATTTTCTAGGTACTAGGTCAACAGTTGGTCGTCTTACTGTCATTTGCATTTGCTCCAGCATGCATATTGCTTTGGTAGCTCAATCCACAGTCAACCATGCAAAGCTACAAATATTTTAACTATTTTGTTGCTGTGGGAATGAAGGCACAAGGCTGAGCCCTCAAATAGACTTCTGAAATAACACTGGAAAGTGTTGATTTTAACCAGGTTTCCAGCCCAGAGTGGAAATAAGCTTTATATATAAGCTATAATGAACCCTTGGACACTGAATCAGCTAGTATTATTGTAAAATATCCTGAGTGAAAAAAGAGATACAAGTAGTTATAGAATGCAATGAAAGTTTACCAGGTGAAGATTAGATGATTTTGTTAATGTATAGAATTCTTTGGTCTTGACAGGTTAGAAATGAAGTTGAAATTTTCCCTGGCTTGGGCTTGTCTAAAAATAGTTAGGGTATTTGAGACAGGTGAAAAATAATTTCAGTTAGAGGACAGTGAATCTTTGGAACTCTAAATGTGAATGGGCTTTGGAGATCTAGAAGCCCTAACAAGTTGACTTTGGATGTTGAGGGTAGGTATTAATGCAGTAAAATGGTCTGAGATAAGAGATTAAATATGCAAAGCTGAATGATACTGTGTCTGTTTCTGATGTTGCATTCCTAAGAATTAGCAATGTGCACATTTAATGGTTTCCACAAGCAGGTTTTGAAATGGTTTTTGGTTTGCGGCATTTCTATGTGAAACATCTGCAGCCTTTTTTAATGGTGTCCTATGTACTTGTTGCCAGTCAGTCTCTAAAATTGCAGAATAAGTTTGCTTCCTGCTTGTAAGATTTGCTGTTAAGAAACACAAAGTACACTGCAGATGCTGTGGTCAAATCAACACGTACAGACAAGCTGGAGGGACTCAGTAGGTTGGGCAGCATCCGTGGAAATGAGCAGTCAACGTTTTGGGCCGAGACCCTTTGTCAGGACTGAAGAAGGAGGGGGCAGGGGCCCCATAAAGAGGGTGAGAAGGAGAAGGCTGATGGCCAGGTGAAAAACCAATCACAAGGGGTGAGGGAGGGGATAAGTAGGAAAGGTGAAGAAGGAATGTAAGGGGAAATCATTATGGGTAGCAGAAGAAGGCAGAATCATGAGAGAGGTGATAAGCAGCTGGAAGAGGAGGCTGAGTGAAAGTGGGATGGGGGAAAGGAGGGGGAGGGAATTACCGGTAGTTGGAGAATTCGATGTTCATACCAAGGGGCTGAAGACTACCCAGACAGTATATGAGGTGTTGCTCCTCCAACTTGAGTTTGACCTCATCATGGCAATAGAGGAGGCCATGTATGGACATATCCGAATGGAAATGTGAGTCAGAGTTGAAATGGGTGGCAACCGGGAGATCTTGCCTGTTGTGCCGGACAGAGTGGAGGTGCTCGAAGAAGCGGTCCCCCAATCTGCGTCGGGTCTCACTGGGAGCACAGGATGCAATAGATGACCCCAGCAGACTCACAGGTGAAGTGTTGCCTCACCTGGAAGGACTGTTTTGGGCCCTGAATGGTGGTTAGAGGGGAGGTGTAGGGACAGGTGTAGTGCTTACGCTTGCAGGGATAAGTACGTGTGACACACGTCCCTCCCCACAGATCTCCCACCTGGCACTTATCCTGCATGCCTCTTCAATCCTTCTTCAGGTATTGCTAGTAATAATTTGGGCAACACTGTGAAGTGATGGGAAGGGGAAATTAATGCCATAACTGCATCTGTAAATTCCTTTATTGCATATGTATGGGGCAATATTGGCATCATAACTTAACACATTATGTATATAATTGTTATTCCTTTCAAAATACGTTTCTGGACAAGAAATATCAGAGAGCTGAGTAAATTTTAAAAATCAATTGGGCAGTTTGGGAAAGTGTTCTTGGTTTAACTGGCTGGGACCAACATCTTTTGACAAACTGGTTCTAAGCAATAGAGGTGAATAACAATTTCTAGATTTTTGTGCTTGTTGAGTACAAGCAATTCTGAAGTCACTGATCCTTTTGGTCATGGTTCACTGTTGGCCAGATTTTTTTTGTATCTGACTGCACATTAGAATGTCTGGATACCATCCACGGAGAAGGATGGTTTGAGCTTTTATTGTCAGGTTGAAAATCCCACTAGTACTTGATAGCAGGCACCGTAGTGTATCGCATACTCTTGGGTAAGGTACTTTGTATCATATCACCTGCAGGGTTGCTGTTCTAACAGCTTCAGGATTTGAAAGAAGAAATCCCATATATAATTTCTATGCATGCTCAATTGTCAAGACACTGTAATCTAAAATCTTATGCGGATGTCTGATGTACTTCATGCTCCTTGCATAGACAGTCTATATAGTAAACCCATTTAACTAATTTAATGAGAATTGTACAAAGTTTTGAACAAATGTGTAATTGTACCTCCACATTCAAATTTGGCCATTGCTTTCCAGAGGGGTGTGTGTGCGAAACTAGCAGTTAGTTATAGCCATAGTTGTACAACACATTAACAGGTCCCTCAACCCACCTCGTCCTGTGTTTTTTCTTGCCTACATTAACCCCTTTTGACTGCATTAAGTTTGTATCCTTCCATGTCTTTCCTGTTTAAATGCCTGTCTAAAGTCTCTTAAGTGTAGTGATTGTGCTGGCTCCACAACCTACTCTGGTAGTAAGTTCCAGATAATTTACCATTCAGTTTAAAAACAAATCTTTTTCACCAAATCCCCCTTTAAAAATCCTTACTTTCACTTTAAAGCTCCACCCCTTGTTTTTTTTACATCACTGTCATGGGAGAAAATACTCTATTTACGTTATTGATGTTTCTTCATTCTTTGAACAGCTTTCCTCTTTGGATTGTTTGTACTGTGTATGGACTAATCTCTTGACAGTTTTCATCATGTTAATCATTTACAAAGAATTGATCTTACCCAAGTATTACCTTTGGAATGTCTGTGTCTGAAATAATTAGTTCTAAGTTGCAGTTTTTGTGATGGTTTGTTTTTCATAAGTGATTACTACTTTTCTGTCAATCACGTAAGATGTGTAGTCTGGCTAAATGTCTATCATCTTTATCGAAAAATCAGTGATTTCAAACTAATCCAAATCCTGAATCTTGTATTATTTTCTGCTTCATGATCTTACTCTCATATTAAGGGCATTTTACATTTCTTTCAGTGCAATATGTGAATTCTGGATATTGAAATCATTCTCTACTGTATGCTTGTGAAGTATAGCTGAATATCTGGGCCTTTTGTAGTTTCTTTTCCTTTTATCCACTCTTGATGTTTACAGAAATAGGATTAATCAATAGTAGGTGATTAGGATCCTTGTCCATTTTGAGATGAGGATGGCTGTTTTGGGTTTGGTTTCAGCGTTCACTATTGCTGAACTGCTTTTGTTTCAGATTCCATCCTGTATCCTTTTAATAACTATCCTGGCTATTTGAATAATCTGAATTGGTACCTTGGTTTTAAACTGTTGGTTTACATACTGATTCTTGCTGTTTTGGACTGGTATTAGTGATAAAAGTCAAACTTTATTTAGAACCAAGATAAAGGACCTTGATGCAAATGTAAATTATCACCTTCCCTTCAAAGATGTTGCCTGACTGAGTTCTTCCTGTGCTCTGTGTTGCTTCAAATTCCAGCACTTGCTGTCTCTTGTTTCTCAGATTTTATTAAATGTGCTACAGTATGGGAAGAGAAAGACATTTCAAGTTATTGATTTATTTTCTTAAGCATTTGGAAGGCAAAATGGCAGTAGTAACTCTCAGACTTAGCTGAGCCAATTAAAGTTTTCTGCTTTATTGTAGTGATAGAAATTCTTGGGCCATTTAACTATAGACCATGTTTCTCAGTTCCTAGAACCTCAGGAGCATGGTATAGGATTGGGAGCAGGCCTTTTCTTCCTTGTGGAGAATACAAAGGTGAAAAGTGGGAACAAAAATAGAAAATAAATAGCACCACTTTTGGTGTTTCAAATCTGCAAGATTCAGCATTGTAAATTTTCAATTTTTTTAAAAAAAAATTAGGTTATTGATGTACCTGGGCCCCCAAAAAAAATTGGCTTTTCAAATTTGGCTGCAAAAGTTAAAACTTTTCATTATCTTGCCCATTGATTTAATTTGATTAGTGCTGAAATGCTGAGCTTGCATTTTTTTTATTTTTAAGCTACAGACAAGTCCAGAGTATGGGCAAGGAATGAATCCAATCAGCCGCCTAGCTCAAATTCAGCAAGCAAAAAAAGAAAAGGAGCCTGAATATACATTAATGGTAGAACGAGGTCTTCCTCGCCTCAGAGAGTTTGTTATGCGGGTGAGAAATGTTACATAATTTATTGGATTTTCTACTGATTCTGAAAGATACAATCCCAAATAATTTGAACTATTTGTTTCTGTTATTTAGGTCAAAGTTGGTGGTCAAGTAGCAGAAGGAATGGGCCCAAATAAAAAAGTTGCTAAACGAAATGCAGCCGAGAAAATGTTGGAGCTTTTAGGTTTTAAGGTTCCTCAGCCTCAGCCACCTAAACCAGCTTTGAAAACTGATGAGAAGGTAATTTTTTTTAAATTACATCTGAAATAAAAACAAGTTATTTTTTTGTGTTAAAGATATTGTCTCAGGGATTCTTTTATTTCCTTTACAGCCAACTTTGAAAGAACCTGTTAAAGGACGGAAAGTAACCTTCTTTGAACCCAATTCCCCTGCAGAAGATACTGCACCAGGTTTGTTACATGGAGGTTGTTTCCTGGAAGTGGATTTCTTAAGTATTTGTATTTTGCTCGAAGTCTCTGCCACTCTCTTTCATCTAATTTTACCTTCTTGTTCTCTACTTTTCTCTTTCATGTTTTAATTATTTGGCAGCCATTGTAGCAAGTTGAACCAAAAAGTAAAGCAACCAGAAAAATATCCCTTGCAAGTATAAAAATAAGACAAAATATTTTCATTGGCACCTCCAGTATTTTGAATCTTCCTCACCTATTTTCCCCTGAATTTAAGAAGCATTTGTCATTTACACACTGCTGGTTAATTATTTTACAAAACAATCTTGATTAACACTACAAACTTCCATTTTACTCTGTTATGCATTCTTCCACTCTTTAGCTGTCTAGGTTCTATGGTGTTCTTGTCCAAACTCTTTATTTTACTTGTAGGGGGTTATAGGTAATAGTGTGCAGAGGTTTAAAAAATATGTCAAATGTTAGGACAAATAAACATCATTCAAATAAATAGGCCAAAATGGGATGAATTGGGCAAGGGAAATATTGCAGCAAAAGGTAAATAAGCCCAGTTCAAGCACATTGGAAAATGGAATTAAGTTTTGTGAAGTAATGATAAAATATAAGGGGGCAGATTTTAGAGATTTTGTAAAATTTATACATAGTGTACAGCACAGGCCAGTGAGCCCACAATGCCCGATTTTATTCATGTCTTTAATTAATTTACTAACCCTGTATGTCTTTGGCATGTGTGAGAAAACTGGAGCAGCTGGAGGAAATCCATGCAGTCACAGGGAGAATGTATAAATTCCTTATAGATCGAAGCAGAATTGAACTCAGTTGGCACTGAAATAGCATAATGATAACTGCTATGCTATTGTATTTCTCCCTCACCCCAAACAATTTTTTTCAACCATGACGCTGTCTAGATTAGAGAACATGTCTGGTTAGGAGAGGATGAACAAGCTAGGGCTTTTCCCTTTGGAATAAAGGAGGAATGAAAGGTGACTTGATAGAGATGTCCAAGATGATAAGAGGCATTTACAGAATGGACAGCCAATGGGTAATATGGGAGGGCATAATTTTAAGGTGATTGGAAGAATGTATAGGGAATAGGGTTTTTTTCAGACAGTACAGGGTGGCCTGGAACACACTGCCAGGAATGGTGGTAGAGGCAGATACATTTGGGAAATTTAAGAAACTCGTAGATAAGCACATTGGTGGTGCCAGAGAATTTTTTTCTTGGTGCTACAGTGGGGCTGAATTATTCAGTGATGGTGCTGAGGGATGTTCTGAAAAACACTTTTCAACTGAAAAACACGCTAACCCACAATGTCCACTGCTATTCGCGTTACATAGGCAGACAATGCCAGAAGATACACCGTTATTAAAGACAAATAAGGCAAACAGATACAAGGCTGTTACCAGGAGTTGGACAAATTGTACTCTGACCATGCAATACCTCAATTAATTCGGCTACTGAATTTAAAACAAAAATCAACAGAATCACCACTTGGAAGTCTAAGGACACATCCACAGTAGACCGGATAATCTTGAAAATGCTGGTTTTGCATAAAAACGATAGGCACAAAAACACTATGTGTTTTTGAAAATATCTCAATCCACACAAACGGAGATTTCGGTGAATCTCTTCCTCCTGCACATGCACAGGACACATCTACCGAAAACAAGCGACATGTTTGGTGTCGAATCTAGCCGTAGAAGTGCGCGTTTGTGTAGTTACAGACTAGAAAAACTTAAAACGACGGACAGCTGTTGGCTCTTGCGCAGGAGAACTTAAAAAACAAAAAAAAACAAATACTGGAGCGTACGGTGGCAACCGACAGGGAGTTCACAGACAGATTGACCCGGCTGACGACGAACATTGAAAAACCGACTAACTCTGTTACATTAATAAAGCACCTTGTTAAGTGTATAAAACATGTCTGTGTCAGTGTTATCTTGTATTTCCATAGAATGTGACATTAGGCTGTTACACATTTATTGTCAGAGAAGTACTTGCATAAATAGGTAAACCACCCTCATATGAGCAAGGACAGAAATCAGCAAAGTGAGTACAGTATACTTATTTATTCAGTAGGTTATGAGTAGAAGTATTTGGTGAGTACATTTCTAACTCTTCTGGCTTCAGTCTCGTTGCTGTCTGTTCTAAAATTGTTAGGTTGCGTTCAAGAAAACAATGAAATGGCGCTCTGCCGTCTGATAGTGTTTTCAGATTTCTCTGATTACCCCATCCACACTGATCTGCCCGAGCAGCGTTTTCAAAAATATTCACCTTGGAAAGTGTTTTTGAAAAGCTTCGGTTTCAGGAGATGAAAATGCTGTTTTAGTATGGATGGAGGGTAAAAACAAAGAGAAAAAGCTTCGGTTACGGATTTATCTGGCATAGTGTGGATATAGACTAAGCAAAACCAGTAGGCTCAATAGCAGTAAATGTAATATTTTAGGATTTGCAGGAAACTTAAGGACTATGGGGTATTCACCACAAAATAATAATTATAATCAGCATTAGTCTAGGCCCAAATTTTTAAAACATCAACCGCACTCACCGTTGATGTTTTCAGAGAAGCACAATCCATCTGTTGTGATGGGTGGTGAAAGCATCAGTGATTTTCTGAATGTCAAGTGCCTTGGTCCTCCGGCTGTTTATGGCCAACAGCGCCAAGTTGCTGTTTTGAATATTGCCGCTACTATTCCTTGGGTAGTTTTTGAGGTGTCTGAGGCAAGAGAAACTCCATTAACAGGAGGCAGATGTCAAAGGTAGAGTCAGTGATATGCAGATTAGCTTTTATAAATCTATAAATGAATCACGGTAGGGTCTCATTAGGGCTAGAAATTCCACTGTGTTATTCACTGTCTGTCCTTTTGTTTCCAGCAGGCGCTGAACCTGATGTAGCTCTGCAGTCAGGTTCACTTCAGTCACAGTATTGGGCCATTGGCCAAAGACAATTCTTGTCTAGGAAGAGCTTGTGTTCGGGACTCAGTGCTGAGACTCCAGTCAGAACACACCAAGTCTCAATTGAGAACCGTGTTTTCATTTTAGTCAGAAGTCGTGTCTATAACCGGATAGAAACAGTGCTTTCGAAGGTCATCAGAGGATTTGAGAGGTGTGCGTTCGGTTTGGGCCACAACAACAAAATCGTGTAGGCGGCAGGGTGGCTGGGCCTGTCTCCTTTCAAGTGGTCTGCTCTGTATACTGGCCTTGATGCACAGGTCCCTAGCTCTTGCCTGAATTTTACACCATGATTCCTCTCCCTGTTTTGCTGAGAGCGCATCGATAACAGACTGAGCCAAGTCCACAGCGGATGAAAGCTCCGAACTGGGAGATTGTAGCTGGTCTGACATGAACTTGATGACTCGGAATAAATCCTCAAACAGAGTGAGAAGTAAGCAAACTGCTTATTAATCAGTCCATTTCCAGATCTGGCCTCTGTTTTCCTCAGTGCATTTGGTTGACCCATAATATCCTCTAGTGTAGCTAGACTGGCAGGGTGTGATTTCCTTATAGCCACAAAGCTGTATTTTGCCATACCCAACATGTATCTGACAATTTTTCAACTCCACGGGTTGTGCAGTTGGTTCCAGTTCTCTCTGTTCCTTCATGAAAAGATCATGGGCCACAGAGTTTGAAAATAAGTTGTAAAGCAGCTGCACAGTTTCAAAAAACTCACCCGTTTGTTGTACATTGCTCACAACATCCACTAAAATAAGGTTAAGTCTGTGAGCACGGCAGTGTATATATAATGCTGCGGGACCTGTTTCCTGAATCTCTCTTGTACCTCGTTATTGCACCTGGACATCACTTCTGACCCGTCATAACACTGACCTATCCACACGTTCTTATCAATAACACACTGGGCGAGTGTCTGTTCAATGCTTTTAAGAAGTGACACTGTGTCCAACCCTTCTGCTGGAGTGAAGTGCAAGAATTCTTCGAGCACCGTTTCGTTATTCAAATACTGCACCACCACTGATATTTGCACCTTTTTACTCAAGTCTTTACTTTCATCCACCATGATGGCAAAATGTATGGCCTCCTTGATTTCTGCACTTATTTGACATCTCATCATATCTGCCATAATACCCATAATTTCATTTTGGATATCGTGATGGGTGGGGTGTTTTTTCCATTACCAGGATTGTCCTCTTTTTCTAGCTACAGTCTTCTCAAACTGCCCAATTACATTGGTCAACTCAACAAAGTTTACCCTGTTGCCAGATCCATCATCCTCCTGGAATCCTCGCTGGGCACTGCCTTGGCACGCAGTAAAGCGTAGAGGCTCAACCGCTGCTCTCATATACTCAATATTTTCTTGGACAATCTTTGCATTTCCTTTATCAAGCATATTTCCCAATCTTGAACCGTCTTCTTTTCTCAATCTGAATTCGGCTCATGCCTCCATAGTAAACTTATAAGCTGCACTTACATGGTGGGTTTTGAAGGCTGTTGTAGTTTTCTGCCAGTTGCGGTAAGTGGTGACAGTGAAGGTAGATTCAGAATGGAACCCATGTCCTCCACACAGGAAATGCCTGTGTGCAAAGCTAAATGTAGTATCTTTTGTGATCGAATATTCCAGCCAGGAGTACAGGTCAAACCAGCCTCGAATAAAACTCCTTTGCTGATTGCCAAACTGTTGCAAAGGGTACTTTTTCACTGCTGGCTGACGGGGTCCTTCCTCAGCCTAACATCGCTAACAGTATTCCCACTAGCATTAAGAGCAGCTTCATCCATGTTCTCTTCTGAATCCCACTCCATTTCTTGTTCCTCTACTTTGCTGTCACACTCCTTCAATGAACTGCTCTCATCCTCATCTCCATTTACTTCTTTCTGCATGTCACTTTCAATTAAGACATGCTCAGGCTGAGACACCTCAGGCCCACGCTAGCTTGTAAAAGCAGAATGTGTGTGTGGCATCCGTTAGTCTCACGAGACCATGGATCTGTGCCTGGATCCTGCACAATGTATGTATACTATCAATCTCTTGCGTAATTCACTAGATCAACTGGAGAAACAAGCTGTATTCAAAACTATACAGAGAAAGCAGCTGCAATTTGTATGTCAAATTTCAGTAAATTTCTTGGTGCTGCTTTTGTAGTTTTTGCTGGTGCTGTAGCCACCTCAGCGCCGCCACTGGAATAAGCACATGGATGAAAAAAAATGGGAGGGCTATGTGGGAGGGAAACATTAGATTGATCTTGGAATAGGCTAAAAGTTTCACACATCTGTGTGCTGTCCTACAGTGCCTATAAATAGTCTTCACCCTCCACCTCTCACCACCCCCCCCCCCCCCCAGAAATTTTCATGTTTTTTTGTTTTACACCATTGAATCACAGTTGATTTAATTTGGCATTTTTGACACAGATCAACAGAAAAAGACTTTCATGTCAAAGTGAAAACAGATTTGTAAATTAATTACAAATATAAAACACAAAATAATTGATTGCGTTAAGTATTCACTCCTATTGTATGATGCACCAAATCATCATTGCTTCAACCAATTGGTTTTAGGAGTCACATAAGTCATTAAATGGAGATCTGTTCTTTGGAGACTTGTGTGCGGTCAAGGTGTTTCAATTGATCGTAGTAAAAATACACCTGTATCTGGAAGGGTCCGACTGGTGAGTCAGCATTTGGCTGACTATGAAGACAAGAGAACACTCCAAGCAACTCTGCATGAAAAAGTTATTGAAAAGCACAAGTCAGGAGATGGGTACAAGAAAATTTACAAGTCACTGAATATCCCCTGAAGTGTACAGTTAAGTCAATCATCAAGAAATGGAATGAATATGGCACAGCTGTAAATCTACCTAGAGCAGGCTGTCCTCAAAAACTCAGTGACTAAGAAGGAGACTAGTGAGGGAGGCTACCAGAAGACCTATGACAGCACTGGAGGAGTTAGAAGCTCCAGTGTTGAAATGGGAGAGACTGTGCAAACAACAACTGTTGTCCGGGTGCTTCTCCAGTCACAGCTTTTTGGGAAAATGGCAGAGAGAAAGCCATTGGCCACTGTTGGTGGGGGTTTGGGATATCTCCCTTGAAATCTCTGCTACAGTTTGCCAGAAGATATGGGAGACTGAAGTCCACTGGAAGAGGGTTCTATGGTCTGACGAAGCCAAAATTGAGCTTCTTGCCCATCAAACTAAAAGCTATGTTTGGCATAAGCTAAACATCATACATCATCAAAAACACACCATCCCTACTGTGAGGCATGGTAGCAGTTGCATCATGCTGTGGGGATGCTTCATTGCAGCAGGCCCTGGAAGGCCTGTGATGGTACAGGGTAAAACAAATGCAGCAAAATGCAGGGAAATCCTGGATGCAAGAGAACAGTGACTTGGGAGAAGATTGGTTTTCCAGCAAGGCAATGACCTGAACGTAAAGCCAAAGCTGCACAGGAATGGCTTAAAAACGACAAAGTTAATGTCCTGGAGTGGCCAAGTCAGAGTCCAGACCTCAATCCATTTGTGACTCGACTTGAAAAGGGCTGTTCACTCACTTTCCTCATGTAATCTGACAGAGCTCAAACAGTTTTGTAAGGAAGAATAGGGAAAAATTGTAGTGTCCAGATGTGCAAAGTTGATAGAGACCTATCCACACACTCAAGGCTGTAATTGCTGCCAAAGGTGCATCTAATAAATACTGACTTAAAGGGGATGAATGCTTATGCGATCAATTATTTTGTGTTTTATATTTGTAATTCAGATCACTTTGTAGAGGTCTGTTTTCATTTTTGACATGAACGAGTCTTTTCCCTATAGATCAGTGTAAAAAAAAAACAAAAAAAAATTCCGAATTAAAACCACAATGATTCAATGTTGTAAAACAATAAAACATGAAAACTTCCAAACGGGTGAATTCTTTTTATAGGCATTGTATGTTCGGTTTCCTTGTATCAGCATAAGAAAAGGATTCCAAAAATTAAATGGAAATGCAAATCTTAGGATTCTATAACAATTTGTCCTTATGGTATAATAAATATTTTGATACATTAAAAAATCATTTTTGTACTATTTCAGGTAAAGATGGGTGTATGCGTCTGGAAGATGAATTTCGAATGCCTTATCCCAGCCACCAGCAACTGCCTGCTGGAATTCTACCCATGGTTCCCGAAGTAGCACAGGCTGTTGGAGTCAATCAAGGGCATCATACCAAAGATTACAACAGACCTGCAGCAAATCCAGCAATGGCCACAGTTACTGCAATGATTGCAAGAGAACTCCTGTATGGTGGAACATCTTTAACTGCTGAAACTATATTGAAAAATAACCCTGCAGCCCGCAAGCCACTAAGTACCCTAACCAGACCTTCAGAACAATTGGACTTTCTAGCTAATGTTCAAGCATTGCAGGTATAACAAATCTATCTTGGTGCAAAGTTTTTGCGAATTTAACTTGACTATTTTCCAGAATTGTTTTGAAACGTAATCACTCCAAAATTTGTTCTTTGTTTATGAAGGCAAGCATTGTTTTCTCTATCACTTCATCTCCTAGTTTTACTTTGGGTATTGTTTAAAATTGCATTTTACTCTTCTGAAACTGATTTTGGATAATCTTGAACTTGACCCATTTTTATAAAAAAGACCGGTGAATTCTTTGGTTAAGTATTTCTATATATTTTTTGTATAATTTTTAAGTTTTGGTAGGACTCATCAGCAATACTGTATTGTGACTTGGCCTACCCATAAAGTAGCCTTTTATATATTAAAGTTTCTTAAAGTTAATTTGAAGAGTTAAAATAAACCAAATGATATCTCTCAATCAAACAGAACAGGTGGATTACATACTAGGTATGAATTGGGATCTCTCTGACTAATGGGGCAGGTCTGAAAGGTTTAGGGCTCACTAATGTTTGCTCATAACATTAAATATGGAAGCAGAATTAAATTATTCAGCCCTTTTGGGCTTGTTCTGTTATCATCAAGTTCCTGCCTGATTTCCAGTTTGGTGCCATTTTATTGCACTGTTTCCACTGGATTTGTTTCATACTGTGAAATCTATCCATCTCTGCTTTTGAATGACAGACAGACATACTTTATTGATCCCGAGGGAAATTAGGTTTTGTTACAGCTGCACCAACCAAGAATAGTGTGGAAATATAGCAATATAAAACCATAAATAATTAAATAATAGTAAGTTAATCATGCCAAGTGGAAATAAGTCCAGGACCAGCCTATTGGCTCAGGGTGTCTGACACTCCAAGGGAGGAGTTGTAAAGTTTGATGGCCACAGGCAGGAATGATCTTAATGATTGAGCCTTCATAGTCCTACAGGGCAGAGAACTCCATAGATTCAGTACCTTCTGCATGAAGAAATGTCTCTTCTTATTTGAGAATCCTGGTTCTTAGCCTAACAAAACATCTTCACAGAATTCAGCTGGAACAATCTTAAAGTTTCAGTGAAATATCCTTTCATTGTAAATTCAAGACATAGTCTATTCTATTCAGTCTCTTCTTAAGCAGCAATCCAATCTCCCAGTCTAGTAAATTTTCAACCCTTGGTGAAAATATCTATTTTTTAGGTAAGATTAAAATTATATTATAATTGGATGCAGTTTCACCTGGGCCTTGTATATTGCAGAAAAGCTTTTTTTTACTTCTGAATTGAAATCCTTTTGTAATAAAAGCCAATTTGTCATTACATTCTTAATTGTTTGGCATACCTGCATATTGGATTTCAGCGATTATGTACAAGGCGACAAGAGGTCCCTTTGAACATCAACATTGTCCATTTTTTAAAAAATCTGCTCTTTTTTTAAACGCAGCTTCACATTTATTGTATCTGGTATATATCCGTATGCTCATTTCTGCTTGTTTATACTTTCTTTAAGCTTCTTTACATCCTCGTCTATTCTCAGTCCCATTTAATTCTCTATCATTATTGGACTTAGAGACATATTTGGCTCCCCTCAATCGTGACACTGATATAGCACCCATTTTGCAGTATGCTTGTGTGATCAAGATCCCAGTCTAAGGATCTGTTTATTCTTCTCTGCTTTTTGCCTGATAAATATCCCAAAATCCTTATGCCTAGCTTTGCTGACCAACCTGGATGTGAGCAGTTTGAAAGCTTTTGGGAAAACCCAGTCATGCAGCTGGTATTTCCCTTGTATATTTTACAAGTTACATTCTTAAAGAGCTCCAGGAAATTAGACAAACATGATTTTTATTTCTTGGCTCAATGCAGTTATTCTTTTTAAGATTATTACATCCTTCCCCAAATTCTAGCACTTTCTCAGCCACTGACATTTGCTGGATATCTGTTGCCGTTTTCTCTCTGTCACCCTCATAAATCAGAATGTCACATTGTATTAATCCACAGGAAGAATTCCAGACTTTTAGAATTTTGGAAAATGGTTATTTCAGAGCCACCATTACTTTTACACAACTGTCCATACTGTTTTCAAAACTCTAGGCTATATATTAGGTTCTTAGGATGTTAGCCTTTTTCAGCATTTAGTCTTGCCAATCTCTCATCTTTTTTTCTTAAACTAATTCATACAGAATGTACTTTAATTCATTTTTGCCATGCCCTTACCGTGTCTGGTATTTCTGGCAGGTTCTTGTGTTGTTTGTGACTGCCAGTCAGTTTTGGTAGTGATGTGATTCATTTCTTTCTAGGTCGAATATAAAGACTTCCCAAAAAACAACAAAAACGAGTATGTGTCATTGATAAACTGTTCTTCCCAACCACCTCTGATCAGCCATGGAATTGGAAAAGATGTTGAATCCTGTCATGATATGGTAAATGATACTTTGCAATTTAAAACATCCGTTTAGTATAATGTACTACTTGATTTAATTTCTTGTTCAAATCTTAGGATTGCACGTAGCTAGAGGATTAGGCTTCTAGAGTGGTCTTTTTATTTTTATTGGAAGTATGAAACATTCTTATTCTCCCTTTCCAGGCTGCTCTCAATATATTAAAACTGTTGTCTGAGCTGGACCAACAAAATGTAGAAATATCAAGAACAGGAAATGGACCAATTGCTGTGTAAGTATATATTGGTTCTTTTGTTTTTATTTTCTCCAGCAATTTCCCAGCATCAAGAATAACCTGCTTTCCACTCTACTTCTGAAGTGATTGTGGTCAATGTGGCATCCGAATGTTCTGCCTCTGATGGGCTAGACAGATATTTAATAGATCTGGGAGGTGGTGCACTCCTGTTAAATCTGCTGGGCTTCCATGGTTTTCTTTGCCATCCCAGATACTCCTCCGTATTGGCCAGTGATTCTGTGATCTGGTGAGGATGTTGCATATTTTTCAAGGAGACTTTTAAGACCATTCTTGAATCATTTCCTTTGATCTTGGTGATTTAATCATAATTTTAAAATCATGATGGAGATTGGAGGGGAGTACCTAGTACTTTTGTTTTGTAAGGTCTGCAATGATGATTCTTTACATTTAGGTAGTCCAGGAAAATAAATTATGTAATTATGAATAAAAGTAGATAATTTGGAGCAACACACAAATTGTTGGAGGAACTTGGCATCTATGGAGGGGAATAAATGGTCAAGGGTTCAGTCTGAGACCCTTCATTAGGACTGAAAGAGAATGGGGAAGAAGTTAGAATAATAATGAGTGAGGAGGTGAAGTTGGTAGGAGGCAAGTGAAGTTAAGTGGATGGGTTGAGGAGGAGGGATGAAATGAGAAGCAGGGAGGTGATGGATGGGAAAGGTAACGTTCTAAAGAAGAAATCTGATAGGAAAGCAGTGGAGCATGGGAAGAGGAGGAGGAGGAGTGGAGATGATGGACAGGTGAGCAGAAAGGAAGGAGTAAGGGTGGGGCTAGAATGGGGATTTGAGAAAGAGAGAAGGGGTAGGGGGGAATTACCAGAAGTTAGAGAAATCAATGTTCAGGTTGAAGGAGCAACATTTTGTATTCTCTCTGGAGGCTAATCAGATGGAATCTGAAGTGTTGCTCCTCCATCCTGAGAGTAGGCTTACCATGACAATAGTGGAGGCCACGGCCCTTCACAGAGAATCGGAATGGGAAGTAGAATTAAAATAATTAGCCACTGAGAAATCCAGCCTTTTCCATGCACCAACCTTCCTCTTCACCTAGCACCTGCTAGCTTCTACTCCTTTCTGTTCCTTCACTTTATTCTGGTTTCTTCCCCTACATAGATACTGCCTAACCTGCTGAATACATCCAGCATTTTGTACGTTGCTCTGGATTTCCAGCATCTGCAGAAATGTCTTCTGTTTTAAATACTTTGGAGTTCACAAAGTAGATTAATCTTAATGGATCAATTGTACTGATTAGATTCTATACAAGTGTAAATTGAAAATTCTGAGGCATCAGCAGTCAAGTACAATTTGAATTGTTTTAAAACTACACTTTTAAATCTTAAGATACTGATACTTTTCACAAACATAATTAAAAATTATCTTCTTATTTTCAGATGCGTGAAACAAGAAATTGATGGAGACACTCTCATCAAACCGGCTAACTCAAACACTTTAGGACAAACACTGGATGTCACTGACTGAAAGCCTTTTGTTTTTGACCCAAAGCTCCAAGCACCAGTGAAAATCGGATGCTTCCTGTCCTGTGACATTGTAACTTCAGGTTTAGAGAACTACAGTTTGAATCTTGCTGTAGAATCTAAATCATTAAGTTACTTAACTTTTTAAAGTATACATTTCAACATTAATTCAATTTTTTTTGATGAAGGAAATTTATTCCTAATTTTTCATTGGAACTTTGAATTTCTGTTGATGCTTCTCCAAACGTACATTACATGACGATTGAAAGGTTGCTTAACAAAATCCAGGTCATATCCAACTTATGTAGTTTATTATTTGATATGAATTGGCCATGAGTAACAAACTTTTTGGTGTAACAAAACTTGGTGCTAGTTTAAAAAAAGTGGAGTGCCTCCATTTTCTTTGTTATTCCAAAAAAGAGAAACTGAAACTCCAAATTAACTGAGTAGATAATAAGAACTGTTTCTTGTTATTTTTGAGAAATTATATCGAGTTAAATGTTCAGTCTTCTAGATTAAGATGTTTTTTCTTAATCTAGAAGTTTTTTTTACTTTAATAACTGAAGGCATTTTTGTTTTTATATTAAACTTTATTCTACAAAAGTGATTTTCAATAGTGGAAACGAATTACATTGTTGGATATGATCTTTAACCTGGCTTATACCAGAAAATGCAGATTACTGTACATCTTGGTGCAGGGTAAATTGTAAGATGTTGTGTTGTACTTTAATGCTTTGATGTTCCATGTGATGTACACAAAGTGTGTACAGTAAACATTTTGCTTATTGTCCAAGTAAAGCACGAAACTACGTCAAAATTGTTACTTTACTTTTGGACTTACTTCCCTCCCCATGTACTGTACCTATGGAATGGAGAAGTAAAAATTGGTGTTTGTGCAAAAGTACTGGTGGCTTTTATTGGCATAACACATTTTACTAATGTGAAGCTGAGTTAAAGGAGTTACAACGGTAAAAATTTTATCTTTGTTTTGCAACCAGGTTTAAACATTTGACAGATTTTATTTTCCCCATTTTCTCCCATCAAACATTTTTGGAATCCTTTTCTAATAGTTATTTCTGTGTTATAATACCCTTCATTGCAAGTGTAGAAGAAAAAATGTTAGCATGAATAGTTGCAGGAAAATACTGTGAAATATTTCAGATATAACTTTAAAAATTCTTTTGTTACAAGAACATATTTGACTCCTTTAAATCATGCTACACCGGCCTTTCTCCATTATTGGTGGTAGAATAGCTAACCTTATATAAGGTTTTTTTTTAACTTGACAGCATCATTCTGAAGAATAACTTTCTTCAAAGTTGCACCTGAATGACTTTTGAAATCTGCAACAAATATCAGACTTTTAAAAGTGGGTTAGAAGCTCTAAAGATGACTGATGGAACTGTGGAGCTTTACTATATTAAAAGTTCATTTAACTAAAACGTAATTGTTTAAAACCTGTTTTGATTCAAATGTTGGTATAGAGACAAAGTATTGCTGAGTTTGGCACAAAATAGAATTAGCTAATAATTACTAAATACAGTGGATTCTGGTCAATTAGTCCATTGGTTTATCGGGGCAGCTGCTTATTTGGGATAGCGCCTAAAGAACAAAAACTAATCGAAAATAGGCAGGATTTCCTTTTATTTGGGATACTCTGCTGTTTAATTGGGACAAAAGACTGTTGCTGAAGTTTCTCACTCATATTAATCATGTGCATTTGTGCAGCTGTTAAACACTACACTGTGCTTTAGAGAAAACGGTTTTTAAATATCGGCAGTTGCATATGTTCCTGTTCCAGTAAGCAGTAATTTTTGTCACTGATGGTTGGTGAGAAAGAAGCAGTAAGACAATTCAGAATGTGTGCTGTTTCAAGTAATTCAGGCTTGGAGATGCCAGAGATGACCGGTAGTGAAAGTGAAATGACTTCACTCCTTAAACAAGTTAGAAACTACAAAGAATTCGAAGGTATTGACTGTCATTTTGAACGTTACAATGAAAATGTACATTGGAAGCTGCATTGTATGACAGCAACCTGTGATCTACGCTAAGTGTGCTGATTCTGTTCAGTTGCAGTTAATGACAAGAACTCGGCAGGTACACCAGATGAATTTCTCCGTCAATAACTATAAGGAACTACAGTTTTATAGAACTGTGGTAGTATTCGTAGTGTTCTAATCTGTATTTCATTTAAATACATAATTTGTTACTCAGTTAAATGGTAGTTTGTGTTTTTTATACTTTCTTAACTATCTCCATGAAACTCTAGCTAATTGAGGCAGCTGCTTAATTGGGCCAAAATATACTGGTCCCGATGTGTCCCAAATTACCAGAATCCACTGTAATTTTGTTTTTGCATTTGTGATTAAAAATTCTTAAAGCAATTGCATGATTTAACCTGAGTATCTTCCAACAAAGCATTTTACGAAACCACTATTACAAAATATGGGGAAAGATCTAGTTGAAAATTGCATTTTGTATATCTATAGTGTCTCAGCTGAAGGACAGTATTACTAAGCTTTGATTTGGAGTTTGGTATTTTCTTATTTTATTCCATATATAAATTCCGGGTAACTGTGTTGTCCTAATTTGACTTCACTGTGATACAGTGTATGTTATGTTTTCACAAACTGACCTACAGAAATCAATATGTATCTATTGTTCCTAAGAAAATTGCTGCTCTGAATGCATAGTTTAAGTCCACTGAGGTCATTTAAAAAAGAATGTGAAGTTCACTTCAATCCACTTACGTGTCGATGACAAAATATCAGTTTTTAACATCCAATCAGAAAATTCAAGTCTGCCTACAAAGCTAGCCTACACTTTGGATCGTAGGATTGTATTTGACTACAGTAAATTTGTCAAAACTGCTGTGAGCAAGAGTTTAATAACTTTATTTCTGATGAATGCATCATTATGTGTCTGCTATTTAATCTTCAGACAGTGAGTAACTTGTAGATATTTCTTGTAGGCAGATACAGCAAACATTTATTTTAATATAGCCAGGTACAGCAAACTTTTATGCACAGCAAAATCCCACATTACAATGAGCTGAATGTTCATTTAGTTTGTAGGGGATAGCTTCCTTGTCTTAACTGCATCCAAGAAACGTTGCATCAGTAACTACAGCTTAAAAGCCTGATGCAGTGGAAGATTTGCTTGTGTATTCCCTGTTGACTACATCTTTTATTTTAAGTAAGTGCTCTCAAAATAAATACATCAAAATAGTCTCATTAAATTTTTGGCCATCGTAACTACTTCTGTTGTTGCTCCACAATACTATATTCAAGCTACTTGGCAACTGGATATTGCTGAACTAAGTGAGTTGCCAAGCAGAGAAATTTAATGCTCTTCCCTAGTTATAAATGTTTTTTGAAATTTATGAATTTTTTCAGAATATTTTATTTTGCTCTATAAATAGGATTTGAAATTTTGGTTTTGAGGTGTCTTTAGTTATTTCATTAGTGAAGTCTGATATCTTTTGATTATTAAATTTGTAATTGGATGAAATTTAATAAATTGCAGCAAAGTGGTCATGATGTTCTTGCAAATTCAAAATTGTCCATTGCTGCCCACGTTTTCTACTAATTTATCCTTTATTAGAATGGACTACATATGATTGCCCAGTCTTTGTATAGTCTCTGCATGTTAACGGGCAGAATATAAAACAGACTTTTGAAACTGCAGTTCGTATATTTTACGAAGTAAAGTAAATCAAATTTAACTGGGATTTTGAGTATTTCAGTTATCCTAACGAACAGATCTCAGACAGACAGAATGCACAGCTGCTCCTCCCTCCCCATCAGTCCTCAACATGGTTCCTCCCGAGCTATGTGCTGAGTCTATTGCTCCACACTGTTCACACCCAATCAATCATGTCAAGTTCACTGATGACATGACAATGGTGAGGCTAATCAACAATGATGAGACAGCCTACAGAGAGAAGTTGGAAGAGCTTAAGGCTTGGTGCTAGGCAAATGACCTCTTCCTTAATGTCATCAAGATAAAGAGGATAGTTACTGAGTCAGGTGAACAGCGGTTTCAAACTCCTGGGAGTGTACATGACACTCAACTTCTCATGGTTCCAGAACACATCATGCACAATCAAAACTCACCAACACCTCTACTTGCTGAGGAGGCTGAAGAGAGCTGGAGTTTGCACGTCCGTACTTGTGTCATTCTACGGATGTGCTTGGAATGGAAACTATTGCAGTGGACAGGAAGGCTATATAATGGCTAGGCTTGTGCCATCCTACCCATTGCATCATGGGATCCTACACACCCTGTCTGCTAATGGACTGTTTATCTCTCTCCCATCAGGGAGGAGGCTACCTACCATCCACAGCAGGATCACCAGACTCAAAAATGGTGACTTTCCCCAAGTAGTATTGCTGATCAACACCTCCACCCACCAACTCCTCCACTACTTTATTACTTTATGTTAGTCTCCTCCTTATATATAGCTTACTGTCATTACGGGATAAGCAATTAATATATATATATATAAAAAGCTAATTTATGGATTTATATGTATTATATTTTAAATTGTATTTATCTTTTGTGTTTTTTGTGCTGCATAGGATCTGGAGTAATAAGTATTTTGTTTTACACTTGTGTACAGGAAATGACGTTAATAATCTTGAATCTTATTAAAAAATACACAAGCCCTCTTTTAAGCAGAAATAAAATCTTCCATTATATTTTGATCTTGACATTTTGGAAAGGTGAATATATTCTGAATTCGTTTCCATATTTCAACCGAGAACTTTGAGAACTCTGATCATTATAATTGTTCACTGTTCTTCAATTACCATACTAAGTTATATTGCCTAACCTTATTCAGCATTTTACCAGGATAGCTATGGGAAATACGTGAGTGGTATACTTGAGTAGTAGCTTCAAGAATTATTTGCAAAAGAACTGATCAAATATAATTTTAGGAATTATTTCTGATATGTAGAAAATGCAAGGAACCATCCTTCGTGGAACAGCATGCTGGCTGTCTGGAAGTGTAATAGGTTTGTGGTTTGATTCTAATACAATTCTGCAGATGTTGGAAATCTTAGGCAATGCCTAGAAAATGCTGGAGGAACTCGGGTCAGGCAGCGTCTACGGAGGAAAATAAACAGTTGCTAAGTTTCAGGCGGAGTCTCTTCAGTACTAGATGAAGGGCTTCAGCCTGAAATCTCGTCTCTTTTTATTAATTGGAGAACTTAAGTTTCGCTATGCCTCTGTTCAGTTTTAAATCAGCTGGGTAAAGAGTGCCAAGAGAGACAATTTTTTCTTCATTTTTGAGCTAGTTTCAATTCGGTCAATATTTTAATGTCTTGTGAACCCATTCGTAATAAGTATGTAAAGACAGGCTCTGAAAATGCGCCCGTGTTAGGGATAAATTGTTGTGAAGAAGCAATGAAAGAAAAAAAGCAGTCTGCCCTGAAACTAGATATGGGCACGAGTGTAGGTTCCAGAAGATGCTTCATAATCACTCGCCATTCATTGAGTTACACGGTAAAGTCAAATACCGCGTATCATAGTTATTACTTTCTGTATGTGAAAGTCGCTCTTTTTTTAATCGTGTTAGTTTTGTTCAAGTATTTTCAACGCCGTTTGGTGGTTGGAATGGCGGGGAGAAACTCCATAGCTCCAGTGCCGTACTGATTAAAGTGAAAATTGAGAACCTAGAATCTATTCATTGAAGAAAATCTCTTCCATCCAATGAAGCACCCACATTGACTGCAATAACCTCCTCGGTACTCCCAGCACTGCAGTGGGAACAAGTTATTTTCCATCACAAGAGACTGGCCGAGACACAAAAACTAAGGCTGTGCACTGAATGATTACGTGCAGTGTCTGAGTGTAATGCCAGGTCTAGATGAGTTGTGGTCCACGTTAAAGCATTCTTTGTATTTTGAAGTGAAAGCGTTGGTCCACTAATGAGTTCAATTACGGTCCCTATCATTCCTACATGCATAAATAACACACACAAAATGCTGAGGAGTTTAGTAGGTCGGGGGTATCTATGGAGAGAAATGAACAGTTGATATAACCAGTCGACGGCTAACACCCTTCATCTGTGCTGACACCATTGCCGTCCATGGATACTGCCGTCGAACCCGCTAAACTCGTTCAGAAATTCGTGTGTTCAAAGTTTGCAACAGCCGTAGAATCACGTCTGGCTTTGTAGATGCGTAAATCCTAATTGGCTGGTCAGGAGCACGTGCCACCACGTAAAGTCACACGGCACATGCGCATTCACTGCAATATAAAGGGTGGCGCCAGCAGCAACGGTCCTTTTGGAGCCGGACTCTGAGGTGAGTTGATCCTTTGTTCTTATCTGTATGAAAGTATTGATAATGTCAGTGAATCTTGTAATTGACATTCTTATAATTAATTTTATTGCCAACAAAATATATGTTGCTAATTTTAAAAGGTGTTGGATGGTGATATAGATAGTGTAATGTTATATGTAACCTTGCAAGATCCCTCCGAAGCTCTAGGTAGGAAACTGGGCCCGATGTCCATCCACGGAAGGAATAGACGTTTGGGCTTCAGAACAGTGTAGGCCGTACTCTGAAGTTCCAGCTGCCAACCGGCCTTGTGCTTCTGACCCGAAACCTTAAGCCTGTTGCACATCACATTCCTCCCGGATGTTTAGCTGGCTTCATCTCCGACTTCCATGTGTTTCTCTGTCCTCGCACGTGGGAGAACCCGGGAGGGTAGTGAAGGGACACCCGAGGTGAAGATTTGCTGTTATGTATTAAGCTGAACTGCGCCTTAAACGCATGCAGTTTCCAGAGTAACAATCTTTCGAGGTGCTGGGAGTTCAGTTAGTCTGATTAATGGTTCGTTCTCGATGAAGCAGTTTAACCAAAGTCCGGTGTAGACCACGGGGTCGAGGTCAGCCTCGACTCCCACGTGGGAGCTACTCCCGCTTTAGGGAATTGAGTCTTTAATAGTCGAAAACAGTTTTTTCCGTCAATATAATCAGTCCGTAGCATGTTCATTTCCATTTGCGTGACTTCCGAAAAGGTGCAGATACTCCCTGGCTTCATCTCGCCATGCACACTGTACGTGATTATATTTTACATTTTGTATTTTGTCTTGAATTACCACTTTATTTGTGAAGTTGTTGATGGGCAAATCTTTATTCCACCTTAATTTAAGTCGCTCAATGCTTGTGCATTGATGTTCATGGTTTCTTTTGAAGATCTTTAATTTAAAAAAGTCAGTACACATTGCCCTAATGTTTGAGGGTAAGGTTGTACAAAAGTTAAACGGTCCTATTGCCAGATACCGATAAGGAGAACTTTTAAAAGATACTTCTCAAAAGAATAGTCTTGGGTTGTAATGTTTGGAATCAACAATGATGTGGAATCAGTGTTGCCCAAGATTTCTGGCATGGACAGAATCTCTTTTTGCTTGATTTTGTGGTGAATAAAGACTATACATGTTTAAATGAATTACTTTTGTTTTCCTGCATAGGGTGGATGTGAAATTTAATGTTTGTGCAGCACTGGTGCAAGGCGTTTGGGTATGGTGATTTTAAAAAAGAGTAAATCTGCAGATGCTGGAAATCCAAGCAGCGTGCACAAAATACTGGAGGAACTCAGCAGGCCACGCATCATGTATGCCAAAGAGAACAGTTAACGTTTCTGGTTGAAACCCTTTGGCAGGGCCCTTTGCTGGTATGTTGACAATTGATTCTACAATCATTTTCTAGTTCTAGTAAATGATGACTAAAACTTTTTTCCCCGTCTTATCGATAATGCTGATTATTAAAAAATAAGCCAAATATGTCTGATGCTAGCATAGATATTGGCTTGGAGTAACACCTTTTTTTTTGGCGTGTCTTAACCGGATTGAAACTTTTTCAGGTCCAAAGAACTATGAGGAGCAGTCGCAAATACAGGTGTGTTGCCACTGAATTAATTATTTGTTTTAATGATTGTTCAATTATTGTAAATCTCAGCGCAAAGTTGATTTGATCTGAGCAGTTTTCAGAAAACTGACAACCTTGATTGGAGATTAACTGGGAAAGGACGTGAATAGGGGTTTATCCATTCTAGAATTTTGTCATGGGTCTCTTGGTGAAAGCTGTGAAACTGAAAAGATGGCAATGAAGTTAAAATGAGTATCAAGTTGATTGTGTTTATTCTTCTGCAGGCTATGTGCTACAATAAGCATTTCCAGAATTTTCCAAAGTCAAGCCAACTTTGGTATGTACTTACTTGCACTGGATTACATTGTATTCATTTTAGTGAATGATGTTTAAACTTTTTTCCCCATCTTATCGATCATGACGATTATATTGAGAAAAAGCCAAATTCTTCTGACACTAATGAAGAATTTAGATTGGAGTGTGGCTTTTAAATTCTTTTTAGATAAATGTATTTTTTCTGATGCAGGTCATATGAACTGGAAGAAATAGCAGTGTCTTGGACATTAAGGTATGTTGCTAATTTTTAGTGGTAATGTGGCCAATGTTTCTGCTGTTAACTAATAGAATTAAGTTGTGATTTGGTGTAGTGCAGTACTGTGTAAGTCTTGGTATCTTAGATTTTTTATAATATTTAGTCTCTGGAGCCCTGATCTCAACATCATTGAGGCTGTCTGGGATTACCTGAAGACACAAAAGCAAGTCGGACAGCTAAAAAGTCTTGTAGAACTGTGGCAGGTTATCCAACATAGCAATTAATTTTATTATAAAAATACATGATGGTGTATCTAAGAGGATTGATCAGGTGAAGGATAGTTGCACTAAATCATAATTTGATTTGTTTCCCATTTACTGCTCTTTGTAGTGAATTTCTAATATTTAGAATCTTTTAGAAACTTGCTGTTAAGCATTTTGCTCTAAAAGATTTTACAGGTACTTAAAAACTTGCACAGTACTGTGACTGGTGTCTTGAAATTTACTGTTTTGAAATTTAAGGCCTAGAGGTCAACACAGAAGAGGAGGAAAATGCAATTCCTGAATGCTGCTGTTTAGATTTGTTTCAGCCAGGCAGGCATTAGGCACAAGGATCATCCATGTACATGATTTCATTCTGCTGTTAGAGATTGCAGATAACTCATTCCCTGTGATATCTTAAATGTGCTGTTTGTTACGCACTATTTGAAGAAGTGCTATGGTGGTTCTTATAAAAAGGTGCTACAAAATGAATTTTGTCTGAGCAAGAATAAAATGTTAAAAGATTAATTGCTTTACTGTGTTAATTATAATTTTAAAATTTGAAATCGTGGTTGCACATTGCAGTCAGTAATTCAGTACTTGGATTCTCATTCTCAGGTCCTGTGGTGCCATGAACATCTGCAAAATATGGGTATGTAGATAATTAATAATGTAACTAATTGCTGATTCTAGTGAATGATGTGTTAACTTTTTTCCCCATCTTATCGATCGTGGTGATTGTAAGAAACAGCCAAATTCTTCTGACGCTAGATAAGGGAATTTGTTTTTTTCCAAAGTCTGAATTTTGTTCACTGAACTTCAACTTTTTTTTAATCAACTAGATGGAAGCATCCGAACAGATTTCGTGGATGTAGAAATTACAGAGCGGCACGCACACATTGTGAGAGTAATGCAGCAGGTAAGACTGCATCTATGGAAATAAAACCTTGTCTGAGTTGATGATTGATAATATAGTTGTGGTTTAAAAAAAATTTCAATGTAAGCACTGATCTCTGGTAACTGGAGTTTGTTTAATTCTAGGTCCTAATATTTTGGAGGAAGATTTTGAAGTGAATGGTGATACTGTAGCAAGGTGAATGATAGTAAAATGGCTTTGAATGATGACTCCTTGAAGATCATCCTGCATATGCTAGTGTATCTTACAGCATTGGGCTGCTGATCATAAAAATGCATCATTGTTTTGTTCATGCTGTATGGGCATAGCATTTTGTGTCTACCTATCAGAATAAAGTCATTGTATTTTCAGAAGTGTTTGTGACAGCCAAATGCTGCATATTCCATACTTGCATTCTGTTATCATACTTGCATTCTGTTATCAGAACCCGAGTTTCAGTAACTGATGCATCAGCTATCACAGTGTATTACCTAGATTTAGTATGCGTAAAGGTTACACATCATGAAGGACTAGTTTGGAAAATGAAAATCACACAAAATGATTGAAGAAAATGGCTATTATAAACGAGCATTGATGCTTAAAAATAGATTACATTTATGCATGTTCAATTTTTTTCATGTAAAGTGCAATTCAATTAAATATACTGAAGCCCAAGATAGTTCAAGTTGAGATTAATGTGGAACTAAATAAAATACCATTTTGCAAGTAGGACAAGCATTCATTAAAAAAAAATCACGAGGCTAGGGCAAAGCAAGGTGAATTAAAATAATAGGCATATTATTTTACATCCCAGTTCTGCTTTATGAAAGTAGCTCTGATAATTGGGACATGATAGAGGGTAAAATGAGAATTTCTGACTGCCTTGTATAGTGAGAATGGGTGATAATGTGGAAATTAATAATTCAGTAAGATTCTTTTGCGAGAAATACATTGTCATTTGGGAAGAAAGTAACAAGCTCAAGGATGTATATTTTTAAAACTTGTAGGTTTGTTTGACAACTCTGAATATTGGTTCAATTATTTGTTAAAGGCTGTTTGAAAATTTGGGCTAAAATAATGAGGAATGAACACCAGGAGGCAGTGTAGATTTTAAATTGATGTAGAATTAGGAGGCCAGGAACTGAATTTTGATAGTTTTGTCAGTTTCTCTAACATGATAGCTATTCATACATGAATTCTCACCATCTATATACATCCTACATTCTATTCTGGTAAATCTAGCAAATAATTGCTTAACTACCTCAAAAGGGTAATACTGTACCTGCCTTTTGAGGCAATGTAGATGAGTAACCGGTTTAAATGTAGCTTTTACCCTTGCATCAAAATTATATGTAATGCTATTTAGACTTTTAATCTTTTTAATGTTTTGGAAAATGGATTATGGCTAGTGGAGTTTAACATTGCATGTGTGGGGGGGGGGTGTTTACTCACTGGATCCATGTTATTGGAAGGCTACAATATCCTTTTGAGCTTTTTAAATTAGCTCACTTTCCTATCATCAGGATTACCCAAATCCCTCAACTCCTGATTTCATCTTATGTTTAATGTCCCCACACATTAATTGGCCATAATGTTCTTTCCAGCTACATTCCCATCCCATCTCCCATTTGCTGAACCCAAATCCATTATCCTACAGCCTTATCATTTTGGTGAACGCAGCAGGCAGGCGGCATCTATAGGAAGAAGCACTGTTGTTTTGGGCTGAGACCCTTCATCAGGACTAAATGAAAGAGAAAAAGGATTTGGAAGTATGAGGGGGTGGGGTGAAGCTAAGGTGATTGGCAAAAATGATACAGAACTGGAGAAGGGAAAGGATCGTGGGACAAGAGGCCTGGGGAGAAAGGGGGAGTGGACCACCAGAGGGAGATGGGGAACAGGCAAAGTGTGATGGCCAGAGAGGGGGGAATAAATTGGGATAAAGGGGAGGAGAGGCACTAACAGAAGTTAATGCTATCAGGTTGGAGGCTGCTGTTACGCCGGCAGCCCCCTCCTTTGAGAATTGCAAGAGCATTATTGGGTTGGGTCAGAGGACCCAGGAAATGAGAGAGGCATGGCCATTGTCTCCTGGAGACAATGTTTATGGATTGGGGACTATGCTACATGCAGGCCCTCGGGCAAAGTGGGCTGGTTGAGAGAGATTGCATTACCCCAACCTGAATGACATCTACTACCCTGCGAGTTAAGATAAAAGAGGGGCTGTAGGGACAGACCCTCAGACGCACCAGAAGATACGCTAGTGATCCCGTAACAGCGGGAAGCCATTTGAAGGAAGCCACGTGCGTTCGGTTCCCTTGCCTGGTGGCTGGTACCACGGAAAACGACTTGGAACTAACAATGGGCAACCAACTTCCCCCGACTCCACGGATTGGCCTCATAAAAGACCCGGGCAAGTTTAAAACCGTCTCTCTTAAACCCAAAGGGCTGCAGCTTTAAAGGACTGACTTTTATCTTTCCATCGGACGATACAATATCCCCTAGACAAACGATAGAGCTATTGCTTATTTATGATTATTATACCCACGTTTTTAGTGTAAAGGGGGTTTCTTTTTTTCCTTACTGTTGGGAAAGGGTTTACTTTTAACTAGCAGGAATGCTAATTTACTGATAACGAGAATGGTATTCCTTTGTAAACCAAATGGGGATTAATGTTCTTTCTTCTGAGTCTAAGCTTTTGTTGACGGGCTTTGGGAGATCGGCGCGAGGGGGTCGAGAGAGAAGACGCAATGCTCTAAGCTGGGCGAGGATCGGACCCCAAAGGGGGGTCCGAGGCCGGGAGATTCTCCGAGGAGGGGGGGGGGATGAAGCTAGATGTGCTTGGTTGACCACTCGGAGGGTCCTGAGCTGTTTGGAGAGTCGAGGAGTTCGGAGGGGATCGAATGGTGGCCAGAAGACTTAAGAAATTGAGCTCCAACGGCTGTGCACGAAGTGGTTTGGACTTTGATAAATTTGGCGCCTTTTCTTTAATTTTCTCTTCATATATACTGTATCGTTGTTAATCACTTAGTTATCGTAACCTTTATAAATTGTACACATTTAATCGCATATGGTGTACTGTCTGTTTTTGGGCGAGGCGGGGACATCACACAGCATCCACACCAGCTGATTACCCAGTTTGGCGGGGCCGAAGGCTGCTCCCCCTAGACGAGAACGAGCTGAGCGAGCCTGAGGCGACCCAGGGGGTTACATTAGATTTGAGTATTGACGATGTATATTATCTGAATGTCTGTATTAATCTTATTTTTGTGCCCCTTTATAAATAAAGATTTAAAAATAGTACCATCAGACTTCAACGGACCTCTCGATCTTTGCTGTTAAGTGACCCAGTTACGGGGTTTGTAACAAATATTGGGATTCTCGTCTCGGGATTTGAAACCAAATTGGGGAGCCAGTGAATCGGGCCTGTAAGTCCTAACTTGGATCTGGTACGGGGTAGCCAAACGGGAAACCAGCAAAGATGGACGTGAATGAATTTATAGAAAACCCGACTGGAGGCGGCCACCAAATCAGACTTGGTAAATTTGGCGAAGGGGTTAAACCTCGCAGAGGTGAGGTCGTCAATGAAAAAGCGGGAGGTGCGAAGGGCCATAACTCACTATTACATCGAGAAGAATGTGTTTGCAGCTGAGGTATTGGAAAATATCCCTGAAAAGGTACCAGCTAGTGGGATGGCTCAGTTAGAGTTGGAGAAATTAAGGTTGGAACATGAAATTAAGTTAAAGCAGCCGAGAAAGGGCCGACAAGCAAAGGGAGCATGCGTGCCAGCTAAAGGAGTTAAGAGGTGAAACGGGATCAGGAGTTCCAGCTAAGGGCGTTAGAGGTGAAAGGGAACAGGAAAGAGCTGAGAAGCAAAGAGCATGAACTTCAGTTTAAAAAGCTGCAAGCAGCTGAGAAGGAAAGGGCTGAGAAAGAGAGGGAGGCAGAGAGACAGAGGAAACATGACTTGGAGATGGAGAAGTTAAAGCAAGAGCAACGCAGTCGGGTCAGACCGAGAGGAGCGTTTCAATGTTGGTCGAGAATTGAGGCTAGTACCTCCGTTCGAGGAAACGGATGTCGATAGTTACTACTTGCTTTTTGAAAAGGTGGCAGTGAATCAGAAGTGACCCAAAGGTCAGTGGGTGGCACTGTTACAAAGTGTGTTAAAGGGGAAGGCACAGCGGGCATATACGGCTTTGGCCATGGAGGAGGGAGAGGTCCCGCCAGGAGCTAGTGGTAAGGTCGAGGGGGAAAAGGCCAGACGGCCAGAGATTTCCGGGTTTGACCTGTTTTAATTGTGGAAAAGTGGGACATACTGCATCGTGGTGCTTAGCTCCGCGGAAAGAGAGGAAAGGGGAAAGCAGCAGTCCCTATCGGATGTGCCGTGGTAGTAGATCGACAAGAGAGCCCTGGGTAGACAGAGTACGAGAAGGGTTGGAGACTTGTCTGTCACACGGAACCGAGTCTGTGAGGGAGGGGACACACCAGTTCCCGTACGGATCTGGAGAGAGACGGGGGCTGAGCTGTCGTTGATCAGCAGTAAGGTACTAGAGTTTGGTCGAAAGACGAGAATGGTAGCTGTAAAGGGAATAAGTAAAGGAACAGAAATGGTGTCTTTACATAAGGTCATTATGGATTGTGAGCTGGTATCTGGACCAGCTGAAATAGGGGTGCGATCGGAATTCCTGAGGAAGGACGCGGACGTCCTTCTCGGTAATGATTTAGCAGGTGGTAAGGTTTGGGCAGCAATGACGATGACCAGCCGGCCGGTGAGTGCGGTGGCTCCGCGCCTAGATTACAAGATCTATCTTGCATGCGCGGTCACTCGTCCTTGTGGGTCAGATAGACTTGGTTCAGTGGGAAAAGGGTTAACCTTGGTAACCGTGGGAAGTGAGAGTTCCCAGGTGTTTGTGCTCGAAGGTGTGTTCAAAGTTCAGGCAGAGTCTAAGAATGGGGAGATAAGAATTTTCATTGAAGGAAATGGGAAATCTGTAGTTCCCAAATCGAATGAAGAAATTCTAAGCCCTGCAGATCGCTTACAGATTAAGCCGGAATATGACAGGCCCCCCCACACTATTGTTATTCCAGCATGTGGTGTAAAAGGGCAGAATTTGAAATGCTGCTTGAGCAAGGAAGTCAAACTGAAACCACAGTCTGAAGGGGCCTGACGAGAGGGTTAGCCACCTGTGTAAAATTACAGAGAGGTGGAAATTCAGAAGATGGGCGTAAGTTTGGGACATGGTGTTGATAAAATAATTCCTATGGAACAGGCGGGCGAGGGTTTATCTTGCCACCTTACTCAAATTCCCCGGAAAAGAGGCGGCGGTTAAGGGGGAGGCCATTTTTAAATAGCAAAGCCGGTTGTACGGGATTTCGACAAAGCCTGTGAATAATAAAGACAGCCCCCTTGGAAGCCTGTCTGTTCAGTTCGAAAACAACCGAAAGACTAGTGTTTACATAAACTTTTGGAGATGCATGTAAGCTAAGAGCACACCTCCTTAGTTTTTTTGCTTTAAAAAAATAATAAAATAGGTGGTTATTAAATTGAAGTCTGATGCTACAAGATGTTGGTACGGTACAAGATAGCCCCCTCCTTTGTGAGAATTGCAAGAGCATTATTGGGTTGGGTTAGAGGACCCAGGAAATGAGAGAGAGACATGGCCATTGTCTCCTGGAGACAACGTTTGTGGATTGGGGACTATGCTACGTGCAGGCCCTCAGGCAAAGTGGGCTGGTTGAGAGAGAGATTGCATCACCCCAACCTTATTGACATCTACTACCCTGCGAGTTAAGATAAAAGAGGGGCTGTAGGGACAGACCCTCAGACGCACCAGAAGAAATGCTAGCGATCCCGTAATAGCAGGAAGCCATTTGAAGGAAGCCACGTGCGTTCGGTTCCCTTGCCTGGGGGCTGGTGGCTGGTACCACGGAAAACAACTTGGAACTAACAATGGGGAACCAACTCCCCCGACTCCACGGATTGGCCTCATAAAAGACCCGGGCAAGTTTAAAACCATCTCTCTTAAACCCAAAGAGCTGCAGCTTGAAAGGACAGTGACTTTTATCTTTCCATCGGACAATACAATATCCCCTAGACAAACGATAGAGCTATTGCTTATTGATGATTATTATTATACCCGTGTTTTTAGATTGAGTATTGACGACGTATATTATCTGAATGTCTGTATTAATCTTATTTTTGTGCCCCTTTATAAATAAATACTGTTAAAAATAGTACCATCAGACTTCAACGGACCTCTCGATCTTTGCTGGTAAGTGACCCAGTTACGGGGTTCGTAACACTGCCCAGACAGAATATAACACCTTGCATCCAATTACTCTGCCTGTTTTCCATCTCCCTCTGGTGCTCCCCTCCTACTTTAAAATCTCTTGCTATCTTTTCTTTTAGTTAGTCCTGATGAAGGATCTCTGCCAGAAACATTGGCTGTGCTTCTTATAGATGCTGCCTGGCCTGCTGTGTTCCACCAGCATTTTGTGTGTGTGGCTTGAATTTACAGCATCTGCAGATTTCCTCATTTGAGCATATCATTTTCTACATTTCCTACAATTAACTTCTTGTAAAATAAATGTCTACCTTCAATGGACTGCGAGATTGCTCTGCCATTTCCCTCTCAGCACCAGTATCCTACCTTTTCCCCATATCCCTTCATGCCCTGGCAAACCCAGTATCTATAAGCCTTGTCTTAAAAAATACCCATTGCTCTTAATTCCAATGCGAACAGGCCCTAAACCATCAAACACTCAATATGATAACCCGTTGAATCCTAGAATCATGTTTGTGGATATCCTTTGAACCCTCTCCAATATCAACCCATCCTTAAAATTTTAAGACAAGTCTAAAACTGCTCCCAATAGTCCAAGTAAGTCCTTGTGCTTACCGGCAGCTTATAAAGACTTAATGTTACATCCTTGTTTTTATATTTTTCCCCCTCCCACTCCCAATTTTTCATGGACTCATCATTTCTCTCCAGTCCTCAGCCTGAAACGGTTAACTGCACTCTTTTTCATTGATGCTTGTACCTACTGTGTTGCTTGGGTTTCTAACATGTGCAGATTATCTGTTGTGATTGGACTGCCTGCACCTCTACCTATCTTTGTATCGTCTACAAACTTGGCAACAAAGCCATCAATTTTCCATCCAAAATCATTGACATACAACATAAGAATCATATGCCTGTGGAACACCCATAGTCACTGGCAGCCAACTATAAGAGTATCCCTTTACTCTCACTGAGCACTCAGTGCTCAATCCATGCTGAAGTCTTCCCTGCAATTCCTTGGGCTCTTAATTTGTTAAGCAGCCTCATGTGTGACACCTTGTCAAAGGCCTTCTGAAAGTCTTAAGTACACAACATTCTCTAATTCTCAACAAACCCATCAATTCCATCCAAATCATTGATAAATAGTACAAAACAAATTGGTCCCAACAAAGACCCCCGTGGAACATTACTAGTCACTGGCAATCAGCCAGAAAAGGCTCCCTTTATTCCCACTCTGTACCTTGCCAACCAGCCACTGTTTTATCCATGCTAGAATCTTTTCTGTAATACCATGGACTTGTAGCTTGTTAAGCATCTTCATGTGGTACCTTGTCAAAGGCCTAAAAATCCAAGCACACAACATCAACTGTTGCTAACAAGAGGAAATCTGCAGATGCTAGAAATTCAAGCAAAATGCTGGTGGAACGCAGCAGGCCAGGCAGCATCTGTAGGAAGAAGCACTGTCGACGTGTCAGCCCGAAACGTTGACTATACTTCCATAGATGCTGCCTGGCCTGCTGTGTTCCACCAGCATTTTGTGTGTATTGATCAACTGTTGCTCCTTTGTCTGTACTGCTTGTTATTTCTTAAAGAAATTCCAACAGATCTGTGAGGCAAGATTTCCCCTTGTGGAAACTATGCTGTCTTTGGCCTATTTTATCATGTGACTACATATCCTAAACAATCGACTCCAATGTCCTCCCAACCTCAGACTAACTGGCTATACTTTCCTTTCTTCTGTTTTGCTCCCTTCACTTTTATATTTATTTCCCTCTCTTTTACACTTTATGCACAGTTGCAAGAAGAAATGTGTGAACCCTTTGCAACTACCTGGTTTTCTGCTTTAATTATACATAAAAAGTGGTCTGATCTTCATCTAAATCACAATAACAAACAAACACTATCTGCCTAAATTAATAACACATGAACAATTGTACTTAGCATGTCTTTATTTTAAACAGTTTAATCATTCACATTCCAGCCTGGAAAGAAGTATGTAAACCCTTGTATTTAATAACTGGTAGAACCTCCTTTAGCAGCAATAACCTCCGCCAAATGTTCACCAAAATTTCTGGGGTACCTTGCATGTCATGCTACAGCATCCCAACTGGGTTAAGGTCCGGACTCTGAAAACACAAATATAATACTTTTTAAACCATCACAAACAAGAGAAAATCTGCACACATAAAATGCTGGATGAACTCAGCCAGGCAGCATCTATAGAAAAGAGATGTTTCAGGCCAAGACCCTTCAGCAGAACTGGAGTAGATTTAAAAGATGGGTGGGAGGGGAGGGAGCAACACACGATGAGGGGTATAGTAAAGAGCTGGGAAGTTGATTTGGTGAAAGATACAGGGCAAGAGAAGGGGGAATCTAATAGGAAAGGACAGAAGGCAATGGAAGATAAAAAAAAGGGAAGAGCATCAGAGGGTTCACTAATGATCCTTGCTGCCCATTGCTTCCTCCAGCATTATGTGTGTTTTGCTTCCTTTTAAACTATTCTGTTGTTGATTTACCCTTGTGTTTCGGATCGTTGTTTTGTTGCATCATCCAACTTCTATTAAGCTTCAGGTGAGACAGTCTGCTACCCTGACATTCTCCTGTAAAATGTCCTGATACAATTTTAATTTCCTTATTCTCTCAACAAATGCAAGCTATCCAGGCCCTGAAGCAGCAAAGCAGTCCAAACCATGATGCTCCTTTCACTATGCTTCACAGTTGGGTTGAGGTTTAGGTTTTGGTGTCCAGTGCCCCTTTTCCTCCAAACATAGCGGTGTTTAATTCTGCCAAAAAGTTCAACTTTTTGTCTCACCTGTCCACAGAATATTGTCCCAGAAGTGTTGAGGAACATCCAGGTGGTCTTTTGCAAACTTGAGACATGTTTTTCCTGGCGAGCAGTCATTTCCTCCATGGTGCCCTTCCATAAACACCATTCTTGTTCAGTGTTCTTATAGTGGACAGATAAACAGATTTGAGCAAGTTCTAGAGATTTCTGCAGGTGTTTTGCTGTTATCCTTGGGTTCTTTTTCACTTCCTTCAGCATTGCACATTCTGCTCTTGATGTGATTTTTGCAGGATGCCCACTCCTAGGGAGAGTAGCAACAGTACTGAGTTCCATCCTTTTGTTACACGAATACCAAGATGGAATATGCGGTGCTTTTGTATTCGTTAACCTGATAGCATTCACATCGATTTCTCTAACTTCCAAAAAACCGCCCCTTTTTACCTCTCAAAACAAAAACAAAAGAATCTTTGGCAACATGCACAGGATCTTGGTATGATTTGAAGGACCTTTAAAGTTCAAAGTAAATTTATCATCCAAGTATGTACTATATAAACCTTGAGATTTGTCTCCTTACAGGCAACCACTAATCAAAGAAACCCAACAGAACCCATTAAAAAAATGGGTCAAACATCCAACATGCAAAAAAAAAACAAATCGTTAAGAACTGAAGTTCACAGCCATGAAACCAGTTACAGCCAATCCAGGAGTCTTTTTAGTTGCAGGCCACAACCTTAGTTCAATGCAGAGATGAGTAAACCTCATGAGCTGAGTACAGGCCTGTCCCTCACTTCTGGCCCTGACTCCCTTTTCTTTTAAATCTCGCCCGGTGCTTAAATCAGCCAAATCTTGGCTTGTTCCCTGCTCCTGGGCCTGGGCCTGGGTCTAGGTAAAGAAAGTTAACTGACACAAGTTCAAAAAGCTGCATTGTCATGACGATTTTGAGTGGTGGCCTTGTTTCCTGACATGGTTTCTTTTGCCTGAGACAGTTATAGATAGACTCTTAAGACATGGTGCTCATTGTCCCTCTGCATTTGAGGCCAGAAAATTCTCTCTGTTAGCAGAGCTGTTGTGCGATCAACCCTTTAGTACCCTATTTTATCATATAGCTCTTTCAGGACTGTATGCTTGAATTTCTCAGGTAGTTCTGTTCATTGAGTAGTTTTCTAATGAAGGATACCATCCTCATCCAATACGAATTTATCCCACTCCCACAGAAAGCACCTGGCTTGATAAAGTATGTAAAAGGTTAATATGGTCGTTAAACCATAGCCTGTTTATTCTGAAAGAAACCTTGATGATCAACAGATGTACTATTCAATGCTGAGCAATATTTCTTCTTGAAATTAGCCAGCTAGTGTTTCAGGGTACTTGTCTCCTTGTGCAGTCATGCACATAGATAAGACCACTCCAGCCTGTTCTGTGTATGTGAGCCATTATACCTATTTTGTAATTTGTCCCTTGGTATTGTCATGCACATAGATAAGGCTGGCTCCAGCTCTGTATGTGTGGAGGTGTGTGAGCAACTATATCTTCTGTAAGGGGAACTGTTAGTGGGTGGACTGAGCAGGAACAGTCAGACTCTTCCTGTTTGAGTGACTAACTGGAGTGCCCCGGAGGCCTTGAATAAAGAGTTTGTACTTATACGGTCTCTGAGTGACTTTATCTGGGTTCGACTTCCACAGACAATCCTTACTTTTTTCAGTTAATGCCCGCTTCAAACCAAGGAATTCTAACCTGAGCATACAAAGTTGATTACCATTTTGATGTCTCCATCCTCTTCCTGCGCTTGCTAGATCTCACTCCTGGACAGTAGTGGAACTGACGTGCTCACCATGTTGATGTTTACTGTGTATAACTGTTCAGATCTTGCCACAGACCAGGGTATGTCTGCACTCCAATGGCCTGGACAGTGGCTCCCACTGAATTGGATGAGATTTCTTCCATGCACTCACTTGTATTCATTTCCATGGCTGCTGGCATTCACGACACCAACATTTTCTTTTCCTGGGCAATAACGGATAATGAAGAAGAAATCAGCCAGTTCAGCAGCTGGTTGCATTCAGCTTTGCTGAAGCCTGAACATACTTGAGGGGGTTGTTGTCACTGTAAACACTGAATATGAGGGCTGAGTACATACAGGCAATCCCTACATTTTTCAGTAATCGCCCACTTCAAACCAAGGAATTCCAATTTCCCACCGTGTATGTGGTAGATTTTTTCTGCATTCATCAATGTTTCCGAACCATAGGCTATTTCTCTCAATTTGCCATCTTCCTTTTGATACAGGAATGCTCCCAAACCCTGATCAGAGGCATCAATGTGGGGAATGAAGTTTGGGAATCCCAGCACAGGTGGCTGTACCAGGCAGTCAATCAGCTTCTCCAGAGTTTCTTGATACGTTTCTATCCAAGTGATTGTTTTGCAAAAGGGCACACAGTTCCCTTCTTATTTGTCTCTCTGATACTACCCCTACTGAGCTGATTTTGGTCACTGTCATCTCTGCTTTTTAACAGATCATAGAGGGGAGGCTGCAATTCAAGAGAAATCTTCAACGCACTGCCATTAGTCACTTAATAGAATCTTTCTCAGTTCTTCCACTATGTCTGGCCTCTTCTTTTTCAGCGCTGTTACTGCCACAGTGTCTGTAGGATCCATCGGATTTTCCTCTGCTGATACAATTCTCCCCAGGTAGTGAGCCTCTGCCTAAAGAACTCACACTTGCTGTGTTTAAGTTTCACACCATGCACCCAAGTTCGATGTAGCCTTGTTCTAACCACATCACATGCTCATTGAAGGTCTTAGTGAACACAAACGTTTCATCCAGGTATGGGTCACAGGCTTTGTCTCCTAATCCTTTAAGGCACTCCTATATGAAACGTTGATAGGCTGCAGGTGCATTCATGAGCCCAAAGGTGAATTGAACCCAGTCATACAAGCCCTTGGCCTTCTGAAGGCTGTTCGTGGTCTGCTTTCCTTCATCTTGAATCCTTGGTCTTCCCCTGGTCAAGTAACGAGAACCAAGCATTACCCCCTAAGCTGTCCATAATGTCTTGCACTCGTGGAATGGGCTGGCAGTCAGGAATAGTTTTCTTATTCAGGTCCCAATAATCAATCAGAGATGAAGGCTTTTGTCTTTCTTTCTGACACACACGATTGGTGAGGTGTATGACGAGTTAGGTTTCTCGATCCACTTGATGACGATTAGTTTATGTAAGTAGAGGGGTTTTGGAATGGAAATGTAAGAGCGGGTGACTGGTTCATCACCTTTGAGAAAGACACTCAGCTGAAATCCTTTGATACATCCAATGTCATTGTCTGATTTTGAAAAAGTGTGACATTCTTTTTGTAGTGTCTGTTTCACAATCTGCTGCTGTTGTATATTTAGGTGGCTCACATTGACTACTAGCGGATCCCATAAATCAGAGTTGAATTCACCTTTATTTCTGTCATGGTCCCGTCAGGCAACGCCCCACCTTGCTATTACCTCAGTAATTGGACCTCAATCTCCTCATCTAATTTCCAGTCATTCTCAGTTCCTCTAATTACACCCACCTGCTTCCCATCAGTAAATGCAGGATAAAAACCCTGGAATCACCACAAGGAGCTGCCAGTTTGTTGGTCAACTCTTGTATGAGTAATCTTGTTTCATGGTTCTTTAGGACTGTCGGTTCTAAGTTCCGCATCGTTTCCTGGATTCTCTATGTGAACCTGGTCTCCACGTAAAGACTCTCCTGGATACTTATTCCATGCTCGCTAAGTTGCTAACGCCTCCTGACTCTGTCTCTGTGCCTGTGTCCTGCACTTGGGTTCATCCCCAGCCACGTCCTTGCAACAATTGCCCTCTATTTGGTGTTGAGTAGTTGGCTCAAATATGGCACCTTCTTGCACAGTGACAGGGAACACAGACTTAACTGGTTACAACATCCTGGGAGCTGTCTTCTCAGCAAGCACAATGTCACTGTCGGCTCTGTTGTGCACATCAATAACAATGTAGGGATGTATTTCACACAGTTCAAGGCCTTCTGCTCACTGTGGTTTCACTTCTGGTTCATAGAGTATTATTTTGTCTTCTCTCACAAAAGGAGACTGTACATAGCATTGAACTTGTGTTGTATGTTCTAGTATGTTAACTCTCTTTGTTACCTTTGCTCGATACTTATGGGGATTCTCAACGCCAATCAGATTAATGAATGCCTTGATTTTGCTTCCCTTCAGGCTAGGGAATACAGCTATTACTGTTTTGTACAAAGGTTCTCCCTCTCTCTCTTTCAGTCTTCTTCCATCACTCTCCTTTATAATCTGCTCAATCATGTTGAATCCAATGATGGGAGGTGGAGGTCTGCCTTTCAGAACCAGAACTGTTATGATCAATACTTTTGCACCAGGCAAAGCTAATTTGAGAAAGTGATCTCAACCCATCCTATCTATGCCACGCCTGCACCATTGGCTACCACTAGCTGTAATGTTTCGGGTGTCTCTACTGACCACAAAACATCCCTCAGTTTAACTCCAGGTAAGTGCCTAGTTTTTTCACTACTTGGCTATGATACACACCTGTGATCCTGTGCCCCATATCACTTCACTTCGACGTCCCTGTAAGTGGCATTCTACAAGGCACAGTCTGCCCACCAGTGAAGTTACAGATGCATGTTGGTTGACTTGGAACTGCGCATTTAAAACATTAGTGGATGCCTGTCTTATTCCCTGTGCTTTACATCTGCTAAGTAGTGCTCGTTGCTACCACAGTTGTGATAGTGGGTGCAAAGTTCCTCACACCCTCTCTGCTGACAGTGGAAATACTTTCTAGTGTGTGGTGAACAAAGCTGGTGAGGCAGGCCAGGACAGGGACATATTGGGACTAGATACTGTGGTAAAAATGAATAATCCTGTGGAGCTACTTGACGTGCCTACGGAGCTTCAGTCGGCAATGCTGCATCCTGCTGAAATGGGGGAGCTGTTGTTGTGGGGCTGGGCGTGATTGCGATATAGCCGGTTCAATTAACTGGCTTTGCTTTTTCCACTGTTTTTGTTCAATGCCTGGGCTCTCTCCAGAGTTCAGACCTGACAGTGTTTTGCCCCACAGACTGCTCGGGCCTCTTTGCACCCCACCCTGGAGGTGGCTCTGCGCTGGGTCCTGTGACTGAGGAGTTGCTCTCACCTTCAGTTTTTCATCTGAAACTGAAAAGCGTTGTTGGCGCAGAGGTATGGGCTGATGAAGCTGTTCCTTGCCCTGCGTAATATCTTCTTCTTCCCCATTTCATTTGCACATGCAATGTTTAACTTCTGTAAGAGTATCTCATCTAAGGATCTATAAGAAATGGCTGAGGGTCCTTTTGATAGCAATCGCTTTGTAAACTGGTGAGTACAGTATGTGAAAACATAGTCTGCACTAAGGCTGGATCATATTTCAGTCTTCCTGTGAGGCAAGTAGTACTTTCTGCTTCTGGTCAAGAACACACATTAAGAAACTTTGTGGCAACTCTGAACTCTGTTGGGCTTCTGCTATCATCTGCTTGTACAGTTCAGTTGCCCCTTTTTCCTGATAATGTGAGTGAATGATCAACTTAAGGGTGGGTAAGTTCAAGCCTGATTCACCCTCAATACTCAACTGGAGCCCAGGAATAATGGCTCTGATAACTGCATTGATGATCTCCTCCTCTGGGTAGGCTCTACTTAAGACGATTTCTATCATGTGAACAAGGCTAGAAAATGACAACTTGTCTCTCTGACCAGGCTGAGCAGCCTGGCGAGGTATTTTAAAGCCTTTGCGCCATTCTGGTGGGAAAATTTCCCTCAGAACTAGCTGCTGTGGATCAGTCAAGTTCATCCTCTTAGGAGCTGACTTTTGTATTGAACTGTGGATTACTGGAATTTCCCTATTTTTCTTCCTCCGTTTCATCGGCCATTGTAGTTCTAACAGCCACTGCCTCATTTGGCTTACCTCTAACCAGCAGAAGTTCAGACATGTCACTGCCCTCCAGATTTCCCAGTTTCCCTCTCTCCAGGTGGTTACTTATTAGGGTTACCAGTTTTCTTGGCAATGTCCTCTCCTGGGAGCAGAAGGAAGCTACAGTTTGTCTTTAGGTAATTCATCAGGCCAGGTTCCAAGTTCTTTTTGGAGATTCCTAAGCACATCCATTTTCTATTCCCCTTGGCAGTGGTGTGAGTTGTCATGGTGGCTATAAGATTACCTGCTGCTGACTGGATTCCACAGCCTCGAGCATTCACCGTCCCTGAAATGCATGCACTGTTCCATCAGCTCAGCCTCCACTGCCTCACTCTGCTGATGCTCTACGTGGTTAAGAAAAGGCTGGGGGCAGCTCGGATCTCAATCTGGCAAGGAGATGGTCCACCTACACACCCATCTCAGCAGTGCCTCCAAAATCTTGTAGTACCCCTGGAAAGGGGAGACAAGTGAAACATTAATACTGTAATGTTCATGCACTGGTCACTTTATGGTGAATCAAAATAAATTACAGTACATACATACAGTTAATTGTATAGCAATAGGCAATGTGGTGTGCATTAAATCAAGTTCAATTCTTTTCCCGTTTCTACTGTTGCTCATTTAACATTCAGGTCTAATTTTGGTTGAATTATCATTTCTGTTATTCCATGGGAACATCTGGCTTTAATTCTAAATTACAAAAAACATAATGCAAAATATATAAAAATACTCCAACAAATTATCGATTCTGTTATCAGCAATACCATTCATACAAACAGTTAAACTGCATATTTATGGCATTGTCTCCATGCAACTTTAATGCTTCCATCATACAAGCCATGGGGGTGAAAACAGCCTTTTTTACACGGCTTCAAACAAACTTGAAGGATTATACAAAACTTTGGAAAAAATACTGAACGTTTTTCTGACAACATGAATGTACCAATTTGCTTAATATCCCAATTATTTTCTGTATTTCTTTCCCTACCTGAAAAGGGGAGACAAATGAAACAAAAACACTACTGTCCATGTATAGGTCACTTTATGATGAATGAGTACCGAATGCGTGTACTGCTCCTCCAGCATCAGCAATCAATCGCCTGCTGAAGACTGAATGCAAGCCCTTACCTGTCAATGGCAGGTTCAGCGCTCAGTACTATAACAGAATACCTTGCACAAAGATGCTCAACATTTTCAACTAAACATGAAATGATATTCAAAATTAAATAACTTATTCTAACTCTTTTAAAAATTATTTTAACAATCATTTATAAAGAAATTGGACAGATTTCAACCTTGTCACACACTCCCCCTCTAAAGTAGATGTCATCATCCCATTATCTCCTCCCAGAGTCAGACTTGCAATCACTATTTTCCTTGTATGAGACATTCCTTTGGTTTCTAGTAGGCAAATGGTAGTTGACGTGGGAACTGAGGCAGAGGTAGCCATGAAGTCATTGACGTTACATAATTATAAGGCAAGACCTGACACTGATGTGGTCTGCAGTCTACAGTCTATGTTGTGATATGTCGGAGTCCCAAATCTATTGTAAGTAAAGTGTTTTGGTGATCATCGTTCTCTCTGAGGAAACCTTGAGTTCCCTTGTCTTTGCTTTATGTGGTTGACTGATTCATTATTCACTGGAGTAAATGCAGGAACTGTTATCGGTTCACAGGCAGACAAGCTCAACAACCGTACATTCTCAGGCATTTGTCGCTGCAAGTATTGTGAATCTTCAACACTCAGCAGGTTGTATAGGCTCTACTTCAAAACTATTGTTGTCCTTGCTACTGTGAGGTTGGGGGCCATTAAACTTGGTAGTAACGTTCATCCTCACTGTCGCTGGCTGGTTCACTCTCTTCCCTTTCTTTAGAAGGACGAGCCCTGGTGCTTTCTTTTGACAGACACACCACGCCACAGCTACCCTGAGCCCTCAAGACTTCAGCCCACACCACAAAAATGCTAGTTTGTACATTCTCACTCTTGTCCTCCCCCACCTGCATATAACCCCCTCACACGGATCCACTTATCACGTCTTGCTCCTCCCCTTTCGCTGCAGTGTTATATTAGTTATTTCCCCTCTTTCTTTGCAGTCCTGATGAAGGATCTTGACCCAAAAAGTCGATTGTTCACTCTGCTGCAAAGATACTGCCTGGGCTGTCGAGTTCCTGCAGCTCCTCTGTGTGTTGCTCCAGATATTTACAGCAGCTGTAACCTGTTGTACCTCCACCGCAAAATAAACCGAGCTGGAGCAACACTCGATCCTTGCAAGATATAAGCTGCACCTTGCATATACTGGATGCAGCTTTCAAAACCAAAATAAGGTCAGCAGATGGGATTGCTGAATATTAACACTGATACAAAACAAGAAAAAAAATCTGTGGGAATGTTTCTCCTTTCACAGATGGTAGTCTTGCCTGCGTTTTTGGCCTTCGTTTCTAAAGTTGCTGAGTTCTCTTCCCATTTTTGCCTTCTTTAATGTTGGCATAAGCTTTGTATCAAATTTTACTGTGCTAATTGTTTTGATGAATTAAAAATGTGTCAGAAAGCATTTTGGGTGCAATTAACAGGCAATAAATTTGATGTACTACATCTATGTGTGATTATTCAATCTTATTATTATTTATTATTTAGAGATATAGTTCAGGCTTTTCTGTCCTAGTGAGGCACACTGCCCAACAACCCACCTGTCCTATCAGAAATGCTAATTTCTGATCTTATTTAAACCATTACAATACTTAAGGCTTATTTTTTTATCCCCTAAGGAAAACCTAATGTTATTACTGTTCACAGGCACAGCACTGCTTACAAATCACAAAGTTTGGTCAAGTCACTGTTGGGATAAATTGCACATCCTTATGTTTATTGCTGCTATTTTCCTCTTTTCTTTTACATTTGGTCGTTCGCTTTCCAAAATAGCATTTGAATGGGCTTGTAAAGCTGTGTTCTTATTACCGAAGAGTCACTGTGAATTTAAGGTGACATTTACAACTTTCACAATAACCTTTGTTCCACAGAATTCCAGTCTTTTTAAATATTTATCAACTATGTGATGAATAGGGGAGGACAAACAAGGGTTGTCCCATTTGCTTAACTTACTGATCTGATGAGAAATGCTCCAATTCATTCTATTTACTAAATGCTGAGTTCAGAGCAGATTGACTGAGTACCTTTCCTCTGCTTCACTGTGTTTAGTTTGGGTCAGATCTTTTCAAGTTGTGAGAAAGGTTTCGTCGTTGTGGGGCCTGGTCATCTGGTTATTGTGTAGCAACCTGAAGTGCAACCAGATTTGTTTTACAACCCATACTAGCATGCAAGTTAGTAGGTTAATTGGCCTCTATAAATTGTCCCTAAGGTGTTAGTTGGTGGAATCTAGAATGTAGGAAGAATAAAATTGGGTTAGGGTAGGAATAAGGTAAAAATGAGTGTGGTGGCCAGTGTGAACTTTGTAGGCTGAAATATTTGTTGCATGTATCTGTGACTAATGTGCCTCAGTTTTCTTTATTAAAAGTTTCAAGGAACTTGGAGGGAAAATACAGACTGCAGCTTCTTTCATGTGATAATATTATCTATTTCTACACATTCTCTTTAATGATCAGCTGCTACAAATATGAGGAACTCGTAGATTTCTTTCTTATCAAGAAAAAAACAATCTTGGATCCATGCATTTTCTTTTTCTCACTCTAAATATTTCTTCCCAATGTCCTTCTGGACCATATAGGAAATTTCAGTCATCTTGCTTCTGTAAGGATAGGACCATTGTTTTGGCTGGCTCGCTGGTGGAGCTCGCTAAACTTAATAAACCCCTTTCATCATTTAAAATAAACTGTGTTTAGCAGTGGCAATTAAATTGGGCAGTACAGTGTTTACATATATACAGTAAAGGCCTCATTCTTTAATTGATTAGTTTGAAGGGGATAAAAACTTTCAGAATTTTAATCCATGTAATGGACATGATATTCAAATGATAAATCTCAGTAAGATTTTATTGGAGCAACATTGTTCTCATCAATGCACCATTTACACATAGATTAAGACATTGCAAATGAAAAATTTAGGTATGAAGTGGATGAATGATAATTTCCTTCATGTTTTTGTTGAAAATTAATTTATCGCTGATTGGGAGTAGTCCTTTGAGAAAGAGAATGGGAGATTATTTGTTGATATATACAGTTAAGTGGAACATGTGGCCTTTTGCATTTTGGCTTTACCTGAAAAACACTATTCCAGCTAAACAATGACCTTTAGAAACTTGAAAACTTCAAAACAATTAATAGTGATTTTTAAAAAAACTATTCCTCCCACTCATTGGTGCATAAATCACGATGGACTGTGAAGTGGATGTGGATGTTTCAGCCAATTCCTTGAATCTAAAGCCACAATAATAAATCCATGATTAGGAGATTCAGAGCTGTTGTTCCCTGGGCAAGCATATATAGATTTAAGGGTATGCTAAGGGAAACTAACATTTCTCCCAGGACTTGTAATCTTAGTGACAATGAGCTAGTATTGAAGTTAATTATCAATCCACTCCAAAACAAACATAGAATCATACAAATATCATATTGACATCAACTGTATGCCTATTTGTACTCATCCCATTATCCCCTCATTAGGCCCATATCCCTCAAAGCCTTTCTAATCTAAGCACCTTTCCAAATTGTTCTTTATACATAGTAATTGTTTCTGTCTCCTCTACCTCTAATGTCAGCTCAACCCAATACTCACCACCCTCTGAAAACAACCCCCTCAGATCTCCTTTAAATTTCTTTCCTTTCACCCTTTACCTGTGCTTTATAGTTCTAGGCTTCCCTGACCAAGGAAAAGCTTCTGGCTATCTCCCCTATCTAAGTCACTCATCAATGTATAAACGTCCTTTAGGCTATTTCCCAGCCTCTAAATTCCAGTGAGAATAAACTCAGCCTATCCAATCTCTTATTATAACTTCAGCACTCAATTCTTCATGTCCTGAAGAATTTCTTCTGCACACTCTGTACTGCTGACCACAGCCTTGATGGTGTACTTGGCAACAATCATATGGGTAGTCAAGAAGAGCAGGGTCATTTCACAATGATGATTGCCTGGTATTACTCACACCTACTGTAATGAAGAGGTTGGTTATACCATTACAACAGGACACGGCTATGGAGCAACCACACAACTGCAAGACATATGCCAGGCTGGAGAATTAATCACCAAGTTCACACCCTGGGAATTTCCCCCCCTCTGCAACTGGATCTTCTACTTCCTCAGCAGGAGACCACAGTCAGCACTGACTGGTGATAACATCTCCTCTTGGCTGACTATCGACATAGGCGCACCTCAAGGATGCATGCTTAGCCCACTGCTCTACTCTCTCTCTCTATACTCATGACTGCGGCTAAGCACAGCTCAAATTCCATCCGTAAATTTTCAGAAGACACCACTGGAATGGTGAAAAATCTTATATGGCACCAAGGAGTAAGATTGTTTGCCTGGAACAACAATCTGATACGCAAGACCAAGGAATTAATTGGTCTTCAGGATGGGGAAGTCAGGAGAACTTCACTGAGGGGTCAGCACTGAGTAGCTCTAAGTTTCTGTCCTGGGTCCAAAACATTGATGCAATCACAAACAGGGGGAACCAGTCACTACTTTGTTATAAGTTTGAGGAGATCTTGTTTATCACCAATGATTCGTACAAATTTCTATAGCTGTGTGGTGGAGAACATTCTGACGTGTTGAATCGTGGCTTGGTATGGACTCTCTAATGCACACGACTGCAAGAGGCTGCGAAGGGCTATAGACTCGGCCAGCACCATCATGGTTACTTAGCCTTCCCACCACTGAGGACACTTTCAAGAGATGGTGGCATCAATCATTAAGGACTCTCACCATCCAGAACATACCTCTTCCCCTTTCTACCATTAAGGGAGGAGGTATGGGTGTCTGAAGGCCCATACTCTTTGCTTCATCCCCTCTATCAGATTTCTGAAATGTTCTGAAAGCTACCTCATATTCCTTTAATTATGCAATGTTTATATTGTCACTTATAGTAATTTTATGTCTTTCTTGTACTACTGCCACAAAGAAACAAAGTTCATCTTCTATAAAACAGTGATAGTAAACCTAAATTCTGATTCTGAACGGCTCTCCATGTTCAGTCTAACCAATATTTTGAGCAACCAATGGGCCAAATGCCCTGTTTGTGCTGTAGTGTTCTATGACTATAACTGTAACTACAAGAGAACATTCCAACTCTTATTCTCTTTGACCATTGAAGAGAAGTGTAACAAATGCTGATCTTTTTGGTCTTATCCACCTGCACCACCACTTTGGGGGAGCTGAGAATTTGCACCCCAATATCTCTGCACTTCAACATGCCTGCCATCTATTCTATATGTCCGACCAGAATTTGACCTCCCAAAATGAATTATATCACATCTGATTGGATTAAATTCCATCTGCCACTGCTCTTCTATGATTTCAGAGTCAGTCTGCGACATGCTGCAGTTTCTGGGAGTAGATCCCAGGAAGAGACATTCTGTTCTTTTCTAGATTCAGAAGCATATTCATACTGTACTGGGTACATAGATATATGAAGATAGCATTGTGATTTGGAACTTGTTGCAGTATGAGAAAAATCTAATTATTCCTTTCCCTAAGCTAATATCTAATTAATCAAAAATTGTCTGAGTTTCCAGTTCCTACCACAACAGAAAATAATTTAATTATTTCACCAACCTATGTTTAAAAATAGCAATAAAATCCCCAGAGAAGCAAATGATTGGCAGGCAATTTCAGTATGCAACAGTCGGAAATTAAGTTAATTGAAGAATCGTTATAAACCCCTACACTGACACAATTTTTATTTAATGTGAATAAAAAGTAATAATGTAATATGTGATGATATAGTGTCCATTGAAGTATATATCAAGATGAATGAAGATTGCAGGTAGGATCAAGAAAAGTAGATGCATGCATGTGGAGACATTGGGTAAGGGTCTGTTTTTTGAATGAAACAGGGACTCACTATGTGATTCATGCCATATATTGCAAATGTAATGCACAGTAAGGTCTCACTGCTAATATAATGGTTTCTCTGTAGCAGCAGTATCTGGGTTATGATTAGAGATAACGGGGCCCTTGGAATGTATGCTAGCCATTGAGAGGCATGTTGTTCTTTCTTGTGGGTCTGGGAGAAGGGTTTTGCGGTCTTTTGTCGGCGAGAGATGGAGAGAAAAGACACGAATGGAAAGAGTTGTTAGTCCGCCGGACGGAGTGGACTTGGAGTGAGGGTCCGACGGTCAGTGATGCTCAGAGGAGGTCGATGGGGGTGGAATGGACAATTCCGTGAATTCCAATGTGCACTACAGACTGTTTCAGTAAAATGGGCCCTTTTTCTTTTTATTCTTTACTAACCCTACAGTCAGATTAAGATTTATAAAGTCCCATTGTTGAATTGCATACGGTGTACTGTCTGATATTTTGCGGTGTAGATTTGTAACGGGGCAACACATCACACAGCATCCACACAAACGAGATTTCTCAGTGTGGCTGGGCCGGAGGTTGTCTTAACCTAGACAAACGCATGCTGGCTGAACCTCAGGGTTACATTTGTGAGGCTGTCGATGGGGATTGGATGCTGTGTGATTGCCCTGAGCATTGAACCAGTGTGTTTAAGTTTGTGCTGGAATGGATTCTGGCAGGGCAGAGCAGTAGTGTGCCTTTATGGGGTTACTGGTAACTAATGCGTGGATATTTACATCCCGGATGAATTGTTAATTCGATTTTTGAGTACGGTTAAAACTGTCGGCAAAGTTGAGGTTATAGTGTGGAAGTTTGATAAAATGGCAGTCTCAGACCTTGTTTTAGTTCAGACTAGCGCTGACGTAACGGCGGTGGGACTGCCAGTGTCTATCAGTGCCCCAGGTGAGGCGGGGCCATGGCCTGTCCATACTGTCAGGGAGGAGGGGAGTGTAGCGGAGCGGGCTGAGCCACAAGCCGAGCTTCCCATAGCTGGGGGCGAAGACTAGACAGGGTTCCATCATTTCTGAGGAGTGAGGGGAAGGAGTGGTCAGATTTGGGATGTCTAATTAGTCCCCGTCCCCCAGTGAAAAGTGAGAATTCTGAGGTAGTATCCGCCTTTACATCTCTGGTGAATAAATGGAAAAATGCCCAGGTTTGTTGTAATGTGAGTATTATTAAAAGTAAGTTGATACTAATCCGGGAGCTGTTGGTAGCAAGAGGCAGGATCCGGGATTGGTGGGGTCTTTACTTCCGCTCTTTTGACTCCCAGTATGCATTGTATGTAGCTCCTCCACCCAGGCCGCATGAGGTACCTGGAAGCCTCTGTATTGTAAATATCATTTGCCGTCCCAGATAAAGATGCTCTTTTGGCCATCAAGTTGTCGAGTGGTCTTTTTGTAAAGTAGAAGTTACCACAAGGTTCGAAGTCCCTGCTATGGTGGGCTCTGCCTATTCTCTGGAATAATGGCCACCCCTAAAGGGGAAGAGGAGTATGAGACTTGGGCAGAGCAGATCTCTCAGATGAGTGGCAGTGCCCTGATGATGTAAGGTGACAGAGATTAGTTGAAAGTTTGAGTGGGCTGATGTAGTGAGAGCTGTAAAAACACACCAACCTGTAGCTAGCGTTGCCGATTATCTGGGTGCATTGGAGAGTGCCTTTGGTACAACAGGGAGACCTACAGAGCTCATGGTGGGGTTTCAGAACATGCGTCAGGAGAAGGGGAGAAGCTTTCTGCTTTTATTTTTCGGCTAGAGAGGCAGCTAAATTGCTTGCAGCACAGAGGGATCATTCAGACGGCTGAGGTGGATCAATTAAGAATGGACCGGGTAGCCAGGGGCACCCAGTCCCAGGACCTGATTGCTAGGGGGCTCCGACAGTCTCGTAAGATGTGTCCCTCCTCTGTCTTTCGTTGAGCTGATCAGAGAAGTGCAGGAGGAGGAGGATGTGTCGGAGGCATGGGAGGCCTCCGTCAGCAGGGTAGTAGCCCCTTGTGGTGAAGAGGCCATGGATAGTCTACTCTGGAAAGCGGTAGGGAGATTGTGGCAGAGTTGAGAACGGAGATGTCTGTTATCAGTGGGTGTGACCCCTCCCCCATATAATGGAGCTGACGGGGGTCAGATCCATAAGGGGTCAAACATTGCAGAGGGCTGCTGGCAGCAGATGTCACGCCAGAAAGAGAGTGAGCCCCTGGGTACGTATGCGGAGAGAGTCATTGGGAAATCTTAGAGATGACCCAGTGAGGGAACGGCCTGGTGTCTCTGGGGGAACACGTTCCCAGCAACGTACCAAGGAACCCCCGACAGCGAAAGACCCTATTCCTGAAGGCTTAGTGGGTCTATGCTCCAGTGTGTCGCTACAGATATTTATGCTAAAGCCATACTTGACACCGGGTCACAGGTCACATTGTTGTACGGTTCATTTTACAACCGGTATCTGAAGCATTTACCATTGACACCATTTAGGGCACTGGAGCACTCAGTGCTGGTGATTATCCGTATGATAGTTATTTCTCAGTGAAGCTGGAGCTTTCGGAGGCGGATATGGGAGCATCTGAGGTCCTTGATACATTGGTGCTGGTTTGTCCGGACCTTGTTGAGAAGGGTGGTGTTTCAATTCTGGTGGGGACCAACACCTCTCATGAGGAGGCTCATGGGGGCCTGCAAGGAGAAGGTTGGCAATTGCTTTCTGGGAACATTGTTCATGCGCCTGGTGTTTCGAGGTGTGTGGCTACATTGGGCCAGATATCAAATTTGGATGAGGGACTGTGTGGTTCACTCAGTCAAAACCAATGGTGGTACGCCCTGGGGAAGTTGTGAGAGTGATGGGGACAGCCAAACTTCCCGGAGGGCCTAAGAGCAAGGCCCTCTTAGTGGACTCTCCAGAAGACCATGAGGGGAAGTTGTGATTTCCTGTTGGGGCTACTGGAGAGGCCCGAATTGCAGAAGTCCTTGGGGGTACAGGCGAGCAGGTTGGCAGTGATTGTCAGGAAAACTACGACGAGGGAGGTCACCTTCAAGCGGGGGCTGCTCCTGGCACACTTGTTCCCGGTGACAGTACTGTCTAGTGCCCCTGTGAGACAAGCTGGGGAGAAACTATTGGAAAAAGGGGGAATCTTGAGTCATTTGACTTTGGGGACTTCCTGGTTTCTCTGGGTTGGAAGAGGAGATTGGTAGAGAAGATGTTGAAGCTGGAACATGTCTTTTCCACTGACGAGTTTGATGCGGGTCGTTCCAAGAGCACGCGTCACACTATCCGGGTGACCGAGGACACCCCGTTTAGAGAGAGACTGGTCCCTGCAGAAGTGGAAGACATTCGGCAGCATTTGTGTAAGTTGAAGGAAGCTGGGATCATCACTGAGTCCTGAAGCCCCTATGTGTCCCTAATAGTAGTGGCCCAAAAGAAGAATGGGAAGGTACGGATGTGTGTGGACTACAGGACTCTGAACAGGTTTACCATCCCTGACCAGTATACAGTCTGAAGGCTCAAAGACGTGCTGACCTGTCTGAGTGGTGTGAAGTGGTTCAGTGTGCTGGACTTGAGTGAATACTACCAGATCCCCATGAGTGAGGCCGACAAAGAGAAGATGGCACATATGTCCCCTGGGTTTCTTCCAGTTCACATCAGGAGCCCCTGCAAACTTCTAGTGGGTCATGAAGAAGATGGTGGGGGATATGAACTTGCTTGAGGTATGGTGTATCTGAATGACCTCACAGTGTTTGGATCCACCTTGGAAGAACATGAAGTGAGGCTGCTGAAGGTGCTGGGCCACCTGAAAGCTGAAGGATTAAAAGTTTCCCTGGACAAGTGCCAGTTCTGCAAAACATCTGTTAGCTATGCTGAGCACATAGTCTGGTGGGATGGAGTAGGTACAGATCCAGTTAAGGTAGAGGTGGTGACCATGCGACCGCGGACCGAGACTATAAGCACTCTGCGCTCATTCCTTGGGTCTGTGGTTACTATCAGAGGTTCGTGAAGGGCTATGCAAAAGTGAGTCACCCGTTGAATCAGCTTCTGAGTGGTTACCCTCCCTTGGGGAAGAAAGGGAGGGGCAGAAAAGCTCAGGAGGGTGGAGAGTACCTAAGCCCATCAGAGCCTTTTGGACTGAGGTGAGATGCAAAATGTGTGGAGGCCTTTCAGTCTCTGAAGGAGCTGCTGACCCAGGCAGCGGTGCTGGATTTTGTGGACCCCCGATTGCTGTTTGTCCTGCACACAGATGCCAGCCAAGAGGGTTTAAAGGGCGTGCTGTATCAGGATCAGGGCACCGGGTTGAGACCCATTGCGTTTGTCAGCTGGAGTCTGTTGCCCTCTGAGAAAAACTATCCCACGCTCAGTTTGGAATTTCTGGGGTTGGAATAGGCAGTGGTGGATAAGCTGAGAGACTAGCTCTATGGGGCCAAATTTGAGGTGAAGACAGACAACGACCCCCTAACTTATATACTAACCTCAGCGAAACAGGATGCCACAGGCCATCGGTGGTTAGTGGCATTGTCTGCCTGTGATTTCAGCCTGTAGTACCGGCCGGGAAGTTGCTTTGTCCCGATGAGTGCATGAGGGACTGGACAGGGATGAGGAGGAGAGCATTCCTGCCCCAGGGGTGAAAGCCATGTATCAGTTTGCCATCACGGTGAAGGCAGACGGAAAGCAGGGGCAGGATCAAGCGATAAATCGATAGTGAGCTTCTGATGACACCATTCCACAAGTTTACAGAAGCCTGACTGCTCTGAAGACCAATCAGCTGCCAGAATTGAGTTCTGGGGAAGTGGCAGCTGCTCAGCGAGATGATCCGGGGATCAGTACCATTTGGTAAGCGGTTGAAAAGGGAGACATGGCTCAGGCGGAGAAGACAAAACTTGCTGCGGTGCCTCCATTACTGAAAGAATGGCCTCGGTTGGAGTTGTGGAACTAGATCTTGTACTGGGTCACGTCACCCCCAGACCGACCCCGGCGTTTTCAGCTGCTTCTGCCGGAGAGGTATCGGAGGATTGCGTTGAAGTTACTTCATGATGATTCTGGACATCTGGGGGTGGAAAAGACCTATGGATTGCTGAGAGACTGGTTTAACTGCCCCCGGATGAAATCGGAGGTCAAAGAATACTGCAAGTTGTGCATTTGATGCATATGGCGGAAGACACTGCCTACGCGGGCAGCTCCCTTGTCCCACTTGCAGAGTGCAGGGTCCCTGGACCTGGAGCGTATGGATTTCCTGCCAATAGAATCCGATGCCAGCAACTCAGTGAATGTCTTAGTCATCACGGACCACAACACCAGATATGCACAGACTTTTCCTACCAAGGACCAGAGGGCATCCACAGTGGCCAAAGTGTTATGGGAGAAGTACTTCATTTATTATGGCCTCCACAGGTGGATACATACTGATCAGGAATGGGATTTTGAGAGCAGGCTCAACCATGAATTACTGGGCATGCTTTGAGATGAAAAGTCAAGGACCATGCGCTATCACCCACAGGGTGATCCCCATCCCGAGAGATTTAATTGGATCTTGCTAGACATGCTCTGGACCCTGGAGATTAGCAAGAAGAGCAAGTGGAGTCAACATATTGGACATCTGGTTCACAGTTACAACTGTACTCAAAATGAAGATTCTGGGTGTTCGCCATATTATCCGACGTTTGGGCGTGAGGCGAGGTTGCTCATTGACCTTTGTTTTGGGACTGACCCTGGGAGACCGAGTCCAAATAAGGAATTTGGTATTCTTTTAATTGGAACAATAAGAGACCTAGAATTAATAAGTATCATTTAGAAAAATTTTAAAAAGATGGTGGACTTGCACTTCCTAATTTAAGACTATTATTGGGCTGTGAATATTAGACAATTATGATTTTGGTTATATTGGCTTGATAAGAGCCAAAAACCATTATGGGTTGATTTGGAATTAAAAGCTGTTAAACAATTTCATTTAACTTCAATTTTAGGAGCTCCATTACCTTTACAGCTCTCTAAAATTCCAAATTTAAATCTCTATCCGGTTATTAAACAATCCCTATGGATTTGGGTTCAGTTCCGTAATTCTTTTAATCTTAAACAATTTAAGTTATCTAGTTTTTTATATCGAAATTTTTTATTTAAATGTTCATCAACTGACCCCATTTTTCTTCCATGGAAAAATAAAGGAATTCATTCTTTTACAGACTTAGTTAGTAATGGTCGATGGATGACTATTGAGGAGTTAATACATTTTCTCTCGCTCATGCATATTTTTTGCATTATTTTCAGGTTAGACATTTTTTACAACAATATTTACCTAAGTTTCCATATCTACGTGAACCTGATTTGTTGGATACCATTTTGAAATTGAATCCCTTAGTGAAAGGTAGCATTAGTAGAATTTAGAATTTACTTTTGTTACAAAAAGAGAACCTATCACTAAAGATTAGGCAAGATTGGGAGAGAGAACTTAATATGACCTTTGTTAATGAAGATTGGCTTCGAGTTTTGAAAAACGTAAATTCTTCTTCTGTATGTACCAACCATTGTTTAATTCACTTTAAAATTGTACACCGTTATTACTTAACAAAGGAGAGACTATCTAAAATATTTCCTAGTGTAGATAGCAACTGTGATAGATGTAAAACTGAAGTAGCTACTTTGTCACATATGTTCTGGTCATGCTCTTCTTTAAATTCGTTTTGGAAATCTATATTTTCTACAACTTCTAAAGCTTTGAAAATTAATTTGCAACCTAATAGATTGACTGTTCTATTTGGAATAGTTCTGCATCATATTCAGGGTATCTCATCTTCAGATCAACATGTAATTGCACTTGTTACACTGCTGGCAAGAAGGGGAATTTTATTAAAATGGAAAGATATTTCTTCCCCTATATTAACTGAATGGTTTTCTCAAGTGATGTTATGTCTTAGTTTGGAAAAAATCAGAAGTAGAACTTTTGATCCTCGATTTGATTTTGAGAGAAGATGGGGTTCTTTTGCCAAATATTATCATTTAATTTGAATTAAGTTATATGGTTTCCTTCCAATTTTATTTTTTTTATAAATATGAAATGACAGTTGATGACTTTTTTAAATATATTTAGATGATGGTTAAGCATATTGTTCTGGGAGGTTGATTCCTAATTAGTTTTTTTTAATATAGTTAGTGGGGGGTTTTTTTCTCTCAGTTAGATAGGGTCCTTCTTTTTTTCTATATATATAAAAAAAATTTTCCATTTTTATATTTCAAGATCAGTTTTTTCTTCAGCTTTATTAATTGTATGCATATTAATCTGTTAAAGTTTTGTATCATTTTATAGCTGTTGATGATTATGTATCAATAAAAAGATTCTAAGACTGAAAAGGAATTTGGGGCTACCTGGAAAGCTGAATTTGGCTGACCGCTGGGCGGCTATGTCCTGTGTGGTGTTGCCAAACCCACCAGTTTTCCGGGTGAAACCAGAGGATGGGAGTGGGCCTGTCAAGATTCTCCATTGGAACCACCTGCTGCCCCAGGACAAGAAGTGCAGGTAGACCCAGAGCCCGACTTGGAGTTTACACCTAGTAAGAGGAGTCTGTGGAAACGTAGGGCAACTGCAGGGCCCACAACAGGCGAGGTTAGGCTGGCCCCCACCCCTGAGAGGGATACTGATTCTGAGGATGAGGACCTGGATGTGTGGTACATGCTGCCTTTTGTTAATTCCCCATTGATTAAGGAAGAGACTTCCAGCCCTTCTCCCGCTGAGTCAGCTGAAGTGGGGAGACAGCCTGGGTTGCAGTGGGACCCTGCAAGAGATGAAGTGGGGCTCGGCCACAGGATGGAGGGGTCTGAGTTGCAGCTGAATACGAGTGATAGGTTGGGGGAGGCTTCACTAGGTAGACTAGAAGTATCCCCAGTAGTGTCTGAACCTAAATAGTTAGGTGAGGGAGTATGGAGGTCTCAGAAAATTAGGAGACCACCGGATAGGCTGGCCTAGGTAGCACCGGGGAAACAGAGTGAGGCCCCTACCATTTTGGGGATCTATGTCACTGCCTTTTACACCTGGATTGGGCTTTGTGTTTTGCAGGAAGGGTTGGTGAACTACATCAACTACATGATTAAATTTGGTGGGGGGAGAGTGCAACGGGCTTAATGTTTCACAACTAAGGTTAAGGTAATGGTTTCTCTGTAGTAGCAATGTTTGGGATTTGACTAGAGATCACAGGGACTTTGGAATGTATGTTAGCCAATGAGAGGGGTGTTGTTCTTTCTTGTGGGTCTAGGAGCAGGGATTTTGCGGTCTTTTGTCAGCGAGAGATGAAAAGATAAGATACAAATGGAAAGAGTTGGTAGACTGCCAGATGGAGTGGACTTGGAGTGAGGGTCTGACACAGGAGGTCGATGGGGAACGAATGGACGATTCCGTGAGCTCCAGCATGCACTTTAGACTGTTTCATTAAAATGGGCCCTTTTTCTTTTTATTTTCTTTGCTAACCCTATAGTCAGATTAAGATTTATAAAGTTCCATTGTTGAACTGCATCAGGTGTACTGTCTGATATTTTACGGTGTGGATTTGTAACGGGGCAACACATCACACAACATCCACACAAACGAGATTTCTCAGTGTGGCTGGGCCAAAGGCTGTCTAACCCTAGACAGACGCATGCTGGCTGAAACTCAGGGTAACACAATTATATATAGTGCATGTACAATATATAGAGGAAGTGCAGCATTGTCAGAACTGTCATTTTTTAATCAAGGGATCCACTTGTCCCAAGTGGATGTAAAACATTCCAGGTCTTTATTCGAAAGAAGAGTAGGATATTAACTCTGGTGTCTTGGTGAGTATAACAATGTTGAAAACATATCTAACCATAACCGTATTGATAATGTGAGCATGCTATGTTCAAATTAGCTTCTGTTTTTCCCACATTGCAACAGTGGCTGCAGTTCAAAACACGTCATAGGCCATTGCAACACACAGAAACACTGAAGGAACTCAGCAAGTCAGGCAGCATCTGCTGTTGAATGCTTTGGACTTACTGAAAGATGTTTGTACAGATATATGTCATCTTCTGTGTGCACAATAACTCAAATTGCTTACGTTCTTAGAGATGGTGAACAAAAGCTTGGACAAACTGGCGAGTTTAAGGAAAGTGAGGCACAGATGTTTAGGGAAGAGATTCCAGAGCTCTCAGCCTTGGCAGCTGAAGTCATGGTAACCAGTGGAGAAATACAAGGGAACTGTTTAGAAAGTTTCACTTTAATATTTAAGTCATGCAATTAAAACACAGAGGCAATCAAACTTGCTAGGATCCTGCTCAATGTGATTTTTAAGATGTTGGTGAAAGGCACAATAAAAGGAAAGATTGCTTGATTTTAAAATGAATTTGTCTCCTCTTTCCCTGTATTTTGTATGCATTACTTTACACAGATTTCTTCACCCATGGCTTCTTCATTCAGATTTATTTTGTACAATGTAAGATTTACTACTTCACCAAGGCTAGTTGTTTCAGAGAGCTTCTTGTAAATAATTAAATAGCACTAACTCCAGGGCCATTTAGAAAGGTCAAGTGTCTCTCATTCCAGAAGCCCTACCCACTTTATGACAAACATATTGTCTGTTGTTAATCCTCAGCTGTATAAGTATAAATTGGCACTAAGTTACGAGGTGCCAATAAACTAAAGATATTCAACATTGTAACATATAAAGTTCAAAGTAAATTTACTATCAAAGTACATGTATGTCAGCACTTACAACTCTGAGATTCATTTTCTTGTTGGCATAATAAACTCATGGAATAATAACTTTAACAGAGTCAATGAAAAACTGCACCAACTTGGGCGTTCAAACAGTATGGAAAGGACAACAAACTCTGCAAATACAAGAGGAAATAAATAATAATAATACTAATAAAATAAATAAACAGTAAATATCAAGAGCATGAAATGAAGTGTCCTTGGAAATGAGTCCATTGGTTGCTGGATTCTATGGTGGGGCAAGTGAAGTTGAGCGGAATTACCCCTTTGATTCAAAAGCCTGATGGTTGAAGGGGAGGAACTGTTCCTGAACCTGGTGGTGTGGGTTCTGAGGCTCCTGTACCTTCTTCCTGACGGCAGCAGCAAGAAGAGAGCATGACTTGGGTAGTGTGAGTCTTTGATGATGGATGCTGCTTTCCTGCGACTGCACTCCTCGTTCATGTGCTCAATGGTGGGGAAGGCTTTTCCTACGATGGACTGGGCTGCATTCACTGCACTTTGTAGGATTTTCTGTTCAAGGGCATTGGTGTTTCCATACCAGGCAGCGATGCAAACAGCCAAAGTACTCTCCACCACATATCTAGAGGGGTTTGTCAAAGTTTTAGATGTTGTTCTGAATCTTCGCAAAATCCTGAGCAAGTAGAAGTGATACCATGCTTTCTTTGTAGTTGCATTTATATGCCGGCCCAGGACATACCCTCCAAAATAATAACACTACAGAAATTTCTAGTGTTTATGATTTCTCGTCTCTTTGAGAGATGCCTACCCTGCAGAAGTTTAAACCTTTGATTCTTCCCCCTTCCTTTCCAGTCTTGGCCGCCTTCATCTGTTTGTTCACTTCCATGGATGCTGACTGACCAGCATTTTGTACGTTGCTTTGGCTTTCCAGTGTCTGTGGAATTTCTTGTGTAGTTGATATTCTTGCATTGCACTTCACTAGTGAAAAACCAATGATTTAATCCTCTTCAGTTTTGAATACAATTACAATTGTAATGTTGCCTGAAAATTATTGGTGTATTTCAGAGACTATTTGTTTATATAAATTGAGACCAGCAATAGCTCCAGACAATGTTCCCTCTAATTTTTAGTAGTCAGTGTGTGCAAAAATCTCATGTTGTGCAAAGTTTTTCCTGTGAGAAAAGTATGTGTGCACTGAATGCACACGTGGCACAGTTTATGTAGGTTTACAAAATATTTGACATAAAACTGCATAGAATAACAACAAAATAACATACATATTTAAGTCACTCAGTTATTTTTTCTCTCCTGTCTTTGGCATTTACCCATTCTTTGTAAACTCCATCTAGACTAATAGAACTTCCATCCAATTGATAGCTTTTGATTCTCATTAACATATCCAAATGACATTCACCTAAACAGTTTCTCAGCTTGTGTTTGAGTTGATTCATTAGGCTAAAACCTCCCTCACAGTCTGCACTAGATGCAAGAAAGTTTCCCCCAATGTCCATCAATTGTGCAAGGTCGCAAAACTGTTCATTTTGAAGTACAAATGCAAAGTTTAAAATCTGTTTGGATTTAGTTTTTTCTTGCATGGAAAATCATGATATTTTATACATAAGGCATTAACTCGTTCATCGCCAAATGTGAAGACACAATCTGCAATTGCGGAGAAATCAAAAGCTAACCATTCTTGTACCACATCTTCAGGAAACCTTTCTTCTAAATGAACACAAGGATTATTTATAAATGTCAACAGTGAACTTGCGTCTACCGTGACATTTTCTTCACGCTGTTGGCTTAGCAAAACTTTAACTTCGTCATTCACAAAACATTGTCTCCCAGTTACTGCTTTCTTATCTTGTTAATTTTGCCTTGCGCAAAATGAAGTGAATCGATTGGTGTCAGGCCACTCTTTTCCAGAATCTTGCACAGTGCAGCCAGTTCATCAAAGACATCACTTACAACCTGTAAAGCTACTTTGTATGTGATGTTTATCAATTTCTTGCGACAGTATTTAGCCACAGGGTCATTTGATTGATCTTCTTCAAAGTATGTGATCAGTGCCTCATAATTTTTTATTATTGCCTGCAATGCAAAGTGTCTAGATAACCATCTGACTTCATTAAGTGGTCTGAAAGCAACAGCTTTATTTTCAGAGGCCTCTGCAATTTCTTTAAATTCGCATCTTTTAACTGCAGATCAAGAAAGCATTGTATAGATCGTTCTCATCAAAGTTTCATTGTCTCTGATTAACTTGACTTCTTTCCATGCATCACAAATCCCTGGATCTTCACGGTGTGCTACACAGTGTTGCTCAACTGTGTGGAATGTCCTGTTTAAGTCTTGCTGCAATACCATTAACTCTGTCCAATATTACTGATGCTCCATCAGATGTAAACATCACCATTTTATGGAGGTCAAGTTTCTTCTCTTCATAAAATTGCTTGATCGCTGAAACAATAGAAGAAGCATCACACGCCTGCAGCTGAAATATTCCGCCAAAAAATGTTTCATAAACAGTGCAATCTTTAAATCTGAATTTGAAGTACTGAATGAGACATTTGTTGACAGATATGTCTGTGGTTTCATCAACTGCTAACGTGTGATAATCTGCTGATGCTATTTCTTCAAACATGTCTTTCTGAACAATATAGTTGATGGTCTCCAGAAATTCGAATGCATAATTTTTGCTTTGGTATTTGAAAAACCGACTAACTGATCAACAGAAGCAGTTAGCTAAAAGATTATTTTCAATAAGCATAATTATTAATTACTGCATTATTTTAGGTAACTAACCATTTGAGTGCACATTAATTTCCGTTGTGCGCTGGTTGAAAAACGTGTGTGTGCGCACAGCTTAGAGGGAACATAGGCTCCAGAATGGATTGCCGATTTGTGTGGCCTCCTATGGCTTCTTACTGTTACCTGATGTTTACTTTGTAGTGTGCGACCTAAACATTATGCTGCCTATTCCCGAGTACAAATAGGTGATCTTTTTTTTTCTAAAGATGATCTTGTGACAACAGATTTGAAAGGACTGAAGACTACCTGCTGAGTTCATCCAGCTTCTGTACATGTGGATTTGGCCACAGTATCTGCAGTGTACTTTGTGCTTACTTGATGGGAGATTCTTCTGATGTTCTTATTGGTCAGTTACGTGGCCAATGTGAGTTAACCACATATTTTCCCTAAATATTTTTCTGAATAGTATTATTACCACATATAAGTGGATAAAATACTACATAACTTGGGTGGGTATCTAATGTTGTGGATTTTATCCAATTTATTATTTCTCACACATGCTTTCCATGCTGGTGATAATGATCCTGATGATCTGATATTTTTCTTACGTGTTGATTTTGGACATCTTAGCTTTCAAATATTAAATGAGTGCAGAAATGGGTAAGAGGTATTCTTATGTTTTTTTGTGTGGTGGAACACTTGATCAACTAAATCTATTATTTAGACCATTTTTTATTTTTCATTTTATTGAACAATGAAGAAAACTGAATAGAAATACAGACACTTATATCACAATATTTTGTAGATCTGGTAGTCTCAGTTTTGAACCGTGGAACTGAAAGTAAAACGATTGTCGCAACTCTCACAATTGAATTAATATGTGGGATAAAATATCCACGGTGGATTATATGGTGGATTTTACATAGACTATGAGAGAGATTTACATGGCCAAATAGGTTTGAAATGGTTATGTTATGATCCTGATCGTTAATTCCCTATCTTTCTCCTAATTTCCTTTGATTCTGCCATGGTTCCGACCGCTAATTTCCCATTTGCTTCTAATTCTCTTTGATGACAGCATACCTGGTTTCCATCAAGACCTGCAGCATAAGAACCCTGGTGTTACAACCACTAGTTGCCAGATCGTTGGTTTTGCCTGTGTGGTAATTAACGTTTCTCGGCTGCTTAGGACCGAGGGTTCTAAGTTTTGCTCCAGTTTCACAGTTTACCTATGAAACTTCATCGCTCCATGTCAAGATTCCTCCTGTTTGCTGTCCAACGTTTACATCTGTGTAAGCATCCTAACTCAATCTCCATGCCTGTGTCCTGCATTTGGGTTCACTTCATTTGCTCATTGCAACAGGTTAACTAAAAGTGGATTTTTGAAATAACACCTCTTTGGGATGTAGGTGTCTTAGGCATGTCTAATATTTCATAGTTACCTCTAGTCAGTCTAGCAATGGTGGGCCATGATCTCCAAATGCTGACATCCATTTGAAGAAGGACCTTGCCATTACCATTTAGCAGGAAATTCAAGGGTGTTGATCCAGTAACTGGCCATTCATCAATGGTTAGATGGCACCCCCGTCTTTACATCGATGGCATGGCAGTTTCACACTCCTAGGAGTGCACATCTTGCACATCCTCTCATGAACCTAGAACATGTCATACCAAATCAGGAAAGTTCACTAACACCTCTACTTTCTGAGGCGGCTGAAGAGAGCTGGGTTGTGTATATTTATATTCGCGTCATTCGACAGATTCACAGTAGAGAGCATCCTAACAAGAGGCATTGCTGATGGTACAGAAACTACACTGTGGCAGATAGGAAGGCTCTACAGTGGGTAGTCACAACTGCCTAGTGTATCACTGGAACCAGCCTACCTGCCATCAAGCACATATATACAGAAAGTTGCCAGAAAAGGGCTGGTAACATCAAGAAGGACCCATCTACTGTGTTCATGAACTGTCTGTCCTACTCCCAACAGGGAGAATGCTACATAGCATCCAAGCTAGGACCACAAGCTCAGAAACAGTTGCTTTCCCAAGCAGTAAGGCTGATCAATCCTCTGCCCACTAACCTATCCCTCCAGACCCCAAGCACACTACGTTATCACTTCCTATCAGTCACCTTATGTACAGACACTCTTGTGGCTAGCATTACTTTACTTTAGTTTACTTTATTGTCACCAAACAATAGATACTAGAGCGTACAATCATCACAGTGATATTTGATTCTGTGCTTCGCACTCCCTGAAGTACAAATGGAAGTAAATATAATAAAAATTTAAATTATAAATCATAATTAGAAAATAGAAAAGGGTAAGTAAGGTAGTGCAAGTCAGGGCCAGATATTTGGAAGGTACGGTTCAAATTCAGGTCAGGATCCATTCAGCAGTCTTATCACAATTGGAAAGAAGCTGTTCCCAAATTTGGCCATACGAATCTTCAAGCTCCTGAACCTTCTCCCAGAGGGAAGAGGGACAAAAAAGTGTGTTGGCTGGGTGGGTCGTGTCCTTGATTATCCTGGCAGCACTGCTCCGACAGCGTGCGGTGTAAAGTGAGTCCAAGGATGAAAGATTGGTTTGTGTGATGTGCTGGGCTATGTTCACGATCTTGTGCAGCTTCTTCCAGTCTTGGACAGGACAACTTCCATACCAGGTTGTGATGCACCCTAGAAGAATGTTTTCTACGGTGCATACCTCAGAAAGGATGTGTTGTCATTGGAGAGAGTCCAGAGGAGGCTCATGAGGGTGATTCCAGGAATGAAGGGGTTAACATATGAGGAGCGTTTGGCAGCTCTGGGCCTGTACTCAATGGAATTTAGAAGAATGCAGGGGAATCTCATTGAAACCTACCGAATGTTGAAAGGACTAGATAGGATAAATGTGGAGAGGATGTTTCCTGTGGTAGAGGTATCCATAACTAGCGGGGGCAGCCTCAAAACTGAGTGGCAACCTTTTGGAACAGAGGTAAGGAGGAACTTTTTTTAGCCAGGCAGTAGTGAATCAATTCAAGGCCATGCCACAGACATGAAGGCCAAGTCTGTGGGTACATTTAAGGTGGAAGTTGTTAAAGTTACCTGATTAGTCAGGGCATTAAAGGATATGGCAAAAAGTCAGGTGTGTGGGGTTGAGTGGGATCCATAGGGCAGATGTGACAGGCTGAATGGCCTAATTCTGCTCCTATGTTTTATGGTCTTATAAATCTGCAGAAGCATAAAGAAATTAAGATAATTCAATTAATGGATAATCAAATATGGTCAAATTTGAACTAAGTTCTTCTGATTTGAGGGTCAGCAGACATTAAAAACAGTATTATTGTTGAACTTCCTTCCACTAAAAATCAGGAATCAAAATGCCTTATGGATGGCTCGTTGTGCTGCCTGATGGTGATGCAGTTTACAAAATAAACCTCTTGCCTAGTGTGGTAATCGATTGCAACAGAACTTTTAAATCTGGGCTAAACCATCAATGATGTGAGAATGAATAGCAATGCTGCCAGATAAATGAAGCAGTGCTGCCTCTTGAATTATTAAAGTGATTTATAAACATGTTGTTCAATACATTTATGTAGTGAAAGCTGAGAATCTGTCAATTGTGCTCTGCTAACATTAAAGGGCTGCACAGTAGTGTAAGGGTTAGTCTAATGCTATTTCAGCGCCAGCAACCCAGGATCAAATCCTCCACTGTCTAATGAGTTTGTTCCTCCTGTGACTGTGTGGGTTTTCTCTGCATGTTCCAGTTTTCTCTCACATTCCGAAGACATGTGGATTAGCAGGTTAATTGATCACATGGGTGTAATCGAGCAATGCAGCCTGTTGGACCAGAAGGAGCTGTTCCTGTGTTGTATCTCTAAATTAAGAAAAAACTAAAGTTAATCAGTCCTGCCGAAGGGTTTTGGCCTGAAACATCGACTGTATTTTTTTTCCATGGATGCTTTCTAGCCTGTTGAGTTCCTCCAGCACTTTGTGTGTGTTGCTCAGATTTCCAGCATCTGCAGATTTTCTCTTGCTTGAAAATTAATCTTCTAATGTTTTTACTCTCAGTATTTAGAAGATAGATGAATTTGCATCACATTGGTACAACTTGAGTAAGGTTGATACTCAACATTGCTGCCCAACGCAGAGGGATATAGATCCAAGGTCAACAAATAACCTAAGCAGAAACGTTGGGATGTACTAAAGGAGAGCTCTTCCATGGAGGTGTCAAATTTCACAGAAAGTATTAAACCAAATCTTTATTTTCAGTGATCGATCCCAGAACAGCTTTGCTAGGCAGAGCAAGGATATGTCACCTTCGAACAACACCATCAAAATACATCAAATGGCTTTTAACCTTCAGGACTTTTCTGTGAACCAACAGATTGATAGGTTTGTCTATAAAGCTGATTTGCCTATACCATGCAAAGCTTTTAAAGGGTGTAATTAAATATTGACTTACTAACATTGAAGTAGAATTAATGTTGCTACAGTATTAATGTGAATTTAGTTTCTCTCACTGTCACTGTTTAGTATTGTGTAGTAGTAGTCCAATTAATCTTGAAGTAGTGCTGGAACAGTCTGTTCCCTGCAGCGCTTTGAAACAATGGTCCCTGTTCCCTCCAATGCTTTGAAATTTCCTCTATGGGATAAACACTTCCCTTCATAGAGGAAGGGAGGAGTTTTCAAAATAGATTATTTTCTGCCAACGGTTTATGGAATTTGGAAGTGGTTTTATTCACTGCTTGCAGAAGAATTAAAGAGACACATTCCATTGCAATCAGAAGTAAATTTGTGAGAATTTGTTAACAGTGCCAACTGAAAGAAGCATTTTGATCAATCTTCATACATGATTCCACTGCAATTCCAATCTGCAAGTATTAGGTAAGAAAATACCTTCTGCAAGAAGAATAAAATTATTCAAAGAAAACACAGGTTTAATTGTGCTTACTGATGTCCAATTTCAGAACTTAGAGAGTATTTGGCTCTGATTTGATCCCTAGGAATTTGACCTTACTCCCATACATCTCTACTCAAGGCTAAGTTAATTTCTCAGTAATGTCAAGCCAGAGAAAGTCCTGCATTCACAAAGCACTTTATAATATCTCACAAACATTTGACAATTACTCATGCACTATTAATTATTTGGAAGGTATCACTGTGTAAATGAAGCAGTCATCTGACAGAAATGCCAAATGGATGATTTATTTGTAAGATGTTGAAGGTAAGAGAATAGCCAAATATTAAATTTTTTGGTTAATATTGGTAGAATGACAATTTTTTGCCAGGACATTGAGAGAATCTCTAGCTCTTTTGTTTTATTTGATGCCGTGGATCTTTAATGACATCCAGGAGAGAGCCACATAACCATAACTCTTTCAACTTAGCTTTGTTTGTTTCAGTGACTGTAGGGAGTACCCACATTTACCTTGCCAATTTCTCTTTTGATTGTAGTCCTGTCCTCAATCTGTTCGCCCTGCCTCTCTACCTTTGAAACATTGCTCAATTTTGTCCTTAAATTTCAACTATTTTTTATACTCTGGTTATCAGTTTATCCTTCCTAACCTGGATTTCCCTAGTGCTTTTCCAACAGGGACCACTGCTGTAAAATTGCAATTCATTAAGAATGCTAATCTCCCTCTCATTCCTCACACAAAGCATTGTACTGTATTTCATCATTCCATTCCTCACTGTCTCCTTCAGTAACAAATTAAAATTTTACAATCTTGCCTTAATTTATCTTTGTGACCTTGTTTACCTGCTGTCTCCGCTTAACCCTCTTCTCTAATTAGTTTATTATTTGTTTGAGTTATTCCCTCCACCAATAGCTGCTCTGTTGAAAGGTGTATATTGAAGGAGAGAAGAAAACAGTGGTTTGGTCTGGCAGATCAGAAATTACTCTATCACACTATCTTATTAAGTGAAAAAATATTGTTTATTTACAGTAAATACCAGTAGTGGATTTGAACCCTTTCATTGGTATTGATCATTAACTTTCAATTCTAACATGGAACCTGAGTGCACTTGACACCAACCCTGCTTTCTTATTTTCTCTCAACAATCTATCCCTTTCAAAATTCACCCTATCAGTATTAAACAAGCAAATTTAAATACGCAGATCTCATTCTGCTGATGCCAAAATCTGAGCGTGTAGTATATTGAGCTCAAAGCCCGCCAGCTCACCCAGTGTCTGTACTCTGAATATTCCCCGCTGAGGAAAGTGACAACAGCAAAATAATGAGACAAAACCTTTTCCGACATCCAAGCAAGCATAGAACGTAACGAAAACTTGATCGTGGAATTTAGAAAATTAGTTTAAGATCATGCAGAATACTAGTTCACCAGAGGCAGTGAATGACTTTTACAAGACTATTGCTCAGGGACAAATGTTAACTCCCCAGTGAAAGGCAAGACAGTGGAGAAGTTTCATTATATGCTGGTTCTATTATCCATTCTGTTCCTGCTGGTTTCTGATTTTAATGCCTTTGGTTCTGGTAGCAGGTGAGCTACTTGGCTAAGATGACTGTCTCCTACAAAATGCTCATTGAAGTCACGTGTTCTCACTCTCAATGTTTTTAGAAATTATCTTCTTCACTTCTGCCACCAGATTTCTGAGCACTCCATGAGCCCATAAATGCTACCCTGAATTTATTCTTTTGCTCTGTTTATTTAGTTCAAGTTGAAGTTTATCGTCATTCAACTGTACACAAATGTACTGCCAAACAAAACAATGTTCCTCCGGTCCAGGTTGCACAGCACAGTACCTGTGACATACACACAACACATAAAGTAACATTACCACAAATAAATTAACAAATAATAAAATATATTCCATTATTTATTTATATTTATTGTAACTTAGCGTATTTATTATGCCTGACATTGTACAGCTGACAAAGAACAAATAATTTTACGATTTATATCAGTCACAGATTCCGAATCTGTGTTGTTTATTGGATCTGATTGACATTTTAACTAGGGTCTGAGCAGTAAACCTGTGATGGCTTTGAGTGCAGGTATTCACTCCATCTTTTGTAGCATCCTGGTAGCCATTACTGTACATTCAGTACTTGCAGGTGTGAAGAAGGCAGTTTCCTTTTTTCCATTTGAGTGTTGTACTTTCAACTTCTAAACTTAGAATGCTAGTTTCACTTTACACAGCCTTGTTTCCTGGCTCATTATTTATGGATCTATGAGAGACTATCTTAAGAGCGAACACAGAATGACATACACGCCAGCAGGGGTTGCAGGCCATATTTCCTACAAGATGAAAACCAACACCGTAAATAGCTGTATTGCTTCATTCTCTGATGCGCTGAACGCCTATTATGCATGTTTTGAAAAGGAGAGTAAAGCTCCACCTGTGCAAACCCCTGCAGCATCTGGCAACTCTATGATATCTGTCTCAGAGGCTGACTTCGGAACATATTTCAGGAAGGTGGCCCCTCTAAAGTCTTCAGGCCCTCATGGTATACTTGGCAGGGCATGGACAACCATGTCACTCAGCAGGATGGAACGTTCAATGATATTTTCAATCACACACTGTTGTAGTCATAGGTTCCCAACTGCTTCAGAAGGGATTGATCATACTGGTGCCCAAGAAAAGCAAGGTCAGCTACCTCAATGACCTTCCAGTTGGACTGTGATGAATTACTTCGAGAGGTTGGTTGTGGCTAGGATTAAGTTTTGCCTAAGCAAGGAGCAGAACCCACTGAAATTTGCCTACCACCGCAATAGGTCTGCAGCGGATACAATCTCACTGGCTCTCCACACGGACCGCCTGGATGACAGCAATGTGGAGGAAGATGGAGCACTTGGACAAGATCCATGCAGTCAATCAGACAATGAGCAATTCACACAGATGGAGCAAGCTGTCAGGATTGAACGTGGGTGGCAGGAACTGTGAAGCAGCATACCCACTAGCTGTGCCACTGTGGATGACCCTTACATTGCAAAAGAACATAACATACAACCTGTCATGAACAGATTACTGATCAGTGAGCTAGTGCTTTGATGCACCATCAATAACTCTTGGAGACGTGAGTCAAGGTAAGCTTTTATTGGCTGGAAGAAAGCACCGTCAGCGGCAAGTGACCACCACACAACATCCTGCAGACTGAGGGGGAAGCAGTGCCTCCGATCGCCTTTATACAGGGGTCTGTGGGAGGAGCCACAGGAGCAGTCAGCGGTGGGGGGGCGTGTCCAGACAGGTATATGTAGTTCACCACATTCACCCCCACCTTTGTTTTAAAACAGAGTCCCCATGTGGCGAAGTTTCTTACAGGTCAAGTCTATCAGGTGGTCGAATCTGTCGCTGCAATCTACGTAGCACTGGCTGTGATTGCACAGGTGCCGGTGGTGGTGATTGCACCAGAGACGGTGGTTGTGCTGGTTCCAGCCTGACTTGAGGTGTCAGCCCACTAGGAATCAGTGATCCCTCATGCGTGTGCCTGGCGCCCGGTATGGGAGTGTCGTGAGGAGACTGTGTAGGGCTTGGTGTGCGCAGTGTCAGGTGGGTATACACCTCGGTGGGTACAGGGTTCATAGTTACCGTGGAGTGTTCGGGGTAGTGGTCTGCTGCTCCTGCGGGCACCAGGTCGCGGATGGAGACCGTGTCCTCCCACCCATCAGGTAAGACCATGTAGGCATACTGGGGGTTCGCATGTAGAAGGTGAACCCTCTCGACCATCAGGTAGTATTTATTGCTCCTCGCATGTTTCCGGAGCAGCACTGGCCCTGGGGACGTCAGCCAAGCCAGTAGGGTGGTCAACACTCAGTCGCTCAAAGGGGCAGGTGGCCTTGATAAGTTGCGCCTTTTCAGGACGGTAGAAGAGCGGTTTGCACTCAGCGCAGACTTGGCAGTCCCTGGTCATTGTCCTGATGTCCTCAAGGGAGTAAGGCAGGTTCCGGGTTTTCACAAATTGGTAAAATTGGGTGACCCCTGGGTGGCAAAGATCATATAGCTGGTCGAGCTGCGCGCTGGCACACGCTCCCCGGGATAGGGCGTCAGGGGGCTCATTGAGCCTTCCAGGCCGGTACAGGATATCATAGTTGTAGGTGGAGAGTTCTATTCTCCACCGCAAAATTTTATCATTTTTGATTTTGCCCCACTGTTGGTTGCTGACCATGAACGCACCTGAGCGCTGGTCGGTCAGCAAGGTGAACCTTTTGCCGGCGAGATAGTGCCTCCAGTGCCTAATAGCTTCCACTATGGCCTGGGCTTCTTTCTCCACCGTGGAGTGCCGAATCTCAGGGCCTTGAAGGGTACGAGAAAAGAATGCTACTGGCCTGCCTTCCTGATTGAGGGTAACAGCCAGCGCGAAGTCAGAGGCGTCACTCTCTACTTGGAAGGGAATGGTCTCGTCCACTGCATGCATCATTGCTTTGGCAATGTCCCCTTTAATGCAGCTGAAGGCCGCACGGGCCTCGGCAGTGATGCACCATCAATATCTCACTCTGAGACGTAAAGGCGAGATATCGGCTTTTATTGACTGGAAGAAGGAACCAGAAGTGAGTGACCATCATACTACATCCTGGAGACTGAGGCCGAGCATCAGGCCTCGATCGCCTTTATACAGGGGCCTGTGGGAGGAGCCACAGGAGCAGTCAGAAGGGGGCGTGTCCAGACAGGTATATGTAGTTCACCACATTCACCCCACCTTTGTTTAAAAGAGTCCCCATGTGGCGAAGTTTCTTACAGGTCAAGTCTATCAGGTGGTCGAATCTGTCGCTGCGATCTATGTAGCACCGGCTGTGATTGCACAGATGCCGGCGACATTGGTGATTGCACAGGGGACGGAGGTTGTGCTGGTTCCAGCCCACTAGGCGCCAGTGATCCCTCACGCATGTGCGACGCCCCTGGTATATATCCGTACGAAACGCCCGGTATATAAGTGTCGTGAGGAGTCTGTGTTGGGCTTGGTGTGCACAGTGTCACCTCAGGTACAGGATTGATAGTTACCGGAGAGTGTTCAGGGTAGTGGTCTGCTGCATCTGCGGGCACCAGGTCGCGGATGGAGACCGTGTCCTCCCGCCCATCAGGTAAGACCACGTAGGCATACTGGGGGTTCACATGTAGAAGGTGAACCCTCTCGACCAGTGGGGAGTATTTATTACTCCTCACATGTTTCCGGAGCAGCGCTGGCCCCGGGGACATCAGCCAAACTGGTAGGGTAGTCCCAGTGACAGACTTCCTGGGAAAAGAGAATAGGCGTTCGTGAGGGGTGGCATTGGTGGACGTGCATAACAGAGAGCGGATAGAGTGGAGTGCCTCAGGGAGGACCTCCTGCCATCGAGAGACCAGCAACCCTTTTGACTTAAGGGCTAAAAGTGTGGCCTTCCACACCATGGCATTCTCCCGCTCCACCTGTCCATTTCCCCGGGGATTATAGCTTGTGGTCCGACTAGTAGCAATGCCCCTAGCCAGCAGGTACTGGCGCAGCTCGTCACTCATAAAGAAGGACCCTCTATCACTGTGAATATAGCAGGGATACCCAAACAGAGTGAAGAGCTGGCGCAGGGCTTTTATGAAGGACGTGGCAGTGGTGTCGGGGCAGGGAATGGCAAAGGGGAACCGTGAGTACTCGTCGATAACATTGAGAAAATAGACATTGCGGTCAGTGGAGGGAAGGGGGCCCTTGAAGTCAACACTCAGTTGTTCAAAAGGGCGGGTGGCCTTGACAAGTTGCGCCGTGTCAGGATGGTAGAAGTGCGGTTTGCACTCAGCGCAAATTTGGCAGTCCCTGGTCATCGTCCTGATGTCCTCCAGGGAGTACGGCTTTCATGAAATGGTAAAATCGGGTGACCCCTGGATGACAAAGTTGTGCTTGAAGGGCGTACAGCTGGTCGAGCTGTGTGCTAGCACACGTTCTCCGGGATAGGGCATCAGGGGGCTCATTGAGCCTTCCAGGCCAGTACAGGATATCATTGTTGTAGGTGGAGAGTTCTATTCTCCATCGCAAAATCTTATCATTTTTGATTTTGCCCCGCTGTTGGTTGCTGAACACGAAAGCAACCGAGCGCTGGTCGGTCAGCAAAGTGAACCTTTTGCCAGCGAGATAGTGCCTCCAGTGCCTAACAGCCTCCACTATGGCCTTGGCTTCTTTCTCCACCTCGGAGTGCTGAATTTCAGGGCCTTGAAGGGTACGAGAGAAGAATGCTACTGGCCTGCCTTCCTGATTGAGGGTAGCAGCCAGAGCGAAATCGGAGGCGTCACACTCCACTTGGAAGGGAATGGTCTCGTCCACCGCATGCATCGTTGCTTTGGCAATGTCCTCTTTAATGCAGCTGAAGGCCGCGCAGGCCTCAGCAGAGAGGGGAAAAGTGGTAGACTTGACCAGGGGGCGTGCCTTGTCTGCGTAATGGGGGACCCATTGGGCGTAATAGGAAAAAAAACCCAGGCACCGTCTGAGGGCCTTGAGAGTGGTGGGAAGAGGGAGTTCTAACAGGGGGCGCATACGGTCAGGATCAGGGCCAATGACTCCGTTTTCCACGACATACCCAAGTATAGCAAGGCGGGTGGTTCCAAACACACACTTGTCCCTGTTATAAGTAAGGTTCAGAGCTGCGGCCACTTGGAGAAATCGTTGGAGGTTGGCGTCGTGATCTGGCCTGTCGTGACCACAGATGGTGATGTTATCCAGATAGGGAAATGTGGCCTTCAGTTGGTACTGGTCCACGATCTGGTCCATTCTCTGGAAGGTAGAGACACCATTTGTGACACCGAAGGGGATGCGCAGGAAGTGATAGAGCCTGCCACCCGCCTCGAAGGCGGTGTAGGGGCGGTCCTCCGGGCGGATGGGGAGCTGGTGATAAGCGGATTTTGGATCTATTGTCGAGTACACCTTGTACTGAGCTATCTGGTTGACCCCGCGATGCAGGGTAGAGGGTACGCGTCAAGCTGCGTGAACCTATTGATGGTTTGACTATAGTCCACCACCATCCTATTTTTCTGCCCAGTCCGAACAGTGACCACCTGGGCCCTCCAAGGGCTTGTGCTTGGCTCAATGATCCCCTCCCTGAGCAGCCGCTGCACCTCCGACTGAATGAAGGCCCTGTCCCCTGCGCTGTACCTCCTGCTTTTAGTTGCCACAGGTTTACAGTCGGGGGTCAGGTTGGCGAACAGCGGTGGGGGAGGGATCTTGAGGGTGGAGAGACTGCAAGTGGTGTCGGTAGCGCAGCTGTCGGCATGGTGCTGGATGGGACATGTGGGCCCGTGTGTCTGTGTGTGGTCAGTAGTGATGAAGTCCCACAAAACTGAGGATTCTGGACAGTGAGTGGTGGGAGGGGCCCGTCATATGCCATAGTCACACTTTCGAGATGGCTCTGGAAGTCCAGCCCCAAGAGCACAGGTGCGCACAGTTTAGGCATGACCAGTAGCGTAAAGTTCCGATATTCTGTGCCTTGCACCACCAAAGTCGCTACACAACCCGCCCAGATGTCTGCGGACTGCGACCCAGAAGCCAAATGGAACCTCCGACTTACCGGCCGTGTTGCGAGTCCGCAGCGTTGCACTGTGTCCGGGTGAATAAAACTCTCAGAGCTGCCCGTGTCAAACAGGCATCTAGTCCTGTGCCCCTCCACCCGGATGTCCATCATTGACCTTGCAAGCTGGTGTGGGGCGCTTTGGTCGAGGGTTACAGTGGCCAGAGTTGAGCCGTCAGGGTACCCGGTAAGCATCGGAGGGTCGGGGGCGGGGCATGCTGATGCCGACAAAGATGGCTGCCCACATCCGGGCATGCAAGATGGCGGCCCCCATGTCTCACCCGCAGCGCTGCACTCCGTTCGTAGTTTAGACTTACAGACCTTGGCGAAATGGCCCCGCTTTCCGCAGCTGGAGCAGGTCGCTTCTCACGCTGGGCAGCGTTTTTGGGGGTGATTTTTGAGTCTGCAGAAATAACAAAGCACGGGCTTCTGATGGGCTGCAGCCGTGGTCGGGTTCGGGGAGCTCGTGGAACTGCGACTGGCAGCGGCGTTGGCGAATTCGCTCCTGGGAGCTGGCGGTGGCGGGGTCTGAGGTGTCCACGGAACCGGCGGAGAATCGCGTGACTGGACAGCATCAGCGTTGTGCAGAGCAGCTTCCAGAGCGTTGGCCGTCTCAATCGCCGAGCGTAAGGTAAGGTCGGCTTTTTCCAGCAGTCGCTGGCGCATGTACACTGACCTCAGTCCCGTCACAAAGGCGTCTCGCACCAGCAGCTCCGCATGTTGTTCTGCCGTGAGCAACTTGCAGTCACAAGCTCGGACGAGTGTCTGTAGTGCTCGGAGAAACTCGGCGCTCGTTTCGCCAGGCCGCTGTTGCCAGGTAGCTAAACGATGTCTTCCGTAGACGGTGTTCACCGGCCGCAGGTACTGTCTTTTGAGGGCGTCCAGTGCCCCATTGTAGGTCGGCAGCTCCCGGATAATGGAATAAACTTTTGGGGTGACCCTCGAGAGGAGAATTCTGTGCATAACGGCAGGGTCAGTCGCACGAACCTCCTCCAAGTATGATTGGAAGCATGCAAGCCAGAGTTCAAAAGCAAGAGCTGCTTCAGGGTCTTGAGGGTCCAAATCCAACCTTCCTGGACGTAAAACGGTTTCCATGTTTTAAAACTTCCAGTCAATAAAATTGATGCACCATCAATAACTCACTCTGAGACGTAAAGGCGAGATATCGGCTTTTATTGACTGGAAGAAGGAACCAGGAGTGAGTGTCCATCATACTATGTCCTGGAGACTGAGGCCGAGCGTCAGGCCTCAGATTGCCTTTATACAGGGGCCTGTGGGAGGAGCCACAGGAGCAGTCAGCAGGGGGCATGTCCAGACAGGCACACGTAGTTCACCACAGGCAGAGAGGGGAAATGTGGTGGACTTGACCAGGGGGTGGGCCTTGTCTGCATAATGGGGGACCCATTGGGCGTAATAGGAAAAGAAGCCCAGGCACCGTCTGAGGGCTCTGAGGGTGGTGGGAAGAGGGAGTTCTAACAGGGGGGTGCATACAGTCGGGATCAGGGCCAATGACCCTGTTCTCCACGACATACCCAAGGATAGCGAGTCGGGTGGTTCCGAACACACACTTGTCCCTGTTATAAGTAAGGTTCAGGGCTTTGTTCTACTTTGAAAAATCATTGGAGGTTGGTGTTGTGATCCGGCAAGTCGTGACCGCAGATGGTGATGTTATCCAGCTATGGAAATGTGGCCTTCAGTTGGCACTGATCCACCATCTGGTCCATTTTCCGCTGGAAGACAGAGACACCATTCATGACACTGAATGGGATGCGCAGGAAGTGATAGAGCCTGCCGCCTGCCTCAAAGGCAGTGTAGGGGCAGTCCTCCGGGCGGATGGGGAGCTGGTGGTAAGCAGATTTCAGATCTATGGTTGAGTACACCTTGTACTGAGCTATCTGGTTGACCATATCCGCGATGCGGGGTAGGGGGTACGCGTCAAGCTGTGTGAACCTATTGATGGTCTGGCTATAGTCCACGACCATCCTATTTTTCTGCCCTGTCTGAACAACAACCACCTGGACGCTCCAAGGACTTGTGCTTGGCTCAATGATCCCCTCCCTGAACAGCCGCTGCACCTCTGACTGAATGAAGGCCCTGTCCCCCGAACTGTACCTCCTGCTTTTAGTTGCCACAGGTTTACAGTCAGGGGTCAGGTTGGCGAACAGCGGTGGGGGAGGGATCTTGAGGGTGGAGAGGCTGCAAGTGGTGTCAGTAGCACAGCTGTCAGCATGGTGCTGGGTGGGATGTGCGGGCTGGTGTGTGTGTGTGGTCAGTAGTGGGGTATATGACGAAGTCCCACAAAACTGGCCCCATGGGGACTCTCTTTTAAAACAAAGGGGGGGGGTGCAGGTGAATGTGGTGAACTACATATACCTGTCTGGACAGGTATATGTAGTTCACCACATGCTTAGAAGTCTAAAAAGGGGGACAATGCACAATGAGAAAGGACCTGCATTCTTGCATATTGTTAAAACTAATTCCACTCTATGTAAAAGAGATGGGTAGGATATCAAGTTGGATAGAAACATAGAAAACCTACAGCACAATACAGGCCCTTTGGCTCACAAAGCTGTGCCGAGCATGTCCTTACCTGAGAAATTACCTAGGGTTACCCATAGCCCTCTGTTTTTCTGAGCTCCTTATACTTGTCCAGGAGTCTCTTAAAAGACCCTATCATATCAGCCTCCACCACCGTTGCCGGCAGCCCATTCCATGCACTCATCATTCTGTGTAAAATCTTACCCCTAACATCTCCTCTGTACCTACTTCCAAGCACCTTAAGACTGTGCCCTCTTGTGCTAGCCATTTCAGCTCTGGGAAAAAGCCTCTGACTATCCACGCGATCAATGCCCTTTTTCTCATCTTCTCAGGTCACCTCTCATCTTCCATTGCTCCAAGGAGAAAAGGCCGAGTTCACTCAACCTATTCTCATAAGGCATGCTCCCAAACCAGGCAACATCTTTCTTCTTTGCAGCCAGTTTCTTGAAACGACACACCTGCCAGGTCACTTTTATCTGTTCTTTTGAGACACCCATCCCCTGTGTAATAGAAAAAAATCAATATACTCCTCCTTATTTGTTTCACAGGGATCTGCTAAACTTTGATGATTTATTAGGGTTCACTGACCAATTTTATTTTGCCTGTTGTGTAGAGTCCACAAAGTCCTGCTGAAATGTATCCCTTCTCCTTAGGGACTACCAAAGTTTTAAGGCAGCAACATTTCTGACTCCCATCAGTGGAGATGGTTATAAGCAGCGTTATTTTATAACTCCAAAACATAAAAGTGAATTGAAAGAGAAACAAGGGAGCTGGGAGATAACTCATGTATGTCTTGATTTTACTTTAAGTGAGGCATGCGTTTATGAACTGACATCGTAATGATGTATTCCATTTACATACCTGTAAATGACAAAAATGCATAAAGAAACAATATATTTACAAAAAAACTGAAATATTAAATACAGTACACTCCTCTCTGCTTAGCTATAAGCTCCGACTCAATATAGAATGTACCTCAATTTATATACATATGCTGTAGCCTGAGGAAAAGTACACACTCAGGACAACAAATACTTTTTCGGGTTTTAATTCCTTTATCTGGTTTAGATGTGTAAAGGGGATTTCTTTTTCTTTGTTACTGTGTATGTAATCAAAATAGCTGCTTTGTTTTGTTAAAAGTAGGAATGCTTCTTTGTTGCAAGAGAGTGCTGATATGATAGGGTCTTGTTTGGGTTAAAATGACTGATAATGAGAATTGTATTCCTTTGTAAACCAATTGGGATTAATGTTGTTCTTTCTTCTGAGTCTGTAAGCTATTGTTGGCAGGCTTCTGGGGAGATCAGCGTGAGGGGGTGAGAGAGAGAGGACGCGATGCTGTAAACTGGGCGAGGAACGGACGCCAAGCAGGGGTCCAAGGCCAGGAGGTACCCCGAGGAGAGGAGATGAAGGTAGATGTGCTTGGTTGACCACTTCGGATGGTCCTAAGCTGCGAGTCGAGGAGTTCGGAGGGGATCGAATGGTGGCCAGAAGACTTCAGTAATTGAGCTCCAACGGTTGTGCATGAAGTGCTTTGGACTTTGATAAGTTTGGCACCTTTTCTTTATTTTTTTTTCCTTCAAATATACTGTATCGCTATTAATCACTTAGTTATAATAACCTTTATAAATTGTACTCATTTAATCGCTTATGGTATACTGTCTGTTTCTGGGCGAGGCGGGGACATCACACAGCATCCACACCAGCTGATTACCCAGTTTGGCGGGGCCGAAGGCTGCTCCCCCTAGACGAGAACGAGCTGAGCGAGCCTGAGGCGACCCAGGGGGTTACAGATGTTTAAGTGCCAGAAGAGGGTCGTAAAACAAAACGAACGACTTTACAATCAGGCCCTGCCACTACAATCTCTATTTAACCTTCGATCCACACACTTGTGTATCGACCAATTGCGTATGCAGTATAAAAATACAAAGAAAATTGCACAAAACTAATACAATACTAATACGGCAGTGGCAATTCTGAAGGAACATTAGAATCCCCCAACCCTGGACCTTATACATAGCAGTGAAAAATGTAAGCGAATACATCTCTTCTAAGACGTCTACTCCCTTTTAGTACACATGAGCTGAACCCCTGAACGAAGACTAAACATTCACGTTACGTGGTTACATGCACAATCAGTGATGATACAATAAAGTTAGACAAAAGGTGCACTTTGGCACAACTTTTACAAGATATTGCCTGGTAGTTAAATTACAGGAAGACTGACCTACTTGGCCGGTGAGGAACTTTGCAAGCCAAGCTATCCAGCATCGAGTTATTTACTCGTGAAAATCTAAAGCACCCACATGTAAAACATGTCAAATTACCGATATTCTCGATTCGCCAACAAGCATAAACGAATTCACATGGATATTGTAAATTAATGCTCACCTTTCCTCACCCAGCCCAGTACCTCTGGGGGAACTTGCTTCCAACACCCCAACAGCTTCTGCAGAAGAAAAGGAAATGGTCTCCCCACTATCCCGCGCGTGCATAACGATGTCACCATCTCCACTTAAAGGCACAGACAACCATTCTAGCATTACCCGGATCAATGCCCAAGTACTCTTTTAATGATACTGAATAAGATTTGACAGTCACCCGGTTACACTTGTACTATGTGTGTGTGTATATATATATATACACACACATACATCTCAATGGAGGATTTCTCACTCTTGTAAGATAACAACTTTCTCTGCTTACAGGAGGGACTTGAAGCTGTGTATCAGTCTCAGGTTCTGGGGGCTCCTCCGTGGTGATAGTTGGAGTTGACTCTGGGACTGCAGGAAGTGGTTCCGACAGCTCTGAGCATCTTTCTTCTGGACTTGTTGGCATCTTGAAAAGTTCATGGCAAGTTTCACTGGATGATGTGGATTATAATGTGTGAGTACAATGTCTCTTGGCATCATTTCATTCGAAAGCCACCTCAAGCTGCTTTATTCATTGCCCTTCCTCTCCAATTGTAGAAATGAGTCCAAGCGGTGGAGCACAGTAGCCAGCTTTGGCAGGAACTTGTTATAATAACGGACAAGTTCTAAAAAGGGCCGCAATTGTGATATGTCCTTTCGCCTTGGGGCATTGAGTTTTCTCAGTACACTTCTGTAATAAGATATACAGTGGTGTTAGAAAGTTTGTGAACCTTGTAGAATTTCCACTATTTCTGCATAAATACGACCTAAAATGTGATCAGATCACTTAAGTTCTAAAACTAGATAATGTGAACTCAATTAAGTAAATAACACAAAATCATACTTGTTCATTTACTTATTGAGAAAAATTATCCAATATTACATGTATTTGTTGGAAAAATTATGTGAACCTCTGGGGTAATGCCTTCCACAAAAACTATTTGGAGTCAGTCAATGAGATGTGATAGGAGGTGTGGGCTGTAGAGGTGCCCTGCCTTACAAAAAATGACACACAAAGTCAGGTTAGTGACAGAGCCGGTCCTTCTCCAGAAAGCTCAGATTATGTGCACCAAGTCTCGATCAAAACAACTTTCAGAGGACCTTACAGGAAGAATTGTAGAGATGCATGAAGCTGGAAAAAGTTACAAAAGCATTTCGAAAGACCTGAGTGTTCATCAGTCCACAGTAAGAGAAATTGTCTGCAAATGGAGGAAACTCAGCACTGTTGCTACTCTCCCGAGGAGTGGGCATCCTGCAGAGATCACACCAAGAGCACATCAGGCAATGCTGAAGGAGTTGAAAAAGAACCCAAGGGCAACAGCAAAAAACCTGCAGAAATCTCTAGAGCTTGCTAAAGTCTCTGTTCATGGGTCCACAAAAAGAAAAACACTGAGCAAGAATGGTGTTCATGGAAGGACAACATGGAGGAAACCATTGCTGCACATCTCAAGTTTTCAAAAGGCCACTTGGGTGTTCCACATGGCTTCTGGGACAATGTTTAGTGGACAGATGAAACAAAAATTGAACTTTTTGGCAGAAATGCACATTGTTATGCTTGGAGGAAAATGGGCACTGCACACCAACACCAAAACCTCATCCCAGCTGTGAAGCATGGTGGAAGGATCGTCATGGTTTGAGGCTGCTTTGCTGCCTTATGGTCTGGATAGCTTGCAATTGTTGAAAGAACAATGAATTTAGAATTGTACCAAGGCATTTTACAGGAGAATGTCAGGGTAGCAGTTCATCAGCCGAAGCTTAATAGTAGTTGGATAATACAACAAGACAATGATCCCAGAATTGAAGCACTTTTGTAAGGAGAAATAACCTAAAGTTCCTCAAAACCGAAGTGCAGGACTGTCCACCAGTTACTGGAAGTGTTTGATGAGTTATTGCTGTACAACAGAGTCACACCAGTTACTGAAAGCAAAGTACTTTCTCTAACAAACACATGCAATATTGGATTATTTTTCTCAATAAATAAATGAAAAAGATTCACCATTCAACATTCGATAGGTTTCAGAGATTTCCCCTTGTTCTTCTGAATTCCAATGAGTACTGGCCCAAAGTCATCAAATGTTCCTCACATGATGAGCCCTTCAATCCCAGAATCAATTTTATGAATCTCCTTTAAACATCTCCAATGTCAACAAATCCTTTGTTAGATAAGGGGCCCCAAACTGCTGAAATACTCCAAGTGAGACCTCAGCAGTGCCTTATAAAGCCTCAAAATTACATCCTTGCTTTGATATTCTAATCCTCTTGAAATGAATGCTAATCTCACATTTGCTTTCGTCACCACAGATTCAACCTGCAAATTAATCTTTAGGGAATCCCACGTGAGGACTCCCAAGTCCCTTTGCACCTCATATTTTTGAATTTTTTCACCACTTAGAAGATAGTCTAGACTTTTATTTCTTCTACCAAAGTGCATGACCATACACTTTCAGACACTATATTCCATCTGCCACTTCTTTGCCCATTCTCCTAATCTGTGTAATGCTTGTGCGTCAATGGAGTGACCACAGTAAACGATGCTTGGTTTAAAGAATTAACACTTGTCATGTCATGCTCTGAGCCCATAATCTTCTAATCTTTTTAATACTGTCTTGAGATTTTGAACATGTTCCTTGTCATCCTTACTGGTAACAATGATGCCATCTAGTTAACACTGTGTGCCTGGACAGACTTATGGCACCTAGTTCACATTTTTCTGCCAAAGTGCAGGTGCAGATGTTCCTCCAAAAATAAGCCTTTTATTATGATAAAGTCCTTTGTGTGTGTTTATGGTGAGACACACTTTGCAGCCTTCTTCCATCTCCATTTGAGGTAGGCCTCAGCTAATTCCACTTTGCAGAAGTGTTTTCCTCCAGAAATGTTTGCAAAGATATCCTCTATCCTGGACAGAGTGTACTGACTGATTTCAGTCCTGGGTTGATGGTGACTTTAAAATCACTACAGATCCTGACAGACTCATTCTTCTTGGCTGCTGGGACCATGGGTATTGCTCTTTTGCTCCACTCAACCTTGGAAAGAGTTACTTCAGAGTCCATGTGACCCAGCTCACTGGCTAATTTATCACAGTTGGTATGAGGAACCTGATGGGCTTTGCAAAACTTATGAGGGACATTTTCATTTAACATTATTTTAGCCTTGATATGTTTGAGTTTTCCAATGCCATCCTTGAACTCTGCAGTAGCATCATCCATTACCTTTCTTAACTCACTTTCTGTTGCAGGGGAAATGGCATGCAAATAGTGGATGGACCACAGTCAAGCTGCAGTTGTCTCAGCCAAACACATCCTACAATGCTTGCCCTTCTGATTTTACCACATACAAGCCCGATGTGACTTGTTGCTATTGTACTTTACTGTTAGAATTGTCGTTCCCACAGGAATGACCTTTTCTCCGATATAAGTTCTCCATTGGGTATCTGCAAACTTCAGTTCAGTATCTTTGAAATGCCATTCAGACTCATTTTGTGGAATGATTGAAACAGCTGAGCCAGCATCCATTTCCATTTTAATCAATTTGCCATTCACTTTTGGTGTAAGCATATTGCTTGTCTGCTCTTTGTTTTCACATTGTAAGTTTCAAGGCTACTCAGTCCTGACCATTCTCATCATTATCAGATTTTTCATCAACAGCATGCAGATTAGTGCTTCTTTTTGAAACTACAACTTCGCTTTTTATCTTTTTCTTTTCCCTGTGCAGTCCATTAATTTTTCTCTGCCCAACAGGCTTTTTGTGTATGTCCTACTTTGTGGCATTCTGTGCAAGATTCAACTTTAAACTTGCATTGGTCTGGGATATGTGGGCCCCTGCAACAATGGTAAGACAATTTGTTTGGCCAGGCCAGTTTCTGTCTAGATGCTGTAATTTTGTTTTTGCTCACTTTCATTACTGACTGCAGATGAATTGCATCTCCACCCGCTGTTTCCATTGTTACAGTTATTTCAACTGCATTTTAAAATGTAAGTTCTGTTTCAGTAATGAGCCATTATTGAATGCTTTCTTATAAGATTCCACTAACTAAACCATCTCTCAGTGCATCATTGAGCCCAGCATTGACTTGACAATGCTCAAACACTTTCTCCTTTTCGATGCCATAAGCTGAACTGGACTCCCCTTTCTTTGGCTTCGCTTATGAAACCTAAAGCATTACGCAATCAACAATAGATTAGGTTCTAAATGTTCCTGTAATAATTTTCATGATATCGGCAAAGCTCATTTTGACTGGTTTGGGTGGAGCAGTCAAACATCTAAATAAACTGTGTTTCTTTAAATCCAAAGCACTCAGCAAAATTGGCATTTGTTTTTTATTGGCTAATTCATTTGTTTCAATATATTGCTCAATTTTCTCAGGATACAATACCCCATTATCTCTTGTGCAATCAAATACATCTATCTTTCTGGTGTAGCCAGCCATTTCTGCTGTTTTTATTTATAATTATTATCACCTGGTACTCACTGTTTATGAACCTGTGAATTTGTCCATTTTCTGCTTTTTATTTATACTCAACAGTCTTCTCTCTCTCCCTTCCAAAGAGCCAGATGGTACCCTGCTTTTTTAAAAAAACTCAAACATCTTGCTGTGCTTCAACAGGTAGGTAGTCATCTCAGGTTTGTTTTAAAAATCCCTCATCACCACTGTTATGCTTTGTAACTCCAAAACATAAAAGCCAATTGGAAGGAAAATGAAGGATCCAGGAAATAACTCATGTACGTTAATTTTTACTTTAACTGAGGTGCACATATATAATCTGTTGATGTAATGACATATGCCATGTACATACTTTTACATATAACCCACAGGGAACTATGTAGTCAACAAAGAATGCTTAATCTAACAATATATTCATAATAATGCTGAAATATTAAATAAACAACAAGCAGAGCAATTTGAAATAAAACAATGCAGGGCACTCGGGAAAGGGAAGAGGAATGGGTGTAGCTGGATTGTTGTTGTATATAACTTGTGTGGGCTGCATAGGTCCTTCCATGCTAAAACTTTTATGCAATGTCCTCTTCAACACAATGCCTTCACTATGTTAGAAGGTAATTAATGGTGAAAAGTTCTTTGATTTTATTTTGATTTTTAATTGGAGTCCTATTTAGTACATGATTAGATATTGACATTACTGCTCTGAACTGTTTATCATTGTTTCAGTTCTTTTACCCATTCAGAAACATTGCTTCATGGAGCAAATACACCAGGGTATTCAAGCGCCTTTGTTCCAAGATATTAGTGCATCATTATAAACTCATATCTTGATGTGGACTGTTTCAAATCTAGGAAGAAACTTCTGACAATTCAGTGCCTGTATTCCTTGAGTGGCAAAGTTCACCAACTACAAAAAGGATCAACATTATTCGCCATACACATTTACATGAATTAGGAATTTGCTGTGGTATGTTGGCACGGCATGCAACAAAGAACAACATTCAACAATGATAAAGAGTAAAGTATTATATAAAATCATGATATAAGTATGGATATGGAAAATTCTGCATAAATACAAAAATCCAGCATGCATTTGCAATGTAACAGCATTATTAAAAGTGGGTTAAAGTCTTTGCAGTCCAGTGACTGAGATAATAGTTAGAAGGGGGGCTGACCTGACTAGATTAGATTAACTGCTTGGAGGATCAATCTTTTAAGATGACATGAAGTTTTGCTTTAATAGCTTAACGGAAAAACTTTGCATTCTTTAAATGTTTAAGATGCTTCAAGAAGATTAAGCACAGACTCATTTATTGAGCCGATACTTTGATTAATTTATCAATAGCAGAGCTGGGCTGCTCAGTTCAGGTAGATTCAGTTTTGGTTGTAAATGGTGCTGGGTTAGCTGATATTAGCCATGATTCTGGTGCAGGCAAAGTTATTGGTGCCATTCACAAACACGAGGAAATCTGCAGATGCTGGAAATCCAAATCAACACGCACCAAATGCTGGGGGAGCTCAGCAGGCCAGGCAGCATCGGTGGAAAAAACATACAGTTGATGTTTCAGGCTGAAATGACAACTGTACTTTTTTTCCATAGATGCTGCCTGGCCTGCTGAGTTCCTCCAGCATTCTGAGTGCCATGATCATCAGCCATCATTCAGGCTATGCATTTGGTGAGGGCTGTTGTAACGGTTGACATGGTCGAATAGCCTACCGGTACCTAAAATGTCTCATGCGTCAGTGTGGTCACGTTGCAGGAGGAAGACAATCGCCAGCAGAATTTTAATCTAATAATGAGGCAACACCACTGGGAAAACAGAAAAATGAACAGTAATAAAAGGGTACTATAAGGAGTTTCAGAATCAGTGTTGATATGTTTAAAGCTCTTCACATAAATTTTATAGCCAAAACCATGAATATAGATTGGTAATTTGATGGAGTACTTACTAAACAACTCCTTCTTTGTAACAGGCTTGTGGTGGAGGTAGTTGATTTAATGTAAATGGCTCCCACATCAAAGAGATTAGAAAAAAGATCCTCTTTAGAGTTTAATGGATGTTGTAAAATGAACTTTAAATCCACTTGCTTTATAGCTAGAATATATAAATTGTTAGATAACTTTACACAAAAAGCCATAAAATAAGATTTGCCTTTCTGAATGTGAAATACTGGTTAATCTATTTTAATAAATTAATATCAGTAGAAACACGATCCACCTTAATCTGTACATGACAGGCCGTATTTACTTGCTTTTGGAATAATTCAAGTACTGATAACTGGTCCAAAGGGTTCCAAACACAAAACACCAGACCCCCTCAAAATACAGTTGTCCTAATAGGTAGCTTGATGGTTATACAACAGCCAGAATATTATTTGATAAACAGTCATGTCCTGAACTGTTCACTAAATGGCAAGGATATGTCTTCAATGATGTGTTAATACAGGAGAGAGTCACATATTGCCTCCTCTCATCTCATCAGGGGAATTCAATGAGTGCCTATTAACATGGACGTCTTCTCCTGTGTACTTACAATGGAACAGAATCAGAATATTCCACACCAAAAGAGTAGTTTCAAAGGTGTGAATGATACACTGCAAACAGTTTTTTTGTGAATGAAGACTACTTCTCATTTCAAGTAACTAAGTGGTCCTCCTCTTCCATAACTCCTGAAGATGTCCCAGTTTAGCTTTCTGCACCCTTACCCTATTCTCCCCTCCACTGAAGCCATTTTCTTCTTTTCCTTTGCAACACGGATAGAATTCCCCACGTCCTTACATTTCACCCCACAGTTATTCATTATTTCCATGATCAGAACAAAATCCCACCCCTTCTGTCTTCAGCAGGCACCCCCTTTTTCATCCACTCATTCTCCCTGCTCTCTTACATCTGGCATATACCCCTGTGACTGTAGGAGGCCCAGTGCTTGTTCTTACACCTCCTCCCACATCTAGGGATTTCAGTCCTTCCAGCTGAGACAAAGATTTATGTGTATCCTCCAATCTTGGCTACTGTGCTTAGTGATTCTGATTTGGCTTCCTCTGCATCAGCAAGACAAAATGTAGTTTGGGTGATTGATTTGTAGGAGATCTGTGCTCTGTCCACAGTGGCTTTCTCAACACCCTGTGCCATACCAGTTCCATTGCCTCCCCATTCCCACATTGACCTGTTCATCCTTGGCCCTTTCCATTGCCAGGATGAGGCCCAACACAAACTAAATGAACAACACCTTATTTTCTGCTTTAGATGGTCTACAACCCAAAGGTATGAACATTTAATCTTCCAATTTCACCTGTGATAGCTTATCCTTCTCCTTTCTGGCTTTATCTACATATTTACTTTCCATCTATCATTTGCCCAATTTCACCTTTCCTTCTCCCCCAACTGGCTCAATCTGCCCATTATCCAACACCATCCCTTCCTGTACCACCTCACTCACTGATGCACCATCAATAACTCACTCTGAGACGTAAAGGCGAGATATCGGCTTTTATTGACTGAAAGAAGGAACCAGCAGTGAGTGACCATCATAATACATCCTGGAGACTGAGGCCGAGCATCAGGCCTCGATCGCTTTTATACAGGGGCCTGTGGGAGGAGCCACAGGAGCAGTCAGAAGGGGGCGTGTCCAGACAGGCACACGTAGTTCACCACTCTCACAAAATTTACCTCTCACCTTTGTCACCATTCTTTCTCTGCACTTGCTCCTGGCTATTTCTCCTCATCACACTCAGTCCTCATGAGGGTTTCAACCTAAAATGTCAACAATTACTTCCACCTCACAGATGCAGATGCTGCCTTGAACAGCTCAGTTCGGCAGTAGATATGTACAATCCGTACATGTGCATGAGCATTTGGGAGATCGGAGGGACAGCCTGACCAGAGGCTACAAGGCTGCACCTTTCTCCGGCCTTGGTACTTGGTTCAAGTAGCTTTTCTTTCTTGTGAACTGTTTGGGTCACAAACTGTTCACCAAAGTGAACCTGGTGAACTCCACAAAGTGAACAAAGTGAACCTGTGGAAGAAACGAGATTCACTTAGGCTGCATCACCAGTCTGATTTCATTACCATCTCCAAATGCCATAATAGACTCATTGCCAGAGGTGCTGCTACAATACAGTCCGACAAACAGCCACCTCTAGCACGTTAGGCCCTTTCTCTTCATGTCTTCTCACTTTGTCACCAACAAGGTTAAAAGCCAATCCGCGTCTCAACAAAGGAGAAGGCAGGAAAAGTCATATCATTTATGTGTTCCTGCTATAGAACAGGAACCTCATAAATGATGGACTGGTCTCCCTCCTGGATCTGTTGGCTATTTATCTCACAGATTTATAAAGCTTTATTGGTCTGGATGTGGGGGACAGATCTCAATGGACAAAACCATCTGAGAGCACAGAGCATGATTTAAGTAGCAATACCTTCAGCAGCTGCTTGCCCGACAAGATTGACAGTTCACCAATCCCTGTCCCTAGCTTGAAGTATTATAGACTGGAAAGATTCTTTATAAAATATTACTAAATTATTTTTTTTAATTGGTAAAGGAAACAAAATATTTATTAGCCCCCAGGTATATGAATTGTTGTGTCCAGAGTTTGACGCCTAGTGTTCAAGGTCCGGTCATTAGTTACTCCAGATTTTGAGAGCCTGGAGTTCGAGGTCCTCATTGGGACTTTATTTGTCATCAACAGCATCCTGGGTTCAATACCAAAGTTTGAAGCCCGAAGGTCAACTGGAAGTCCAGAAATTGAGGACTGATGGCTGAAGCCCTGAGTCTGCAAAGTCAAAGACCCATTACTCGCTGGAAGCTGGAGATGACCTGTCCTGGGATTGGAGGAGAGTGTGAGTGCATGGGTGGGTGGGAGAGAGGAATGGGGCTTGTATTGCTATTGTTCTGTTGCTTGTTGTGTTCTGGGCTCTTCCGTCAAGCCTGAATCTGAAAAACACTGTGAATGTGACATACTTCAAACCTGAGCGTAATTTCCTTTTGCCTCACGATTCAAAACTCAATGGTCCCCATTGAAGTAAAAGGCCTCATTCTCTGCCAGATCCTATTAAGCACAGAATCCAAGAGAAGCATAATCATTTTACAATTTTCCTTGCATGCGAGACCGACTTCTGAAAACCAGAAAGGAGTGCCTCAAACAAGCACGCAATGCCTACAGCTCCCCTACACAAAGCGCTTTGTGAAATCTTCGACAAACACAGCAACGAAACATAAACCATCCAATATTAAACAAGTGAAAACACTGCGTTATTACCAATTGTTATAGTATTAATGAAAAGTTAATAAGATGTTAAACTTTCAATTTTCCTTCAGTGGGGCCTGCCTTCTCGCTGAGCTGCTGCAGTGCATTGCTTCTCGGGGGTTGTATTTTACTTTTGAAATAATCTTTCGAAAGAGCTGTTTGTTCTTTAAAGTTTTGTGAAGTCAAGCTCAAAATTTACTTGCACTAACAAAATAGTTTTCGTTGTGGAAGCAGGGAGATCTGATTTTTTTGTAAACAGAATGTGTTCATTTTTGAAAAAGCTCAAAGTGACGGGAGGACACAGCATGAATACAGTTGCCTTTGATTAATTAGAGTCCGCTTCACTGATATCAATGCTCACTCAGATGTAGCCGTGGGTAGCGGAGGATGCTCCTAGCTGGCCGCTGAAGGCAGGTGCATGTGGCTAGCGAAGGTCGGAGTACAGGTTTTCCCCGCTATCCAAAGGTAGAGCATTCCTATGAAATGGTTTGTAAGCCAGAATGTCGTAAAGTGAAGAAGCAATCACTGTTAGTTTATATGGGAAAAATTTGTGAGCGTTTGTAGACCCAAAAAATAACCTACCAAATCATGCCAAATAACACATGAAACCTAAGATAACACTAACAAATAGTAAAAGCAGGAATTATCTGATAAATACACAGCCCATATAAAGTAGAAATACTTTTCTGCAATAATTGCAGCACTGTCCACCGTAGTGAAAATCTCACACAAGCGCCTTTGGCAGAAATACTCAGTGCAAGCACTCTTGGCAGAAGTCTCTCTCCAGTAACCTTTAAGCTATGAAGCTGGCAAATCACACCAAATAATACATAAAAATACACAGCCTATATAAAGTAGAAATAATGTATGCACAGTGTATTTCACTTGTCGGAATCGGGAAGACAGCGAGCACACTGATGATGGTGTGTTCGGCTGAGTTGTCGGAGGTTGGGGTGGTGGGACACTGGGGTGTCATCTCATTGCCGTCTGTTTCCATCAGGGCAGGCAGGTCACTTTCTTCTATGTCTGTCTGCCTCGATGTCGAAGGTCGAGATTCGTCATCTGCTGTGGCTGATGCGGAAGGCTTGAAAAACGACAGTATGCTTGACTGCTTAGCCTTGTGCATTTTTCTATCACACAGTTCTTTGTAAGCACTCAGACCATTCTGCAAGTATGCCCTAAACCTATGTACCCTTTCAAAATTAAAGTCATACTTCTCTGCAATCATTGCAGCGTTGTCAATCGCAACGAAAATCTCACGCAATTGCTTCACGTTCAGTTCCTGAATGACTTCACTTTCGGGCCGTTCGCTACTGTGTTCAGTTTCAATTGTTATCTTTTCCTCTTGCAATTACATCAGCTCTTCATCTGTCAGTTCTTGGTCAAAGGATGTCAAAACCTCTTCAACATCATCTTTGTAAACTTCCACAAACCCAGCCTCCTTAGCCAAACTCATTATGTCCTTACTTCATTCTCTATGATTGAAATGCTTAATTATGTCTAGTTTTATGCTAAGTGTATCACCCTTACGAGCTCTTTTAGGCTTTTCTCGATACCTTAGAACTCATCTTGCTAATAGATGCACAAAATAAACCGACATAAAGCACAGATGTTCACAGGCACGTGTTTCAGCAATGCCAGCTAGAATGCAGTTCTGGGAGAGGAGCTTTGCTGCTCAGGGCACACGCTGACTTTTTTCCTGTGCTGCCTTTTTTTCATAACAAAGAAAACACCTTCTGTTAGCAAAAACAGGTAACTAATGTAGGTCTTTTGTAACAGTGAGGTGTCGTAAAGAGAACATTCGAAAAATGGGGACCACCTGTACATATGCGGTCATTCAGTGCAATGGCGGTCACCAGCTGATGTCGTTTGATAGATGGCTGCTAGCGTATATGAGAAGACTTTGTCTTTACACTTCTCTACTGGACTCCTACTGACCTCTCTGTACTAAATGTTTTATTTTGAGAAAGTAGTCATTTGAATTGTATTGAATTGACTTTAGTTCATACATCCTTCATGTACATGAGTAAAAACCTTATGTTACTTCTCCATCTGAATGTGCAATGTGGAAATTATACAAATATTTTATAATAAATATTATGTATAAAAAGATATACAACAGAACAGTCATTGAATCATGTTTATTGTGAAATCATGTTTATTGCAACAAACATTTGGGATTAGAAAATACGGAGCAAATTCGGCAATGCTTAAGAAAAATTTGGGACACCTTGTTGCAGATTAAATATGGGACAGCCCCATTAAAATATGCAATATGTTGTCACGTGGCCAAGATGTGAATTATTTTCTAACTTCTTAACCCTTTATTCCCCCCCCCAGAGGTCCTCAGTCAGGGGTCCTGGTGAAGCACCTTGACCCAAAACACCAGCTCTTCATTTTCCTCCCCAGACACAGCCTGACACACTCCATTCCACCAGTGTTGCTGAGGCTTCTTAGTAATTCAGCAACAGAGTGAGCTGGAAGATAGACAAGCATGAATTATGGAGTAAGTCCAAACTCTGCCATTTAGATAGCATAAGCACAGAACTCCAAAACTTACCGACGTTTAAATGCTTAAACATCGGCACCTAACTCCAGCTCCTTGGCTCAGCATACCACTCATCATGTGGCCTGAACTCAGGGGTCAACACCTGACCATGAGATCCTCATATCTATTCAACAGACCCACCAACTCAACCCACGTCAGGCTCACTGGGCCCTCTTCACAAGCAATTCAACTTCGCCATCTCCTACCAACCCAGCTCCAAGAACATTAAGACAAATGCCCTGTCATGACAGCTCGAATCAGCTGAATTGGAGATTGACCCTCAGCACATCATCCCACCTTTGCAGATTGTCGCCCTGATCATCTGTGATCTTGACAACCAGATCAACTAGGCCCGACAGTAAGAGTCTGCTCCAGCCGATGCACTTGACAACTGCTCATAAGTGCCGGTGTCTTGCACTCTGAGGCACTCCAGTGGGCCTGCTCCTGCCATCCAGGCACAGGGCGAGTCCTGGATTACCTGTAATGCAGGTTCTGGTGGCCCACCATTATCACAGGTATACATCAGTTCACTGTTGCCTGCCCTTGATCCGCCCAGTCCAGCTCCTCCAGTCAGTGGCTCCTGGGTTCCTGCAGCCACTACCAGTCCCTCAATGTGTGTGGTCCCACATCACCATAGATTTCATCATGAGTTTGCCAACTTCCAGTGGGGCTAAGGTGATCATGACAGTGGTGGACCAGTTCTCTTCCTTGCCTTGCCAAACTTCCGTCAGCCACTGAGACCTGGTTTTCCAATGTGTAGTTCGCCAGCTCTGTTTCTGGCAGGACGTTGTGGCAGACGGGGTCCCAATTCACCTGCTGCTTCTGACAAGCCTTCTGCTCCCTCATCCGCACCTCAGTGAGTTTGTCCTCTGGTTAAGATCCGCAGGCCAACAGTCTGCCAGAAAGAGCCAATCAGCAAGTGGAGAAGTTTCTGTGATGTCTCTTCACCTCTAACCCTTCCATATGGGAGAAGTATCTGCTCTGCACCAAACTGTCCCACAATCTACACACCTCCTCTGCACAGGTATGTCACCATCTGAAGTGCTTCATGGCTACCAACCCTTATTGTCCCAGTGGAGGAACCAGTGGTGCAGGTCCCCTCCACCAGGGGCAGGGTATGCCACTGCCAGAATGCTTGAAGGAGGGCAAGGAAGGCCATCCTACTACCATCCACGTCTACTGCTGTTAGGCCAATTGTTGGCGGTGCCCAGCCAGACTATTCTGGCCTGGGCATGGTGTATGGCTGTCCCCCTGAGATCTGTCCCAGCACGCTGACCCCTGAAAGCTGTCACCATGGTTCATTGGTACCTTCAAGATCACCCGTCACATCAGTCCAGTCACTTACCATCCCCAGCTGCCGCCATCCCTCAGGATCACACTTACCTTCTATCTGTCTTGCCTCAAGCCAATTTTCCATGGACTACTCAACCAACTTGAGCCTACACCTCTGTGACCTCGGATGGTGGGAGGTGATCCACTGTCCGTGGTTCACCAGTTAATGGATTCACCATGGAAAGGATGTGTAGCACCTGGTTGACTGGGAAGGGTACACCCAAGGTGCCACACATGAGGCTGCTTAACAAGCTACGAGCCCACAGTAGTTCAGGAAAGATTCCAGGATGATAGAACAGTCACTGATTGGCAGGAGGCAAAGAGTAGGAATAAAGGGAGCCTTTTCTGGTTGGTTGCCAGTGACTAGTGTTGTTCCACAGGGATCAGTTTTGATTCTTTTTACATTATATGTCAATGATTTGCATTATGGAATAGATGGCTTTGTTGCAAAGTTTGCAGATGATATGAAGATAGGTGGAGGGGTGAGTAGTTTTGAGGACATAGGGAGGCTACAAAAGAACTTAGGCAGATTAGAAGATGGACAAAGAAATGGCAGATGGAATACAATGTCGGGAAATGTATGGTGTTATGTCTGCAGCCCCCTCCTTTGTGAGAATCGCAAGATCACTGTTGGGTTGGGTCAGGGGGCCCAGGAAATGAGAGAGAGACATGCAGAATGTCTCGTTCCCCTGGCGATGTAAAGCAACGGAACATGGCCATTGTCTCCGGAAGGCGAATTTGTGGATTGGAGATACTATGCTACGTGGACGCCCTCAGGCAAAGTGGGCTGGTTGAGGGAGGGATTGTCATATGAAGACCATTTTATGGCTCTAGGCCTGTATTAGCTGGAATTTAGAAAAATGATGGTGACCTAATTGAAACTAACCAAATGGTGAAAGTCCTAGATAGAGTGGATCTGGAAAACATGTTTCCTGTGGTAGGAGAGTCTAAGACCAGAGGGGACAACGTCAAAATAGAGGGGCATGCTTTTAGAACGAAGATGAGGAGGAATTTCTTTAGCCAGAGAGTTTTGAATGTGTGGAATTTGTTGCCACAGGCAGCTGTGGAGGCCAAGTCTATATGTATATACAGGGTGAAAGAAGTGGCTTGGGGTTGAGGGGAAAAACAAATCATTCATGATGAAATAACAGAGCAGACTCAATGGGCTAAATGGCCTAATTCTTCTCCTATACCTTATGGTCTTATGGTTATGATTTTATGGTTCAGAGGAGAGCTCTTGGGTGCCATCCAGTTTTAAACTGTATCCATTGCTCATCGAGGAGTTCCACCCAATCCATTCAGATTATTCTGGGTCATGTGCTGCTGGCTGTAGAAGTAATGTCCTGTCAGACAGACATCTCCCTGCCTCCACTCTGCTAACAGGGGTCACCTGCCACTTGTTTCCAACTCATCACCTGCAGCCTATTTAAACCCAGCTCTCATCCACAGTCTTGTTCACCCTGTGAACCAGCCAGCCTGAACAAGTTGCTCCTAGTTTTCAGTTACCTTGTTGCCATGTCGTGTTACGTATCCATTCTCTTTTGCTTTGAAGCATTTCATGGCTTGTTATTTTGTAGTTTATTATTAAAGTAATCACTCACTGCCAACTTGTCTCTGCATCTCTGCTTTTGGGTCAAGCTTCCTCTGCATTTCCTGACACTTGATTCATGTTAACTATTGATTATAAACCTTTAGCAATTGTAAAGTGGACGCCCTGCTTTTCTGTTTATTCTCCACTGATTTTTCTTCTTTTCTGCAACAAGTGTGAAAAATACTTCTGACCTGTTAAAAAACACAATCACAAATCTTCCCTTTGCAGCCTCGGGAAGCAGAGCACAAGGAAATGCATGGATCTCGCTGAATATTTTAATTATTTCCAAATTGATGTGATGCTGAAGGTGTCTGCTAATAAATTTCAGATTCAGGTTTATTTATCACAGGCACATGAAATGTCTTGCTTGTGTTAATAACCAACATACCTAAGTATGCACCGGATGCACCCCACAACTTTCTCCAGATATTCCTACTCCAACATGAGCACAACAACACAAACACAAGTAACAAAACAACAGCAAAACAAGCCCCTGTCCTCCTTCCCACCCACTGTCATGCATTGACAGTCCGACAACTCCAGGACATGTCTAGCCTCAGCTCTCCAAACTCCAGTTTCCGGTCTCCAGCCTCTTATCCCCAGTCTCCATTTTCCAGTCTTCAATCTCCAGTCCCCAGTCTCCAGTCCCCAGTTTCCAGTTTCCAGTCCCCAGTTTCCAGTCCCCAGTCTTCATTCCCCAGTCTCCAGTCCCCAGTCTCCAGTCCCCAGTCACCAGGCTCCAGTCTCCAGTCCCCAGTCTCCAGGCCCCAGTCTCCAGTCTCCAGGCCCCAGTCTCCAGTCTCTAGTCCCCAGTCCTCAGTCTCCAGTCTCCACTCTCCAGTCTCCAGTCCCCAGTCCCCAGTCTCCAGTCTCCAGTCCCCAGTCTCCAGTCTCCAGTCTCCACTCTCCAGTCTCCAGTCCCCGGTCTCCAGTCTCCAGTCCCCGGTCTCCAGTCTCCAGTCCCCAGTCTCCAGTCCCCAGTCTCCAGGCCCCAGTCTCCAGTCCCCAGTCTCCAGTCTCTAGTCCCCAGTCCTCAGTCTCCAGTCCCCAATCTCCAGTCCCCAGTCCCCAGTCTCCAGTCTCCAGTCTCCAGTCCCCAGTCTCCAGGCCCCAGTCTCCAGTCCCCAGTCTCCAGTCTCTAGTCCCCAGTCCTCAGTCTCCAGTCCCCAGTTTCCTGTGCCCAGTCCCCAGTTTCCAGCCATTGAGTTTTGACTTCCAGACTTGCAATTGACCTTTGGGCTTTGACCTTTGGTATCAACCCTCAGACAAGCTGATGATGTGACCCCAGCTCCAGGCTCAAACCCTGGGTACACTGACCCACTGACCCTCATTTATTGGTCCGGATTCATGCATTTTTTAACCGCTGCCAATGCTGTTCCAGGTTGGAGGGTACTGGGATCAGATGTTTATGCAAGCAGGAGGCACAAGGAGGTACAAGGCCCAGGCAGTATGATCAAAGACCTCTCCCACCCTGCACATTCTCTCTTCTCCCCCATTGGGCAGAAGATATAAAATGTATCAGGTCCAACGACAACTTCCATCCTGTGATGCTTGCCCATGGCTACTGCATGGACTGGACAGTGGAGTCACTGAAAGGTAGAGAAGGTGGAGATTAACTTCATGATTAACTCATTGTGGTGCATAGACGTGGTGGCTCTGTCTCAATCTTGCTCCTCTGACCTGGAACACATGGCAGTGATACATCATCCGCTTTATCTGCTGAGGGAGTTTTCTGCCATCATCTTGGTAGCAGTGGACGTCCACCCTGGCCACCATTGGGCAGGCACTGGAGGAGCTGAACAACATAATCAGCAGTCACAAAACAGTACACCCTGGTACATTCCCAAGCATTACAGGAGATGACAACCAGGCTAGCTTGAAGAAGTCTCTGAATGACTACTACCAACATATCACCTGTGGAACGAGAGGAGCAAACACACTTGACCACTGTTATACCACCATCAAGAACACTTACCTTGCCATCCCACACCTGTAGTTTGGCAAGCCTGATCACCTGGCTGTACTTCTACTCCCGGCATTCAGCCAGAGCCTGTGGACCACAGTACCAGTGGTGAGGACCACAATGATATGGTCAAGGGAGGCAGAGGAGTTCTTACACAACTCTTTTGCATTGGTAGACTGGACAGTATCCAGGGATTCATCTTCGAATCTGAATGAATATCTCACAGTTGCCATTGACTTCATGAGGATGTGTGGATGAGTGTGTACCTTCAAGAACATACTGAACATACCCAAATCAAAATGCATGGAATAGCCAGGAGATAATCTGCTTCAAAAGGGCATCAACCATACCAGTGCCCAGACACAGCAGGATTAATTGCCTCAATGACTATTGTCCAGATGCAGTCACATCTACTGTGATGAAATGCTTTGAGAGGCTGGTCATGGCTAGAATTAACTCCTGCCTATGCAAGGACCTGAAAACACTGCAATTTGCCTACCATGACAATAGGTCTAGAGCGGATACAATTTCACTGGCTCTGTCCTGATCAACAAGCTTCAAAACCTGGACCTCCGTACCTCACTCTGCAACTGGATTCTTGATGTCTTCATTGGCAGACCACAGTCAGTGTGGATCAGAAATAACATCTCTTTGCTGACAGTCAACAAGGGTGCACCTCAGGGGTGCATGCTTAGCCTGCTACTCTACTCTCTCTATACCCATGACTGCATATCTAGGTTTAGCTCAAACGGCATCCATTACTTTTCTGATGACACAGATTTGTTGCCAGATTCTCAATGGTGATGAGGAGGCACACAGGTGTACGATACTGTGACAATCACTAGCCAAATTAAGTGCAGGAATCTGATGCACCATCAATAACTCTTGGAGATGTGAGGCGAGATATAGGCTTTTATTGGCTGGAAGAAAGAACAAGCAGCAAGTGACCATCACACAACTTCCTGGAGACTGAGGCCGGGGCTGTGTCTCCAATCGCCTTTATACTGGGGTCCGTGGGAGGAGCCACAGGAACAGTCAGCTGGGGGGCGGTGGGATGGGGGGGGCGTGTCCAGACAGGTATATGTAGTTCACCACATTCACCCCCCCTTTGTTTTAAAAGAGAGTCCCCATGGGGCGAAGTTTCTTACAAGTATATTTACAGGTTAAGTCTATCAGGTGGTCGAATCAGTCGCTGTGATCTACGTAGCACCGGCTGTGATTGCACAGGTGCCGGTGGTGCTTGCACCGGAGACAGTGGTTGTGTTGGTTCCGGCCTAACTGGAGGTGTCAGCCCCTAGGCGTCAGTGATCCCTCATGCGTGTGTGAGGCGCCTGGTATATACGTGTACGAGACGCCCGGTATAGGAGTGTCGTGAGGAGTCTGTGTAGGGCTTGGTGTGCGCGGTGTCACCTCGGGTACAGGGTTCATAGTTACCGGGGAGTGTTCGGGGTAGTGGTCTGCTGCTCCTGCGGGCACCAGGTTGCGGACGGAGACCGTGTCCTCCTGCCCATCAGGTAAGACCACGTAGGTACACTGGGGGTTCGCATGTAGTAGGTGAACCTTCTCGACCAGCGGGGAGTATTTATTACTCCTCACATGTTTCCGGAGCAGCACTGGCCCTGGGGACGTCAGCCAAGCCGGTAGGGTGGTCCCAGTGGCAGACTTCCTGGGAAAAGAAAAGAGGCGCTCATGAGGGGTGGCATTGGTGGACGTACATAACAGGGAGTGGATAGAGTGGAGTGCCTCGGGGAGGACCTCCTGCCATCGAGAGACTGGCAACCCTTTTGACTTAAGGGCTAAAAGTGTGGCCTTCCACACTGTGGCATTCTCCCTCTCCACCTGTCCATTTCCCCGGGGCTTATAACTCGTGGTCCTACTAGTAGCAATGCCCCTAGCCAGCAGGGATTGGTGCAGCTCGTCACTCATAAAGGAGGACCCCCTATCTCTGTGGATATAGCAGGAATATCCGAACAGAGTGAAGAGCTGGCGCAGGGCTTTTATGACGGACGTGGCAGTGGCGTCGGGGCAGTGGGTGGCAAAGGGGAACTGCAAGTACTCGTCGATTATGTTGAAAAAGTAGAAATTGCGATTGGTGGAGGGAAGGGGGCCCTTAAAGTCAACACTCAGTTGCTCAAAGGGGCGGGTGGCCTTGATAAGTTGCGCCTTTTCAGGACGGTAGAAGTGCGGTTTGCACTCAGTGCAGGCTTGGCAGTCCCTGGTCATCGTCCTGATGTCCTCAAGGGAGTACGGCAGGTTCCAGGCTTTCACGAAATGTTAAAATTGTGTGTCCTCCGGGTGGCAAAGATGTGCATGGAGGGCGTATAGCTGATCGAGCTGTGCGCTGGCACATGCTCCCCGGGATAGGGCATCAGGGGCTCATTGAGCCTTCCAGGCCGGTACAAGATATCATAGCTGTAGGTGGAGAGTTCTATTCTCCACTGCAAAATTTTATCATTTTTGATTTTGCCCTGCTGTTGGTTGCTGAACATGAACGCAACTCAGCGCTGGTCGGTCAGCAAGGTGAACCTTTTGCCGGTGAGATAGTGCCTCCAGTGCCTAATAGCTTCCACTATGGCCTGGGCTTCTTTCTCCACTGCGGAGTGCCGAAATTCAGAGCCTTGAAGGGTACGAGAAAAGAATGCTACTGGCCTGCCTTCCTGATTGAGGACAGCAGCCAGCGCGAAGTCGGAGGCATCACTCTCTACTTGGAAGCGGATGGTCTCGTCCACCGCATGCATCGTTGCTTTGGCAATGTCCCCTTTAATGCGGCAGAAGGCCGCACGGGCCTCGGCAAAGAGGGGAAATGTGGTGGACTTGACCAGGGGGCGGGCCTTGTCTGCGTAATGGGGGACCTATTGGGCGTAATAGGAAAAGAAGCCCAGGCACCGTCTGAGGGCTCTGAGGGTGATGGGAAGAAGGATTTCTAACAGGGGGCGCATACAGTTGGGATCAGGGCTAATTACCCCGTTCTCCACGACTTACCCAAGGATAGCGAGTCGGGTGGTTCCGAACACACACTTGTCCCTGTTATAAGTAAGGTTCAGGGCTTTGGCCACTTGGAAAATGACCTCCAAGTGGTCATTGGAGGTTGGTGTTGTGATCCGGCCAGTTGTGACCACAGATGGTGATGCTATCCAGATAGGGAAATGTGGCCTTCAGTTGGTACTGGTCCACCATCCGGTCCATTTCCCTCTGGAAGACAGAGACACCATTTGTGACACCGAAGGGGACGCGCAGGAAGTGATAGAGCCTGCCGCCCCCCTCGAAGGCGGTGTAGGGGAGGTCCTCTTGGTGGACGGGGAGCTGGTGATAAGCGGATTTCAGGTCTATGGTCGAATACACCTTGTACTGAGCTATCTGGTTGACCATATCCGCGATGCGGAGTAGGGGGTACACGTCAAGCTGCGTGAACCTATTGATGGTCTGGCTATAGTCCACGACCATCCTATTTTTCTGCCCGGTCTGAACCCTCCAAGGACTTGTGCTTGGCTCAATGATCCCCTCCCTGAGCAGCCGCTGCACCTCTGACTTAATGAAGGCCCTGTCCCCCGCGCTGTACCTCCTGCTATTAGTTGCCACAGGTTTACAGTCGGGGGTCAGATTAGAGAACAGCGGTGGGGGAGGGATCTTGAGGGTGGAGAGACTGCAAGTGGTGTCGGTAGCGCAGCTGTTGGCATGGTGCTGGGTGGAGTGTGGTTCGGTGTGTGTGTGCGGTCAGTAGTGGGGTATATGACGAAGTCCCAAAAAACTGAGGATTCCTGACAGTGAGTGGTGGGAGGGGCCCGTCATATGCCATAGTCACACTTTCGAGGTGGCTCTGGAAGTCCAGCCCCAATAGCACAGGTGCGCACAGTTGAGGCATGACCAGAAGCGCAAAGTCCTGATATTCTGTGCCCTGCACCACCAATGTCGCTACACAACCCACCCCCCCCAGATGTCTGTGGAATGTGACCCAGAAGCCATGGTGACCCTCTGGCTTACCGGCCGTGTCACGAGTCCGCAGCATTGCACTGTGTCCAGGTTAATAAAACTCACACTGCTGCCCATGTCAAACAGGCAGTTAGTCCTGTGCCCCTCCACCAGGATGTCCATCATTGACCTTGCAAGCTGGTGTGGGGCGCTTTGGTTGAGGGTTACGGAGGCCAGAGTTGAACTGCCGTCTTGGTGCCCGGTAAGCACCCATGGGTCAGGGGTGGGGCGAGGTGGCGCCGACAAAGATGGTCGCCCCCATCCAGGCAGGCAAGATGGCGGCCCCCATGCTTCACACGCGGCGCTGCCTGACCCCGCTTGTGGTTTAGACTTACAGACCTTGGCGAAATTGCCCTTCTTTCTGCAGCTGGAGCAGGTTGCTTCTCAGGCCGGGCAGCATTTTTGGGGGTGCTTTTTGAGTCCGCAGAAGTAACACTGTGCGGACCTGCGACTGGTAGCAGCTGTGGTCGGTTTCGGGGAGTTTGTGGACTCACGACTGGCAGCAGCCGAGGTTGATTCGCTCGCGGGTGGCGGGGTCTGCGGTGTCCACGCGACCGGTGAGGGATCGCGTGGCTGAACAGCGTCAGCGTTGTGCAGAGCAGCCTCCAGCGTGTCGGCCGTCTTGATCGCCGAGCGTAAAGTAAGCGGCATTTTCCAGCAGCCGCTGGTGCACGTACACTGACCTGATCCCTGTAACGAAAGCGTCTCGTACCAGGAGCTCCAGGTGCTGTTCCACTGTCAGTCCCTTGCAGTCGCAGGCCCGCAGGAGTGTCTGTAGGGCTCGGAGAAACTGCCCGCTCGACTCGTCAGTTCGCTGCCACCGCGTTGCCAAGCGATGTCTTGCGTAGACGGTGTTCACCAGCCGCAGGTACTGTCTTTTGAGGGCGTCCAGTGCCCCTTGGTAGGTCAGCAGGTCTCTGATAAGGGAGAATACTTTCGGACTGACTCTGGAAAGGAGGATTTTGTACATTGAGGCAGGCTCAGTCACTGGAATCGCTTGCAAGTATGATTGGAAGCATGCAAGCCAGAGTTCAAAGGCAAGAGCTGCTTCTGGAGCTTGAAGATCTAAGTCTAATTTTTCCGGACGTAAAATACTCTCCATGTTTTAAAACTTCCAGCCAATAAAACTGATGCACCGTCAATAAATCTCGGAGATGAGAGGCGATATATAGGCTTTTATTGGCTGGAAGAGAGAACAAGCAGCAAGTGACCACACACTACATCCTGGAGACTGAGGGCCTCAATCGCCTTTATACCGGGGTCTGTGGGAGGAGCCACAGGAGCAGTCAGCAGGGGTGGGGGGGGGAGGGTATGTCCAGACAGGTATGTATAGTTCACCACAGAATCACAGAGACTTCGGCAATTAAAATAAAACTAAAGTTTTCTAACAGAAATTAACAAGAAAAAAACTAACAAGAGCTCAGGAAAACTGAATCCTGATGAACTGAAATCACTGACGATACACGGAACTTGATCTGAGTTTCACCTGACAAGGAAATGCCCCCACCCCCACTCTCCTTCACCATTTCCCATCCTCTTTTCCCTCTCTCACCTTATCTCCTTGCCCACCCATCACCTCTCTCTGATGCTCGTCCCCACTTTTATTTCTTCCATGGCCTTCTGTCTCTTTTGCCAAATTACTTCCCAGCTCATTACTTCATCCCCTCCCCCTTCAGCCTTCACCTATCACCTTGTGTTTCTCTCTCCCCTCCGCAGCTCCCCAGCTTTCTTCCTCCAGTCCTGTTGAAAGGTTTCAGCCCGAAACGTATACCGTACTCTTTGCCTGGCCTGCTGAGTTCCTCCAGCATTTTGTGTGTGTTGCTCGGATTTCCAGCATCTGCAGACTTTCTCTTGTTTAGGAACCACAATGACCGAACAGCGAGAGACTGGCATGCCCCCCTGAAGCACACCCTGGAGCACATAGGAGTTACGGACATTGAAAATATTCTGCAATTAAAATATCCCAAATTAAAAGAATAGTGATAAATAGAGAGAGTTTAACAATCTTCCCAGGATCCCAAATGAGACAGCTGCAAAACGAAGTGAAAAATCAGAGCTCGTGACAATGCAAACAATAAAAGGTAAACAATCCAAGGACAAAGCACATGCATGAGGTGACATCGAGAAAAAAGCAGTCCACATACCAACCGACGAAAAGAAATTGTTTTAAAGATTACCCTTGTATGTGACAGATACACTTAGTGGCCACTTTATTAGGTACAATAAGTCAACTGGTTGAGCGGTGTTGCACTATTAACCTTGCACCCAACTTCAGGAAGAGCAGGAAATTGTTTGACTACAGGAAAAAGTCTAGGGAGCACACACCAGTCCTCAGTGAGGGATCAGCAGCGGAAAGGGTGACCAGTTTCAAGTTCCTGGGTGTCAACGTCCCTGCACATCATATCAATGCGATTATGAAGAAGGCCTACCAGTGGCTATACTTCGTTAGGGGTTTGAAGAGATTTGTTATGTCACAATAGACTCTGGCAAATTTCTACCTATGTTTCGTGGAGAGCATTCTAACTGGTTGCATCCACTATCTGGTACGGAAGGGCCAGTGTACAGGATCAGGGAAAGTTGCAGAGGGTTGCAAACTCAGCCAGCTCCATTGTAGCCTCCTCAGTGTCAAAGGCCGTCTACTAAAGCTGACTTCGGAAAGCCAGCATCCATCATTAAGGACCCCCATCACTAAGAACGTGCTCATTTCTTATTATTGTCATCAAAGAGCCTGAAGACATACACTTGACTTTTTAGGGACAACTTTTTCCCTTCCACCATCGGATTTCTGAACAGTCAGTGAAACAACACATACATGTTGCCTCATTAGTTTTGCTCTCTTTTTGCACTGCTTATTTATTTTTTATATATATTATTACAATTTACAGCATTTTTATGTATTGCATTGTATTGCTGTTGCAAAATAGCAAACTTCATGACATGTGCCTGACATGTTAAATTGATTCAGATTCTGAATAAATATAAATACATAAGGTAAATAGATTGTATATCCATAAAGTGACGCTAGGCACAGGAGTGTCTGTACATTAGCTGACTCAGAGGAAATGATAAAGTGGTGGTGATGTGGAGTGTGGAGGATTGGGTTAGTGTGTGGAAGTGTTGATCAGTCTTACTGCTTACTGTGTTTGAGGCTGCTGGTCCTGGTGTGGATGCCATGTAGCCTTCTCCCAGGTGGGAGTGGTATAAACTGTCCATGGACTAGGTGGGTGGGATCCTACAAGAGGTTACTGGCACCTTTCTGTGTATATGTCCTTGCTAGCTGGTGCTGGTGATGCTTCTGCAGTTTTGACTACTAATTCTAGAGCCGTCCTGTCTGCCACAATGTAGTTTCTGTACCATGCAGTGATGCAGCTTGTTAGAATGTTCTCTACTATGCATATGCAGAGTGGAATGAATGTAGATGCACATAGCCCAGCTCTCTTCAGCCTCCTCAGAAAGTAGTGGTGTTGGTGAGCTTTCTTGACTGTATGATATGTTGCGGGACCACGAGAGGTTGTGTGTGATGCGCTCTCCTAGGAGTTTGCCACTGATGTAAAGATGGGTGCGAATGGTGTGACTTCTGCTGAAGCAGCTAATCAGCTCCCTTATCTGGTTGACACTGAGGAAGAGGTTGTTTGCCTGCCACCAGGCCTCGAGATCTTCCACGTCCTCCTTGCAGGCCATCTCATCATTGTTGGTGATGAACCCCACCACTGTCGTGTCTTCGCTGAACTTGACAATGTGATTATTCGGGCGTTTGGCTGTATAGTCGTGTGTGAGTTGAGTGTACAGCAGTGGGTGCAGTCCACGTCAAAGACTGACGGGGAGGGAGATGCAGTTGTCCATCCTGACTTTCTGAGGTCTGTTCATTAGGAAGTCCAACTCCCAGTCCTCGCCCTATCTCTAGCACCTGATTGTCTATCTGCAATGCACTTCCTCTGTAACCACAACACTATGTTCAGGATTCTGTTGTTGCTTTTCCTTTGTAAGACCTTAAAGTACTTATGTTTTTAAATTACCTGTATGGGCAGCTATGCAAAATGAAGCTTTTCACTGTATCTTGGTACACGTGACTATAAATCGACACCAATGTATAAGAAAAGGTGAGTGGTGGAATATTTTATAAGGGCTTTGTTAAACACAGAGTTCTTTGTTTTGGTTCTGCAAAGTAACAATGAACTGAATGCTTTTCAATTAAATTTTATTTTATCAGGTATAAATGAAACCAAAGTTATGTTGGCCTTCGAAGGCTGTTAATTTTATGTTTGCACTCATGATACCACAAATGACTCATTGGAGAATTTATTTAATAAAGCAAAATTTAAGCAAGTGGCTGTTAATTAGTTTCAAACCTGTTCAAGCTGTACTTCTGCAAAAACTGTCAGATTTGGCACACTTCCAATAAACCTAGAGTTGTGCTTTAATCTCTGTCATCAAATTGAAGAAAATAGGACAGCAAATCTAGGTAAATAATTATATTTTTGTCGGAAAACAATTCTGTTTTAGTGATCCCATGGTGATACCTATGACTGGGGAGTGAAACTGGATACTGTCAAAATGAAGTGGGAATAGAGACCAACCCCGGTGGTAAATAATGTTGGTCCTTGGTCTTCAATTAAAGTGGTGCAGGATTTTGTCTGGGAAAGAAATTGTTTCATGGTCTGCTGTGTGGTCAGTGGTGATATTCTGTTAACATCAGAAAATAAATAAAATATTTTGGAAGGGGAAGGAAATTTAAAGGAAGATGCATTCAGAAGAGTGTAATAGTCAATTGAGAGAGGGTGGGTTGGAACCTGAGAAAATGTGGAACAGCTGGTGATTTGGAAGCAAACAGTATTTAGATTAGAGTGGAAGAGTGAACAGTTGTGGGAAATTGGTGAATGGAGGCTGTGGAGCAGAAAGTGTGTTGTCATTTAGATAAAAGTTGGAAGTCAACAGGGTGATGTTGGTTTGGAGAAAGGAGGCCACAGATCTGGAGAGAGAGTTGGATTGGTGAGTATTCAGTTGAGTGAGAGGTGGTAAGGGAAGTGAGATCTATGTTTGCACTCATGATACCACAAATGACTCATTGGAGAATTTATTTAATAAAGCAAAATTTAAGCAAGTGACTGTTAATCAGTTTCAAACAGGTGGGGCAATGATCAGGAGGGTAAAAAAAAAGCAGGAGTTGTGGGAGGAGACTGATTTTGCACTGGGATGGTGGGTTATTTCTATCTCTCACAAGTTTTGACTTGGTCTGAATTTCCAGAATTCACTACTCTTTAAATGGAGTGAAAGTGAGATGTAATCAGTTACATTAAAAATATGTAAATCACATCATCAAATGAATTAGGTCAAATTTAACTGCCAGAACTTAGCCTACATTTCTCTCAGTTGGAAAGAAAATACAAAGTTTGCTTTTATAGGTGTGGTATTCAATATAAACTTTGACCTGCCAATCAGGTGACTAATTTATGGAGGATAGCACCCATTGCTCTGTTTCTCTGGTGAGATATTCTGTGAAGTCTGAGCTGATGTATGTTTGTTATTATGATAAGATTTGACCTTTATCTTGAAGTTTCCACTGTTCTCAGCTCTATCTGCAACATGCCCACGTTATCCTTGAAGGAAAAGATAGGTTTGCTTTTTTCTTGAATAGTCTCATTTCTTTTGCCATTGTAGTTTTAGAACATGACTGATGTCTTTGGTTGAAAGTGTATGTGTGTGCACAACTGGTATTTCACAACATATTTTATTGTTTAATATTTCTTTAGGGTAAAAGTGATGTAAAAGGTGATTAATAATTTCAGTACATTACAAGTATTATTCAAGGAAATGATTTAATTTTGAGTTGTTTTAAAAAATTTCAATCCCAATTCCAATTACATAAAGCAAATTATAGTGGATTCAGGTTAATAGTCAAACGATTAATCAGGGCAGCCTCTTTTATGGGACAATTCTTTTTATAAAAAATAAAAACAAATTGAGAAAATAGCCGTGATTCCCTTCACTTATTTGGGACATTATGACACATAATTAGGACAGAATGCTGTTGCTAAGCAGTTTCTAACTAGTATCAATTGTGTGAACATGTGTGGCCATTAGACATGATACCAAGCTTGAAGTAAGAAGTTTTTGTTTTAGATGGCATCATTTGTGTTCAAAAGCAGTGATTTTTTTTTGGGTCACTGATAGTTGATGAGAGATAAGCAGTAAGACAATTTGGAACTGCTTTGCTCACTGCAGTTTCAAGAATTCAGGCTTAGAGATGCCAGAAACAACTGGGAGTGAAAATGAAATGATTTCACTATTTCAACAAGTTAGGAGCTAAGAAGAATTCAAAGACACTGACAATCATCTTGAATGTTACATTGAAAATGAAGATTTGGAGGATGCACTAGAATGCATTGTATAAAGGTACATTATCCACACTAGGTGTCTGCTGATTTCCTTCATGCAGTTAATTAAGAGCACACAGTAGTGTTTGTTTATTTTGTTGTATCCAACAATGACACTGAACTTGTGCAGGAGAGTTTTTAAAGTGAAAAAGCTTGCCACTCTCTCGACCTTTGGAAGTCTGGGTCCAGTGTACAAGTGGTTGTCACAAGCGGGTATCTTCCTTGGTTGCAGTGAATAACCATGACTTCTCCTGTGCCCTGTCATGCTCTTCACTCTCTACAAAATGTTGTAAAACCACCTTCTTGGCCATTGGATCTCTGTTAATCTCATCCAGCCGGTCTACTGGAGCTGACTTCACAGGGTGGAATGGGCATGTCCCTATTTCACTGGGTATGGGGCCACGCCAGCTGGTTTAGCTGGCCTGTCAAAACAGTGTACCTGTGTGTGGCCACTGTTGCATGGAAACACCTACTTGATGCCACAGGGGAGAGCTGTGTGTCCAGAGAGGACCAAAGGTGAGCAAGCTGTCCCAGAATGTATACAAAAAGCCTCTTCCCCAGAGGGTCTACCTCTCACGGCATTAATTCCTCCGTTGATCACTACTAGGAACTAATACACAGTTTTATAGTACTGTAGTAGCATTGGTAGTATTCTACTTTGTACTGTATTTCATTTAAATACATAATTTATTAGTTAAATGGTAGTTTGTATTTGTTATACGTTTTTAAATTATTTCTGTAATCAATGGAAGTGTACCAGTTCACAGAAATGGAGGGAGTTTGGATGGAAAAACTTGATAAGATATTTTATTACACCCTCTCAGAAATCCCATTATGATAGTAACCCTGTTTGCTGGAGAAATTGTGGAAATCAAATGCAAATTATTATCATATTTTTTGAGACTGCCCTGTTATCAAAGACTATTGGAGGGGGATACACAATGCCCTACAAGACATCTTTAAATGTGAAATACCCTTGGAGAGTAAGACCATATATTTTGGATATATACCTCAAGAATGGTTGAAAAGCGATAAATATTTAATGAATATACTGTTGGTGGCTGGTAAAAAGACTCTTACTAGGAAATGGTTGTTGCAGGAGAGCCCAACTTTAAATGCATGGATGGAAATTACAAGGGACATTTACAAAATGGAGAAGATAACAGCATCTGTTAATCATAAGCTGGAATAATTCGATTCATACTGGGGAAAAATGGTTTAACTACATAATGCCTCATAGGCCTGATTTTATTCTCACAAATCAATGAATATGTTTTTTAAAAAAATCACTCCCTACTTGTACATAGTTCTTCCTTTTGCTTGTTTTTTTTCTCCACTCTTTTCTATAAGTGTATACCCCAGATAAATACTATGTGGAGATTTGTAACATATATGATTATATGATATATATGCACAATGTCTGAAATACATCTTATGGAAATGTTTGATGATGAACTTCAATTAAAAAAAAATAAATTACAAAAAATAAATTATTTCTGTAAAATCTCATTTAATTGGGGCAGCTGCCTAATTGGGCCAAAATGTACTGGTCCCAATGTGTCCCTATTAACCAGAATCCACTGTAGTTGAATAACTGTACAAATTACATTTGTGTAGTAATGCCTTTTAGATGTTGTATAGATCTCAGTAATTCAAAGTAATGTGTTTGTCAAATGAATAGGGAAACTCTATTGTGTGAGCACTGCTTACATTTGTAATAAAATATGTTTTATTCCATGAGGTAGTTGAATCATTGAATGATGTTAGTTCTGAGTAGGCTTACACAAATGCCAGAATCTAGCCAAAATAGTTCATTGTCACCATTGTGGCTAAAACTGAAAGTGCATAACATCAAAACATGCAATAGTGCTTTGGGTATGTCCACTCAAATTACTGCTTTAGCCATGTTAAATCTTCCTTGTTCAATGCAAGTGTACATCCTATTTCATTCAATAAGTTGGTCTTTTCTCAGTTTGCTGCACCTCTTCTTTGGCTACTTATGCGGACAAATCTTGAAGGGAAAAATCCACTTCAAAGCAGTTAATGAAGCCTAAGGTTCTAGGTAGATGCAACTAGGAACCATATTATAGTCAACCATTAAATTAGAAAATGTAAGTTAATAATCAGGGTATCAGCTCCCTAGCAGGTTAATTTGATCAGAAATCTCCCTTCTAATCATTGTAAGCCAGGGCATTATACTCATCTACAAATTTAAACACTGAGTTGTTTCAGCTGTGGCAGACGGTACTGAAGTGTATCTGGAGGGATTTTCTGGATTTTGCTCTGCCAGAAACCAATCTGGCCTCCAAATGAGCTCTCAGGATTTAAACTTGCCATAACTTGTTTCATTCTAAAATGGAAGAAAGAATGTCGAACAGAATGTTTCCCTGAACAGTTGAAATCCATTGCCTGAATGACAGTTGTATTTTTGCCACTTCCTTTTTCATTGCTTTGCTTGATTCTGTGATCTGTTTCGAAATGTCCCTCTGTCTCCATGATTGATGTAAAGGCCACAGTAACCAGAAAGCAGTTCAATTGTTTCAGGGTCCAGAGGCAGCCATTAACTGCAGAGCTGTCATGAGCAACAGAACAAAGTGCAAAGACAATTATGGATATAGTAATTGAAAGGTCAACAAATTAGATAATCCTGTCAACAAAGTTGAGAACTGTTGGATTTTATCGAAAAGCACGCCTTCCTAAAGTATGCAGTACCATAAACCTACATTGTTTTCATAGTCCTTTCCACTGGAGATTCAATGAATGAAAAATGTTTTGGCTTCCTCTGACCCTAATACTATTGTGACTATAAATGTCAGTTATACTACATTGAATTCTATTGACCTGAAAGGATATGACTATATGCATAATATTTGGGTTGAGTTGGGTTAATGTAATGTCAGATCATTTTAATTCAGCTTGGTTTGTGTTGGCCTGGGTCAGTGCATTATCCAGATTGGTTTTGCTCTGTGTTAAAGGCTATTCGGGGTGTAAAGGGTGTCCAAGGAGGGGTAGCATCTCTGTTGAAGGGGCTTGTCATGTCCATTCCAGGACAACTCCCTCAAATTTGGTCCCCGCCAGACACTTGGCTCTCATCTGTGACTCCAAGTGGCTGTTTGCACGTGATAGTGGCCACATCACTTCGACAGGCAGGCTAAACCAGATGAGGGTACCTGGCGGCCTCATGCCCTGGTAAAATGGGGACATGCCTGTCCTAGCCTGCAAAGCCATTTCCGGTGGACTAGGCAGATGAGATATAGAGTGAGATCCAGAGGCTAGGAAGGTGCTACTGCAACACTCCGTGGAAAGTGAAGGGTATGTCAAACCACAGAAGATACCATGGTCATCCACTGCAATCATGGATGACCTCAGTTTGAGGCGCTTGTTCATACCACTGGACCCGGACTTCTGAGATTGAAAGAGTGGATGGGCTTTTCCACTTTAAAGGCTCTTCCCCCCCCCCCCCCCCAACACACACAGGTTTCCTGTCATCATTGGACATGATAGACAGCCACCAAAGGCCATTCTATCACCAAAGCCACTTTATTGTCTCCTCCGCATCTAAGGCCCATTTTGTGTAGACTTCCAGCATGTTTCCCATTCGGAGTATAAGTCACCTGACTCTGCGATAGCCTCCTCTCATGGGTCCAGCTGGCAGAGCAGAGCAGCAAAAGTTCATACCAAAACCAATTACCTCCATTAGAATTTAAAAAAATAAAATCTCTCCACTTTTGTCAGATTCACTGACTATGAAGGTGACATTGCAGGAGGTACGTTAGGGAGAAATTCTAAGTTTTAGATGTGTTTACAACCAAAAACAAATGATGACAGTTTTATTGTAAGGCTAAGCCTTCTTGAAATAACTACACTTAAATCCCAGGAAATGCAGAACAGTAAGTATATATAATTGAATGGGTTTCTTGTGTGAAAAATTTTATTTCCTGTTATTTAATTGAATTTCAACATGTGCAGCTGAAAATTGCCAGTTTCAGCCATGGTAGCAATCTCTTGGGGTTGGAGGTAATGTTGGTATGTATGGCAGAGATTTCAGGATTGACATCTATTTTGTACAAGTGATTGTGTTATATTCTGTTGGGGATAAAGAAATAGAGCTTACCAATATAATTATCTGCACTTTCACAGAATGGATGCAGGACAGTCCTGCTACAGGTGGAGATGTTATAAACTTTTCCTTGGGTTTATTGTTGATGTTATTCCTGTTTGTAGACTAGCACAAATGTTCATAATGTTGGCTCACAAAAAGGCAAGCTGCAACTTAAAGTGATATTTCAGTGACTGCAGCTGAGTAATTAGTCCAAAACCAGTCCTGAATTCAGAATCAGAACATTTGTGTGAATGTATTTTTATTGAACCATGCTGACAGTATTCTTATGAACTTGAAGAAATTAGATACAGTTGAGATGAATTTCAATAAAGTTGTTTTTTTTACTCCCAACAGCAAGGCCAGCATTTACTGCCCATCGATTGAGAAGATGGTGGTGAGCCATTACCTTGAAATGCTGGGTTCCTTCTGGTGAAGACACACAGTGGTGTTGTCAGACAAGGGCATTCAACAATGAAGTGACATTGATATACAGTTTATGAAAGGAAATCAATCTGTGGATTATAGAGGAATCTGAAAATATTGATGTTCTTTTATCGCTGCTTGTTTCTTCCATGGGGGTAGAGAACGTGGGCTTGTGAAATGAGACTGAAGAAATCTGGGGAGTCCCTCTAGAAAATAATTCAAACAACGGCGGCTGTACTTTAGTGGAGGAAATGGGTGTTGGGTGGTTGATGTGGTGCCAATCAAGTTGTCTTCATCCTGGATGGAGAGGATCTTCTCAAGTGCTCCTACAGTTTGGTCCACCCAAGCAGGTGAAGGGTATTCTATTATTCTCTGGTAGGTGCATTGGAAAGAACTTTGGTGGCAAGTGAATAATTATTCATTGCAATCTACCCAGCATCTGATGTACTCTTTAATCCATTGTTTTTGTGTGGGCAATCCAGTTGAGTTTCTGAACAATACTGGCGTACAGGATAGTAGATGGTAGGAGTCTGACATTGAGGGTGGCCTTGAATGTCTAGGGTAGATGGTTAGAGACCCGCTTTTTTTTTAAACGGATGGTCAGTACTTACATAGCATGAATGTTACCTGCCACCTATGAGCCTAAACCTCAGTTTGTCGAGATCTTGATGTGTGCAAGTGTGGTCCACTTCATTTTGGAGGAGCTGCAGATGAAATTTTCAGATGCAGCTGGCTGTCAAGAAGGCAAATGGAATGTTGGCCTTCATTGCTAGAGGGATTGAATTGAAGAGCAGGGAGGCTATGCTGCAACTGTACAGGGTACTGGTGAGCCCACACCTGGAGTACTACGTACAATTCTAGTCTCCTTACTTGAGGAAGGATATACTGGCTTTGGAGGTGGTGCAGAGGAGGTTCAAGTTGATTCCAGAGATGAGGGGGTTAGTCTATGAGGAGAGATTGAGTTGCTTGGGACTGTACTCGCTGGAATTTGGAGGGATGAGAAACATAAAATTATGAAAGGGATGAAAGTCATTTCCACTGGTAGGTGAGACTAGAACTAGTGAACATAGCTTCAAGATTTGGGGAGTAAATTTAGGTCTGAGATAAGGAGGAACTGCTTTTTCCAGAGTGGTGAATCTTCGGCATTCTCTGCCCAATGAAGCAGTGGAGACTTCCTCAGTAAGTATAGTTAAGACAAGGTTGGATTGATTTTTTGCATAGTAGGGGAATTAAGGGTTATGGTGAAAAGGAAGGTAGTTGAAGATGAGTCCATGGTAACAGCAACCATGATCTTATTGAATGGCGGAGCAGGCTCGATGGCCTGCTCCAACTCCTATTTCTTATGTTCTTATGAATTGAATAATGTTCATTCCCTCTTTTGATCTGACAATGAAAGATTATTGAAGAAGTAAGTGAAGATGGTTGATGCTGTGAAAAATTGTTGTAGTGATATCCTAGGGACGGGATGATTAACCTTCAACAAGCTCAGCCATTTGAAGATCTCAATCAAGAAACCAGTATCTGAAGATTATCCCTCAATCACCGACTTCCTATTTGAGACCCTCAAAATTTGGCAAACATGCAATTTGAGATGCCACTCTTGATGATTGACATTGAAGTCCTCCAGCCAGAGTCCATTATGTGACCTTGCTACTTTCAAGAACTGTTCAATACAGAGGAGAACTAAATTCTCATCACCAGGGAATATCACGAACACGAGAAAATCTGCAGATGCTGGAAATCCAAAGCACCACACACACAAAATACTGGAGGAACTCGGCAGGTCAGACAGCATCGTTTATAATCTGGGGGGCATCTGGTGGTATTGAGGTCGGCAGTAGGGATAGTGTTCTGAGGATGTCGGTGGCCACCAGTGTCGGAGATGGGTGACCTTCCGATCCTTGCTGGATGCACGGTAGGTGAAGAGCCAGTGACTGAAAGTGTGGATCTGGCAGAGGACAAAGTATCACACACAAGATGCTGAAGGAACTCAGCTGGCTAGGCAGCATCAGTTGTGTGTGTTACAGGGAATATACAAGTGATGTCAGGTGGAGGTTTCTTGACTGTGATTAATCTGATGCTGTGGGACTTTAAGGGAACTGGAATTAACTTTGAAGACTCTTCCTTCTTCCTGCCTGTAAACCATTATACCACCATCTCAGATGGTTTTGTCCTGCCTGTGGGACAGGATGTACCCAGGGACAGTAACTGACTCTGACACGTTGTCTGTAAAGTAGGATTCTGTGAGTGTTGGGATTTTGCTTGACTAGTCTGTGAAACATTTTAAATTGAGAACCAGTCCCTGAACCTTCACGTGGATAGATCTGGTGCCTAAATCAATGTCAGATGATTTACCTATTTTATCCATTATTTATTTTAACTTATGATACAATTAGTGCCCAATGTCACTTTAAGGGTTTAAAGTCATCTCTGTTGCTGCATATCTCGAGTCATAAGTCAGTCTGACTAAAAGTGTTACATTTTATATGACAATCCTGGGGGAGAGAAAAATTGTATGTCGTATTTTGATAAAATTAAATTCCACAAATGCCACAGTGACATTTGTATTTGCATCTTAACCATTGTTCCATATCTACACCCATACTTGGTAAGTTGCAGAGATTTTTTAAAAGATGTAATATGTGTAGAAAGTGCAGTGGGTGTACAGTGATGGATTTTAGGAACAAGATGGGGATTTTCTGAGATGATTAATGGCATGTTTAATTAGAAATTCAATTAAATTGATTAGTGAGTGAACATTGAAAGTACAGTGTTTTTTGGGGTAATATAGAATTACTTGTGCTCATGGTCTTGGATAAATAGCTAAAATCTATCGAAAGGGTTATTTGTTGAGTGATCTAAGGAGATGGGAGAATGAGTTGAAGAGTGCTATAGAATTTAATTCTGGAACTTCTGGAAAGGAAAGATTCATATCTGGATGGCCTTTATTGATTATAACCCACCATTTATTGCTGTCAGTAATTTCCGGATTGCTGCCTTTGCCATGTGCCAGAGAGGGTAGAATCAGGATGATTTGGCAGTTTAATGCGTGGCTGAAAAGCTGGTGCAGGGCTTCAGTTTCTTTGATCATCGGGATCTCTTCCGGGGGGAGATATGACCTGTTCAAAAGTGATGGGTTGCACCTGAACCTGAACACAATATTCTTGTGGGCAGGTTTGTGAGAGTTGTTGGGAGGGCTTAAACTAATTTAGCAGGGGTTTGGGAACTGGGGTGAATGGGGTTTCAGATGATAAAAAAGCAAAGATAGAGTACAGTCAGGAAGGGCAGGCATAATTGCCTCCAGCAGGGTGCATATCAGTGCCTTAGGGATGCAGAATCAAAAAGGGTAGCAAATACAGTACTCAGTGTTTTGTCTCAATACATGGAGTATAAGAATTAAGGTGGATGATCTGTTGAACTATTATAGGCTGTCAGGTATGATGTTGTGGCCATCACTGAATCGTGGCTGAAGGATGGTTGTAGTTGCGTGCTAAATATCCGAGGTTTCACATTTTATCAGAGGGATAGGAAAGTTGGCAGAGGGGGTGGCGTGGCTCTGCAGGTAAAGAATGACATCAAATCAGTAGAAAGATGTGACATAAGATCAGAAGTTGTTGAATCCTGGGTTGAGTTAAGAAATAGCAAGAGCAAAAGGACTCTGATGGCAGATATATACAGGCCTCCCAACAGTACCTGGGATGTAGCCCACAGATTACAACCTGAGATAGAAAAGGTTTGTCAAAGGGCAATGTTATGATAGTCATGAGAGATTTTGACATGGAAGTCGCTTGGGGAAATTCTGGGTTGCAAATGGATCTCAAGAGTGAGTTTGTTGAATGCCTTTGAGATTGTTAGAGCAGCTTGCTGCTGAGCCTACTAGGGGATTAGTCATACTGGATTGGTGTTATATAATGAACTGGAGGTGATTAGGGAACTTAAGGTAAAAGAATCCTTAGGAGGCAGTGATCACAAAATGATTAAGTTCAACTTGACATTTGATAGGGAGAAAGTAATGTCTAATGTATCGGTATTTCAGTGGAGTACAGATAATTACAGTGGTATGAGGGAGGAGTTGGCCAAAATAAATTGGAAGGAATTGCAGGCAGGGATGACAACAGAGAAGCAATGGTGTGAATTTCTGGGAAAAATGAGGAAGGTGCAGAATAGATATATTCCAAAAATGAAGAAATACTGAAATGGCAAAGTAGAACAACTGTGGCTGACAAGGAAAGTCAAAGTTAATGTAAAAGCAAAAGAAAGGGCATACAACAAAGCAAAAATTAGTGGAAAGACAGGATTGGGAAGCTATTAAAAACCTACAAAGAGCAAGTAAAAGAATCATTAGAAGGGAAAAGATGAAATGTGAAAGCAAACTAGCAAACATTATCAAAGTGGATAGTAAAATCTTTTTCAAGTATGCTTTTAAAAAAAAAAAATGAGAGTGGATATAGGACCACTAGAAAATGAGGTCAGAGAAATGTTAATGGAGGACAAGGAGATGGCAGATGAACTAAATGATATTTTGCATCAGTCTTCACTGTGGAAAGCACTAGCAGTATGCCTGATGCTGTAGCGTGTGAAGGAAGAGAAGTGGTTGCAGTTACTATTACAAGGGAAAAGGTGCTCAAAAATCTGAAAGATCTAAGAGTGCATTAGTCACCCAGACCAGATGAACTGCACCTAATGGTTCTGAAAGAGGTAGAGGTTGAAAGAGGTAAAGATTGTGTAGGCATTAGTAATGATCTTTCAAAAATCACTGGACTCTGATACGGTGCCAGAGGAGTGGAATATTGCAAATATAACTCCACTCTTTGAGAAAGGAGGAATGCAGCAGAAGGGAAATTATAGACCAATTATCCTGACATTACTGGTTGGGAAGTTGGAGTCAGTTGTTAAGTATGAAGTTATGGAGTACTTTGTGACAAAGGACAAGATAGGACAAAGTCAGCCTGATTTTCTAAAGGGAAAATCTTGCCTGACGATCTGTTGAAATTCTTTGAGAAGATTACATGTAGGATCGGTAAATGGGATGCAGTAGATGTTGGACATTTGAACTTTCAGAAGGCCTTTGACAGGTCCCACACTTGAGGCTACTTACTAAGTTAAGAGACCATGGTATTTCAGGAAAGTTACTGGCATGGTTGGAGCATTGTCTGATTGGTAGAGGCAGTGAGTGGGAATAAAAGGATCCTGTTTCTGGTTGGCTGCCATTGACTAATGGTGTTCTACAGGGGTCAATATTGGGACCACTTCTTTTTATGCTGTATATCAATGATTTAGATGATGGAGTAGAAGGCTTTGTTGCCAAGTTTGCAAATGATATGAAGATTGATGAAGAGGCAGGTAGTGTTGAGGAAACAGGTAGGATGCAGTTGGACTTAGACAGATTAGGAGAATGGGCAAGAGAGTGGAAATGAAATACGATGTTGGAAAATGCATGGTCTTGCACTTTGGTAGTAGAAATAAATGTGCAGACTATTTTCTAAATGAGGAGAAAATCCAAAAATTCTGAGAAGTAAAGGGGCTTAGGAGCCCCTAAGGCTAACTTGCAGGTGGAGTTGATGGTGAGGAAGTCAAATGCAATGTTAACATGAGGAAATCTGCAGATGCTGGAAATTCAAGCAACACACACAAAATCTGGTGGTTCCATTCATTTCAAAAGGTATAGAATACAAGTGCAGGGATGTGCTGCTGAGGGTTTATCAGGCACTGGTGATGCCTCACATTGAATATTGTGAACAGTTCTGGGCTCCTCATCTAAGAAAAGATGTGCTAGCATTGGAGAGGGTTCAGAGGAGGTTCACAAGGATGATTCCATAAATGAAAGGGTTATCATACAAGGAACATTTGATAGCTCTGGGTCTGTACTCACTGGAATTTAGAAGTATGAGGGAGGAGATCATTGAAACCTTTCGAATGTCAGAGCTTAATAGGTTTTTGATTGGACATAGCATCAAAGGTTACGGGGAGTAAGTTGGGGAGTGTGGCTGAGGTGGGTGGAAAAAGATCAGCCATGTTTACGTGGCACAGCAGACTCAATGGGCCAAATGGCCTAATTCTGCTCTCATGTCTTATGGACTTGTGATCTTATCATCCTTCAAAACTAATCAATAAATACTAAGTCCTGAGCCTCAATACACCCTTGTGCAATTGCATCCTGGATTTCCTCACTGGTAGACCCCAGTCAGTTGGGATTGGGAAAAACATCTCTTCCATAATCAGCATCATAGGGCCATGTACTTAGCCCCCTGCTCTACTTGCTTTATACTTGTGATTGTGTGGCTAAGCACAGCTCCAACACCAATTCAGGCTTGCTGCTGACACCATTGTTGTGGGCTATATCAAAAGTGGTTATGAATCAGCATACAAAAGGGGGGTTGAAAATTTGGCTGAGTGCTGTCATAACACCAGTGTCTCACTCAATGTCAACAAGACCAAGTAACTTATTGAAGACTTCAGGAGAGCGAAACCAGAGGTCCATGAGCCAGTCCTCATCAGAGGTGGAGCGGGTCAGTAACTTTAAATTCCTGGGTGTCACTATCTCAATGCAACTCAATGTCCTGGACCTAACATATAAATGTAATTGCAAAAAAAGCACGACAGCACCTCTTTCCTTAAAGGCTGCAGAGATTCAGCATGACATCAAAGACCTTGACAAACTTCTATAGATGTGTAGTGGAAAGTGTATTTACTGGCTGCATTACTGCCTGGTATGGGAACACTGATGCCATTGAACAGAAAATCCTACAAGAGGTAGTGGATTCAGCTCAGTAAATAATAGATTAAAAACCTCCCAACCATTGAGTACATCTACATGAAACACTGTCATAGGAAAGCAGCATCTATCATCAAAGATCCTCACCACCCAGGCTATGCTCTTTTCTCACTGCTGTCATTAGGCAGAAGGTACAAGAGCCTCAGGACTCTCACAACTACATTCAAGAACAGTTACTATCCCTCATCCATCAGGCTCTTGAATATAAGAGGATAATTACACTCATCTATTGAGATGCTCCCAGATTTAATGATCTCACTTTAAGGACTTCTTTTCTTGTTATTTCATGCTCTCATTATCTATTGTTATTTAATTATAGATGCATTTCAACAGTTGTCTTCTATGCTCTTGCTCTTTCATTGATCCTGTTTACAGTTACCATTCTTTTGAATTGCTGAGTATGCCTGCAGGGAAAGAATCTCAGGGTTGTATGTGGTGACTTGTATGTTCTCTGATAATAAATTGTACATTGAACCTTTTAAACTTTAATGTGAATCAATTGTTGTAAAAGAAAATAGCAGTAATAATTCCAATCTGAATGGAAACAGGATTCTATTGCTGTGGAAGATTAAAGGGATTTGACAGAACATTAAAAACACCACCACAAATTGATAAGATTATGAAAAATTCCAACTGTTTGTAGAGATTAATCCTCCATCACATGCTAAGTGCACAATGTAGCTGTGTATGCAGACAGACATCAAAGGAACTGAATTTCAGAACAGTACGCCATGACCATGTTACATTCAGCAGAAGAGGTCAAATTTGCATCACTTAAGTTTTATCATTCTATAGAAGAATTAGTGTCAACAAGGTGAAGAATGTAAGTAGATGGAAAACCTTAATCAGAGCATTGTGATGAATATACAAACAATAGAAAGGATATTAAAGCTTTAGAAAACATGCAACACAAATTTGATGGAAAGATGTTTGATATGAAGACAAACCAGAAAAAAACTGCAACTAAAAAGTACACAGAATGTGGGGCTGTTGTAAGGATGTTCATATTGAAGAGAAGATAAATCTTTACAGTCAGGAGATTGTTCCCTAAATACAGAAAAATTTAAAGCAAAGAACAACTACAACAATATTGTGAGCCTGTCCAACTCGCCCCAAGGTCAGAGGGAGAAATGATCAGATTGGAGGGAATGATGAAATAATATGAGTAAAGTAGGAAAAAATGATCAAACTATTTGCTCATACAAAAGTAAACATCCAAATACATTGGCAGGTCAATTAGTTTCCTTGTCATGGTTTCTAGATATTCTAATTGCTTAGTTTTAAAAAGAAGAGATTTGCATGTAGATTTAGCAAAAGAAATCTAACTACCAGAGGAACTTAGCAGATCAAGAAACATCTGAAGAAGCAGGGGGATATCCAGGATTGGGACTGTGAGTTTAGAGGAGACATAGCCAGTATATAGTCGGAGCACCATGGTTGCGTAACGGTTAGCACAACACCATCATAGATTGGAGTTTAGAGTTCAATTCTGGTGTCACTGAAAGAAGGTTTGTATGTTCTTCACGTGTGCTGGAGGGTTTCTTCCAGGTGCTCCGCTTTCATCCCACAGTGCAAAGGTGTACCAGTTAGAAGGTTAATTGGTCATTGTAATTTGTCCTGCTGTTAGGCTAGTGTTCTATCAGAATATCATGGGCGGCTTTGCTTGGTGGGTTGAAAAGGCCTGTTCCATTCTGTATCTCCAAATAAGTAAAAGGGTGAGAGGGAGGGGAAGGAGTGGAGACAGGAGCTGGTTGGCAATGAGTAAGGGCAACAATTGGGCTTCAGATTTTGGAATCTGGTATGTAAAGATGGTGATAAGTAGAATCAGGTTGGGGAGGGATGATGGTCAGATGGAACAGGATGGCGATGGAGTGATTTTTAGGTTTGGCACGTTTATGTTTAGCAAATGACTTCCGATCTCCAAACCTGAATGTAAATTGTAGATTTAATTTAAATGAACAATAGGTTCCTAAAAGCTGTGACTCACAGGCCAGACAATGATGATTAAATTTAATTTGGATGTCTATATTGTGGGTGCAAATCAGGAGATGTGAAGTTTGTGTTTAGTTTCAAAGAAGGCATTGTGGATGCATTGCAAATATAGAATTGTCCTTTGTTTTACGCATAAAATATCGAGCCTCACTTTGGGTCAATGAGGCATTTCCATCGAAAGCATCTCCATATGATGCCTGCTGTACCTTCTTTATTCCAATAAAGAAGCTGCTTTGTAGCCACGAGTACTTTTCTCCAGTGACTTCTGTCACGCAACAACACTTGGTGTCAGGAGTGGGACACCTTTGTGCAACGCAATGTGTGGCCAGTAATCTTAGCGGTATAAGTGGGTGAGTATTTTTACAAATAGTGTTCACACTTGGAATTCTTTGGGTCGGTGGTACAGGGGAACGTGAGGTATCACGAACACGGAGAGCTGAACTGGTAGATGTAAACAAGGCGTGCATGTGTGTTTATGTAAGAGACAAAACCTGTTAATTTGATGAGATGGAGCCCACAGTTGCAAAGGGTGGTTATTGAAAGTTCAGAATGCCAGGGGGGTGTATATACTTGTTCCGGGTGCTGCATTTTAGTATACGTGTTTTGCTAGTGTAATGCAAGAGGATTCAACAGGCATCATCAGTTTAGATGCCCATAAGTAGCAGACTGCAGAGTATTTACCCTGTGGTTTTAAGTGGGCACTGTTTAACTTGTATCTGTCATTTATATTTTGTGTAGTGTGGGAATTAATGAGGAGATACTTCAGGGAGATGCTTTACTCAGATATATCTGTCAGGATGGCATCTATTGAGGTCAGTCAACATTAGGTTGAGAACCCTGATGATCCAAGCCAGCCCTTGACTCTCATTACAATCATCCACAAGCCCCCCATCCTTGAGTTGCCCTTACTTAAAGCCTCAGGATAGTGGGGTGCCCTTTCAAAACAGATGCAGAGAAATTTCTTCAGCCAAAGGGTGGTGAATTTGTGAAATTTGTTGCCACATGCAGCTGTGGAGGCCAGTTCATTGGGTGTATTTAAGGCAGACGTTGATAGGTTCTTCATTGGACATGGCATCAAAGGTTATGTGGAGAAGGCCTGGAACTTGGGTTGAGGAGGAGATTTTAGAAAAAGCATCAGCTATGATTGAATGGCGGAGCAGACTCAATGGGCCAAATGGCCTAATTCTGCTCCTGTGTCTTATGTTCTTGTGTGGGAATTCAGAACTCTTGTACAAGCTTGAGAAAATACTTAAAATTCACCAGATGCACTTTAAAGATATACATGTGTTGTTAAAAGCAAAGTGCTTAAGGAATATGTGGAACAGTATGGCCCGGGGAGTGTGGGATCATACATGGGCAACTTCTGGGAATGCCAGCAATGAAGAGACATATTGCTCTTTTAAGGGGAAGTGAGGTAATGACTGGGAGTGGGGGGAGATGAGAGTAACTGAGGAATGATAATGGCAGTGATTCAAAGAGCTGATGAGACAGAACATATAAGGAGTGTATGAGGAGTATTTAGGGATGAATAATCTAGGGAGGGATGACCCAGTCTTCCTGAAAATGCTGAAGGAAGGCCTGAGCTCAGCCCACCAGGAAGTTGTACTGTGTCATGTAACACCATGGTCCTGAAAAAACGTTGTCTCATTATTACAATGTACTGTACCAGCAATTATGGTCAAAATGACAGAAGTGACTTGACGACTTCAGATTTAGATTTATATTTTGGTTGACCCACTCTGTAATAACTTTGTGGGCCGGTGAGTTAGGCCGAAGAAAGTGCAAGAGAAATCATAAAATGGCTACAGTGGATGCAGCTGCTGTGACAATACAGAGGGTTCATTTTGCGTGCTGGCAGCCAGGGCACAAAGGAAGGAACTGTTGGAATAGACGTGGGATAGTGAAGGAGTTGATGTGCTGCAGCTGTGCTGTGGCCTATCAGGGCATGGTTGGAGGCAGTGTCCAAAAAAAGAGGAAAGAAAAACAGGTGAACGTCACAGCAGACATGCAATCTCACTGTGTCCAAACTGTGTCCAGTCTGCCCAAACTGACTGTCGGTCAGTTCATGCAGCTGGTGAAGATGGCTTCAGTGTCAGCAAAAGATGTGGAGGTAGCCCCCACTGCCAATGCTGGTGATCCGTGGATGTACAGAACAGCATTGTCAGGGGGCTGGCAATGTGACTTGTTAGTGGACACAAGGGCATACACAAGGGCATTTGTATCGATAACTGACCTTCCCTTGCCAACAATCAATAAATGGCCTTCCCTGGCCATTTATATTACGGGTGTAGGAGGGAAAACAGTGAAAGCAGAAAGAAACGAGTCAGATATTTAAAATCGGCAGGGTGCAGCTTCCAGTTTATTTCTGTTTCTGTTCAAATGATGAGGGTTCTATCCTTGGAATAGATATCCTAAGGGAAGCAGAGACTATTATGGATTTGAGGAAGGGAGAAATAATATGGACAAGTCAGGGGCAGCGAACATGTACCGCCAATAGAATACACAAACTGGCTAGCATAGCTGCAACTTCCCTGATCATCAGGGTCTGGAGCCAGGATGGTGTCAGCAGTTCCCAGCAGTGTGGGCTAGACAAAAGCAAGACTGTGGCCGAGTAAAGATAAACCCGATTAAAACAGAGGGGGAGGCACACGAGTGCCAAATGGAAATAGAGCAGGAAGAAGATATTGGTGTGAAGGAAACGTTTCCGGAAGGAGAAGCAGGGGAACTATTTACAGATGGGTCTTGGAGGCACACAGACAGGAAGCCATAGATGGGGTGGGCTGTGGTGAAGGAAACAGGTGAAGAATTAGCTTCAGGAGCTCTGCCAGAGGTCTGCTCAGCTCAGCTGGTGGAACTAGTGGCCCTGATAGAAGCACTGAACTACAGTAAAGGCAGACAAGCAAATATACATCCAGACAACCGGTATTTCTTCAAGGTGGTGAATGACTATTTGATGGCATGGGCACGACGAGGATTTGAATCCTCAACAGGGGCAGGTATTCAGCACGGGCACTTAATATACCAACTGCTGGAAGCAGAGAGTCTGCCAGCAGAGGTGGCAGTAATTAAGGTAAAAGCTTGCCAGAAAAGGAAGAGTAAGGAACAGAAAGGAAATGAGCGGGCGGGCGTTTCTGTGAAGAAGGCAGCAGAGCAGCAAGAGCCAGTTCAAATTGCAGGTATACAGGAAGAAACGATGGAAGCCAGTTTAGTAAAATCATATTAAGAGGAGAAGATGAAATGGGGGAGAAAGGGAGCAAAGGAGGGTCCGGATAGGCGCTGGAGACACTGGGAGGAAGGAGTCATGGTGGTGCCACCATGTATTAGGCAGATGCTACTATAGTTTTATCAGGCATGGAGCGATGCATCAGGGAAGGCACACAATGATCACAACACGCCAGCAGGACTGGTGGTGGCCAGGAATGGGCGGGGATGTTGAGAAATTCTGCCATTTGGGCCCCGCATAACCCTGGTAAGAGCATAAAGCTACTGCTGGCAAACCGGTCATGGCTGGGAGGACCCTGAGAAAACATCCGTTTGGACTTCACGGGGGCCCCCACCAAAACACAGGGGGAAAGATACTGTTGAGTAGTCATGGACTGGGTGGGTAGAGGCTTTCCCAGCAAGAGACTGCACCTGCAGCACTGCTGCTCGGATTCTAGTTCAGGAATTCCTCCCAAGGTGGGGAACCCTGATCCAGGTGGACTCGGATCAGGGAGCACACATCACAGGGAAAGTGAGGGAAATTCGACAACGATTCCACGTACCCTACCATCCTCTGAGTTCAGGAATGGTAGAAAGAATGAAGTGAACAATCAGGAACGCCTTAGCCAAAGCTATGGCTGAGGCGGGAAAGACATGGGTTGATGTATTATCAGGAATCCTGATGAGATTACGAGCAACCCCAACCTGCACACTGGGTCTCAGTATGTGAAAGGCCTTTGCAACTAACTTAAAGTGTTGAAGGACCGAGCAAAACAACAACAACAGCATGTTGCTGATCAGAGAGAGCCAGAGGGAAAGGAGGTAGACCTCCCACAGCCAGGTGACCATGTCATAGTGAGGGTGCTGCCTCAGGGTTTGCTCCCCAATGGATAGGACCAAGATGGTACTTTTAATAAGTGACACTTGCGTCTGTGTGCAAGCAGCAGTGGAAACACTGCACTCAGGTTAAACCATTCGACTCGCCTTCTTGTTGCTCCCACAGACAGAGTGGGGCATTAAGTGTATCCAGTAACCATGTGATTTCAGAGAACCTCTGAGATGAACACCAGCCGGCCACACCAGGCCTGACCACAGTTGATGAAAACACACCTATAGGAAACACAAAGGCAGAAGACACAGAGTGTGAAGTGTGATGGTGACGGTACCCTGTAATGAAGACTGGTTGATGAAGGTAGATGATTAGCTGAATAGCATAGAACAGAAAAGATAGTGAGGAAAGTAGATGGGGAGGGATTGAAGTTAAAGCAGAGACAGCAGGTTCCACAACTTCGATAACATGAAAGACTAAGAAAGATTGCATATGCCATCTGATTGGGGAGTGAATACAAATGAGCTGGGCCCTTTCAGCAGTCGGGCAAGTGATTGACTGGACAATTTGGAAGGAGCTGCCACTGGGAAGAGGTCCTTGCAGCCATTCAACCCCTTTCTGAGAGGGCCTGTGAATCTGATGCACTTTCCTTGCTGGAACACCTGTTGGGGAGGGAGAGGGAGAGGGAGGGAGAGGGAGAGGGAGAGATATCTAGCTACCAGAGAATGAAGGAGCAAAGATAAGGAATGTAATTAAGTTGCAATCGGCCAGCGGGGGAAGAGCCAACAGGCATATGAACAAAGCTGCGTTTCTAAGGATTGTACAAATGACTTCTCAGCCACCAATCTTCTGAATTTAAGTTGTAGATTTAATTTAAATGAATAGGTTCCTAAAAGCTGCAAATCACAGACCAGACAATGCTGATTAAAATTCTTTTGGATGTCTGTGGTGTGGTTGACAATCAGAAGGTGTGAAGTTTGTGCTTAGTTTCAAAGAAACCATTGTGGATGTATTGTAAATATGGAATTGTCCTTTGATGTTTAGCACATAAAATATCGAGCCCATGTTAGGCCAGTGAGACCTTATGACCAAAGCATCTGCATTTGATGCCTGCTGTATCTTGTTTTGTCAAATAAAGAAGCTGCTTCATAACTACCAGTACTTTTCTCTGGTGACTTCAGTCATCCAACAACAGTTGGGATAAGTAGAATCAGGTTAGGGAAGGATAATTGTCAGCTGGAACAACTGGAGGAAGGTGCTGGTGAAGAACTGGTAGAACCAGGTGGGTGGGTAAGAATGAAAGTGGGTAATGATGGCGTGGGGGTTGTGTGTGTTTGGAAGGAAGTAGTGAGAGAACCGGGGTGAAACAGAATGAGGGAGAAATGGACATGGGATGTGGGTTACCTTAAATTATAAAATTCAGCATTCATACCTCTGGGTTGTAGACTGCTCAGTTGGAATATGAGGTGCTGTTTTTGACAGACAGACAGACAGACATACTTTATTGATCCCGAGGGAAATTAGGTTTTGTTACACCAATCAAGAATAGAGTAGAAATATAGCAAAATAAAAACCAAAAATAATTAAATAAGTAAATAATGCCAAGTGGAAATAAGTCCAGGACCAGCCTATTGGCTCAGGGTGTCTGACACTCTGAGGGAGGAGTTGTAAAGTTTGATGGCCACAGGCAGGAATGACTTCCTATGATGCTCAGTGTTGCATCTCGGTGGAATGAGTCTTTGGCTGAATGTACTCCTGTGCCTAACCAGTACATTATGGAGTGGATGGGAGTCATTGTCCAAGATGGCATGCAACTTGGACAGCATCCTCTTTTCAAACACCACCATCAGAGAGTCCAGTTCCACACCAACAACATCACTGGCCTTACGAATGAGTTTGTTAATTCTGTTGGTGTCTGCTACCCTCAGCCTGCTGCCCAGCACACAACAGCAAACATGATAGCACTGGCCACCACAGACTCGTAGAACATCCTCAGCATCGCCCGGCAGATGTTAAAAGACCTCAGTCTCCTCAGGAAATAGAGACGGCTCTGACCCTTCTTGTAGACAGCCTCAGTGTTCTTTGACCAGTCCAGTTTATTATCAATTCATATCCCCAGGTACTTGTAATCCTCCACCATGTCCACACTGACCCCTTGGATGGAAACAGGAGTCACCGGTGCCTTAGCCCTCCTCAGGTCCACCACCAGCTCCTTAGTCTTTTCCACATTAAGCTGCAGGTGATTCTGCTCGCACCATTTCTAGCCTGTATTTAGCCATATCCCGGTTGTGGACAAAGCTGAGGACATGCAGGATGGTGAGGGAAAGGCGTTTTCAAATGACATTGGACAAAGAGCACAATATTTCCATTGTGGACAAAATACAGGTGAGTGGAAAAACATTCACTGATCTATGCTTGGTCTCACATCATGAGCACTAAATGTTAGGGACATGTTTGGAAGAGGTGCCTGTGAATCTCTGATTCGGTTCCCAGACAAAGATGCAAAGTAATAAACATTGCATCTCCTACAGTTGCAGTGGAAAGTACCAGGGTACAGGAAGGGCAGTGGGGAAGGATAAGTTGATCATGGACGCGGAGAAAGTGTGTGGTTCCTGTGGAAAATAGAAACAGTGGGGGGGGGGGGGGGGGGGGGGAAGACATGACTGGTGATGAGATTGTGTAGCAGCTGGTGATAATTTTAACAAATCTTTTTGTTTCTGAATGTGTACATCTTACCGTGTATGCTCCAACTCTAGTCATCATACTGTTAGCATTATTCATATATTTAAAAACTGAATTGAAAACCCCAAGAAATATCAGTCTGACTTGAAAAGGTATAAGTAACATCATCATTTAGCCTTGCAGGTCACACGCAAGTGGGTTACTATGGGGATCCATCTGGTCTCTCCTGCTCTCCTTCCGGAATGGGTAAGCAGCTGTGTAGATCTGAGTTCAAGAATGACAGTGCTTTCTTTCGCTGACTTCGTTGAATAGTGTTGATCCTGACTCTGCTACTGAGGCAGGAGGTGGTTCTAAAGCTTCTAACAAAGAACCTGATGCAGCTTCTTCCTTCTTTTGACTGCATTTATAATCATTTTCAAGTCGACCTTTTGCATTGGGTTGAAAGGTGATTTGTGAGAATATGCAAAACTAAATCTTATTCCACACCAATATTTTTTTCATAGTCAACTACTAGTGAACTATGAGCATAACATAATGTAAGTTACCCTTATATGTTGTTAGGGTTTGTGGAAATAAGATGTTTTGCATTTGTCCAGTTCTTTATTCTCTCCTATGCACACACAACTCTCATAATTAAATGTCTTTGGCTCAGCAGCTGAAGGAAAACTTGTCCTTCGTTCTCATGTTGACATAGTATTCTAAGCAAACAGGGCTGGGTGGGTTGGAGGGTGTACTTTAGGTGCAGTTAGTGGTGGTGGAGGGAAGGGTAATCAGAGCAATTTCCCCCCTCCCCTCCCCTTCCCTTGTACAGCAAACGTGTGTGTGTGTATATCTATATATAATATTATAGTCCTCACCCACCAAAGGAAAAGCAATCGAGTTTACATTCCTGTGTAGGGTCCTGCCATTGTCAGTACCAGACTTTATTGGTGATGATGGAAAGCAAAGCACTGGTAATACACCAAATATTTCGAGTCCATTCTACTTCTCAGGTCTAAAATTCCCTGGTTCACTCTCACCTGCCACTTCCCAGATCTCTTTCCAGAGGGCACTGCGACATCCTACACTACTGAGAGTTTGTCTCCCTTGTGAGTTGGAATATATTTGCAAATTGTGTTTAGTTCCTATGGCTATCGCTTAGTTCACCTTGCATGTCAAAGAATAGTTGTAGTGACCATAATATTAATCACATCTGTAAGATCTGGTACAACAGTTTGGAGAAGGCCATTTTTTGATGTAAACACATGGGTGTTTAAGACAATGAATTGAATGCACCATCATAAAGTCAGCAAGTTTTGGGATGGATAGAGTAGAACTATATAAGATACTGAATGGTAAATTAAAGTTCATAATTCTGGATACATTAGACATAGAACAGTGCAGTGCAGGAACAGGCCATTCGGCCCATAACGTTGTGCTGACCTAGCTAATAAGGAAATCAAAAAACCCCAAAACTAATCCCTCCTACCTGCACCATGTCCATATCCCCCCATCTTCCTTACATCCATCTGCCTATCCAAACATCTCTTAAAAGCCTCCAATGCCCTTGCCTCTACCACCATACCAGCCAGGCAGCACATTCTAGACATCCACGACTTACCCTTCACATCCCCCTTGAACCTACCTCCTCTCACCTTCAATGCACACCCTCTGGGATTACACATTTCAGCCCTGGGAAATGCTCTCTCTCCACTCTATGCCTCTCATAATTGAGTAAACCTCCATCCATCTGCCATTTCTCTGGCCATGTCTACATCTGATCTATATCGCACTGTATTCTTTGCTAGTCTTCTACACTATCCACAACTCCACCAATCTTGGTTTCATCCGCAAACTTACTAACCCACCCATCTACATTTTTTATCCAGGTTATTTATATACATCACAAACAGCAGAGGTCCCAGCATAGATCTCCACTAAATACAGACCTCCAGCTCAAATAGTCCAATCAACAAGGTTTATTGGGTCCCAGATTTAAGTGCAATACCAGAATCTACTAATATCAGATTAATTAAGGAAATTATTTTTAAGGGACAAATACTTAGAAATAATACCAAAAATTACAAACATTCATAGGTCAGACTAATTCTAATATCAAAGTAACTTTTTTTCACCATGTGCTACCCTGGGATTCATTTTCCTGCAGACATTCACAGAACAAAGAAATAAAATAGCATCAGTGAAAATCTACATACAAATAATGACAAAGAACCAGTGTGCAAAAAAAAAACCCACAACCAATGTACACTATCAAATAAAACCAGAAAACGCCTGAATCACTCAGCAGGTCAGACAACATCTGCGGAAACAAGACAGTCCCAGTCAGTTAGAATGCTGATTGCAGCATTTCCTGTTTTTATAGAAATATTTTGAAGCCAAAAATGACCGTAAATTTTTAAAAAATCTATTTTGTACAATATCAGTATTTCACACGAAGTCCTCAGGTCGTATCTTATTGAGATCCGCGACATCCGAAAATTTAAAAGCATAATGCTATCTACATCAAAGCCTTGTGTACACGGACAAAGCCTTCAAAATGGATCAAGGTCCTTGTTGAAAGAAACGTTGTGAACCCAAGAGGAAACTTGAAAAAGGCGGGTTTTGAAAAAAGGGAGCAGGTGTCAACGGAGGTTTGGTTGATCGTCGGGTTTGGCAAAATGTTTGCAGACATTTCGACTCCAATCGAGAAGCCAAGGTGCGCTTTACCTCCTCGGAATGCCGGTTTCCCGTATTTACTCCTCCAGTGTCCGAATGGATTTTGATTAGACGCCGGAGTCTGGTTGGCTCCTTCAAAATTCCGCAGTGTTTCAGAGGGACTTTCATTCGGGACTGTAAGATTATCCGACGCTGGAAAGTCACTGACAGCGGAGATGTGGAGAAGGGCGGTGTTGGAGAAGAGTAGTTATCTCTACAGATTGTAAAGAATTTTAAAGGTCCAAAGTAACACAAACAAAATGCTGGAGAAACGCAGCTGGTCAGGCAGCATCTATGGAGAGAAATAAAAATTCCGACGTTTCTCGGCCCAGAACATCTGCTCTTTATTCCGCCCTGCTGTGTTTCTGTTAAATAAAGTCAGGTGATTAAATTGTGGGCTTGATATAATACGGAAAGTCAGAAGGTATGGAGAGTTGGGAACGACCGCGCGTCTCGGGAGACGAGGCAGGGGTGCGTGTGAAGATCGGACCGCAGCGACCGCGGTTGGCGGTTGAATGAAGTCGGTGTGGCTATGTGATAGGTTCATCCGCGGGTCAGGTGGGAGAACCCGGGCTTCTTTAATCAGAAATTCCAGAACATGAACTCAACACCCAAGCCGCAACCTGCAGGGGTTCCCAACCCTTGTTATGCCATTGAGCCCTATAAATCACCGAGGGGAAGGTGGACCCCAGCTTGGGAATGCTGCACTGTCCAACGCATTAAGCCAAACGATTTGATCCTAAACGCGATTTTTTAAAAAAACTAGTCATTTTAAAGAGAAGAACCAATGGTCTCCAGTGTCCGACTGTTATTTACCCTCACTCCATATTTCTATTTATCTGATCTTCATCATGAAATCGTTGTGCAAAACTTGACTACTACGATTCATGCATTATAAAAGCCACCAGCTACCCTTCAAAAGTACTTAATTGATAGTATTGGCGCGTTGGTTCGTCTTGAAAAGCAATGGAATTTGGGAGTGTTCCCAGAAAGTTTCAGCATTCCGAAATTCCTCCAAGTAAATCTAGCGCGGATTTAAATGGGAGGTATTTCTTGCTTTCACAATAGTTTTAATAATTATTCATCAAAACCCAGCCCAAGTAGAGATTGTATCGGTTTCCGTCTGAAACACGTCAATTGATGAGAGGCTAAAGGTCAGCGAGACTGAAACTGACGGGATCCCTGCTGGCCGATCTGATTGGGAACGGGAAGTGGCCGTGGATTTGACAGTGGTGCCGCTGCCGACTTATTGCTGAAGTTGATGGCGACATCGCGAGGAGAGGGAACTCGTCGTCTGTGTTTACAAAAGAAGACAAGTGAATCGGTGGCAATTTGATTCGATTGAAATGGAGTTGAGAGCCGTGCTTTCAGTTCTGGGGTTGGGGTTATTTTTGCTTGGAGCCGGTGTCGAAGGTGGTTGCGTGGACTTGGGGACTTGCTGTAAGGGCAGGGAATCCAAATGTCACACGACTGGCTGGCGGCCCGATCGTTCCTACGGAACCTGTTACTGCGACCAGGCTTGTGCACGTACCTTAGATTGTTGCCACGATTACTATCTGGCCTGTCCAGGTAATCCCGTCTCTTTTCTCTTTAACCTTTCTATGACGTTTGCAAAGTTCCTGCATTGTTTGTCCGGGAAATCCCTCCCGCAACTGAATAGTCACGCGGTTTCGAATGTTAAAAATATTTTAACTTGGACAGTTAAAAGTGATGTTGAACAGTCAGTTACTTTAGTTGTGACAGTCAATAGATGTTTGAACACAGTAAAGCTTGAAATATATAAACATAAAGAATTCTGCTGGAAATCCAGAGCAACACACAAAATATGCTAGAGGACCCCATTAGGTCGGGCAGCATCTATGAAAGTGAATGAACAGTCAGCGTTTCGGACCGAGACTCTTCTTCAGGATTGGAAGGCAGATGCCGGGCTAAAAATCCTGGGGGGCGGGGTGGGGGGTGGTGGTGGAGGGGGAAGAAGGACTAGCTAGAAGAGCCTGCCAGGACGCCAAGCACTTCTTCCGTCGCCTTCGTCTCTGAGCCCACTTCCTAGGCAAGAATTCCCCATCCCGTACCGATGACCCCTTCTCCCGTCTCTGCCCCGCCTTCTTGGACACTCCGTTCTGGTTCTCTACCTGCTCTGGATCTTTTAATCTTTAATTGCCGACAACTTCAACTGTCCTCACTCCTCCTCGAACCTTACCCCCTCTGAGCGCACTGCCCTCCATTCTCTCTGCACCAATCCCAAGTTTACCATCAAACCCTCGAGCAGAGGGTTGTTGTTGTCTGGCGTGGCGGACTGACCTCGACCTCGCTGAAGCCAGACAGCAACTCTCAGACACCTCCTATCTATCCTTTGAAAGGGACCCCACTCTGGATTATCAGGAAATTACCTCCGACACTATCACTAATCCTGTCAACAATGGAAAACTCCCACCCGTTGCCAGACTCGGTTATCTTACCTCGTCCTACTTTGTACCTCCCACCCAAGAACTGCAAACCCGACTGTCCGGGCATACAAATCGTCTCTGCCTGCTCCTGCCCCACTGCACACTCATATTCATACCTCGACTCATTTCTATCCCCCTTGGATCAGTCCCTGCCTACCTACATCGTGCCTCTTCACATACCCTCGATCTGCTCAGCAACTTTCAGTTCCGTGGTCCTGACTCGTTTTCACCATGGAAGTCCAGCTCCTGTCAAGAAGACCTCAAAGCTCTCCGCTTCCCCCAGCATTTTGCTTGCAATATAAATCGAGCTTTATTCAATAGACATGGTTGCAGGGATATTTCCCATTTTCGGTTAAATATTACTGGGTGCAGTATAAAATTTGGCAGACAAAGCGAGTTGTGCTAAAGAAATCCAATTGTCATTCACTCCGGGAAGAAAATGCTCCATAGAAAGCCTCTGCTAAATTTTGGCCCAAGTAATCTGAGTTATTTGCACACAGTTAGAGCCAAGATCTAGAGAGGAAAGAAATCTCCTGGAGCCGGAGAACGTACTATACTAACAGTGCCCCTGCCGATTGCCAGAACATTCCCACCGGTCACATGCGCGCCAATTATTTCCATGGCGCATTCCCTCTCAATGCCTATTAACTTCCCCACACCTCCCCCCCCCCCACCCCTTTACACTGAGTGGTAATTTACAAATTCACAGCAGTCAGTTGGACCACCCAACAATTTGTTTTTGAGATGTCACGGATTTTAACCACTCTCTTGGTGAATTAAAATAAACCTTTTCCAGATCTCTAAATAATTTTCTCTTCCTAAAAAAAAACTTCTGCTCTTTTGTCACAAACCGTCATTCTCACTGTCCAGCATATCAATGCTCTATTTAATTTTATATACCTCAATCAGGTTACTCTTCTATTAGCTACACTAGGCTTTTTTTCTGTTCCTTAGTATTTCTTAGGATCTACTACCCATTGTACAGGGCCTATCCTTATTTGTTCTTCCAGACTGCACCAGATCCAAATTCTCAGGATTAAGTTAATTCTGTTTTTGCTCTTACGTTTTTTTTACTAAATGAATAATACATTTTGTGACAAAAGACTACCCTCACAATCAGCATTCCCAGCAAATTTCCCAACCATATGTAAAGTTATTGACCTTGCCTCTTTCAGTTATGTGCTGGTCATTAATGACAATGGCTAACAGCTAAAGGTCCCAATACAAATTCCTGTGTTTTACCAGGGTCACAGATTTACAGTTGAAAATTAACGCTTGATCAATCGTTCTTCCTCCTACCACCAAACCAGTCTTGGATCCAATTTGCTCCAAATTACACTAGGTTCCAAAAGCTATTATCTTTTGGACCAGTTTCCTATGTGGAAACTTGTTAAAGTCCATACAGAAGTCTATGTTTGCTCCCTCAACTATCTTGGTGTCATTGGCACTTTTGGTTATCTAGAGAAAAAAAATTAGTCAGATAGGACATCCCCTTCAAAAGCCACATTGACTATTCCAGACGAATCCCTGTCTCTCCAAGTCCGATCCCTCAGATTTTTCCTAATATTTTCCCCACCACTGACATTGGAATCACTGGCTGTAATTACAAGTTACTCTTCTTGAACAAAGGTACAATATTTGCTGTCCCCTAGTCTTGAATATTTGAAAATTTCCATCAGGATTCCATCATTCTTCCTGCATGACAACCCGTGATATAATCTCATCATGTCCTACTTTAAGGCCTTTACACTTTCTTCTGTAGATCAGGTAAATTGTGCCAGAATTGTACCATCCTCTCCCTGAACTTTCCAACTACAGTATCCCTTTCCTTTCTCCTTGGTACAAATGAGATTTACTTAAGACTTAACATGCGGCATCAACATCTTTGCATGTATTGACGCTTTGGTCTACAATGAGCCATCTTCTTTCCATGCTTTATCTTTTGCACTTGGTATGCTTATATTGAGTTTGCTACTCTCAGACAATGACTTCCGGGCTTCTGCTATCTACATGAAAAATAATTCCTTATCTTCTCCCTAATCCATTTACTAAGAACACAGATCCACCCAATTGTTTACCCCTCTGCCGGAGGGAATATGCACCTCAATTAATACTCCTCTTAGCCTCCTCTGCTTCAAAGCTTCAAAGCGAACTTTACTAATAATCACATATTTTCACTTCTAGTAACATCTTTAGAAGTTGCCCCTCAATCTTCTTCAATATGGACTCATCTTCCCTAGAATATCATAACCACGCAGTACTTTAGTAATCAAGCTGCGCCCTAAATAGAGTTGAAGGAGTTCCAGTATGGGTCTCTGCTCCAATAATCTATGTTCTGGATAATAAAGGAATCCTGTATGCCTTTTATACACACGAGAATTTTCAGCTGCTGGAAATCTTAGGTATACAGGCACAATATGCTGTCATTTTGTGTGAGTACCTTGATAGCCACCTTGCTCGCCTTACCTACACACCACCAAAATCCCTTGGTTCCTTTTCTGTACTGACCCTTCTTTATACTGTATTCTCTTGCTTTATTTAATTTACCAAAATTCATTATCTCAACCTTCAGTAAGATATTAACTTTTTTTTATAATTGGGAAGCAACAACTAAATTACATAGTGACAATGTGAAGCTTTGTCACTCTGGGTACAATCAGCGAGCATGTTGGACAATGTTTTGTCCCATGAATAATTGCAAAGGTCACTGGTGACTGTTTAAAAGCTTTTTTGTTAGTTCACTTATTAGATGTTTGGCAATACACTTGGGAATTTATAGTAAATAATGACATCCAATAAAGATGTTCAGTGCTCAGTTGAAAAATATTAGTGGTCTTTCTAAATTATATGCCAAACTAGTGTTGTAGCATAGTATCCTGGGAGCAGATTCAAAGAATTGATCAGCCATCCTCCTTGTTATAATTGGAAATATAGATTCATTAATACCTTGCATTGTGAATTAATAAAATGATTTTTCATGGGGACAAATTTAGAAATAAGATTTAAAGTTGAATATAAAAAAATGACTGAAGATATTTTGGAATGAACTAAGGTGTGATCAGTGATTTGGAAAAAAAAGAATCCAGAAGTCTATTATAAGTACTGTTAAAATGGCGATATTGTGGCAACAGTAAGCTTTGCTGGAGAGTTAAATAGGCATTTTGAATCCCTATTTGCTGGAAAATAGGAAGCTGCATATGTAACTGTAAAGGTTGGGACATGAGAGATATTGATTGGGACCAATAGTGCAGCTGCTTGTCTCTTCTCATAAGTAGAAAACTCAATGGTCCATAAGGAAAGCAACTTAAATCACTGAAGACTAGAAGATTAATAAGTTCTGGACTTTGTTATAGATAGTCTCTGTCCTTTTTTTTTTGCCAAACTCAGCTTTCTAACATAGCAACTGACACTTCTAGAGATCAAAGAGTTGTTTTTGTGTAAGTTAAACACCCAACCAATATTTTTGTTCAGATTTTTGTCATTAAAAAGAACCATTCTTTATGTAAATTGAAAGCAATCATCAGTCTGAAGTTAAATGGACAGCTTTGTAAGCAAACAGCACTGTCTATAGGGCATAGGATGATGGAAAACAGCACGAGGCTAGTTGCCCAAGAGATACAGTGTAAGACAGTAGGGTTGTGTTAATTGGCTATTATCAGACCAGGCAACACTGGCTAAATTATTTAATTCAAATAAGTTTTCAAACCAGATTGATACCATCACTTAGCACATCAAATAGCTGATCTATCAATAGTTGGAAGAGTTGTGTACACAGAGAGTCAGCGTTCCCAACAGTATTTGTGGGTATTGAGTGACTCTATCCCCAAAAGCTTTTATACCATCTTTGTGAAAAGGTATCTGAAAAATACCATATGCATGTGAAGTTACCCAATTGATAAAAAAACTCCATAAATGTAAGAGAGGAGCCAGGCTTGTTAGGAATGATCAAGGGACGATAAAAAGAATAACAGGAAGATGGGGTGAAATAGATTGAGTTTCTCTCCCTTTGATTTCTGTGATGGACAACTTGTTTGTCTGCAACTTGTTGGTATGTATTTTTAGCTTACAGGAAGTGTACCTGTGTTTTGGAAATACTTTGTGCTAGAAATAATAAGGTTAAGCTCTCTTTCCCAATCCCTTTTGGTCTTATAAAGGGGGTCTGAACGTATCTTCATAATTATATTATAAAGTTTTGAAATAAGCCCTTTTTGAAAAGGGTCTAATTCAAATAAACTCTCCAAAATATCTGAAGGCACAAAATTTGGAAACGTAGAGAGTACAGAACTTAAAAAATGTCTAATCTATAAATATCTAAAAAAAATGAAATCTAGGCAAGTTATATTTGTTGGATAATTGCTCAAAAGACATAAAACAATTGTCCAAAAATAAATCAGAAAATCAGAAAATTTGATATTATTTCTGCGGTTTTGAATATTGATTTACAACCTCATCCTATTACTTCAATTTTTGGTTTACCAATGTTAGACTCACTGCATTTATCTTCTTCTGCCCTTCGAATGATTGCATTTCTAACTCTGATGGCTAGAAGATCTATATTGTTGAATTGGAAGGAAATTAATCCTCCCACTGTATTTAATTGGTTCTCTCAAACTATGTTATGTTTAAATTTAGAAAAAATTAGAAGTGGTGTTTTTGAGACTTCTATTAAATTTGAAAAGTTATGGAGACCATTTATTCAACATTTTCATATGATGTAATATGACCCTGTTCCAAGTTCATTTGATTTCCCAGCTTTAAGCTTATGTATGTTGAGAGGACCGGAAGTGACGGCATTGATGAATATTTATTCTTGTGAGATATTATAAACAGCCCCCTTTTTTTTCTCTCTTTTTTTGTTTCTTTTTTCTTCTATATTAGTGATTAGTTATTAGATTAGTAGATGAGCTAGTTTTGCATTATTTTCTTTTATTTTTTTTCTTTCTTTTTTCTTTTTTTATATCATATATTATGAAATATTTAGACTTACCATGTTCATACATATATTGTATGGCTTATGTCTTGGTAAACTCATTTATATTGTAACTATTGTTTATGTTTTTTTCATATGTAATAAAATTTGTATGTTTGTAATTTCTTTATCAATATATCATTTGTATTTTGTCCATATTACTAATAATAATAAAAAGATTTAGAAAGAAAGAGTTTTAAGTATGTTTTAAGAATTTTATCTAAATTTAAATGTGCATCACTAAAAATAAATTAACTGTGTTTAAACTACTTTGTTAGCTGGAAATATCTTCTCCTTGGTTTGTGGTGGGGGGGTTGGGGGGGATAAAATTTTGGGCATTGGCAGCTAAATTCACCTCAAAGGAATAACAGGCAAGTGAACTAGCTTTTGAAGTGTATGTAGCTACAATTTAAATACCAGCCCAGATAGACTGGAAAGCTTGAGTGCAGAGGTGAGGGTTGGGCTGATCTCGCTTGCTCTCCCTCAGTGTGCAATCCTCTCTCTGGTGGTCGCTGCCTCAGCGAGTTTTGCCCCACTAACTTGGTGAACCCGAGATGGAGGCTTTGGCCTGCCACTCCAGCTGCTCTGCGGAGCAGATCTAAGGACTCAGTCTGGTTCAGAATGCTGTCATTTGCATCTATTGTTTGCATGATGTGTGTGCTTTTTTTCTCTTTCTCTGTGCAGTGGTTATAGTCTTTTTTTTAATGCATTCTTCAGGTTTCTTGATTTGTGGCTGCCCGTAAGTAAACAAATCACAAGGTGTATAATTTATGCATTCTTTGATAATAGATGTACTTTGATTTGAATATCTCCCTTTAGTGAGGGTGCCCGTAGTTATCTGTATCAGATAGAGCTTAAGATCTTCATTTGACTTTAAAACTTTGCAATCAGCAAAGCCAATACCATTCACAACCTAATCTTTCCATTTTCTTTGTGGATGATAGGAATGAATCAAATTTTATGTCCATGTATTTTTCTTTTGCCATAAAAGGATCTGGGATATACCTTGTCTGTGATTAAGGAACTTTAGAGACAAACTTAATTTGAACTGTGAGCAGAATGGGTAACAATGGGAACAGATTTGTTCACAATAAATCCTGCTTGACTCAGTGATGTTTTTAAATGGTGAATGCAATTGATATTATAATTGTTATATACATGTATTTTCATAGTCACTAGAACAACCAATGATCTATTAAGTATTAACATCTTGGACTTTGCTATGTAGAGCAGAATGTCAATATTTATAACTGATGTAAAACTCATAAACAGGTTTTAGGAGGACACAGACTGACAAAATAGGCAGAAACTTGGTGGATGATTTAATGTAGATCACTCTGTAGTGATAGAATTTGGTGGTGAGAGTCAGTAAAGGCAAAGTGAGCAAAGGGGTACAATTTTAGAATTAACAGGAATGGAGAGAGTTGAGGACGGTTGTCTCTAAACTTTTTAGAGTGGTGAGCCAAGCAGACTAAGGGTTTTAAAATACAATTTATACCTGGAATAAAAAAGCATTGAAGGGATGCTGGACCTTTTTAATTGATTGACTAAATATGTTGAGAATTGTCAAAATTAAAAATTCCTGAAATGATCCAAAGATATATAGAGATCTGCTCTTAGTACAGAGAAGCTTAAGAGAAAATTTGATAGAATTACTGATTATCCGGAATGGTTTAACCATGAGAATAAGGAGAAACCTGTAGAATGGTTACTAACTACAGGATTGGAGAGGGGAAAAGTGTAAGAGCTGCGATCTGAAAAATGTGATGAAGTGGGTCAGAAGAACTGCCTTAATGGGCTAATTCTATTACAGAGCTAGAACTGGCATGATGGGCCCAATCATGCTGTGACACTCTCATGACAGTGCTTTGAAGATAAGATTAATTCAAAAGATGGAGACAAATATAGGAACTTGGAGCATGGGTTAAAGGGATTGAGCTTCAGAATGGACTGAGCAAAATGACAAAGCAGTGAAAGATAGAGAGGGATGGCCAGGGAACCAGGAACACCTGTAAGAATTTAAATAACTTTTTAATTTCATGTTTTAAAAATGAGTATTATTAGAGAAATGAGTAAATGAGTGTGAGTATAGGAAAGGTTACACATGAATTTAGATTTAGTAAAGGAAATTGACAAAAAAGACTGGAGAACCAGTCCAAAGATGATAGTGTCATAGGGAACAGTGGCGTATCTAAGGCATGATAGGTATGGCACGTGTCCTAGGCACCACTTGAAGGGTGGGGGGGCGTCACTGAGCATTTTCTATTAAAGTCAGACAAGCCATCCTTGGATAGTGAAAAAAGAGTTTTCTTCAGATGTATGATCTGTCTTGATTATCATGGGTGAGAAGCACTAGGATGGCCTTATTTCAGCGCATTGTGTAAGAAGACCATGAAACGTTTCTTCACGAAGAAGGAAATTGGAGCTGAAGGACGGAAGAGATGAAAGTTGGAGGCAGAGGAAGCCAAGAAGTTGAGCAAGTTCTTCATGCCCTTCTTTGATAAGCCCAGAACAAATAGTTTGACACATTCCATGGAGTTGCCTGCACCCACTACAAGTTTGTTAGAATCCGAAAGTGGATCGAGTACAAATACTTTACAAGCCGAGGTGGAAGTCAAGTCAGATATATCTGAGTATGACGAGATTAAGAGTGAGGCTGCCACAGAGAACGTGGACACAACAGGAGAGGAAGACAATGGTGGTGGTGGTGATGTTGAGTTTATTGACAAGATTTTACTTGACGAGATTGAACCTGACGACACTGAACCTAGTGAACTGGATGGTGTCAAGGAGCCTCGAACTGTCACACCAGAAGTGATTGAACAGCATGACATTGGACTTCTGAAGTTCGACAAGGAAACTGGAAAAGCAATTCTGCTTGACGCGTTGAGAACAGAAATAATAAAGCTGGGTTCAAAGTATTTCCAGAACAGTGAGGGGCCTTTCCTACCAACAAATAACAATGAACAAAACTTGGTTCAAGAGGAAATTGGGAAATGGTCATGGTGAGGAAGTGACTCGCTCATGGCTGGTCTATTCCCCTTCTAAAAAGTCTGCATTTTGTATCTGTTGTCTTCTCTATTCCCCATCAGACCATCAATCCTCATTGGAGCAGGAAAGTGGATTCAATCAGTGGAAAGCACCTGGAAGGATTACTGCTGATGAAAATGCCAAGAATCATCGGGAATGCTTCACACAGTGGAAAGAAATGGAAAGAAATTTAGCTGGAAACAGAGGATTTATTGACGCGATATTTCAGTCACAGATTGAGAAGGAAAAGCAGAAGTGGCATGATATCTGGACGAGAATCCTTCACTACATGAAATTCCTTGTGACTCAGAACCTGGCTTTGCAAGGACTTCAGCTAGACAATGACTCCAATGTGGGAAATTTCCTTGGCTTACTGAAACTACTGGCCACCTTTGACCTTGTCATAAAAGAACACCTCACTCATTTGGAAAGTCTTCCTGGATCCACGTCTTATCTTTCACAGGGCATCCAGAACAAATTTATCCACACAATGTCATCCACTGTTCGCCAGAGTTTACTGAGAAGCATTCGTAAAGCCAAGTACTGTAGCCTCATGTTCGACTCGACTCCTGATCAGGCACACTGTGAGCAGATGTCAGAAGTAGTGAGGTATGTGGAAGTTGATTTTGAGAGGAAAACATTTCATGTTAGAGAGTCTTTCCTTGGTTTTATCCAGATAAGCCAGAAGGATGTTGAGAGCTTGGTTGAAGACATCTTGAAACAGATAGAGAAGGACGAAATGGAGCTACAAGATTGTCGGTCAAAGTGCTATGACAACGCTGCTGTGATGGCTAGACACAGAAGTGGTGTTCATCAAAGAATAAGTGAGAATAACAACCTGGCAGTGTTTGTGAATTGTGACAATCACTCAGTCAACTTGGTGGGTGTACGTGCAGTCAAGCAGGATACAATGATGGTCATGTTTTTTGGAACTATCTAAGCTCTCTACATGTTTTTCTCTTGTTAACACTGCACTGGGAAAAACTCAAAAACACTGTGCCTGTGGTTGTTAAGTCAGAGTCTGAAACCAGGTGGGGTGCAAGGACAGAAGCAGTGAAGCCCATCAACAACAACCTTGAGGAGATACTTCAAGTTCTCCAGGACATGATAGACAATGAAAGTGTGACCAGTGAAACAAGAAGTGATGCAAGGCAGCTGTACAACTGCATGTTGAGTTACGATTTTCTGATTTTGCTAGGATTTTGGGACAAAGTATTGATCAAAGTATCATTTGTATTGATCGTATTCAAAAGAGGCTGCAGGATCCTAGCATGAGCTTCCACGATGCTGTCCTGGATTTGAAAGCCCTTCGAGATAATTTTTTATGATGAAAGGGAAGTGTTGGTCAGTGAGTCACTTGAAGAAGGAGTTGATCTCTATCAAGAATGGAATATTGGAGTTGAAAGACATCAGAGACGAAAGAAACAAATGGCTGATGAGAACTCGAGAGACGCTGGGTTAACAGCTAAAGAGGAAATGGAAGGTCATGAAGGGAACACTTGACCATCTTCACAGAGAAATGGATGAAAGGTTCGCTTGTTTGCACGACACTGACACCTTGTTTGGGTTCCTTCTGGATATCGAGGGACTGTGTTACAGTGCCAACAGTAACGACCTAAAGAAGTGCGAAAATTTGGGTGAATTGTACAGCTCTGATGTTGATGGACAGCAGCTATATGAAGAAATTTTGGATTGCAGAATGTTGCTATTAAGGCTTGTCAACATGAAAATATCAAGACCTGAAGAGCTTCTTGAATTTATTGTTCAGTGTGGAGATGAGAGTGTCTTCCCCAATCTTCGCATTGCTATTCAGATCATGCTAACCATCGCAATTTCCGTCGCCAGCTGTGAGAGATCATTCAGCAAGTTAAAACTAATACTTCTGTATTTGAGAGCCTTCATGGGTCAAGGCAGACTCTGTGATCTTGCTCTGCTGAGTGTAGAAAGAGGAGAAACTGAAAAATCTGACTTTGATCACATCATAGACCAATTTGCATCCGTGAAAGCAAGGAAGGTGCAGTTATAATTTTCATGTCGTGCCATAATTTGTTAATTAAAAGATTAACGAGCTTGACTTGTATTTTTGAGCTGATAAACTTTACCTTATGGTATCAGCTTATCTAAAAGATGGGTGTCAGATGCTTGGATGGGGTGCAATTTTAGTGCTTGCCATAGGCGCTATTTTCTGTAGATATGCCCCTGATGGGGAATGATAAAATGGTTGTGGTTAGGGTTTAAAATCAAGTAGAATGGAATAAATACATTCTGACCAAGTTTCCAGGAAAAATAGAAAGAGCAGTATTATGTGAGTGTAAACAACATGGTTTTGTTTTTTTTCAGTGTAAGCATTAGCAAAAGTGTATTTCTCAATTGCTCAACAGTTGGCTTTAAATTTGTTTGTTTACAACTATTCACAATTTCTGGTTTATGTGATTCTATTTCATACAGAAAGCACACTGTGCTGAGGTAATGTCTGGAGATAACAGAATTCACTTCAGATCAATGATTCTCTTTTAGATTTTCTTCTGTTGATGCCAACTGACTTGTTGAGTATCCCTTGCACTTACTGTTTTTAATTTTAGGTTTCCCCAACATTTACAGTTTTTCTTTTATTTTTCAGTGGGTGCAGAATGTTCTTGTTGGTGAATACATCCTACGACACAAATCTATTTTGAAATCAACAATGACTGGGAAAATATGAAAGGAAAACTTAGTTTCTCTTTGCATTATCATGCCATGACTGTGCTTGTCTTCCTTAGCTGTTTCTTGCAAAGTAACCGAGTGGAGTTTCTGGAGTGGCTGTGCGGAACCCTGCAAAAACACTTACCGTGTTCGTCGACGGTATGTCACAGAGGAGCCGAAGAACGATGGTGAGCCTTGTCCCCCCTTAGAGGAAAGAGCTGGATGTGTGGAATATCGCAGTGACAAGGACAGAACGTGCAGGCAATCTCTTGGTATGTTGTGTGTTACCTTTGTAGCTTTAATTCTCTAAGTTTGTTTTTCACTTAAGTGGCAACCCCTTCTGACCTAAGGCCACTTTTGACTTGAGTTACTTTTGGATGAGTTTGGTACTAAATTTATTTTTAAAATGTAGGTGTTTTTCATGGTGTATCTTTAAATGTTTACTAGATGTGCATCTTTTTTAAGTACAATCTTGTAAACATTTTCTATGGCAAAATTTGTGTATCATAATTGACATTGAGTAGTTAATCTTATTTTGGTGACTTTAAAATTTAATCTTTGCAGAAACTAACACATCATATTGTGTAAATAATAATGCAGTCTGAGATTGATGAGTTTAGCAATAGATCATTTTAAAGGCATTCTTAAATTGTCGTTGGGCAACAAGATCAAGAATTTACATCATATAACACTGAAAGAGCAGTACAGGTTAAGTACCCCTTATCTGAAATTGCAAAATCAAAAATCTCCAAAATCGGAATTTTTGAGAGCTGACATGACGTCACAAATGGAGAATTCCACAAAGCACACGTAGATAGTTCTGAGAAGTGCCCTCATGTATGTAATTTTTTTATGATGTAGAATGTCTGCAAATTCAAAAATTATATACCTATGCAGCTCAATTCCTCTCATGAGAATTCTCCAGAATCACAACTTTTAATCAAAGTAAGACTTGTTCAGTAACTTATCAAAATCTTTGCAAAAATAATCAGTTCTTGCTGAAAATCAAATTCAGATACTTCAGATAAAAATTATGCATCCAAATGTGTTAAATCCTCTATTTCATGAAACATTTCATTCCTGTGCTGGTCCTTTGCCATCTTGTTTTGTTGGGTGAAATAGTTGATCATCCATGGAAAGCCAATCCACAAAGCTTACACAACAAAAAACTTACAAATCTCTCGGTATGATTTAACAGAACTAATACCTGGTTACACAGTAGAGATCTTGGATGCTCGTCTCTGCCGATATCCTCTCATTATAGCTGATGCCTGTTACAGCTGTAGCTTCAATAGATCTTTTATTGCTATCGTCTCTCCTCCAGGGGTTTCACCCTGAGGTTTTCAAGTAAGTAGGGTAAAGATACTCACTAGTAATTCCACTGTTAACTGATTATATATTTAGTTTCTAATAGTTTGCTGTGTTTCTCTTGATTTCCCACTCTGCATCACCCATGCCTCGTTCTCGCAAAACTTTTTTCCCCCAAGTTCTTTTAAAAAAAAAATTAATTAAAGCTCATTTTCATCCCTCCACAGGTGGAGCTTTCTAACATTACAACTTTGGGTTCAATTAACCTGGGTTACAGTAGTCTGGTTGAAGAATTGCAGTGCATTTTGCTGCTGACACTTACTACAGTCACTGGTTACCGGTGGTGGAGGAATGAATGTTCAGGCCTGCCAATCAAGAGGGCTAATTTCCCCAGTTGCTGTTGAGATTCTTGAGAACTTTTGGCATTGCCCTTATCTCAAGTGGAGACTATTCCATCCAACTGTAGACTTGGGCCATTCAGGGAAAGGAAGGGTTTTGGGATGTCAGGCTGTGAGCTGCTTGACGTAGGATATCTAGCCCTGAACTTGCTCTGATGTTTATGTGTTTGGTACAAATCATGTTCCTGGTTCATGATCAGAATTTGGAAATGGTTGCACTACTGAATATTAAAGGCTGGTGGTTAGACTCTCATTTGATAGATATAGTCAGCCAATAACATAAAGCAGGATACTAAAAGTCTTTTTCAGTTCTATGTAAAGAGTAAAAGGGAGATGAAAGTTGATATTATGCCACTGGAAAATGATGCTGGTGAGGTAGTAATGGGAAATGAAAAATGGCAGATGACCTTAAGTACTTCGCATCTGTCTTCACTGTGGAAGATACTAGCAGTGTGTCAGATTTGTGAGTTCAGGGAGCAGGAGTGAGTGCCATTGCTATTACAAAGGAAAAAGTGCTAGGCATACTCAAAGGTCTTAAGATGGATAAGCCAGCTGGGTCAGGTGGACTACATCCCAGAGTCCTGAGAGAGATTGCTGAAGAGATAATGGATGCATTGGTCATGATCTTTCAAGAATCACTTGATTCTGGCATGGTCCTGGAGGACTGGAAGATTATAAATGTCACTTCACCCTTTAAGAAGGGAGAAAGGCAAAAGAAGAGAAATTATAAGACAATTAGTCAAACCTCAATGGTTGGGAAAGTGTTAGAGTTCATTGTTAATGATGAAGCTATGGGGTACTTGGAGACTAATGATAAAATAAGTCAATGTCAGAATGATTTCTGTAAAGGGAAATCTTGCCTGACAGATCTGTTAAGAGTTCTTTGGGGAAGTAACAAGCAGGGTGGACAAAGAAGACATAGTGGATGTCATTTGCTTGGATTTTCATAAGGCATTTGATAAGGTGCCATACACGAGGCTGCTTAACAAGTTAAAATCCTATGGCGTTACAGCAAGGATACTGGCATGGATAGAGGAATGGCTGACAGGCAGGAGGCAGCAAGTGGGGGCCTTTTCTAGTCGGCTGGCTGACCAGTGGTGCTCCTCGGGGGGGAGGGGTCAATATTGGGACTACTACTTTTCACATTGTTTGTCAATTATTTTGATAATGAAACTGATGGCTTTGTGGCAAAGTTTGCGGATGATATGAAGATAGATGGAGGGCTGAGGAAGCAATGTGATTGCAACAGGACTTAGAAAAATTGAAAGAATGGACAAAAAGTGGCAGATGGAATACACTGTTGGAAAGTGTATGATAATGCATTTGGTAAAAAGAACAGTAGAGTGGAATATTATTTAAATGGGGAGAAGGTTCAAACATCAAAGGTACAGAGGAACTTAGGAGTCTTCATGCAAAACTCCCAGAAGGTTAACTTACAGGTTGAGTCCGTGGTGAAGAAGGCAAATGCAATGTTGGCATTTATTTCAAGAGGAATAGAATACAAAAGCAAGGAGATAATGCTGAGGTTTATAAGACATGAGTCAGGCCGCACTTGGAGTACTGTCAGCAGTTTTGGACACCATATCTCAGAAAAGATGTGTTGTCAATGAAGATCGTCTGGAGGAGGTTCATGAGTGTGACTCTGGGAATGAAGAGGTGAACATATGAGGAGTGTTTGGCAGCTTTGGGCCTGCACTTACTGGAATTTAGAAGAATGCAGGGGGGGGGGGGGTGGGGGCAGATCTCATTGAAACCCACCAGATGTTGGAAGGACTAGATAGGATGGATGTGGAGAGGATGTTTCCTATGGTGGGGGTATAGAGAACTAGAAGGCACAGCCTCAAAATTGAAGGGTGACCTTTTAGAACAAAGGTAAGGAGGAATTATTTTTTTTTATACAGAGAGTAATAAATCTATGGAATGCTCTCCCACAGACTGTGGTGGAGTCCAAGTCCATGGGTATATTTAAGGTGGAAGTTGATCATTTCCTGATCAGTCAGGGCATCAAAGGATATGGCAAGATGGCAGGTGTGTGAGGTTGAGTAGGATCTGGCAGAGCCGACTTAATGGGCTGTTTGGTGTAATTCTGCTCCTATATCTTTGGTCTTATGGTTACTGCTTGAAAGTTTTGTGGCAAGAGTCTCACTCTTTAGGTCATGCTTAAATGTTGTCTAGGACTTGCTGCATGTAGGGATGAACTATTTCATTTGTAAGGAGTTACAAGTGCAATTGAGCGTCATGTGATCACCAACAGATATCTCAATTACTCTCCTTGGGCGGGGAGGGGGGGGAGGGCTACAATAACTGACCTCTAACAAACAGAACTATTTTCTTCTGCATGCAGAAGGATTCCAAGAATTGGAATGCTTTCCCATTGATGTCCATTTGCTTGGAGAACTTGATGTCACACTTGATCAAATGCTGTATCGATAACAAAAACAACCACTCATCTCCCCTCTTAGATTCAGCTCTTTGGATTGTACTTTCACTCTGGTGGCTATGAAGTCTGGAGCCATGAAGTGTTTATGTAGCCCAGTCTAGGCATTGGCGAGTAGGCACGAGTAAACAGGTGTATCTGGTAGCATTGTTGAACCTGGCTTTCATCTCTTTGATGACGATTCCTCGCTAATGATAAGGGAAAAAAATAACTAATTTGATTTGTCATGCTTTTTGTGAACCAGCCAATTTTGTCAGGTAGATGCTTGGGTTGTCATATGGTTAGAGGTAAGAAATTAGCCCTCTAATGCTGTATAAAATATGGCAAACTATGAAGATCCTCCCGATACTGCAGGTATCTGCTTCAGAGGAATGGGCAGCAGAACATATACATAAATATGATAGTTAGAACCATAGAACATTACAGCACAAAAACAGGCCTTTTGGCCCTTCTTGGCTGTGACGAACCATTTTCTGCCTAGTCCCACTGATCTACACCTGGCCCATATCCCTCCATACACCTCTCATCCATGTACCTGTCCAAGTTTTTCTTAAGTGTTAAAAGTGAGCCCGCATTTACTACTTCATCTGGCAGCTCATTCCACACTCCCACCACTCTCTGTGTGAAGAAGCCCCCCCCCCCTCACCATGTTCCCTTTAGACTTTCCCCCATTCACCCTTAACCCATGTCCATATTTTTAATAATATGGCACTCATTAAAAGCAAGTTGCTCTTGTCTGTATGGGATGTGCCTCAGAATATGAAATCTTTTGAGAATGGATACTGTTAGTTGGCCAACCATGATCCTTTGGTTTATGGTGGTAGATCGAAAGCAGCCAGCCCATGTGTTCTCCGGTAGAATGAAGGCACTGCGATTGCAGATTTGATGCTTGACAATGACCAGAGTTTAAGGATGCCATACAAAATCCTTCTCAGTTGTGGTATACCTGCACTGTACTTGAGCGCATATAGTCAATGATGCTTTGCACCAAGGAGGCCTACTATGCTTGCGAAGGGTTTTTGCTTTCAAGTTCAAGTTTATTGTCATCCGACTGTACATAAATACAGCCAAATGAAACATCATTCCTCTGGATCGCAGTGCACCCACAATACATACATCCCACAGCACACTAAACAAAATATTATCACAAATAAGTTAATAAAATATAATTCAAAATGAATGTGAACTGCACAGCATAGATAAACAATAACGAGCACAGTAAATAGTAAACATCTTGCTGACCTAGTGATGAGACCTTGGTGGTAGCAGAGTATTCATTAGTCTCACAGCCTGGGAGAAGAAGCTGTTAGCCAGTCTGGTAGACCTAGTCCTGATGCCTCTGTGCTTCCTTGCTGATGGCAGTGGGTCAAAGAGATTGTGGGATGGGAGGCAGGGATTCTCAACAATACTTTGGGCCCTTTGTATATGACAATTCTGGTACATGTCACAAATAGGAGGGAGGGATACCCCATGTTCCTCTCAGCAGTTTGTACTATTCTCTGTAGCATCTTGTGGTCCAATGCTTTGCTGCTTCTGCACTACACTCTTGTTAGAATGGGGGTGAGGAGCCTTGCACACCTCAATCTCCTCAGTGTAGGTGCTGCTGTGCTTTCTTGGCTAATAAAGAGGTGTTTATGGGTCCAGTTTAGATGGTCTCTTTTCTGCATACCAAAGGATTCTGTGCTGTTCTCCCTTTCAATGGCAGGGCCATTGTTGCACAATAGAGAGTGGTTGACAGGCACCATTCTGAAGTCCACATTATCTCTTTTGTTTTGTCCACGTTGAGACACAGGTGGCTGTTCTCACACCATTCAACGAACCTCTCTACCTCTTCTCTGTATGTCAATTTAGTATTGTTGCCAATGAGGCCAACCACTGTTGTATCATCAGTAAATCTGATGATGTGGTTTGAGTAGGATCTATCTGTGCAGTCACGAGTGAGCAGGTTATTCAGCAGCAAGATGGAATGAATAGGGAGCTTCAGTGATTTCAAAACTACAGCATATTCCCATCTGGCAGCTACCCATGCTGGTCTTATTCTTTGCTCTTGGTACTACTCAAGCTGCTTTCAAAAGAGAATAAACGTGAGGGTCACTACTGCAACCATCTACATTTCTAGCATCCCAGTCTGTAGCTTAATGCTGGTTCCAGGTGTGAATTCATAACACTGTCATCAATATGGCAGTAGGTATGTCTGTACCAGTACTATGCCTGAGCTTAATGGTGCCATATCTTCATAGATTTTGGAATCTGTAGCAGACCAAAAATATACATTAGCACTGAATTTTGGGTTCATTATCTAGCAATAAATTTTATGTGTAAATCTTAATTAGTTTTCAGAAAATATTGTTCCTTTTATGAGTAAAATTTGTCTTAAATTCCTAAAAATGTCTTGTAGCCTTTTGAGAAGTTTTGTCCAATAACAGTAGCTCAGATGAGCCAAGGAATTGAATTTTGACACCTGATGTTCAGTGTTATAGAAATAAAATCCTAGCATTTGAAAGTATGGGCCAAGATGCAGATAGTTTCCACAGTCCAGCAGATTCATACATTGATATCACCACTGTAAAATTGAGACCAGTGATTGCTCACTCTGGGTAATATCATGGTGATCACACATGGCACTTGTATGCATGGCTCACTGAATTTTCCTCAAAGTCCCAGCTGGCTTGATGTAATTTTTAATCAACTTTATCTGTCTGGAATAAATAAAAGGCAAAAATTCAGAGACCTCCATTTTTGTCAATAAAATGGCCTGTTCTCTGTTACTGTGAAAAGCAGGGTGTTACATTTATCTGGCATTATATAATTTATCAGGTTTTGGTGTTTTTATTGACACTGAATTTAATGTATTACACAATTCCCACTGCAGCTTTAGTTTTATGCAGATGAGTGACAATGCAAAATACCATATGGCTCAAACAGCTGCATAGGACGAGTGTTCATCCTTTTCCTGAAGATCAACTTCGTTGCTTTGATCTTATAATGTAACTGGAACATTTTTTTTAATATGTCTTTTGATCCTATTCAGTTAAATGCATTTCCTTTTCCATCAGTGGAAATCTATGTGTTGTTAAGAAGTACAAACCTTTTACTGTTTCTTTTTGCAAGTTGGACACTTGCCTAGAGTTGTCACTCATGATTTACATCTTTCTCGTTTAATGTGCACAGTCCCGGCGTTAATTACTACAGGGGGATATGGAAAAGCTCGAAAAAAGCGAGATGCTTCCATTGGATCCCAGGAGTCAGGGTAAGTACAAGTTCACAAACATGTCAGCTACTGCGAGATGAGATTTATGAATACATGAATGCTTTAACCGAAACTTGAATAATTAAAGGTGGTTTCTTTTAATGTGACTGTTCTCTTGTATAATATTATAGTAAATAGTAATACATTCTCAATGTAGAGTTATGAAATAAAATTTGTGAATTAAACAATCAAATTATCAATATTTATGATTTAAATGTCAAGGTAAATACTGCGCCCTGTCATGACCAATTCTTAAAGAGAAATGTGGGTTGGACAATTACTTCACTGTTTTTTGCTTAGTTTCCTGGCCTGGTTTTAATGGGGATGATGCAAAACTGAAATTTAGCAAGAGTAACATAAAGTAGAAATACTAATTAATGATTTCACAGCAACAAGAAAAGAAGTGTAGAAATGTTGCAAAAATTATTTTCTCAGCGCGTGGGTGTTGCAGCTTTGGAATTGTCAAAGGCCTGTGGAAGTTCAGTCAACTGCATTCAAAAGAAAGGTCAATAGACCTGCATGTTCGGATAGACAAGAGAATAGCTGCAGATGCTCGAAATCCAAGCAACACACATAATGCTGGAGGAACTAGGCAGGCCAGGCAGAATCTATAGAAAGAAATACAGTCAATGTTTCGGGCTTGGCCTGCTGAGTTCCTCCAGCATTTTGTGTGTTTTGTTAGGATAGGCAACTTGTGCCAAGATAGAAGATCGGTTATGGTGAATGGCGGAGCAGGTTCAAGCAGCTAATTTGCCTACCCTTGCTACTGTTCCTTGTGTTTTATGTTATTATGTTACAAATTGGAGCAATAATCCCATATATGATGTGAATTTTTGTTTAACATCCATCTGTTTGAGAATGTTCCTTTGTAGCTAAGTATTAACATGTCATTAGTAAATGGCTGTTGTGTGTTCTTCATGCTGGATGTTAGAGGCCTGGGAGACCCAGAGTCTCCTAGGGAACTTCATCTGTGTGACATGCACCCAGATGCAGCTCCCTGATGACTGTGTTAGGGATCTGGAGCAGCAGCTGGATGACCTTCGGCTTGTACAGGAGAGTGAGGAGATAATTGATCAGAGTTACAGGGAAGTAGTCACCTCGAAGTAGCGGAGTGACCGTCAGGAGAAATGGAAAATTGAGTAGGCAGTCAGCACAGAGCACCCTGCGTCCATTCCCCTCAATCATGAGTATACAGTATACTGTTGTGGGGGATGACCGCCCAGGAGAATGGCACAGAGACCAGGTTACTGGCACTGAACGTAGGTCCGTGGTGAGAAGGGAAAGGGGGGGAAGAGGGAAGCGGTAATGATAGGGGACTCAACAGTTAGAGGAACAGATAGGAGATTCTGTGGATGTGAATGAGGTAATCCAGCTGCTCTGTTGCCTCCCAGGTGCCAGGGTCAGAGATGTCTACAGCATTTTGGAAAGGGAGGGAGAACAGCTAGATGTCTTGATACATATTGGTACCAATGGTATAGGAAGGAAAAGTAAAGAGGTCACAAAGAAAGAATTTAGAGAGCATGGCGGAAAGCTGAGAAGCAGGATCTCCAGGGTAGTAATTTCTGGATTGCTACCTGTGTCATGCACCAATAAGGGTAGAAACAGGACGATTTGGCGGATAAATGTGTGGCTGAGAAGCTGGTGCAGGGGGCAGGGCTTCAGGTTCTTGGATCATTGAGATCTCTTCTGGGGGAGATATGACCTGCACAAAAAAGACAGATTGCATTTGAACCTGAGGGGGACCAGTATTCTCATGGGCAGGTTTGTTTGAGCTGTTGGGAAGGGTTTAAACTAATTTAGCAGGGGGATGGGAACCAGAGTGAAGGGACTTGGGATAGGACGGATGGTGAAAAAGCAAAGATAGCATTCAGTCAGACTGTCAGGCAGGGCAGGCAGACGATAGTACAAAATTGCAGCCAGCAGGGTGACTATTAGTGCATTAGGGATGCAGAATGAAAAAGGGTAGCAAATAGATTACTCAAGTGTTATATCTCAATGCATGGAATATAAGAAATAATGTGGATGATCTTGTTGCACTAATATAGATTATTAGGTATGATGCTGTGGCCACCGAGTTATGGTTGTAGTTGGGAGCTGAATGTCCAAGGTTACACATTGTATCGGTGGGATAGGAAGGTAGGCAGAGGGGGTGATGTGGCTCTGCTGGTAAAAAATAGCGTCATATCAATAGAAAGATGTGACATAGGAGCGGAAGATGTTGAATCCTTTTGGGTTGAGTTAAGAAACTGCAAGGGTAAAAGAACATTGATGGCAGTTGTATACAGGCCTCCCAACAGTAGCTGGGATGTTGGCTACAAATTACAACAGGAAATAGAAAAGGCATGTCAAACAGGCAATATTATGATAGTCATGGGAGATTTCAACATGCAGGTCATTTGGGAAAATTGGTTTGGTAGTGGATCTCAAGAAAGTGAGTTTGTTGAATCCCTATGAGATGGCTTTTTAGAGCAGTTTATTGTTGAGCCTACTAGGGGATCAGTATACTGGACTGAGTGTTATGTAACCTTAGGAGACTAATCACAATATGATTGAGTTCAACTTGAAATTTGATAGGGAGAAAATAACGTCTGATGTAGCAGTATTTCAGTGAATTAAAGGAAATTACAGTGATCTGGGAGAGGAGTTGGCCAAAGTAAACTGGAAAGAGATGCAGGCAGTGATGACAGCAGAACAGCAATGGCATAAGTTTCTGGGAATATGAGGGGAGTGCTGGTTAGATCTATTCCAAAAATGAAGAAATACTGAAGTGGCAAAATACTGAAATGGTGGCAAAATAGAGGGCATACAACAAAGCAAAAATTAGCAGGAAGATAAAAGATTGGGCAATGTTTTAACAACCCAGAGAAAACAACTAAAAGAATCATTAGGAGGGAAAAGATGAAATATAAGAGCAAGCTAGCAAACAATATCAAGGTGGATAGTATAAATATAGTATTTTTATAGTATTATAGTATTGTTATATGCTGGGCATATAAAAAATAGATGAGAGATGAGAGTAGATATAGGACTGCTAGAAAAAGAGGCCAGAGAAATAATAATGGGGGACAAGGAGATGGCAGATGAACTAAGTTAGCATTTTGCATCAGTCTTCACTGTGGAAGACACTAGCAGTGTGCCAGATGTTGAAGGGTGTGAGGGAAGAGAAGTGAGTGCAGTTACTATTACAAGGAGAAGATGCTCAAAAAGCTGAAAGACCTAAGGGTACATAAGTCACCTGGACCAGATGAACTGCACCCTCGAGTTCTGAAAGAAGTAGCAGTCGAGATTATGGAGGCATAAGTAATGATCTTTTGAAAATCATTGGATTCTGGCATGGTGCCAGAGGACTGGAACATTGCAAATGTCACTCTGCTCTTTAAGAAAGGAGGGAGGCAGCAAAAAGTAAATTACAGACCAGTTAAGTGGTTGGGAAGATGTTGGAGTCAGTGGTTAAGTATGAAATTATGGAGTACATAGTGACGCAGGACAAGATGGAACAAAGTCAGCATGGTTTCCTTAAGTGAAAATTTTGCATGATGAACCTGCTGGAATTCTTTGAGATTACAAGTATGATAGATAAATGGGATACTGTGGATGTATATTTGGATTTTCAGAAGGCCTTATGACAAGGTGCCACACATGAGGCTGCTTACCCAGTTAGGGGTCCATGGTGTTACAGGAAAATTACTGGCATAGTTAGAGCATTGGCTGATTGGTAGAAGGCAACAAGTGGGAATAAAAGGATCCTTTTCTGGTTGGCTGCCAGCCACGAGTGGGGTTCCACAGGGGTCAGTATTGGTATACTATGATTTCGATAATGGAACAGATGGCTTTGTTGCCAAGTTTGCAGATGATACAAAGGTTATTGGAGGGGCAAGTAGAGTTGGGAAAACAGGCTGCAGGAAGATTTGGATAGAATAGGAGAATGGGCAAGAAAGTGGCAAATGAACTACAATGTTGGAAAATGTAGGGTCATGCACTTTGTTAGTAGAAATAAATGCACAGACTATTTTCTAAGCAAAGAGAAAATCCAAAAATCTGAAATGCAAAGGGACTTGACAGTTCTTGTGCAGAACACCCTAAAGGTTAGCTTGCAGTTGAGTTGGTGGTGAGGAAGGCCAATGCAATGTTAGTATTCATTTCAAGAGGTCTAGAATATATGAACATGGATGTGATGCTGAGACTTTATAAGGCACTGGTGAGGCCTCACCTTGAGTATTATGAACAGTTTTAGGCTCTTCATCTAAGAAAAGATGTGCAGGCATTGGGGAGGATTTAGAGGAGGTTCACAAGGATGATTCTGGGAATGTAAGTGTTATCATACGACAAATGTTTGATGGCTCTGGGTCTGTACTCATTGGAATTTAGAAGGATGACTGGTGATCTTTCAAGTGTTGAAAGACCTAGACAGAGTAGATGTGGAAAGGATGTTTCCCATGGAGGGGAAGTCTACGACAAGAGGGTACAGGATAAGAGGGATGTCTATTTAAGACAGATGTGGAGAATTTTTTTTAGCTAGGATCTGCTGAATTAGTGGAATTTGTTTCCACAGGCAGCTGTAGAGGGCAGGTGTATTTAAGGCAGAGATTGATAGGTTCTTGATTGGACACAGTATCAAAGGTTAGGGAGAGAAGGCTGGGGATTGGGGCTGAGGAGGGGGAAAAAAAGGATCAGCCATGATTGAATGGCAGAGCTGCTTGACGGGCCAAGTGATTCTGCTCTTTTAAATTGTGTTTCTGTACTACGGACTTACTAACATTCTATGAGACCTGCGTGGCGTGATTTAACCTTCTTCGGGGTAGACATAGTTGATGAAGGGTCTTGACCCGAAATGTCGAGTGCTTATTTCCCTCCGTAGGTGCTGCCTGACCTGCTGAGTTCCTCCAGCATTTTGTCTGTTACTCTGGATTTCTAGCCACTGCAGAATCTCTTGTGTTTATGATTTGATGTTCCACTACAAAGTCTCTTTGAGGTTTATCTACCCTGAAAATGTTTAAATTTTTTCTTCAGTGAGACCCTCCCTCCATTGTTCTGTGTTCTTCGACTCTTCGACCATGTGCTCACCCACCTTTCTCCCATCACTTTCTATCTTTTACTCCTTCCCCTCCCTCTACCTTCTTATTCTGGCTTCTTCTTCCGTCCTTTTCGTTCTCGATGAAGGGTCTCGGCCCGAATCGTCAACTGTTATCTCCTCTATTGTTGCTGCCTGACCTACTGAGTTCTTCCAGCATTTTGTATCTTGCCCTGGATTTTATCATCTGCAAATGTTTATGCTGAGGCGTTTGGTTTGCATCGTTTATTGATTATTATAGCAGCTGCTTCAGAAGATAATTCGCATTTCATAAAGTTCAATTAATTTTGATATGGAAGGTTAATCAACCCATGAGCAATAAGCATCTTAATCCCACTAATTTATTACTTGTATTCTTTTAATCCTACTGAACTATTCAAGGAATTCTACATCATACAGCATGTTTCAAAGTGGCCAGCAGGTAAAACAAGTTCTACTCATAAATTACAGTAGATAAATAAATTGGATTCAACATTGTCAGTGGAAGAAGCCAGAGAGAGGTGGTAGATGGTTATCTCTAACTGGAGGCCTATGGCTAGTGACCTGCCACAGGGATCACTGCTGGATCCACTGTTGTCTTGACCATAGTCCTGAAAAACATTGTCTCATTTTCACTATGTACTGTCCCAGCAGTTATGGTTGAAATGACAATAGAAGTGACTTGACTTGACTTGTTGTTGTCCGAGTTAATGATTTGGAATGCAATGTGGTGCACTGAATCAGCAAAGTTGGGGACGACACCAAGATTAGGGCCATAGTGTACAGTGAGGAAGTCCAAAAGAGTTTGCAGTGGGATCTGAATCAGCTGGAAAAGTGGGCTGAGCAAGGGCAGATGGATGTGAGGTTTTGCACTTTGGCAGGACAAACCAAAGTAGGACTTACACAGTGAATGGTAGAATAGTGAGGAATATACAATCCAAGGCAAGGCTTACATAATGAGTGGTAGGCTAGTGAGGAGTGTACTAGCAGAGTGGGATCTGGGAATACATGTCCATAAATCCTTGAAAGTGGTTTCACAAGTATGTAGTCAAAGTACTGTTATATATATTATCAAAGTATTTAAAAATTATAGAACCTTATGATTCACCTGTTTACAGGTAGTAAGAAAGCCAAAAGAACCCAATTTTAAAAACAGACCAAAACTCAATGCACAGAGACAGAGGGAAAAAAATACAAATCATGCAGCAATAAAAGCAAACAGCAGCATTGTGAACAAAATTGATTCCATAGACATGAATCCTGGAGCAACTGGAGTAGGCAGATAGACCCGGTCTCGGTTTCATCACCACAAAGTTCACAGAAGTGAAGCGCGCGTAGCAGCTGGAGCAGTCTCAGGGGTCCCGACACCCTGCCTTTCCAGTCTATCTGGGCCAGCGTTTAAATCATCCAAATGCTGGATCGTGCCACACACTGAGAGCCAGGCCCTGCTGCAGCGATACGCTCCAGGCCTAGACCTTGCCGCGCAGCCTGAGGCCGTTCTGTACCTCTCCAAATCAGCTTGGTGCTTAGATTGATCCAACTTCGCTCCCAGACTAGGCAGATAGTCTCTGAACCTCCTCCTCATTGATTCCTCTGTGATCCACTCATTCCAATTCCATTTTTGTCTTTGACACCATCTTGAGAATGTTATGCTCCGGTGACTTTGCTCAAGCCCTGAATCCGCTTTGGCTTTGCTCGCCTCTTCATGTTTGCGGTGATAGTTTACCATAACATACCTCAGAAAAATGTTATTAATAATGTTTTTAGTTGTACTTCTGGCCTTTTGAGAGTTGTAAAGAAAGCTTTAGGCACATGTACCTTCATAAATCAAAGTACAGTGGATTTTGGTTATTTGGGTCACCAGTACATTTTGGCTCAATTATGTATGTGGCTGTCTAATTAGCTGAAGTTTCATGGAAATTGTTTAAGTGAATCACAAAATACATATTTAAAATAAATACAGAACACCTCAACTACTGCAGTATTATAGAACTGTGTATTAGTTCTTAATAGTTATCAACAGAGGAAATCATTCAGTGTATGCTGCCATTTTGATTGACTGTAAATAAACAAACTCAGCACAGACAACTAGTGCAGATAATGAACTGCTTTCAATACCTTCCTGCATAAAGTAAAACAAAACAAGATAATCTAAAATCAACGTGTTTTGAATCGGCATCGGATGCCCAAGTGGATAAAATAACACAAACACCATGTAACTGATGCTATTTAGACACTGTTTGCTTTAATAACAGGGTAGAGTCTAATGGTCACAGTACACATGACTGAGGCTAGATAGAAACTGTTCGACAACAGTCTTCCATCCTAATTAAGTGGCATCGTATCCCAAATAAATAAAGGGAATCCTGGGTAATTTCTCGATTAGTTTTGGTTCTTTAACAATAATCCCAAATAAGCCGCTTCCTCAATTAAACGATGGTCCAATTAACTGGAATCGACTGTATTGAGTGCAGGAGTTGTGAAGTTATGTTGATGTTGGATCAAAATCCAGAAGAAAGATGGCACCAACAAACAAGGGTGACATTCTTCAGATGGTTCACAAAACCACTACTTTCACTTCTTTTGTGGTTCTGCTTGTATTGGAGTCTGTGTGATCGACATTTTGGTGGTGTGTTTTTGGGCTGATTGAGTGATCTGGTACTTTCCTGTCTCCAAGGGAGCTTGCTGATATTTCAAGCGAAGTGTGAGGCCTTGAGGCCAAGAAGCCTGGAGACTGGGTGCGAGTCCATATTTCTTGCTTATTTCTATTTACTTCTGGTCAAGTTAGTGCCAGCACACAATGCTCCCATGGTCAGTGTCTTCTGGATAGACCATGAAGCCATATACAAGTATTTTACTTCTTTTATGTCTTTTATGTTTGTTTTTCACTTTGAACGTGATTCTGGAACTGTTGGAGTCCGTGATTTGCAATTTGGAGATTGTTTGGGTGTTTCAGTACTCTGCAGTCTTCGAGAGGATTCTGGGAGACAGAGGCGCATGTGAGAACTTCGTGGTGAGAAGGCTGTGGCACAAGGCGTGAGCCAATGTTCTACCCCATTTCGCCAATTAAAGCTTCTTTTGCCTGCAGATTAAAGTGACGAGGGGGATTGAAACAGTGTGGAGGGTGAGCATCTGCTGCCTGCCTTTTGATCGCTGGTGAGATCGCTCTGCTGCCATAGACAGGAGACTGCCTCTTGATTGCCACTGGGATGAGAGAAGACTGTCTTTTGATCATTGATGAGATTGCTCTGGTGCCAGAGACGGGAAACTTACTTTTGATCACTGGTGAGGTCGCTCTGCTGCCATGGGCAGGAGATTGCTGTGTGATTGCTCTGGCGATGGAGGGGGAGAGCCTGCCACTGAGCCTGCAGGATGCTACCCTGGTTTTCTGTGGTTTGGATAAGGGCTTTTTATCAGTCTTAAATTTTTTATATTCTGTGTTTTTCACCCAATCTCTCTCAATTTTTTGTCTGTGGGGGAGGGGGATTTGGGGTCAATGTGCCTGTTCCACCTCTTTTTTTTGTTTGCAGGGAGGGGGTGATTTGGGGGTTGATAATCATGCTGCTGTTCTTGGTTTCATAGCTATCTGGAGAGGAGGAATTTCAGAGTTGTATACTTTGATAATAAATGAACTTCTGATCTTGCTGAGGAAAGCATCGAGTAAGATTGAGATCACTGAGTGGAAGGCGAGTGGGTGTTCAGCGCCGTCTACTAGTCTTTCGCTCACCGCAGCTGGAGAAGGCGTCTGTGCGTGATGGTCTTTCTCTCTCCCTCTCACTCGCTGCTCCTGTAGAAAGGTCCCTGCTTTCGAATGGTGTCTCTCTCTCTCCCTCTAGCTCGATGCTGCTGGAGTCCTGGGTCTTGGGCAAAGTTTAATTGACGCTGATTGTGGATTGTCTGTAGTTCATATTATGATGTATTGCTGGTTGGTCCTTTTTTTGGTTTCTATTTTGTGCAATTTTGATCAGGGTGGCCTGCAGATAACGCATGACACAGCGCCAAATTGAACTGAGCTAAACTGAACAAGCCTGGACCCTTTCAATTTTGTCTTTTATGTTCCGTGTTTTCACTTTTTTTTAATGCCGTTTGTGTGATTTGTTTGTTTTTTGCTCATGGGGGGGAGGGGGTCGATGTTTTTCTTTGAAATGGTTTTGTGGTTGTCTGTGGGAAGACGAATCTCAGGGTTGCATACTGCATACGTACTTTGATCATAAATATCCTATGAACTTTGGAGTTGTATAAGACATTGGTGAGGCCAAATTTGGAGGACAGTATGCAGTCATTGTCACCTACCTACAAGAAAGATATCCTTAAGATTGAAAGAGTGCAGAGTAAATTTACAAGGATGCTGCTTGGGACTTGAGAACCTGAGTTATAGTGAAAGGTTGATAAGTTAGGACTTTATTTCCTGTAATGTAGGAGAATGAGGGAAGTTTGATAGAGATACTCAAAAATATGAGGGGTATTGATAAGGTAGATACAAGCAGGCTTTTTCCACTGAGTTTTTGTGTGACTAGAATGAGAGGTCATAGGTTAAGAGTGACAGCTGAAGTATGTAAGGGAAACCTGATGGGCAACATCATCACTCAGAGCATGGTGTGAGTGTGTAACGAGCTGCCAGAGGAAGTAGGTTTGATTGCAACATTTAAGATAATTTTGAATAGGTACATGGATGGGAGGGATTCAGTGGGCTGTGGACCAAGTATGAGTTGATGGGAGTAACAGTTCAGCATGGGTAGATGGACCAAAGTGCCTCTTTCTGTGCTGTAGTGATCTATAGCTCCACATTCAAATCAGGTTACTTTTGATTTCAAGATTATTTAATTTCATTTCCAGTACACAACTGTAAGGGAGAACAAAATATTTGTTACTCTAGATCTGATGCTGCACCAAGATAAAGAACACAATAATAAAAAAAACTAGAATAAATGTAAGCTTATTTACATAGATTGATTGCACAGTATGTCCATAAATGGATGCTAGGCACAGTAGTGTCTGTACATAAAGTGGCCGACAGGAACTGATGAAGTAATGGTGGGGTGGGTAGGTGGGTGTGGTGTATTTTGCATTGCATTTACTGGTGTATTTTACCAATATTTTTTTTTCCCTTTTATCGTAGGTATTGCATGGAATTCCAAGTGAAGTCTTTGTCTCCGAATTGCTTGATTGAACACCGTCCTCATGCTAGGTGGATGCAGTACCTTCGGCAAGGCTTCACTGTGTGTGTGGAATGTCAGTCTCCTGCAATGAACTCTGGCTTCCACAGGTGTTCTGGCGACGGGGGAGAGATCGAAAGGCAAGTCACTGCGTCTATCTTTGTATTACTGGCTCACGTGTGATAGATGACAGGATACCTTGGCAACATGCTTCTAGCTCACTCATCTGCTGAGTCCGTTTTTAGTTTAGGTAGCACTTTCCTCACTGAAACTCACTCCATCCTTGTCAATAAGGCATCATAAGTGGAGCATCACTTTGACATGAAGTGACAGAGATTGAACAAAGTCAGCCTATTAAAGTGCTGAAAGAAGAAAATTGTCAGTTAAACCATGTCCTTGTCTAAACACTCATCAGTGATGTTAAAGAAGAATTGAGTTAATGTCTCTGATATTCAGAAGCTATTAAAAATCTATTTTAAACCTATTTTTAAAAATAAAAGATTGAAACATTTAAATACACTCTGATAAAAATAATGAATTGAGGAGATGTAAATAACTCAAAATTTGCCTCAGGGATACAAGAGACAGGGATCATGAATAATGAGCAATCTGCTGGAGAAACAGCGGGCTGAGGTAGGAGGAAAGAAATCGTTGATGTTTTGGGTCAAAATCCTGTGTCAGGACTGAGAGAGGAGATGTGAGAGAGAGAAGGAGAGTTGCTTTAAAGGGGTTGGAGATAGTTGGTGGATTGAGGAGGGGTGCAAGATGACAAGCAGGTAGTGCCAGGTAGGGGAGATGAGTTAGAATCAAGTTGGAAGGTTGTGGCAGGTGAATGATAGATGGTAGCAGATAAAGAGAGAGAGAGAGAGAAGAAAAGGAAAAAAAGAGCAGATGGTGCAACATGGGAGGTGATGGGAAGGTTTAGTGCCTCAATCCTGCACTTCTTGCTTCTACCTCTTACCCATGTTTCACAGACAGGACTGTCGTGATGGACCCATTGTTTCTACCTGCTCTTATCCCACTGAACCTCTGCCCCATATCTTGTCTTCATGATGTCCCTCCTTGTCCAGACCCTTAATACCTACTTCTGGGACACTTTGTATGCCCTCTACCGTTTCAACAATTGCTGATTCCTTGGCCCCAACCCTTCATTATCATTATGGATATCCAGTTTTCACACTTCACTGATAAAGTTTCCCTCCACCAACAGTCTCATCTATCTGGCTGAACTTGTCCTTGTATTAAACAACTTATTTTGACTCATCTCATTCTCTGCCAGTCAAAGGTATAGCCATGGGCACCTACTTGGGCCGCAGCTGTGCCTATCATATTGTTCAAAACACACAGCATGCTGGAGGAACCCAGCAGATCAGACAGTGTCAACGTCCTGATGAATGGTCTCGACCTGAAACGTTAACAGTAGTTGACACCTCCATAGATGCTGCCTGACCTGCAGATCCCCTCTAGCATTTTGTTTGTGTTGCTCAAGATAACCAGCATCTGCGAATCTCTTGTGCCTGTCTTTTTGTTGGCTATGTGGAATAGTCCCTATTTCAAATTTTCTCTGACACCACTTCTTCTCCGTTATACTGGTGACTGGATTGGTGCTCCTCTTTGTTCTCATGCAGAACTCATCAATTTTATCGCCTTTGCCAGAAGGCAGAGAGCCTCAGGACCCACACCACCAGCTTCTGGAACAGTTATTATTCCTCAACCATCCGACTCTTGGACCAGAGGAGATAACTTCACTTACTGCATCACTGAACTGTTCCCACGATCTGTAGACTCATCATTTCATACTCTCGCTATTTATTGCTTACTTGTTTATTTTTCTTTTGTTGTCGTTTGCACGTAGGTTGTTTTTCTACCCTGTTGGGTATGGTCTTTCCAGAATTCTTTTGTTTTCCTTCCATTTACTGTGTGTTCCTGCAAGAAAACAAATCTCAGGGTTGTAAATGGTGACGTGTACTTTGATAATAAACTGATCAATTTACTATCAATTGATTATAAATTTACTTTGCACTCTGAATCAGACCATTTCTCTCCCTTTTCTAGATTTCACTATCTCCATATCAGGAGAGAAACAATCCACTGATATTTATTATAAACTGTTGTGATTGACTAAACTGAGCCATGTGGAAGCTACAACTGGGAAATGTAAAAGTCTGTATTCATACAACATTTCTTCTGAACTGAGTCTAAGAGAAATTCACTCACACAACACAATGTTTTATGCCTTTTAAACACAAAGTTAACAATAAATGATTATAATTTTCAAACCTATAGTCCTGATGAAGGATCTCAGCCCGAAACAGCGACTGTTTACTCTTTTCCATAGACGCTCTCTGGCCTGCTGAGTTCCTCCAGCATTTTGTGTGAATCACCTACTTAGCTTTTAACATCTTGAATAGTCAGTTAACTTCGCAGATTTGCATACAGGTTTCTCCACTATCTGAAGGTCAAGCGTTCCTATGAAACAGTCCATAAGCTGGAATGTCATAAAGTGAAGAAGCAATTACCATTTACTAATATGGGAAAAATTTGAGTGTTCCCAGGCCCAAAAAATAACCTACAAAATCATGCCAAATAGCATGTAAAACCTAAAATAACAGTAACATATAGTAAAAGCAGGAATGATATGATAAGTACACAGCCTACATAAAGTGGAAATTCTTTTCTACTTAGCTAAAATCTCACTACGTAGCTTTATTAGCTTAGCAGAAGCACTCTCTCCAGTAACCTTTAAGCTATGAAGCTGCTAAATCACACCAAATAACACATAAAAATACACAGCCTATATAAAGTAGAAATAATCAATGTACAGATTGGATGGGTTGCACCTGAACTCGAGGGGGAGCAATAACCTTGTGGGTAGGTTTGCTAGCATGGTTCGGGAGGGTTTAAACTAATTTGCAAGGGGGATAGGACCCAGAGCGATAGAGCAGTGAAAGAAGTGCATGGAGTAAAGCCAGATTTAACATATAGAGAGGCTTTGATGAAAAAGAAGCAGAATAAAGGGTGTAAAGGTAGTAAGGTAGAAGGGCTGAAGTGTGTGTACTTCAATGCAAGAAGCATCAGGAACAAAGGTGATGAACTGAGAGCTTGGATACATACATGGAATTATGATGTAGTTGCCATTATGGAGACTTGGCTGGCACCAGGGCAGGAATGGATTCTCAATATTCCTGGATTTCAGAGCTTTAAAAGGGATAGAGAGGGGGGAAAAGGGGCGGAGGAATGGCATTACTAGTCAGGGATACCATTACAGCTGCAGAAAGGGTGGATAATGTAGCAGGATCCTCTTTTGAGTCAGTATGGGTAGCAGTCAGGAACAGGAAGGGTGCAGTTACTCTACTGGGGGTATTCTATAGGCCCTCTGGTAGCAGCAGAGATACCGAGAAGCAGATTGGGAGGCAAATTTTGGAAAGGTGCAAAAATAACAGGGTTGTTATCATGGGTGACTTTAACTTCCCTAATATTGATTGGCACTTGTTTAGTTCCAAGGGTTTAGATGGGGCAGAGTTTGTTAAGTGTGTCCAGGATGGATTCCTGTCACAGTATGTTGACAGGCCGACTAGGGGGAATGCTATACTAGATCTAGTATTGGGTAACAAACCGGGTCAGGTCACAGATCTGTCAGTGGGTGAGCATCTGGGGGACAGTGATCACCGCTCCCTGGCCTTTAGCATTATCATGGAAAAGGATAGAATCAGAGAGGACAGGAAAATTTTTAATTGGGGAAGGGCAAATTATGAGGCTATAAGGCTGGAACTTGTGGGTGTGAGTTAGGATGATGTTTTCGCAGGGAAATGTACTATGGACATTTGGTCGATGTTTAAGGATCTTTTGCAGGATGTTAGGGATAAATTTGTCCCAGTGAAGAAGATAAAGAATGGTAGGATGAAGGAACCATGGGTGACAAATGAAGTGGAAAATCTAGTCAGGTAGAAGGTTACTTGAGGTTTAGGAAGCAAGAATCAAATGAGTCTATTGAGGAATATAAGATAGCAAGAAAGGAGCTTAAGAAGAGCAAGAAGGGGGCATGAGAAGGCCTTGGCGAGTAGGGTAAAGGAAAATCCCAAGGCATTCTTCAATTATGTGAAGAACAAAAGGATGACAGGAGTGAAGGTAGGACTGATTAGAGATAAAAGTGGGAAGATGTGCTTGGAGGCTGTGGAAGTGAGCGAGGTCCTCAATGAATACTTCTCTTCAGTATTCACCAATGAGAGGGAACTTGATGACGGTGAGGACAATATGAGTGAGGTTGATGTTCTGGAGCATGTTGATATTAAGGGAGAGGAGGTGTTGGAGTTGTTAAAATACATTAGGACAGATAAGTCCCCGGGGCCTGACTGAATATTCCCCAGGCTGCTCCACGAGGTGAGGGAAGAGATTGCTGAGCCTCTGGCTAGGATCTTTATGTCCTCGTTGTCCACAGGAATGGTACCGGGGGATTGGAGGGAGGCGAATGTTGTCCCCTTGTTCAAAAAAGGTAGTAGGGATAGTCCAGGTAATTATAGACCAGTGAGCCTAACATCTGTGGTGGGAAAGCTGTTGGAAAAGATTCTTAGAGATAGGATCTATGGGCATTTAGAGAATCATGGTATGATCAGGGACAGTCAGCATGGCTTTGTGAGGGGCAGATCGTGCCTAACAAGCCTGATAGAGTTCTTTGCGGAGGTGACCAGGCATATAGATGAGGGTAGTGCAGTGGATGTGATCTACATGGATTTTAGTAAGGCATTTGACAAGGATCCACATAGTAGGCTTATTCAGAAAGTCAGAAGGCATGGGATCCAGGGAAATTTGGCCAGGTGGATTCAGAATTGACTTGCCTGCAGAAGGCAGAGGGCTGTGGTGGAGGGAGTACATTCAGATTGGAAGGTTGTGACTAGTGGTGTTTCACAAGGAAGTGTTCTGGGACCTCTACTTTTTGTGATTTTTATTAACGACCTGGATGTAGGGGTAGAAGGTTGGGTTGGCAAGTTTGCAGATGACACAAAGGTTGGTGGTGTTGTAGATAGTGTAGAGGATTGTTGAAGATTGCAGAGAGACATTTATAGGATGCAGAAGTGGGCTGAGAAGTGGCAGATGGAGTTCAACCCGGAGAAGTGTGAGGTGGTACACTTTGGAAGGACAAACTCCAAGGCAGAGTACAAAGTAAATCGCAGGATACTTGGTAGTGTGGAGGAGCAGAGGGATCTGGGGGTACATGTCCACAGATCCCTGAAAGTTGCCTCACAGCTTATGGGGTGTTAGCTTTCATAAGTGGAGGGATAGAGTTTAAGAGATGAAATGTAATGATGAAGTTCTATAATACTCTAGTTAGGCCACACTTGGAGTACTGTGTCCAGTTCTGGTTGCCTCACTATAGGAAGGATGTAGAAGCATTGGAAAGGGTACAGAGGAGATTTACCAGATGCTGCCTGGTTTAGAGGGTATGGATTATGATCAGAGATTAAGGGAGCTAGGGCTTTATTCTGGAGAGAAGGAGGATGAGAGGAGACATGATAGAGGTGTACAAGATATTAAGAGGAATAGACAGAGTGGACAGCCAGCGCCTCTTCCCCAGGGCACCACTGCTCAGTACAAGAGGACATGGCTTTAAGGTAAGGGGTGGGAAGTTCAAGGGGGATATTAGAGGAAGGTTTTTCACTCAGAGTGGTTGGTGCATGGAATGTACTGCCTGAGTCTGTGGTGGAGGCAGACACACTAGTGAAGTTTAAGAGACTACTAGACAGGTATATGGAAGAATTTAAGGTGGGAGGTTATATGGGAGGCAGGGTTTGAGGGTCAACACAACATTGTGGACCGAAGGGCCTGTAATGTACTGTACTATTCTATGTTCTATGTACAGTGTAGTTTCACTTACCAGAATCGGGATGACAGTGAGCACACTGATGATGGTGTGTTAGGCTGAGTCGTCGGAGGTTGGGGTGCTCAGCAATTTTTTCCAATAAATTGCAGTTTCATCACAGTTAAACACTTGCTTATACGAATAACCACCTTCTGTAATTATTTTCTTCAGTTCTGCTGGGAACTTTTCAGCAGCTTCAGTATCAGCCGAAGCATTCTCTCCAGTAAACGTTAAACTCTTAAGCTGCCGAGAAGTCCCCAGCAGACTAAGAGAGACCATTTTGCTATGAACAGAACTAATAGTAACATTGGCAGCTTTCAAGAGATACTTTCTCTCTGTGTGTAAAAAGTGCGAATGGTGGACACAGGCAAGTACAATGTGTGGTCAATGTACTTACATCGTTGACCATGATCGAAACGCTTTATTACGTCCAGTATTACGCTAAGCATAACATCCTTACGAGCTCTCTTAGGCTTTTCCGATACCTTAAGACACATCTTGCTAACGGAGGCACAGAGTGAATCGAGATAAAGCACAGATGCCCACAGACACGTGTTTAAACTATGGTGGCTTGATGCTGAATGCCGTTCCGGGGGAGGAGCTTGGCTGCTCGGGGCGTGTGCTGCCTTTCTTCATAAAAGTGAAAACTGGTTAGCGAAAACAAGTAACTGATGTAGGTCTTTGTAAAAGCGAGGTGTTATAAAGTGAACGTTTGGAAAATGGGGGCCACTCGTATTTACAATGGTGGCACATCCCAACTTGCAGAATCCCTATTTTGTGGATGTTCTGCTAGATTTCCAGCATCTGCAGAATCTCTTAGGCTTCTGAGTGTTAAATATTTGAGGTTTGTTCCAAAAGTTTCTGAGCACAAACTTCAGGTACCCAAAATATACCCCTTTTGTTATAACATTGAGGGATGGCGCCATGAATATAGAACTAACTGGAATGCTAAGTGATAAAATAGATCTGTCTTGATGGAAATTGAAGGGGGGGCCAGGGATGATGTAATTTCCTGCTTGGCATTGTTGCCTGCTACACCTCTAACAGTGCCCTTGGGTCAGACGAAGGGCCATCACCCGGGGGACCACTGTTCACTGATGTTTCACTCCCTGTAAATTTCATAGAGCTGTGCGTCATGTGGCAGGGATAGAACTTCAGCAAAATGCTAATACAGGAGCTGGTCCCTTAATGCCTTTCCTAATCACCGATTAACATGGGCGTTCACCTATTGTCCTCCCTGCATAGTTTGGTCTGCTAATCATTCGTTCAGCTCCCACAGTCTTCCAATCCATCCCCACTCCCTCCCACTACCCCTCCTTATCTTACACCCCTCCTTGGTCTGCCTGTCACGTCCGCATCCTTTCTTGCCATTCCCCTTCCCTTCTCTATGCTGGCCATCTTGTCTCTATACTCTCAGTTGTGATGCAGGGTTTTAGCATAAAACATTGATAACTTCTTTCCTCCCATCGATGCTGCTCAATCCCCTGAGTTCATCCAGTTGATTGTGTGTTGCTTGCAACTTGCTTGTCCTGCCTTACTATTTATAAGAGTGAGGGTGCTACATTTTGGTAGGAATAATCCAAATAGGACATACATGGTAAATGGTAGGGCATTGAAGAATACAGTAGAACAGAGTGATCTAGGGATAATGGTGCATAGTTCCCTGAAGGTGGAATCTCATGTGGATAGAGTGGTGAAGAAAGCTTTTGGTATGCTGGCCTTTATAAATCAGAGCATTGAGTATAGGAGTTGGGATGTAATGTTAAAATTGTACAAGGCATTGGTGAGGCCAAATTTGGAGTATTGTGTACAGTTCTGGTCAATGAGTTAAAGGAAAGATGTCAACAAAATAGAGAGAGTACAGAGAAGATTTACTGGAATGTTACCTGGGTTTCAGCACCTAAGTTATAGAGAAAGGTTGAACAAGTTAGGTCTTTATTCTTTGGAGTGTAGAAGGTTGAGGGGGGACCTGATAGAGGTATTTAAAATTATGAGGGGGATAGATCGAGTTGACGTGGATAGGCTTTTTCTATTGAGAGTAGGGGAGATTCAAACAAGAGGACATGAGTTGAGAGTTAAGGGGCAAAAGTTTAGGGGTAACACAAGGGGGAACTTCTTTACTCAGAGAGTGGTAGCTGTGTGGAAAGAGCTTCCAGTAGAAGTGGTAGAGGCAGGTTCAGTATTGTTATTTAAAATAAAATTGGATAGGTATATGGACAGGAAAGGAATGGAGGGTTATGGGCTGAGTGCAGGTCGTGCCTTCTTTGTAATGGCATGTACATGCTGGACCCAGACAGCTCCTCTGGAATGATAACACTGAAGAATTTAAAGTTACTGACCCTGTCCACCTCGGATCCCCTGATGAAGATTGACTCATAGACTTTCAGTTTCCTCCTGTGGTCAATAATCAGCTCTTTGGTTTTGCTGATGTTGACTGAAAGGTTGTTCTTATATCAGCATTCAGTCATATTTTCAATCACTCTCCTGTTTGCTGATTCATCACCACTTCTGATCGGGCCAACAACAAGACTGTCATAAGCAGATTAAATAATGCGTTGGAGGAGTACTTAGCCTCACAGTCGTAAGTACAAAATGAGTAGAGCAGGAGATTAAGTATACAGCCTCGTGGTGCACCTGTAATGATGGAGATTGTGGAGGACGTGTTGCAATCTGAACTAACTGGATTGGCAACATGTATTAGGTTTTTTTCACATGTACATTGAAAATATGCAGTACGATGGAAAAAGGTACTGGTTACAGCATGGGCAAAGCTCACCCACTACTGAGCACACCTGCATGAAGTGTTGTCTCAGGAAAGCAGCAACTATCATCAGGGACCGCTGCCACCCAGGACAGGCTCTCTTCTTACTGCAGCCATCAGGAAGAAGGTACAGGAGGCTCAGGACGTACACCACCAGGATCAGTTATTACCTCTCAACCATCAGGTTCTTGAAGCAAAGAGGATAACTTCACTCAACTTCACTCACCCCACCACTGAAATAAGAACATAAAGAAATAGGAGCAGGAGTAGGCCATCTGGCCCGTCGAGCCTGCTACACCATTCAATAAGATCATGGCTGATCTTGCCACGGACTCATCTCTACCTACCTGCCTTTTCCCCATAACCCTTAATTCCCCTACTATGCAACATCTATTCAACCTTGTCTTAAATATTGGGCAGAGAATTCCAGAGATTCCCCACTCTTTGGGAAAAACAGTTCCTCCTCACCTGAAGCCTAAGTTTACTCCCTCAAATCTAGTTCTAGTCTCATCTACCAATGGAAACAACTTTTCTGCCTCTATCTTATGTATCCCTTTCATAAATTTATATGCTTCTATAAGATCTCCGCTCATCCTTCTGAATCTAGTGAGTTCTGTACCAGGTGACTCAATCTCTCCCCACAGTCCCTGGAACAAAGCCGGTGAACCTCCTCTGCACTGCCTCCAATCTTTACAACCATCCAATCCTCTGGCACTTCTCCCGTCCCCATTAATGATGCAAGGACCATTGCCAGAGGCTCAGCAATCTCCTTCCTCGCCTCTGACAGTAGCCTGGGGTAGAGCTCATCCAGTCCTGGCGATTTATCCAACTTAATACATGTTCTGACTTTCAAGAGTTCTTCAGCTCATGGTCTCAATATTTATTGCTTATCTATCTATCTATTTATTTATTTATCTGTCTGTCCATCTGTCTATCCATTTATTTATTTATTTATTTATCTATCTGTCTGTCTATCTATCTATCTATCTATTTATTTATTTATCTGTCTATCTATCTATCTATCTATCATTTCTTTATTTTTGTGTTTGCACATTTTGTTGTCTTTTACACACTCGAATGTCCAAGCTGGTGCACTCTTTCATTGATTCTATTATGGTTATTATTATATTATGGATTTATTGAGTTTGCCTGCAAGAAAATAAATCTTGGGGTTGTATATGGTGCCATAAATGTACTTTGATTAAAAAATTTACTTTGAACTCCGAACTTCAAAACATCGAAACATGCAGAGAAGTGTGTCATTTGCGTCAAATCAAATCAGCGAGGATTGTGTGGGGGCAGCCCAACATAACATGCCCACCACTTACCAACCTTAACTATATAATTTGAAATATGGGAGGAAACTGGAGTGCTCAGAGGAAATTCATGCAGTCGATCCAGACAGCGGTAGGAATCAAGCACTGCATGCTGATCACTGTGTGCCACCCTTATCTTTTGTAACATTTCAATACAAAATACTGAAGATATTCAGATACTGAAACTGAAAGTGCTGGATATGGAAGGTCACATAATTTGTGGAATGGGAAATAGAATTAATGTTTCAGAACAGGCCTGATGTAAAGCCATCACCTTGACATGATAAGTTTCTCTCCGTCTCACAGACGCTGTGTAGTATTTCCATTGAGTAAGTCCCTACATTTCACAAGATTTCCTCAGTGCTTCAAGCACGAATTAACATGCTGAAATAGTAAATATATTTTCTGTGAAGATATCTTGCATGCAGATTAATGTAAAGTGCAGACTGTGTTTGTTGTTATGTACACGGAATTGCTAAAGTATGTGTGTTGTATGCCCCTCAGGAACCAGATTCTACAGTGGTATGCAATTGGTAATCCTCACTGCAGAGGGACATGGAAATGGATTCGACAAATTGAATCGTGCTCTTGCCCTTCAGTCCACAGCTTTTTATTTATTTGAAGTAACTCATCCGGTCCATGAACGCTCACTACTAATTAACATTTCCACCGACATCAGAAGTTTGGAATTTTATTCAAACAACATGAAGACTAAATATAGGATATATTCTGAACACTGCAGTAAGAATATGAGGAAATGACTGAAATGTTACCTTCTGAAAATGGTTTTATTTCCTAGAATTTTAAAATCCTATTTCATCACTATGGGATTAAAATCAACTTCATTCACCCTTTGAGAAAAATGAAACTTCAAAATGAATTTACTGCTTTAAATCTGAATATCTCTGACCATTTAAACACCTTAAAAGTACCATATTTAGACATCATTTTATAGGTTTTATTTTTATTGTTGAAGTTATTAATTTCTTTCAAATATTACACCCTGTATAGTTATTACACACACAGATTTAATAGGCATATCTGGTGTATAGTATCTCTCAGTGAGACCTTCTTTCCCTGAACATTGGTGGAAGTCCATTTTTGGTTGGAAAGCATTTCTGGATGTGCAGGTAATTGATGATTTGAGAAATGAGTAACTTACTGATTTTTTAAAATTACTGTTAAAGTAAATCATATAATAAATTTGTGGCTTACTTTAGAAATAAAATTTAAGATTGAAATCTTGAGACGAATTTAGCAAATGGGAAAACTGAGGAAAATGCTGCATGCATAAAATAAATTCTTTCAATATGGTTTCTTAAAAAGTTTCTTTTAATATGGTTTGAAATGAGACTTTATAGGTGGAATGGTTTAAATAAACTAGTTAATACCTTTTCTTTAATGAGTAGCCAAATGTATTCCTACGTGCAAACCATTTCACCTGTTGTAATGTGAACAAAATCGCCGGAGAGATGCAGCTGGTAGATATGAAGTTGTCTTTTTATTTGACAAAATGAGACACCGTAGGTGTTATATTGAGACCCTTTCGGAGGAAGGGGCCTACTTGACCCAACATTACTTGACATTTTGTATGCTAAAGATCAAAGGACAATTCTATATTTACAATGTATCTCCAATGCTTCCTTGAATTACATATAACTTTCTCATCTCCGTGTTTGCATCCACGTTCCAGACAACCAAAATGAATGTTAATCTGTATTGTCTGGTTTTTCAGTTAACAGCTCTAGGAACCTATTGTCCAGAGTTCCATTTGAAATTTAATCTATAGTCCATGTTCAGGTCTAAAGATTGGTGGCTAAAGTTAATATTTTGCTCCATGCACTGTCAGTGACAGTGATGGAACAAAATAGTGATGGAATGGTCAGACTTCTGATTTCCACCCAAAGTAAACTTCTGTGTTCAATGAATATTACAGAATTTTGGTCACTTATGGTTATCATTACTGTTCTCTTTGTAATCACTGTAATTTACCTGTTGTATTGTGCATTGGATTCAAATTTCACTTTATTCCATAAATATATCTCATGGCCTTTGTTGAAACCTCTTGGAGCTGTAACATTGTATTTCACCATCTTATTATCCAACTTGGATGTAAGTATTTTTGTGTTCTTGCTTGTACTCTGTAGCATAAACAGAAAGCTTATGTTCCTACTTGCAACCTTTTTAATCATTTTGATCGACTTTGCAAGAAGTCTTCTCACTAATTTCAGCATGGATCTGGTCTCAAACTTTGATGTATTATGGGATTTTTTCCCAATTTTAAATTGTTATAATGATTTGAAACCTTTATCTTTGAGTTATAAAATTGTTGCCGATTGTGCAAATTTTCACATCTCCTCAGTACAGCCCAATACTAGTTCTCTTTCTTTTATTTCAAATGAAAAGCATTTTGGTCAAACTCAATGATATTTATTTTGGAGGAAATGTGTGGTTCCTTCTAGAGTGTTTATGGAACATGTGAAGAGCTATAGAGGAGAATGCTGTTCAATATCAGTACTCCCATAGAAGTAAAGGACGCAGCTGTGGTATGGCTCAATACAGTCTACTTTCATGGATATATGATCATGGTCTTCTGCTGCTGTAGCCCATCCACCTTCTCATTTGATCTCTCTCACCCTCCCTCAGCGTTTTTGCCCACAGACTGATGCTCATTGGATACTTCTTGTTTTCTGTATCATTATCTGTAAACCATACAGACTGTTGTGTCTGAAAACCCCCGGAGGTCAGCAGTTTCTGAGATATCCAAACCACCCTCTCTGGCACCAACAATCATATCCTGTTCAAAGTCACCTAGGTCACATTTCTTTCCCATTCTGATGTTTGTTCTGAACCTCTTGACCATGTCTGCATGGTTTTCTGCATTGGGTTACTAACACGTGATTGATAGATTATATATTTGCATTAGCAAGAAGGTAATAAGAGATTTTAGTTATTGATTGGAGATGGAGTAAAATGAGATTTCCCTTTTATGGGAAGTGGACTTCATTGACAAGACCAGCATACAGGTCCTGTCAGCAATCACCCTTCCTTAAAAAGACACAGTAAATTGCCAACTTAAACCTTGCAGTCAATGAGGTGATTCTGTAATGAGAAATTTACAAGTTTAGAAGGAATAACAATGAGATAAAGTCAATATGCAGTATTTCCAGAAGATGTGAGACATGAAGGAGGATTTTATAAGTACCCTGGTTTTCCATATCCTTGTAGATGGTTGATTGAGTTTTCTGTTGCGTCTGGTTGATACTGGGCATTGTAACAATGTCAATTTAGAGGTAGAGTGAATGCTTAAGATGCTGGAAGGGGCACTTATTGTTGAATTGCTTTACCTTGGAATTACTTGTGCTCTGTTCGAGTTATATTAGTCCAGACAAGTGAAGAGTGATATTCCAGTGGGAATACAACTGCAACTGTAGTTCAAATATTCACATACAATGACATTTCATCCCATTTGACTGCTACCCTGGTATCCTCAAATAGCTATCTTCAGTGTTTTTAGGTCTGGTGATATTGTGATGCAGAGGTTCTTCGGAAGTCAAGAATGTGGCAACATGATGTTTATAGCCACTTATTAGGTGTCGCAAGAATAGAGAATGAATAAAAGAAAGCAAAAACAAAGAACAAAGACGACGTTTGCCCGATATTAAAACCTAGCTCATACCAGAGAATTAACAAGACATTCCAATGATCAGAAACAACCAATGAAATAGTCGGGTTCAGTGGTGTGACGCAATTTGCAGAGAACTTTCTAGAGGAAGAAAAGAGAATCGGCTATACTACAATTACTGAGAATTCAAGGTAAAATTACACCAGAATTATACTAACATGGAGGTGATTATATAAATATTAGAAGCAAGCAGAGGAAAGTTCAACTGCAGGGAAAAATCTAATTCTACACTTGAAACCAACAGTGCCCTCCTATTTCTATACTCTCTTTCAAGGATATGATGTTAGCTTAGCACTGCTTCTCTTGAGATTTCCATTTATTCTAAGCTTTGAACTGCTTGTACAACTGCCAATTGTAGATATTTCCTGCAAGTGAAACAGTAGAAGATCAAAGTGATCAATGTTCACAACCTTTGTCTCTCACCTACCTTCTCTTTCTTCAGAAACTCTGAAGTTGAACCAAAACATTTTCTACCTTGGTATATTTGACCCTATGTTGAGCTTCAAATAAAACATTGTTGATTCAATAGCCACATCATTACTTCAAGTCTCCCATATTTGAAAACATCAGCTGCAGAAACCGTCAATCATTCCCATTTTACCACTTTGATTTGCTACTAGCAAAGCACACCTGGTCAGTATTTCTCCGATTCCACTCTTCACCTATAAAAGGTTATTCAAAACTGCTGACCAAGTTGTAGATCACAGCAGATCCTGTTCACCCATCACTCCTCTTTGCTGACCTTCATTGACCCTTGTTAAATGACAATTACATATTAAGATTTGTTTTAAAATTTCTCCTTTTTCTTTTCTCAATATCCTTCCTCTTTAAGTTAGTTGTGAGTGAACACTTTTTTCATTTCTTGACTGTTGATAATCTCAGAACGCAGCCCCTCTGCTGTTCCTTCACCTGCCAAAGCCTACATTTGGGAATACCGTGTCAGTCCTCTCTACCATCTTTCTTCCTTTAAATCTTGCCTCTGGGTTCAAGTATTTGGCATTACACGATCTTTTGTGGCTCAGTGTCAAATTTTATCTGGTAGATTCCCATGAAAGGGGGTGGGATGCATTTCTGTGTGAAATGTGGCACATATACATGTTGCAGTTTTTGTTGGGTATTCCACTGCATTTTTGGTCTTGTGCCTCTTGTGCTGAGGGTTTCAGAGAGCAAAACAATCATGCAGGAGCAACTGAAGCATGGGTTTTCTGTTCTCAATCACCCCTGGTACTTCTGTTCCTTGCAGGCAGGTTAGCTGTCAGTAACAAGCCTTCACATTCTCTCCAGATGACTGCAATAGGTGCCAATTATTTTCTCTTGGCTCTCACTCTATTTCAGACATTCCCTTTATTGTCTCCACCCTCCCCTGCAACTTAAAATCTGCAAATTCTTCAATTTTTCCTGATGGAAGGCTTTTGATCTAAAACATAAACCTTACTTTTCACAGGTGCTAAGTATTTCCAGGATTTTCTTGTATTAGTGCATGCTTCTAGCATCAGTGAATTTCTGTTTTTATTTTATTACAATTATTGAGATACAATGCGGAATCATCCCTTCTGGCCTTTTGAGCCATGCTGCCCAGATTTAATCTTAATTTAATGCTGCCTGATTTAATTTTAGCTTAATCACAGGATAGTTTACAATGACCAATTAATCTACGAACCGGTATGTCTAACCAATAGGAATTGTCCAAGGACATTTCCCAATTTGTTTAAATTAATTAGAGCAATATTGGAAAGAAAAGATAAATCAGTTCAAAACTCCTGCTAGTAATTTTGCAGATCAAAACTTGGAATTTTATTATATTGGTCTGATGGAAGTGATTTTCATGAACATATTGGCTGGGGTTTTTCTGACTAGAGATTTGACAGAACTGCATGTGTTGTTTGTGGCAGTTTCTCTGAGTTGTGTTGTGACCAACCAATGAGAGGGCGTGTGAAAATAGAACCACCTTTTCAAACAGGTCCACGATCAAGGTAAAAGGCAGAGTCTCGCGGCAGTTCCTCTGAGTTGAGCTGCGACCGATCAACGAGAGGGATTCATTAGAAAGGGGCAACAAAAAGAATGCAAGTGTGAGCGGAGTGGCAATTCTTTTGAGTGTGCCAGTGTTGAGAGCGGCTTTGGCTCATGAGGCTTAGGTGAGGTAAAGTATCTGGTAAGTCTCTCTCTTTTCATTCTTATTTGTTCATTCCTCATCTGTTAGGAGGTACTGTAGTGAGAATGGCTCCAGGGGCAGTGTTTCGTACTGTGTGTAGGATGTGGGAAATCTGGGAGCCCCCCACTCTCCCGGATAAACATACCTGCACCAGGCGCACTGAGAAAATGTATAAAGGAAATGGAGCTGCAGCTCGATGATCTTCAGCTCCTCCAGGAAGAGGTGACAGGAGATAAAGGGAGGGAATCACCCGTAGGTTGCAGGAGACAGGTATCTGGGAGACTGTCAGGAGCAGGAAGGGGAATGGACAGCCTGTGCAGAGTACACCTGTGGCTATTCCCCTCAATAATAAATATACAATTTTAGATATTGTTGAGGAGGATGACCTACCGGGGGCCCACAATGACCAGGTCTCTGGCACTGAGTCTGGTGCTGTGGCTCAGAACAACAGAGAGGTGAAGAGGAACGTAGAGTTGACAGGAGATTCCATAGTCAGAGGGACAGAGATGAGATTCTGTGAGCGTGATAAAGACACCCGGATGGTATATTGGCTCCCAGGTGCTAGGGTCAGGGATGACTCAGATCAGGTCCATGCATTCCCAAAGGCAAGGGTGAGCAGCCAGGATTTAAATTAATGACAGGTAGACAAGCTGAGGAGGTCCTGAACAGAGAATTTAGGGAGCTAGTTAGAAAGTTGAAAAACAGGACCTCCAGGGTAGCAATCTTTGGATTGCTGACTGTGCCACACACCAGTGAGGGTAAGCATAGGATGATTTGGCAAGTGAATGGGTGGCTGAGGAACTGGTGCAGAGAGCAGGGGTACAGATTGATGGATCATTGAGATCTCTTCTGAGGAAGGTATGACCTGTACAATAGAGATGTGTTACACCTGAACCTGGGGTGGGGGTCCAATATCCTATGGGTGGGTTTTTCAAGAGTTGCTTGGGAGGGTTTAAACAAATTTGGCAGGGGGATGGAAACGAGTGATAGTGCTAAAGATGAGGTAGTTGGCTTATAAATAGAGGCAGTGTGTAGTGAGACTCCTAGCAAAGAGAAGCTGTTGAAAGGGCAACATTTTAGTCAGCAGGATGTTACAATGTAAAAGTGGACAAAATCGAAAAGGGTAATTGCAGAACTGAGGGTGTTATATTTGAATGTGTGCTGTATACGGAATAAGGTAGATGAACTTGCAGTACAGTTGCAGATTGGCAGGTATGATGTTGTAGGTATCGCTGAATCATGGCTGAAAGATTATAGCTGGGTGCTTAAATAGAAGGATGCACTTTGTATTGAAAGGGCAGGTAGGTAGGCAGAGTGGGGTGGCATGGCTCTGTTGGTAAAAAAAAATGAAATTAAATAATTAGAAGGAGGTGACAAAAGGTTGGAAGGTGTTGAATTGTGGATAGAGCCAAGAAACTGCAAGGGTAAAAAGACCCTGATGGGAGTTATATACAGACTTGTAAATAGTAGTAAGGGTCTGGTCTACAAATTACAATGGGAGCTGGAAAATGCATGCCAAAAGGGCAATGTTACAATAGTCATGGGGGATTTCAATATGCAGGTAGAGTGCAAAAGTCAGATTGGTGCTGGATCACAAGAAGGGGATTTTCTAGAGTGCCTATGAGATGGCTTTGTAGAGAAGCTTGTGGTTGAGCCCACTAGAGAATCGTCTATTCTAAACTGGGTGTTGTGCAATGAGCCAGAATTGATTAGAGAGTTTAAGGTGAAAGAACATTTGGGGGGGGGGGTGTGATCATAATATGATCAAATTCACCCTGAAGTTAGAGAAGGAGAAGCTAAAGTCAGATGTATCTGTGGAGTAAAGGGAATCAGAGGCATGAGAGAGGAGTTAGCTAGAATTGAATGGAGAAGAACACTGGCAGGGATGATGGCAGAGCAGCAATGGCTGCAACTCTGGAAGCATTTTGGAAAACACAGGGTATATACATCCTGAAGGGGAAGAAGCTTTCTAAAGGCAAGATGACACAATCATAGCTAACAAGAGAAGTCAAAGCCAACAAAAGAGTCAAAGGGCATTTAATAAAGCAAAATTAGTGGAAAGTTGGAGACTGAGAAGCATTTAAAAACCCAACAGAAGGCAACTAGAAAAGTAACTGAGAAGGAAAAGATAGAATACTAAAGGATGCAAAGTATTGTGGCGGCTCATTTCCTAGCGTATGCGAACCGACTCACAATTAGATAGCCTACGGGGGTTTGCGAGCACAGAGCTTTGGAGCCTCTTCGCCATGGGGGGCCGGTTGACAGAGGCTTAAAAGTGAGGCTGAAGTTTTCGAATAAAGTTTTTCCTTCGACTGCAGTTACCGACTCCGTGTCGTAAATTTAGCGCTGTTTGTAGCACACCGCTACAATTGGTGACCCCGACGGTCCAAACGATTTTTGGACCAGAAATGACCGACGCCGCCTCTGTTCATGCGGTTTCGTTGAAACTGCCGGGTTTCTGGACACAGCGCCCGGACCTATGGTTCCAGCAAGCCGAAGCCCAATTCCACGTTCGCCGGATCACCTCAGAAGACACCCGCTACTACTACGTGGTGGGCTCCCTCGACCAGGACACAGCTGCCCAGGTCGCGGAGTTCGTACAGTCGCCCCCGGCAGACGGCAAGTACACGGAATTCAAAGCCCTGCTCCTCAGGATTTTCGGACTCTCACGGCGCGAGCGGGCTGCCCGTTTACTGCACCTGGATGGCTTGGGCGACAGACCTCCATCGGCTTTAATGAACGAGATGTTGTCTCTGGCCGAGGGACACACAGGCCTCATGTTTGAGCAGGCATTCCTGGAGCAGCTGCCCGAGGACATACGCCTGCTGCTGTCCGACGCGGATTTCAGTGACCCCCGGAAGGTGGCAGCCCGGGCGGACTTGCTGTGGAACGCCAAAAAGGTGAGCGGGGCGTCCATCGCACAGATCTCCCAGCCACGCTCCCGGCAGCAATCCAGTCCAGGCCCGGCCGCAGAGCCCACTAACCCCCGGCCCAATGAACACTGGTGCTTCTACCACCAGCGGTGGGGCGCAGAAGCCCGCCGTTGCCGCCCGCCCTGCAAGTTCCCGGGAAACGCCAGGGCCAGCCGCCGCTGATGGCTACGGCGGCTGGCCATCGGGATAGCCTCCTGTATGTGTGGGATAGCAGGTCGGGACGCCGCTTTTTGGTCGATACTGGGGCTGAGGTCAGCGTTTTACCTCCGACAAGTTACGACACTCGCAGCAGGGCACCGGGTCCCCCCCTGAGGGCCGTGAATGGCAGCACAGTAAGGACCTATGGCACCCGTCAGGTGCAGCTACAGTTCGGCCCCAGCCAGTTCACGTGGGACTTCACACTGGCCGCCGTAGCCCAACCGCTTCTGGGTGCGGATTTTTTGCGAGCTCACAGCCTGCTGGTTGACCTGCCCAGGAAGAGACTGGTACACGCCGAGACCTTTCAGACGTTCTCCCTGGGCGCGGCCCAGTTGCCAGCCCCTCACCTCGGCTCCATCACGCTGTCCGACAACGACTTCACCAGGGTCCTGGCGGAGTTCCCATCGGTTCTGGCACCGCAGTTCACAGCAGCCATGCCCAGGCACGGCGTACAGCACCACATCCCGACACAGGGACCACCCCTCCATGCCCGTGCTCGGCGGCTTCCCCCGGACAAGCTCCGACTGGCGAAGGAGGAGTTCCAGAGAATGGAGGAATTGGGGATCATCCGGCGGTCCGACAGCCCCTGGGCTTCCCCCCTGCACATGGTGCCCAAAGCGACGGGGGGCTGGAGACCGTGCGGCGACTACCGCAGGCTGAACGAGGCTACCACACCGGACCGCTACCCTGTGCCGCACATTCAGGACTTTGCGGCAAACCTGCACGGCGCCCGGATCTTCTCCAAGGTCGACCTTGTCCGAGGGTACCATCAAATCCCGATGCATCCTGACGACGTCCCCAAGTCGGCTCTCATCACCCCGTTTGGCCTCTTCGAGTTCCTCCGCATGCCGTTCGGCCTGAAGAATGCCGCACAGACGTTCCAGCGGTTAATGGACGCGGTGGGACGGGACCTGGACTTCGCGTTCATCTATTTGGATGACATCCTCATAGCCAGCGGCAGTCGTCAGGAGCATCTGTCCCACCTCCGTCAACTCTGCGCCCGACTGAGTGAGTACGGTCTTACAATCAACCCTGCCAAATGCCAGTTCGGACTTGATACCATTGACTTCCTGGGCCACAGGATTACTAAAGACGGGGCAACCCCTCTGCCCGCTAAGGTAGATGCGGTCCGCCACTTCCCCCGACCCACCACGGTCAAAGGCCTTCAGGAATTCGTAGGTATGGTCAATTTCTACCGCCGCTTCCTCCCTTCAGCTGCCCGGATCATGCGCCCCCTGTTCGCCCTGATGTCGGGTCCGAGCAAGGATATTACCTGGGACGAGGAGTCCGCCGCCGCTTTCGTTCAAACGAAGGAAGCTTTGGCTGACGCCGCAATGCTAGTACATCCCAGAATGGACACCCCTACCGCCCTCACAGTGGACGCATCAAACACGGCAGTCGGTGGGGTGCTGGAGCAGCTCATCGCAGGTCGCTGGCAACCACTGGCGTTTTTCAGCAAACACCTGCGGCCACCCGAGCTCAAGTACAGTGCTTTTGACCGGGAACTGTTGGCGCTCTACCTGGCAATCCGGCATTTCAGGTACTTCCTAGAAGGTCGGCCCTTCACCGCGTTCATGGACCACAAACCGCTTACCTTTGCGTTTACGAAAGCATCCGACCCCTGGTCATCCCGCCAGCAACGCCACCTGTCCTACATCTCTGAATACACAACGGATGTCCGGCACGTCTCGGGTAAGGACAATGTCGTGGCGGATGCGCTCTCTCGCCCTACCGTTCATGCCCTTTCCCAAGGGGTAGACTTTGAGGCACTGGCAGAGGCACAGCAGGTAGATGAGGAGATTCCGAGTTACAGGACTGCAGTCTCTGGTTTGCAGCTCCAGGACTTCCCCGTGGGCCCAGGTGAGAGGACCCTACTCTGTGACGTCGCCACCAACCAGCCCCGTCCGGTCGTCCCCGCAGCCTGGCGGCGACGTGTTTTCGACTCCATTCATAACTTGGCGCATCCCTCCATCCGGACAACTGTCCGGATGGTTTCCAGCAGGTTCGTTTGGCACGGACTCCGCAAACAGGTCAGTGAATGGGCCAGGACGTGCATGCACTGCCAGACGGCCAAGGTTCAGCGGCACACCAAAGCCCCACCGCAGCAGTTCCATCCCGCCCACCGGCGTTTCGACCACATTCATGTGGATATCGTGGGCCCCCTGCCAGTGTCGCGCGGAGCGCGTTACCTCCTGACTATCGTGGACCGGTTCACAAGATGGCCAGAGGCGGTCCCGCTCACCGACACCACCTCCGAATCTTGCGCCCGAGCCCTGATCGCCACCTGGATATCCCGCTTTGGTGTACCAGCCCACATTACCTCCGACAGAGGCGCCCAGTTCACCTCCAGCCTGTGGTCAGCTATGGCCAGCCTTTTGGGGACTCAGCTGCACCACACCACTGCCTACCACCCACAGTCGAACGGGCTAGTGGAGCGTTTCCACCGTCACCTGAAGTCGGCCCTCATGGCCCGCCTGTGAGGAGCCAACTGGGCGGACGAGCTTCCCTGGGTCCTTCTCGGCATCCGCACAGCGCCCAAGGACGACCTACACGCCTCGTCGGCCGAGTTGGTATACGGCGCGCCCCTGGCCGTCCCCGGGGAGTTCCTACCAGCCCCGAGGGGGCAAGAGGAAGAACCCGCTGCAGTCCTGGGCAGACTTTGCGAGAAGCTCGGTAACCTGGCCCCCATACCCACTTCACAGCATGGGCGGCACCCGACCTGCGTACCCAAAGACCTACGGAACTGTAAGTTTGTGTTTGTACGAAGGGGCGGGCATCGGCCACCGCTGCAGCGGCCATACGAGGGGCCGTTTACGGTGCTCCGGAACAACGGGTCCACGTTCGTGCTGGACGTTGGGGGGAAGGAGGAGGTTTTCACGGTGGACCGCCTCAAGCCGGCCCATGTGGACCTGGCGCAACCGGCCGAGTTTCCGGCGCCTCGGCGCAGAGGCCGACCTCCCAAGCAGGTTCTGGCCCAGGCTGTGGACATTGGGGGGTGTATCGCCGGTTCTGGGGGGGGGTTATGTGGCGGCTCATTTCCTAGCGTATGCGAACCGACTCACAATTAGATAGCCTACGGGGGTTTGCGAGCACAGAGCTTTGGAGCCTCTTCGCCATGGGGGGCCGGTTGACAGAGGCTTAAAAGTGAGGCTGAAGTTTTCGAATAAAGTTTTTCCTTCGACTGCAGTTACCGACTCCGTGTCGTAAATTTAGCGCTGTTTGTAGCACACCGCTACAGTATTAAAAAAAGATACCAAAATTTTCTTCAGATAAATAAGGTGTAAAAGAGAGGCAAGAATGGATATTGGACCTCTGGAAAATGATGCTGGACAGGTAGTAAGTGGGGACAAGGAAATGGCAGAAGAACTGAATAAGTACTTTGCATTAGTCTTCTCTGTGGAAGATACTACCAGTTGTGTTGGAAATTCCTGTGTGTCGGGTGAGAAATGTATGAAGTTGCCATTACTAGGGAGAAGGTTCTTCAAACCTTCAAACTGAAAGGTCTGAAGGTAAATAAGTTACCTGGACCAGACATTGTATACCACAGAGTTCTGAAAGAGGTGGCTGAAGAGGTGGTGGATCTATCAGTAATGTACTTTCAAGAATCACTAGATTCTGGAATGGATTTGGAAGACTGTAAAATTGCCAACATTACTCCATTCTTCGAGAAGGGAGAGGAAAATAAAGGAAATTATAGGCTAGTTAGTCAGATCTCAGTGGTTAGAAAATGTTGGAATGGATTATTAAAGATGTGGTTTCAAGGTATATTTTTGAGGCACATGATAAAAAAGGTAACAATCAACATGGGTTCCTCAAGGGAAAATCTTGCCTGACAAATCTGTTGGAATTCCTTGAAGAAATAATAAGCACAATAGACACAGGAAAATTTGTTGATGTTGTGTGCTTGGATTTTCAGAAATTCTCTGACAAAGTGCCACACATGAGACTGCTTAATAAGCTATGAACCCATGGTATTACATGAAATATGCTAGCATGGATAAAGCAATGGCTGATTGGCCGGAGGCCAAGAGTGGGAGTAAAGGGAGTCTTTTCTGGTTGGCTGCTAGTGACTAGTGGTATTCCACATGGGTCTGTATTGGGACTGCTTTTTGAAATTATATGTCAGTGACTTGGATGATGGAATTGATGGCTTTGTTGCAAGTTTTCAGATGATACGAAGATAGGTATTTTGAGGAAGTAGCAAGGCTACAGAGGACTTAGTCAGATTAGGAGGATGGACAAAGAAGGGGCAGATGGAATCCAGTGCAGGGAAGTGTATGGTCATGCACTTTTGGTAGAAATAAAAGGGTAGACTATTTTCTAAATTGAGAGAAATTCAAAAATCTGAGGTGTAAAAGGACTTTGGGAGTCCTTGTGTGGGATTCCCTAAAGGGCAATTTGCAAGTTGAGTCTGGTGAGGAAGGCAAACTTGTTGTTAGCATTCATTTCAAGAAGACTAGTATGTAAAAGCAAGCACGTAATGTTAAGCTTTTTGTAGCACTGGTGAGGCCTCACTTGGAGTATTGTGAGCAGTTTTCGGCTCCTGATCTTAAAAAGGATGTGCTGAAACTGGAGAGGGTTCAAAGGATGTTCACAAAAATGGTCCCAGGATAGAATGGCTTGTCATATGGAGTGCGTTTGATGGCTGTTTGCTTGTAGTCATAGAATTCAGAAGAATGAGAAGTAACCGAATTGAAAGCTATTGAATATTGAAAGGCCTTGATAGAGTGGATGTGGAGTGGATATTTCCTATGGTTGGAGAGTCTAGGACCAGAGGACATTGCCTCAGAATAGAGGGAGCGTCCTTTTAGAGTGGAGATGAGGAGGAATTTCTTTAGCCTAAATGTGGTGAATCTGTGGAATTCATTGCTGCAGGCATCTGTGGAAGCCAAGACTTTACATATATTTAAGGCAGAGGTTGATAGGTACTTTATTGGTCCAGGCATTAAGGGATACAGGGAAAAGGCAGGAGATTGAGGCTGAGAGGAAAAATCGATCAGCCATGATGAAATGGCGGAGCAGACTTGTATCTTTGTACTGTACTGCTGTCACAAAATAGCAAATTTCATGTCATATGTCAGTGGCAATAACTTTGATTTGGATGACTTTGCAAATTACACCACCATAATCAAGGGAAAATTAAATGGTAAAGATTTCAGATTTTGTGAAGCAGTATTATTGTAAAACACTAATGTAGCATTTTGTTGCATAGGTCTTCTCTTAATTGTGCAAAAATCCACAACTAAAACATAGCAAGCTCATATAAACTCTAAAATCTTAGTTTCATCATAAGTGTGATTTTCCATAGTTCTTTAGAAATCAGCATATACTTTAGAAATCAGCATATGTGCATCAATATTCACTTAACAGTTGTATTTAATACAGTAAAATTTAATATAATTTCAACATGTTTTGAGGTATAGAAACTCTCACAGCCCCCAATGAGCCTGTGATTTCAGTCTCTGAGACCGATGTGAGAGCTTCCTTCAGGAGGGTGAAACTACGGAAAGTATCTGACCCAGATGGGGTACCTAGCAGCGTGCTAACGACCTGTGCTGATCAATTGACTGGAGAGTTCACCAATATCTTTAACCTCTTGTTTTGGTAATCTAAGTTACCCACTTGCTTCAAGCAGGCTTCAACTATATCAGTGCCTAAGAAGAATGTGGTAACCTGCATCAAAGACTAGCATTTGCATCCATTGAGATGAAGTGCTTTGAGAGGTTATTAATAAAATGTATCAACTTCTGTCTGAGAAGAAACTTGGATCCACTTCAATTGGATTACAACTGGCCGTTTCATTTGCTCTTCACTCAATGCTAGAACATCTGGACAGCAAAACAGCATACATCAGGATGATCTCTATTGAATGCTGCATGGCATACAATACCATCCTTCCTCAAAACTAATCTATAAGCTTTAAGACAGCTTCAATATCTCCTTGTGCAGTTGGATCCTTGATTTCCTCACTTGCAGACTCCAGTCAGTTCAGGTTGACAACAACATCTCCATAATCTCGGTATCAGCACAATTGCAGCACAAGATTATATGCTTAGCCCCCACCTCCCCCGCTGTACTCACTTTACACTTATGACGATGAGGCTAAGCTCAGCTCCAATGCCACATTTAAGTTTGCTGATGACACCACTGTCATTGGCCAAATCATAGGTAATGACAAATCAACATTTAGGAGGGAGAATAAAAATCTGGCAGAGTGGTGTCACAACAACAACCTCTTACTCAATATCAGCAAGACCAAGGATCTGATTATTGACTTCAGGAGGAAGGACCCGGAAGTACACAAGCCAGTCCTCTTCAGAAGATCAGGGTGGAGAGGGTCAGCAGCTTTATCTTCATCAGTGATATCATTTCAGAGGATCTGTGTTGGGCCCAGTACGTAAGTGCAATTATGAAGAAAGCACAGCAGCTATTTCCTTAGAAATTTGAAAAGATTCAGCATGACATCTAAAACTTTGACAAACTTGCATAGATACATGGTTGAGCATATATTGACTGATTGCATCATGGAGTGGTATGGAAACACCAATGTCTTGAAACAGAAAATTCTACAAAAGGTTTTGGATGTGGCCCTGTCCATCACAGGTAAAATCGTCCCCACCATTGAGCAGATCCACAAAGTGGGCTGTCACAGGAAAGCAACATCCATTATCGTGAACTCACACTTCCTGGACATGCTGTTTTCTTGCTGCTGCCATCAGGAAGAAGGTACAGGAGCCTCAGGACCCGCATCATCAGGTTAAGGAACAGCTATTACCCATCAACCATCAGGCTCTTGGACCAGAGGGAATAACTTCACTCAACTTCCCTTGCCCCATCACTGTATGTTTCCCACAATGTACAGTCTCACTTTCAAGAATTCATTTCATGTTCTCAATATTTATTGCTTACTTATTATTATTAATAATTCTCAAGGTAGTAGGGTTGAGTACCCTTTATCTGTAATTCCAAAATCCACAAACCTCTGAAACCCGAAAATTTTTTGAGCGCTGACAGGACTTCACAAATGGAAAATCCCACGAGGCACTGGGAAAATTCCCAGGCGATGTGCACCACAGACAGTTCTGAGAAGTGACTTCACATGTGTAATGATCAGAATTGAATGAAAAAAACAGAAAACAAAAAAGAGAAGATCTTGATTGTGTATTGAAAAAATGGATTCGTCAGTGCTGGAGTGAACACATGCCGCTTAATGGTATGCTGATCATGAAACAAGCAAAGATCTATCACGGTGAACTGAAAACTGAAGGTAATTGTGAATATTCAGCAGGCTGGTTGCAGAAATTTAAGAAAAGGCAAAGCATTAAATTTTTAAGCATATGCTGATCACAAACGAGCAGTGAAATTCACTGAGTTTGCCGAGACCATTGCTAATGAAAATCTAACACCAGAACAAGTCAGCAATGCTGATTGTTATCATAGCTTCAATGTAAAATACAGATAAAGTGTACTGTAACCTTTGAATCAAAGCACAGCATTGCAGGTGGAGACTGAAAGCCTGCCGTTGTTTGTTGCTGTTCATCAGCTGATTCAGGTATTCTCCTGATGGTGCGAGCTGTTCTTACCCTGCACACATTATGTTTTCTTTATATTAATGATATGTAATCATTTTTTTCTGTTAAGTACCTAGTATGTGTGATGTACAAGTGTAAGACAAAGACTGTTTACTTGGAGCACATAAATTCAGAATTGGAAATGATGTCGATCCCAAGTAAGCTCATTATATATTCAAAAATCTGAAAAAAATCTGAAATCTAAAACATTTCCAGTTTCAAGCATTTTAGATAAGGTGGACTCAACCTGTATATAGTGACATATACGTACTTTGAAAATAAATTTACTTTGAACATTGAATGGTGGACAGAGAACATAGAAAACCTACAGCACAATACAGGCCCTTTGGCCCACAAAGCTGTGCTGAACATGTCTTTACCTTAGAAATTACCTAGGGTTACCCATAGCCCTCTATTTTTCTAAGCTCCATGTACCTGTCCAGGAGTCTCTTAAAAGACCCTATCATATCTGCCTCCACCACATTGCCGGCAGCCCATTCCACGCACTCACCACTCTCTGCGTAAAGAAAACTTAGCTTTATTCACCCTTTCATTCACCTTTTATCAACAGCATGCAATGCAAATGGACATGAGGCAGCCTGGAAAGGCAAGTAGGAACTGCGATGTAAAGGAAAGCACAGGTTGATGAGAAAAACAAAGACGACATTTTGGGGAAAAAATGGCTAAGACTGAATCAAGTAAAACCGTGATCAGGACTGGGTTTTGCAGAAATAGGGAGCTGGGGAAGATTAAATTCTGACAAAGGTCAGCAAAAAAAAAATTCAGCTTGCTAGAATTAGGCAATAAGGAGAAACTTACCAACATTACCCAAGACTGAAGAAAATTCAATATCCTCTTGTTCATTAAAATTAATATATACTCCATTGAGGAGAATAATTAATACTGAAGCTCTCATCATCTAAATCTTACTAAAAAAAACACTTCTTGCAGCGATGGTAATAGCAAGTTATTTGCTATTTGATTAACACCACTACTTGCTTATACTTGAAACAACAGTGATTCTACATAGGAAAGTTAACAATGAATGATAACGTTCTTGCTATTTTGTTATATGTTATTCCATACAACATCTCTGATAAACGGCTTCTTAAATAGTTTCCCCATGGCTCAAGTGCTACAATTCTCATTCACTTTGGACTGAGACACCAGTATTTCTCCTCCTTGCAGGAAACCTTCTGACACAGAAATTGGCAAATTGCTGTGAAGTCTATAAATGGAGCTTCAATAAATATTGAAACTGAAAGGATTCATGGGAATTCTGGAATCCCAGGACATCCGAGATAAGGAAGGAGATGCAGCATCTTAAAGCATGTAGAGTAATCCGTTGATCAATGAATACAGAAAAGAACAGAGATTCTGAACACAGAGAGTGGAGTGAGCTGAGCTGGGAAATGCCGAGTTCTGTCATAGTTTTGAACAAAGTCGCACTGTTTATCTTCACTGATGCTGGTTTAAATTGAACCTGCGGTCAATCAGAGTTTAAATGCTGTTTGATGAGGGAAGATGGCAGACTGCCAGGTATTTTGGAAATTTCCCAGTCTAGAATCCTAGAATTGTAGAATTGTACAGCACAGAAACAGGCTATTTGGCTCACTAGGTCCCTGCTGACCTTTTATCTCATCTGAATAGCCTAGGCTTGTTTATTTTCTTATTTATCCTTCTTAAGGCCTACTTAAATGCATAAATAAATGTATCTTAAACAGTGATTTTATCTGACTATCTCGCCTCCTGTAGCAGTGAGTTCCAGATAACAACCACTCTATGTAAAACAAACTAAAATCTATTTTTTTATAGTATTTATTTAGAGATACTGTGCAGGACAGGCCCTTCAAGCCTAATGAGCCTCACCGTTTAATCAAGCCCCCTTTAGAGTTCCTTCCTCTCACCTTAAAACTATGCCCACTTGTTTTTGGTGTCCCTTCAATGGAAGAAAGATTCTATCCTACCCATATCCTTTATAATTTTATATAGCTCCACTGGGTCACCCCGAGCTTCCTTTGCTCCAAAATAGACCCAGCCTACCCAATCCACCCCCATTGGTAACCTCTCCAATCCAGGCTGCAGCCTGGCTGTTGTCCTCTGCTCCCTCTCCACTGCAACCACATCCTACCAACAGTGTGGCAAACCGAACTGCACACAATTTATAAACCGTGGCCTAAACTGTGTTTGAAAAGCTGCAAGCTACTGTCTCCATTTTATATAATGTGCTCAATGCACGAAGTCAAGCTTGTCATATATCTTCACTACCTGCGTTGTAATTTTCAGGGAACTATGGATTTAAACCCTGAAGACCCTCTGTTTATCAACACTCCTTAGTATAATTCTCTACTCCATTTGAATTCTCCAAATGTATTATCTTGCACTTGCTGGGATTAAACTTCATCCACCTAGCTTTCCACCTCCTCTATAAACCATTGTACCCTTAGATGTATTTCCTTGGCATCCACAATGCTGCCAACTTTCGTCTCATCTACTCATTTACTAATTATACTTCCTAACTACAGACTTGAAAATGATTGCATGCTTCTGTACTCATATTCCTCTTGATGGTTGGTAGAAATTAACCAGTGTTGAAGATTAACTAACAGTGCTCTGGTACCCATTGAATACAAATAAAAGGAGATCTGCTTACAACCGTTTCAATTAAATCTCTTCACTGGGCACTCCATGGAGAAATGAGTAACCAGTCTAATCATGGCACTAGGCTCACAGACCACTTGAAATATTGTTGGAACAGTACAGATCAGTGCCTCTTAACTGCTGCATTGGATTGTTCTAGCTTTCCACTGTCATGGCAACGTGCCTAGCAAGTAGTCTTAAATTTATTTTGGATAAGTGAATTATGAGTTGATCTAGTTAATCATGCTAATAGTACCTCATTTGTTTTGCTTTTGAGTCAGATTCAGGTTTATTATAACTGGCGTATGTTGTGAAATCTGTCGTTTAGTGGCAGCAGTGCAGTGCAAGACAAATTACCATAAGTTACAATAAATAGTGTGGAAGAGAGATAGTGAGTTGGGTAGTGTTCATGGGTTGCTCAGAAATCTGATGGTGGAGGGGAAGAAGCTGTTCTGAAAATATTCAATGTGTTTCTTCTGGCTCCTGTATCTCCTGCCCAATGGTAGTAATAAGAAGAGGGTATGTATCAGGTGGTGAGGATCTTTAATGATGTATGTTGCTTCTTAAGGAACCGGCTCTTTAAGATATCCTCAATGGTGGGGAGGGTTGTTCATACCAGTAAAGAAATTAGTCAGAATGCTCATTATCTGTAGAAACCTGTCAGAGTTTTTGATGCCATAAAAACCGTTGACCTGTTGAATATTATTTTAGGCAAATCAAGGTTCAAATCTCAAAGTAAGTTTATTATCAAAGTACAGTATATAGGTAGGTGGCATCCATCGGTCTCGAGAGACCATGGATCTGCGCCTGGAGTTTCCAGGGCGCAGGCCTGGGCAGGGTGGTACGGGAGAATGGCAGTTGTCCAAGCTGCAGACCTTCCCCTCTCCACACCACTGATGTTGTCCAAGGGAAGGGCACTAGGACCCATGCAGCTTGGCACCGGTGACGTCACAGAGCAATGTGTTGTTAAGTGCCTTGCTCAAGGACACAAACACGCTGCCTCAGCTGAGGCTCGAACCAGTAACCTTCAGGTTACTAGCCTGATGCCTTGCCCACTAGGCCACGCGCCAACACACTGTATTTTATATATATACACACAGTATATATATATGTCACTATATACAACCCTGAGATTAGTTTTCTTGTGGGTATACTCAGTAAATCCATAATAGAATAATAACCATAATAGAATCAATGAAAGATCTTACCAACTGGGCTTTGAACTAGTGTGCAAAAGAAAACAAGTAGTGCATATACAAAAACAAATTAATAATAAAAAGCAAATAAACCATAAATATCAAGAACATAACATGGAGAGCCCTTGAAAGTGGGTCCATTGGTTGTGGAATCATTTCAGTGATAGGATAAATGAAATTGAGTGAAGCTACCCCCTTTAGTTCAAGAGCCTGATAGATGAGGCGTAATAACTGTTCCTGAACCCGGTGGTGTGAGTCCTGAGGCTCCTATACCACCTTCCTGATGGCAGCAGTGAGAAGAAAGCATAACCTAGGTGGTGAGGTCCCTGATGATGGATGCTGCTCTCCTGCAACAGTGCTCTGTGTAGATGTGCTCAATAGTGTGGAGAGCTTTATCCATGATGGACTGGGCTGTATCCACTCCTATCTGTAGGATTTTCCATTCAAGAGTAATTTCCATTCAATTTGGTGTTTCCATTCCAAGCTGTGATGAAGCCACTCGAAATACTCTCCACAAATAGAAGTTTGTTAAAGTTTTAGATGTCCTGCTAAATTTTGCAAAATCCTAGGGAAGTCGAGGAGCTGCAGTGCTTTCTTCATAATTGCACTTACGTGCTGGGCCCAGGACAGGTCTTCTGAAATGATAACACTGAGGAACTTAAGGTTGCTGACCCTCTCCACTTCTGATCCTCAATGAGGACGGGCTCATGGACCTCCGGTTTCCTTCTCCTGAAGTTAATAATCAGTTCCTTGGTCTTGTTGATATTGAGTATGATGTTATTTTGTGGCACAACTCAGACAGATTTTCAGTCTCCCTCCTAAATGACAGTGGTATCGTCAGCAAACTTGAAAATGGCATTGGAGCTGTGCTTAGGCAGACAGTGATGTGTAAAGCAAGTAGAGCAGGGGGCTAAACACACAGCCTTGTTGTGCAACTGTGCTGATGGAGATTGTGGAGGAGATGTTGTTGCCATTCCGAACTGACTGAGGTCTGCATTTGCCAATGTGGGAAAGCATGCTAAAGAATTAAACATTTTCAGGTGACAACCTCGTGAACTGAGTCTGAAGCTGTTAATCTTGCTACCATCATCTTGTTTGGGTATACTGACCCCCTTTTCTTCCCTTAACACTCACTGCGTGGAGCTATTGATTTCCAAGATTTCCTACTCTGGATGGATGAGGATTAATGATTGGGATTCCTTCACACATTTTGCTCCTCACTGAGGCATCTTGGATGCCTTTGCCTTGGAGAATACCATTGAGAGATTTAGTGAGTGGTTGTTGAGAAAATTAGAGAAATGTGAAGACCCATTGAAGATGGAATGAAGAGGATACCATAAGTTTCTTCAGATACATGAAGTGCAAAAGAGAGGTGAGTATGGATAATGGATTGCTGGAGAGGTAGTAATGGAGGACAAGGCATTGGAAGACGAATTGAATGAGTATTTTGCATCAATCTTCACTGTGGAAGACACTAGCGGTACAGTGGAAGTTCCTGGTGTCAGGGGTCATGAAGTGTATGAAGTTACCATAAATAGAGAGAAGGTTCTTATGAAACTGAAAAGTCTGAAGGTAGTTAAGTCGCCTGGGCCAGATGGTGTACGCTTCAGGGTTCTGAAACAGGTGCCTGAAGAGATTTTGGAGGCATTTGTAAAGATCATTCAAGAATCACTAGATTCTGGAATGGTTCCGGAAGACTGGAAAATTGTATATGTCACTCCACTTTTCAAGAAGGGAGAGAGGCAGAGGAAAGAAAACTATAGGCCAATTAGTCTGACATCAGTGGTTGTGAAGATAATGGAGTTGATTATTAAGGATTAAGTCTCAGGGTACTTGGGGGTACATGATAAAATAGGCCATAGTAAGCATGGTTTCCTCAACGGAAAATCTACCCTAACAAATCTGTTGGAATTCTTTGAAGAAATAGACAATGGAGAATCGGTTGCTGTTGTGTACTTGGATTTTCAGAAGGCCTTTGACAAGGATGAGGTAGTTGGTTTATAAACAGAGGCAGTGTGTAGTGAGACTCCTAGCTGCTTAACAAGCCATGAGCCCATGGTATTACAAGAAAGATTCTAGCATGGATAAAAGCAGTGGCTAATTAGCAGGAGGCAAAGGCCAGAAATAAAGAGTGCCTTTTCTGGCTGTGGCTAGTGGTGTTTCACTGGGGTCTGTATTGGGAGCGATTATTTTTATATTATATGTCAATGATTTGGATGATGGAATTGATGGCTTTGTTGCAAAGTTTGCAGATGATATGAAGAATTGTGGAGGGGCAGTTAGTTTTGAGGAAGTAGAGAGGCTACAGAAGGACTTAGACAAATTAGAAGATGGACAAAGAAATGGCAGATGGAATACAATATTGGGAAGGGTATAGTCATGCACTTTGGTAGAAGAAATAAAAGGGTTGACTATTTTCTAAATTGAGAGAGAATAGAGGAAAAACAGAGACGCAAAAAGGCTTGGGAGTCCTTGTGCAGGATTCCCTAAAAGTTTAGCCAGAGGGTAGTGAGTCTGTGGAACTCATTGCTGTAGAAGCCCGGGGAGGCAAGTCATTGGACATACGTAACATGGAAGTTGATAAGTTGTTGAATGGTAAGAGTATCAAAGGTTACAGGGAAGAAGCAGGAGAATTGGGTTGAGAGGGATAATAAACCAGGCATAATGGAATGGCAGAATCGGACACAATGTGTCGAATGGCCCAGTACTTCTCCCAAGTCGTATGGCGATATGGTTGTTTTGAAATCTGTGTAATATGAGGTGAATAAGGAGTAATGTCATTAACTGATCTGAAATTTCTTAATGTAGAGAGAAGAAATCAGCCTGCAGTGTAGGTGCATGTGGGAGTCACCTCTGTTCAGGGATGATTCATCGTCCCCTTGGACAAAGAGGAAAAAAATCAGAATTAGCTTCATTAGCACTGACATACTGTATGTCATGAATTTGTTTTGCGGCAGCAGTACAGTGAAAAGACAAAAAATCAGTAAATAAAGAGTAACACAATGGTGTTCATGGTTACATGAGGGGAAGAAGCTGTTTGAGTATAGGTCTGTAGGCTCCTGTATCTCCTGCCCAGTGGCAGCACTGAGAAGAGGGCATGTTTAAGATTGTGAGGGTCCTTAGTGATGGATGTTGCTTTCCCAAGTCACCACTTCTGGAATGTGTCAATCCTGTGTGGTAAATGGATAAGGAAATGTTTGATGTGATCAATACAAATGAGTTAAATTTCCAGAGAACAGCTACAAGACATGGAATTAGAACTCTGCCATAGGGTAAGTAGGATTTCCTGTTATCTCCCACTCCCTTGCCCCCATACTAAACATATCACTATCCACACAAGGGTCACACTGTTTCCTTGCAGAGTTTGGGCTCTGACTCTGCCTTTACACGGTCATACCTACTATCGGTGCACATTGGACAGTCAAAGCTGCTTCTTTGCAATATGTTATATGCTGTACATTTCAGAATGGTGCCACTGGGGATAAGGTTCTGGCCAGTCAGATCACATAAAGGCACATCTTTGCACAACTATAATGGGGGATAAAATGGATATTTGCTTATCATTTGCATTTGAAATTTTTTCTTTAAAAATTCCTCAGCCAATGCTAGAAAGTTTTTCACTCTTTAGTCATTTCAATTGAGTAGCTTATATATTTAAAAAATTGTATACTCTTTGATGCTTGTAATGGTAAAGACTATGAGTGCTGAGACACAGAACATTTTCTCATTATTACCATTCAGTGCGGGGATTACTTGCCCGGCCGGGCAAAACAGTGAAAGGTCTTCTACAATTTGCAAGCAACGTGCATCAATTCCAAAGCCAGAAGTGGACTTCCACCATAATAGAAATGACAAGTCACTGAATTGTTTGGATGATACACCTGAGTGAGACTGCCATCTTGTGTCAAAACATAGGAGCTGTCAGCAACCAAGTAGAATTTGTTCTGACACATGCTGGAGGAACTCAGCAGGCATGGCAGCAATCTATGGAAATGAATGACAGCTGATGTCTTGGGCTGAGACCATTTGTCAGGACCTGTCTCAGCCTAAAAATTGACTTTATTTATTTCCATAGATGCTGCACAACCTCTGGGGATTCTCCAGCATTTTATGTGTGTTCGTCTGGATTTCTAGCATTTGCAAAATATTTTGTGTTTATTATTGGTTCTGAGACACCAAGACTAATTTTTCAACAAACCTTTTACAGTTTACATATCAATTCAAGTGGCATTCAAACTCAAGCATAGAAGTGGGGGGTCGGCATAACATTCCTATCATTAAATACCCATTTTGTAAATATTTTAATTTGGCAGTCTCAGGCTTGAAGTATTTATCAGTTTCCAGATTATTCTTGAGCTATAGTTTTACTTATTTTTTGTTTGAGTGTATAAAGAAACAAATACATTTCAAGGAATGGAATTGGTAAGGCTGAAAAATATTTGTTTCTATCAACTGACAGAAAATAGAATTTATTTTATTGAAGCTAAAAAATTCCTTCCCTTGTAAAACAATTGTTCCTTTCTCTAAAAGAAATATTGAAACTTTGACCTACATTGAAATTAAAATACTTAAAATTTTTATCATGTTGGAGAAACTTCCAATCTCTGAGTTGTTGTTCCCTATTGTATGCAGTCTTTGTCACTGCCTCTGCTGTTAATACACTCTGCCTATTGTACTCATTAGTTTTGCTCACCCCAAAACTCAACTGATTTCACAAGCTAATGACTCACTTTCAAGGACATATAACTGATGCTGTTAGTTACTTATTACCTTATTATTATTTTAATTTTTTTTTCTCAGCTCACACTAGTAAAACCTGAGGTACGGGCATAGCCAAACACACTCATTTCTCAATTGCTAGTAAATTTTGAACTATTCTAGTGGTGTTTAGTCATTGTCATAGAAAAGTATAGCAGAGAAACAGGCCCTTTGGTCCATCTAGTCCATGACAAACCATTTAAACTGCCTGCTCCCATTGACCTGCTCCGGGTTCATAGCCCTCCATACCCCTACCATTCATGTATTTATTGAAACTTCTCTCAAAAGTTGAAATTGAGCTCGTTTGCACCACTTGCGCTGGCAGCTCATTCCACACTCTCAGTCCTCCAGTCAGAGAGGCAAACATCTACCACCGACTGGCTGAAGAAGCTTCCCCTCGTTTTCCCCTTAAACCTTTCGCCTTTTGTCATTAACCCATGACCTCCAGTTGTAGTCCCACTCACCCTCTGGGGAAAAAGCCTACTTGCATTTACCCTTTCTATACTCTTCATAATTTTGTATATCTCTATCAAATCTCCCCTCAATCTTCAATGTTCCTGTGGTAAACTGTGTGTATATCTGTCTGGACATGCCCCTCTGCTGACTGCTCCTGTGGCTCCTCCCACAGACCCCTGTATAAAGGCAATTGGAGGCAGTGCTCCCCCCTCAGTCTCCAAGATGTCGTGGTCACATTTGCAGCTAATAAAAGCCTATCTTTTGCCTCCTGACTCCGAGAGTTATTGATGGTGCATCAGTTCCAAAGAATAAAGTCCTTCCCAACCTATTCAATTATTCCTTGTAAATCAGGTCTGCCAGTCCCGGCAACATCCTTGTCAATTTTCTCTGTGCTTTTTCAACCTTACTTACTGCACACGATACTCCAAATTAGGCCTCAACAAAGTCTAATACAACTTTAACATAAGCTTCCATCTCCTGTACTCAGTACTTTGAATTATGAAGGCCAATATGCCAAAAGCTTTCTTCATGACCCTATCTACATGTGACACCACTTTCAATGAATCATGGACCAGTATTCCCAGATCCCTTTGTCCTGTTACATTCCTCAGTGCCCAACCGTTTATCGTGTAAGACCTACCCTGATTGTTCCTACTGAAGTGCAACAACTTGCACTTGTCTGCATTAAATTCCATCTGCCATTTTTTAGCCCATTTTTCAAGCTGGTCCAGATTCTCGCTGTCCACTACAACCCCAATCGTGGTGCAAATCTGCAGATTCAGTGAACTGTATTATCTCAATGATCCAGATGATAGATGACAAACAACAAAGGACCCAGCACTAATCCCTGCGGCACTCCAGTAGTCACAGGCCTCCTATCTACCATGCTCTGGCTTCTCCCACAAAGCCAATGTCTAATCCAATTTACCACCTCATCTTGAATGCCAAGTGACTGAACCTTCTTGACCAACCTCCCATGCGGGAACTTATCAGATGACTTGCTCAAGTCCATGTAGACAACACCCACTGCCTTGCCTTCATCAACTTCCTGGTAACTTCCTGGAAAAACTCTATAAGATTGGTTAGACATGATCCATCATGCACAAAGCCATGCTGGCTTTCCCTAATCAGTCTATGTACAGTATATTCAAATATTCATATATCCATTTAGAATACCTTCCAATAACTTTCCCACTGCTGATATAAGGACCATCAGTCTATAACTTCCTTGTTTGTTTTTAGAACCTTTCTTAAACAGTGAAATAACATTAGTTACCGTCCAATCTTCTGGTATCTCACATGTTGCTAAGAATGATTTAAATAGCTCTGCTAGGACCCCTGCAATCTCTGCACTAGAACATCTTGTCAGGCCCTGGAGATCTATCCACCCTAACTTGCCTCAAGACAGCAAACCACTCCACCTCTGTAATCTATATGGGGTCCATGAAGTTGATACTGCTTTGCCTCACTTCTATAGACTCTGCGACTGTCTCAGTAAATACAGATGCAAAAATATATATTTAAGATTTCTCCCATCTCTTTTGGCTCTACGCATGGATAACCAATCTGATTTTCTAGAGGACCAGTTTTGTCCCTTGCAATCCTTTTGCTCTTAACAGATCTGTAGAATCCCATAGGAAACTCCTTCAGTTTGTTTGCTAGGGTAAGTTCATGCCTTCCTTAAGCCCTCCTGATATCTTTCTTATGTGTTCTCTTGCATTTTTTATACTCCATAAGCAACTCATTTGCTCCTACCTGCCTATACCTGCTATGCACCTCCTTTCTTTTTGTTAACCAGGGTCTCAATATCTCTTGAAAACCTTTTTTCCCTAAACCTGTTATCTTTACCTTTTATTCTGACAGGTATATATGAGCTTTTTACTCTCAAACTTTCACTTTTGTAGGCCGCTCACTTTCCTTGTGCACCTTTGCCAAAAAACAGTTGTCCCAGTCCACATTTGCCAGATGCTTTCTGATACCATCAATATTGGTCTTTCTCCAATTTAGAATCTCAAACCACAGAACAGACTTACCTTTTTCCATATTTGCTTTGAAATTAATGGCATTATGATCACTAGATGCAAAGAGATCCCCTACACAGAATTCTTTCACCTGCCCTATCTCATTCCTAATAGCTGATGGAGTTTTGGACACTCTCTTGGGACATCTATGTACTGATTAAGGAAACTTTCCTGAACACATTTCACAAACTCTATCCCATCTAGTCCTTTGACAGTATGGGAGTTACAGTCAATTTGTGGAAAGTTAAAATCACCTACATTATGTTTTTGTAACAGTCCGTGAACTCTCTGTAAATTTGTTCCTCTAAATCCCTTGGACAGTTAGGTGGTCAATAATATTGTCCCATTAATGTGGTCTTGCCTTTCTTATTCCTCATTCCACCCATAACAGCTCATATTTAATGTTCCCCAGTGTGTCCTGACTGAGCTCTGCCATGACATTTTCCCTGACTAGTAACTCCACTCCTCCTCGTTTAATCCCTCCCACTTTGTCGCGTCTGTAACAACTGAACCCCGTAATATTGAGATACCAGTCCTGCCCCCTCCTGCAACAAGTCTCACTAATGGCTATAATGTCATAATTCCATGCCCATGATCCATGCCTTAAGCTCATCTGCCTTTCCTATGATACCTCCTGCATCGACTTCTATGCAGCTCAGGATATTAGTCACACAATGCTCAACCTTTTGATTCCTGACTTTCTCTAAGGACAACACCTGTCTCCACTATATGTTTTGGCACTCTGGTTTTCATCTCCTGCAACTCTAGTTTAAACACACCCCTCTCTTTCACCATCTACCCCCCCCCCCCCACCCCCCGCTGTGCAAACCTCCCTGCTAGGATATTAGTCCCCCTGTAATTCAGGTTCAAACTGTTGTTTCTCTACAGGTCCCATCCTCCCTGCAAGAGAGCTCAATGATCCCAAAACCTGACTTCCTCCCTCCTACACCAACTCTTAAGACACGTATTAGCTGTATAATCTTCCGATTGCTGGCCATACTAGTGCATGGCACAGTCAGCAATCCGGGGACCACAACCCTGGAGGTCCTGCCCTTTAACATAGCACCTAACCAATTTAAACTGTGCACCAAAAGTTGTCACCTCTACCTCATTGGCATGTTAAGTAAGTTTCACGATTGTACACAATCATATTTATTTTTCCGGTTTCTGATATGGATGGTGATAACAACGTGGTGTTTGTGATGACATGTCTGCCGATAAACTGGCTTATTTATACTGTTTATATTGAACAAATTATTGATTCACTATGTCGAATTCCAAAGAAGCAAGTGGCATGAAGCGCAGTAGTTCATTTAAAGCAGAATGGCTTATGATCCTTAGAATAGCTTCAGGTTCACTTCCTCTTAAAAATTCAGTGTGCCTACTGCTTCCTGTCTGTCACCCAGTTTCCTGTGTCCCACACTTTGGGTGTGACTACCTCTCTATATGTCCTATCTAACATCCTTTCACCCTCCCAAATGATCCGGAGATCATCAGTTCTAGTTCCAACTCCTTAATGAATCCAGCTGCAGATGGATGCACTTCTCAGAAGTGTAGTCGTCAGGGATACTGGAGGTCCTCCTGCCTTCCCACACCCCCACATCAGGAGCATTCAACTATCCTGCCTTGCATCTCTACTGTCCTAGCCAAGGAAACATAAAGAAGTAAAAATAACTGATGCACCATCAATAACTCACTCTGAGACATAAAGGCGAGATGTTGGCTTTTATTGACTGGAAGAAGGAACAAGCAGTGTGTGACCACCATACTACATCCTGGAGACTGAGAGGCCGGGCTCAGGCCTCGATCGCCTTTATACAGAGGTCTGTGGGAGGAGCCACAGGAGCAGTCAGCAGGGGGCATGCCCAGACAGGTATATGTGGTTCACCACAATAACAAACAAACCATGGCTTGAATAAGTATTGTGGCTTTCTGAAGATTTGCATACAATAAATGTTGCTGTGTAGGCCTAATTGTTTAATGCCATGGTGTAGTGACTTTGGGATGACACCAGTTGTAGATATTACTATTGGGACAATGTATACCCTGTTCAGGTTCCATAGTCTTTCAATTTCCTCTTTTAATTTAGCATTTTTCTGAAGATTTTCACTTATTGATTTCAGTATGTTTATATCTTCAGAAAATAGTTCTACTATTTGAATTAATTGCTTTAGCTTTACTGTGTCAAGGTATAATTTGTATGGTTATTTCTGATTTGAGAGCCTATTTTTGTCTGATTTGGTAAATTAGAAAGCAGGTTTAAAACTAGACAGTACCACAGTGCCCTGGAAAATGCCTTGGTTTATTCTGATAATGGTGCTTGTTCTTTTTTTTGGTTGTTAATAGATAAGATCATTATAGTATGCCAAATCTTCATCAGATATTGTAGGAATTCCACAGGCATTAACTGCAGATCATTATATGTAAAAACTTAAAATAACTACGAGTGTGGGACAAAATCAAATGCTTTTTGGTATTTAATATAACAACATGAAAGAATTCTGCTTTTCCGCCAGCTTTGATCTGAAGTTACAGAATCTGTTATCTCTTTTCCAGGGCACCACTGCTCAATACAAGAGGACATGGCTTTAAGGTAAGGGGTGGTAAGTTCAAGGGGGATATTAGAGGAAGGTTTTTTTACTCAGAGTGGTTGGTGTGTGGAATGCACCGCCTGAGTCAGTGGTGGAGGCAGGTACACTGGTGAAATTTAAGAGACTGCTAGACAGGTATATGGAGGAATTTAAAGTGGGGGTTATATGGGAGGCAGGGTTTAAGGGTCGGCACAACATTGAGGGCCAAAAGGCCTGTACTGTGCTGTATTGTTCTATGTTAAGTTGTTATTTGTATCCTTGCTTACACTTACTGCTCTTTCTGTAAGTCTATTGTGGTTATCAAAGTGTGTGGTAATTAGCAGTGAGATGCATGTTGTGACAATTTTATATACAATTTGTAAACAAATAATAGGATGATATTTGGATGGGTCATTTGTCATTTCTCCTTTTGGTAAAAGACATTTTAATTTCTGTCCAAATTTCAGGCAATTTTTCAGGATTTTTAAGAAAGTTATTGGGATGCATTACTAGGTACAGATGAAGGCAAGTAAAATTTTATATCAAAAATGATGAATATTATCACTGCTGGTACTTTTCCAGTTGTGGGTATCTTTTATAACCACTTTTAGCATTTCCATTTTAACATCCAGGTGTTTGTGTTTCTTCAGTTGTGTGAGTAAAAATTAGGGATTCTTACTTCCGAATCCAGCTGGCTTTTTGATTGTGCCTCCCAATGTTTGACTAAAAGTTCATTATCATTATCATTGGTAATTCTGTGTTGGGGTTGAGGACATTTTGGTGCATCTAATTTAGTTTCAATGTCCTATATAAACCTTTTTTGTTGACCTTGTTTTCTTCATTTGGTGCATTTCATGTATCTATTTATTCTGGCTTTGTATGCACTAGTCAAGTCAGGTCACTTTTTATTGTCACTTCTACCATAACTGCCAATACAGTGCACAGTAAAATTGAGACAACGTTTTTCAAGACCGTGGTGCTACATGAAACAATACATAAACTACACTGAACTACATAAAAACAACACAGAAACATTACACTACGCTAGATGACAGACCTACCCAGGACTGCATAAAGTGCATAAAACAGTGCAGGCATTACAATAAATAATAAACGAGACTTATCCTTAGACATATGGGCCCTATGAACCACCTTAAGTTGTAGCAAAGTGTGTCTAGCACACATTGAAGAAGTGTTAACTAGTTGGAGAATTTTCTCCTATTTCTCTATAGGTAAAGATAGCTGAAGTTCTCTTTCCCATTCATTCATAATTTTGTCAGATGCACCTAAATGTATTTTCATAATCAGATCATAAATAATTGCTGTTGAACTCTTCTGATAGGGGTTTAAACCTAAATTTTTTTTCTGTAATTTCAGTTTGATGTGGTATCGGAAAAGTAGGTAAAATAACATTCAAAAAATTTCTAATCTGTAAATATCTGAAAAAATGTGATCTAGGCAAATTATATTTATTAGACATGAGACAGTCATCCATGAATAAATCTCAAAAACATGTTATTCCCTTCGTTTTCCATTAAAGAAAAGCTTGATCAGTTCTGGATGTTTGAAAGAAAAAAATTGGATATAATAGAACTTGATAGGATAAATTTATTCAATCCAAAAAATTTATGAAATTGAAACCATATTTGTATTGTATGTTTAGTTACTGGATTAGTTGTTTAGTAAATGCAAAGGGAAGTGAGGCCCCTAAATAGAAGCCAATGAGAACCCCTGTACAGACTCGCACTCGCGGTTCACCCATCATGGACAATGAACTTCATCCAGATCTTGTGTCTAGAACATTAAATATTGAATATTAATTGCCCAATAATAGAATGCTGTCTGTGACAGATGTAATTCTGAGGTTGCTTCCTTGAGACATATGTTTTGGCTTGTCTTCTTCTGGAAAAATATTGGAAAGACATTTTTGATATTATTTCAGTAGTTTTGTGTATTGATTTACAGTCTCAACCTATTACTGCAATTTTTGGATTACCATGATGGACTTTAGTCATTTATCCCCTTCAGCCTGCTATTTGATTGCACTTGTTACATTAATACCCAGAAGATCCATTTTATTTAAATTGAAAGATTCTAAATCCCCTACTTCATTTCAATGGTTTTCCCAAACTATAACATGTTTAAACTTAGAAAAAATTAGGAGTGGTACTATCGATCCTTCAATTAAATTTGAAGAAACTTGGAGAAACATTTTCATATGATGTAAGCTGACCTTTTTCGAATCTTTCGCAATAACTTTTTGTTCATGTATAGAGGAGCGGAGTTAATGACAAATAATGATTTTAACCGATGATACATGGCAGCCCAGCTTTTGCTGTTTTTTTTGGTTTTTCTTAGTATAGGGGGACTTTTTTTGTATAAAATTTTCTGAGCCTTTTTCATGTTCAGTTATTAAGAGTTTGGGAGGCTTAGATTACATATGTTACTTGGAGTCTGTGTCTGTATATGTTACCGTTATTTATGTAATCCTGATCTTTGTTTCATTATCATTGTTTATCAATTTAAAACTTAGTAAAAAAGATTGAGAAAGAAATAATAAACAAGACAATAGGCAGAGGGCAGAAAGTTGGTGTCATTCCCGTCTCTGGATTTTGAGGAGTCTGATGGCTTGGAGGAAGAAACCATTACATAGTCTGGTCATGAGAGCCTGAATGCTTCGGTGCCTTTTCCCAGATGGCAGGAGGGAGAAGAGTTTGTATGACGGGTGTGTGGGGTCTTTTATAATACCGTTTGCTTTGAGGATGCAGTGTATAGTGAAAATGTCTGTAATGGTGGGAAGAGAGACCCCGATGATCTTCTCAGCTGACCTCACTATCCACTGCAGGGTCTTGCGATCCAAGATGGTGCAATTTCCAAACCAGGCAGTGATGCAGCTGTTCAGGATGTTCTCAATACAACCCCTGTAGAACGTGATGAGGATGGGTGGGGTGGGAGATGGACTTTCCTCAGCCTTTGCAGAAAGTAGAGATGCTGCAGGGCTTTCTTTGCTATGGAGCTGGTGTTGAAGGAACCAGGTGAGATTCTCCGCCAGGTGAACACCAAGAAATTCGGTGCTCTTAACAATCTTTACGGAGGAGCCATCGATGTTCAGCAGAGAGTGGTTGCTCCCTGCCCTCCTGAAGTCAACAACCATCTCTTTTGTTTTGCTCACATTCAGAGACAGGCTGTTGGTTTTGCACTAGTCTGTTAGCCGCTGCACCTCCTCTCTGTAAGCTGACTTGTTGTTCTTGCTGATGAGACCCACCATGGTCATGTCATTGGTGAACTTGATGATGTAGTTCGAACTGTGTTGCAGCACAGTCGTGAGTCAGCAGAGTGAACAGCAGTGGACTGAGCACAAAACCCTGGGGGGCCCTCATGCCCAGTGTGATGGTGTTGTAGATGCTGCTCCCGATCCGGACTGACTGAGGTCTCCCAGTCAGGAAGTTTAGGATCCAGTTGCAGAGGGAGGTGTACAGGCCCAGTAGGCTCAGCTTTCCAATCAATTTCTGAGGAATGATTGTGCTGAATGCTGAACTGAGCTTTTGCTTTAGTATATCTGTAAATTCTATATTGACTTTGTAAGGTTGATTGAATCTTGTATGGGCATTTTAGTATTTCCTTCTTCTGCCATATTGGTGTTCTTATTTCATTATTTAGCTTTTGATTGCTGTTAATGAGTGTCTCTATTTTGGAGCCATTGCACTGAACTGCTGTTTATGCTGTACAGTATGTTATTGTGTGTAGTTTTTCAAATGTTTCAAGTTCGTTTATTATTTTAAAATTTTTTCAGCTCGAGCTGCTAAAACCTGATGTCCGGGCATAGCCAAGCACACTCATTTCCCAAATGCTAGGAAGTTTTGGACTATCTAGTGGTGTTTAGTATTGTGAATTCCTGGCGATTTACATAAATATTGCTGTGCCGGCCTAATTGCTTAATGCTAATGTGTAGTGACTTTGGGATGATACCGATGGTCCCGATTCACTCTCCACGTGCTTCACGCAGGGTTCTTCTCGCTTGTATCTGCGATGGTTATTCTTCCAAGTTACCGCCACCAGCACCCACAAAGCATCCATTTTTATATCCATTTCTTATCAATTCAAATGTTGCATTCCCGTGTCATTGGCCGCAGGTCATGTGTCTGGCCTTTAACACCTGGTCATTGGCTCTGGTCCAAAGCAGCCTCCATCTATTGTCCTCTTTCCATCAAGGGACAGTTGCTGACTCATGGCTCTTTGTTCTTAGTCAGCAAAGAGCTCGAATCGCCTCAGGAATTCACAATCCTGCATGTTATAGCCAACCAAAGAACACCTCACAAATAACTCCTTATTTGGAAATGACCTCCAGTCCAGCAGATTACCTGAAGAGTCTTTGTGCCTTCTTTAAAACACGAATCAAGTCCAGCATGTCAAGCTCACAAAATGGAGAATAGAGTGTCTTCACAAAATGGCAGCCTCCATCCCCCAAGCACACGGCAAGAACAAAGACTGCTTCCACTGTCCTTGATTCATTTGAATTCACTGATTTGAAGATTGTCATTCTTTCTGGCCAACAGTTTGGAATGGTTATATCCATTCAGAATATGTGCCAGACTGTTCTGGATTTCCACCCCAGTAGAAGTTCCATTTTCACTCTATCTGTGCCTTGCTCTGTCAGTCTTTTCTCAATTAATTTCTCCTGTTTCCAACTTTCTTTCATATATTTTGGTACTTCTCTCCCATTCACTGCACTACCACATCCATACCATATGTTCTACAGCTCCCTAATTGCTTAAATCTCTCTTTAATAGCTTAAGCCTGCAACAGCTTCAACTTTTCTTTTCAACCAGTTCAGGGAAAAAACCCATTGACCTAAATAGACAAAAAACTGAGTTTTGTGGCTACTGTCTGACCTGCTGTTTAATATAGTTAGTATTTTCAGCATCTGAATATTTTGCCTCTGTAAATGTAAATGTGTCCATGTTTCCTCACAAGTTTCTCAGAGTCATACAGTCAAAGAGCATGAATAAAAGCCGGTTGGCTCAACAAATGCCATTTTCCTATTTTTCCCCTTCATGTTTGCATAATTTTCTTTGAAACTCTTTGAATTTGCAGGCTTCAATACAGTAGAGCACAATTAGATTAATGTCTGTGAGAGCAATGCACCCCATACAGATGAAGAGTACAGGTGGAGGACTGAAGCTGGTGATGTGAGGGGTTTAGAAGTGAAGGATTAGAGCCAACTGTGAGTAGAGAAGAATGACTGAGGAGAGAATGAGAACATTAGAGAAGGTGCTGCTTTCCATTCTTTGAGGCAAGCAGTAGCTGATGCGTGAACTATTATGGGAAAGGTATCGAGGCTTTGGAAAGTGTGGAGAAGAGGTTAATTAGGAAGTTGCCTGGATTATGGGGCATATGCTCTAACGAGAGGTTGGACAAACTTGGGTTGTTTACTCTGGAGCCGCAGAGGCTGTGGGGAGATCTGATTGAGATTTATAAGATTATGAGAGGTATAGGCAGAGTAGACAGGCAATACATTTTCCCCAGGGCTGAAATATCTAATACCAGAGGGCACATATTTAAGATGAGAGGGGTTAATTTCAAAGGAGATGTGAGGGGGAAGTGTTTTACTCAAAGGGAATGAGCTGTCTGAGGTGGTGGTAGAGTTCAAAGTACATATATCACCATATACAACCCTGAGATTCATTTTCTTGTGGGCATACTTAATAATACATAATAGAATAATAACCATAGCAGAATTAATGAGAAACCATGTCAACTTGGGTATTCAACCAGTGTGCAAAAGATAACAAACTGTGCAAATAGAAAAGGATAGAAATAATATCAAATAAGTAAGCAACAAATATCGAGAACGTGAGATGAAGAGTCCTTGAAAGTGAGTCCATAAGTTGTGGGAACGTTTTAAAGATGGGGCAAGGGAAGTTGAGTAAAGTTATCCCCTTTGATCCAAGAACCTGATGGTTGAGGGTAATAACTGTTTCTCGACCTGGTGGAGTGAGCCCTGGGGCTCCTACATCTCCTCCCTGATAGCAGCAGTGAGAAGACAGCATAACCTGGGAGGTGGGGGACACTGATGATGGATACTGTGTTCCTTGATGGCATTTTGTGTAGATGTGCTCTATGGTGCGGAGGGCTTTACCCATGATGGACTGGGCTGTATTCACTACTTTTTCTTGGATTTTCTATTCAAGGTTATTAGGACATATTCTGAATTTCAGGTGTATAGCGAAATATTAACTTCAGCAACCAATCTTTAGACCTGTACATAGACTGTAGATTTAACTTAAAATGGAGTTCTAGACGATAGGTCTGTAGAGCTATGAACAGTAGTAAATTGAAACAAATAGACAATGTTGATTAATCTTGTCTGGAGTACAGTTGTGAAGGAGTTGTGAAAGTTATATGTAATTCAAAGGAAGCATTGTAGATATATTGTAAATTTAGAATTGTCCTTTGATCTTTAGCATATAAAATGTCAAGTAATGTTGGGTCGAGCAGGACTTCTACTTCTGAAAAGGTCTCAATATGAAGCTTGCTGTGTCTCATTTTGTCAAATAAAGACTACTTCATATCTATCGGCTGCATCTCTCCAGTGACTTTGTTCACATTACAACATTTGGGGGCTCATCTGGGACATGATTGTGACCAAACATATGGCCAGTGATCTCAGCAGTCTAAGTGAATATTTTTAAAATTAGTACTGACAATTGGACATGTTTTGGCCAGTAGCTGCAGGATTGTGAGGTACCAAGAACACATCGGAGAGCTGAACTGATTGATATAAAAATAGTATGGTGTGTGTGTGTGTTTCTGTAACGTTGTATTAATTTGGTGACACTGGGCCACCAGTTGTAAAGGGTGGTTATTGTAGGTTCAGGGCATCAGTGGGGTTGTGTATACTCGTTCTGGGAACTGTATTTTTGCAGACGTGTTTGCGTGTTGTTACATACTCGTGACACATGACAGTGGTGCCCTTGTCATGTGACTGGGGTTGAGGCTGTACTGGACTTGAGGTGATGGTCTTGTGATGGTGGAATGATGTCATTTTCCCGCCAGTAGAGATCATGTGACGGGTTTTTTTTACAGGTTATAAAAGGTAGACCCCACCCTGTGAGGAGGGGCAGTTCGTGGCTGGATTTGCCAAGTAGACTTCATGCCACTGCGTGTTTGAAGTGATGACGCAGTTTAGCTGAAGGATGAAGTTTTTATTTAATGCCTAAAGTTTAAAAGGTTAATGCCAACAGGTTCTTTATGATTCTGTTAGTTTGAGACAGTGGAGAGTGAAGATTCAAGGTTGGAAGTTAAAGATCAAGGAGAATCGCTTTCTACGGTGAAACGGGGGCGACCTTTGTTTGATCCTTATTTGGAAGGATTTCGTTGACTATCTTCGTGTTAATCCCTGGGTTTACCAGAAAGGATTGAGGATAGTGAGGAAGGAAAGGTCAGTGCCTTTAAGCCGTTCTGTTTCGTAAATTCTTCGTGGGAAGTTCGACGTCGGGGATCGAAGCAAGCGACGTGAAAGAGAACCTAAATCGTCCTGTAAAGTCTCTCCTTTTTAAATGGACTGTGAGCATATTGAACTTTTGGCAATACCACTTTAAAGAACTGTTTTGGAATATCACTTTACGAACTGTTTGAACAGCCGCTCAGCAGCTGTTTCCGGTTACGGTAGTGTTTGTTTACTTTTGGGGGGTTTGTTTTCGGTGTTTAATAAACGTGTTGTTTGTTATAAGAAACCCTTGCCGAACTCATATATTTATTGTTGGCTGAATACGTAACAGTGTGCTTATTTGTTTCACGAATACGTCTGTAACCTTGGTGTGACAGTTGGATGCAGAGGAATAGAACAGGCATTATGAGTCCCAATACACATAAGTGGAAGATTGCAGAGCACATACTGTGGTTTTGAGCGTGTACTGTTTAACTGGTATCCATCATTTATGTTTTGCGTAGTGTGGGAATTAGTGTGGAGGTATTTCAGGAATAGGTTTTACCCAGATATATCTGTCAAGATGGCACCTATTGAGGTCAGATAATATCAAGTCGAGAATCCTGATGACCTGAGCCAGCCCTTGACCATGATTATGACTAATCATAAGCCCTTCACCCCCGGGGAGAAACACAACATTTTGTCAGAGTTGCCCTCACTTAAAGTTATGTGTGGGAGTTCAGAATTCTTGTGCAAGCTCGAGGAAATGGTTGAAGTTCACCAGCTACACACCAAAGATATGTGCATATTGGTAAAAGCAAAGTGCCCAAGGAATATGTGGGAAAGTATGGCACAGGGTGTGCAGGAGCATACATGAGCGACGTCCAGGAATGCCAGCAATAAAGAGAAGTATACTTCTTTAAAGCAGAAGTGAGACAGTGACTAGGGTGGAGGTGAGAGTAACTGGGGAACAATAATGGCAGTGATTAAAAGAGCTGATGAGACAGCCGCAGATTATGCAGAATGTAAATAACAACCATATGATGAGTATTCAGGGTTGGATAATCTAGAGAGAGATGTCCCAGTCTTCTTGAAAATGGTGAAGCAAGGCCTGAGCTCAGCCCACTAGGAAGTTTTAGATTTGGGGATAATGGAGGCATCTACCTACTCCACGAGAGAGAGAGTATCATTGGGCACTGAGATAGATCGGGGGTGGGGGGGTGGGGAAGAGAAATTGTAAAGTGGCTGTTGTGAATGCAGCTGCGATGACATCACAGAGATCTTGTTTTGTGTGCCGGCAGCTGGGGCATGTAGCAAGGAGCTGGTGGGATAGATGTTGGAGGGTGAAGGTGTTGATATGCTACAGTTGTGGCTTATCAGGCTATGAGCTGAGGCAGAGGTCTGAAAAATGATGATGGGATTATCCTGGGGATAGACACATTGAGTTAGTCAGGTGCTATCATAGACTCAGGAAATGGAGAAGTGTGATGGCCAAGACAGGGACAGAGAACGTGTGTGACCCACAAGGCAGCTAACATGGCCCACAGAGGAACAGCAGCCCTAAACAGGGAACAGAGTCAGGGCAATGTGTGGGAATCATGTCAGGAGAAAGGAGAAGCAGAGTCAGGAGCTGTTAGAAGTAGTGCAGCTGCCCGAGGAGGGAGCAATGATTACAATAAAGGCTCACCAGAAAAGGAAAGTGGGCAGAGATTAGTGTGAGACATTCATACTTTATTGATCTTGAGGGAAATTGGGTAAGAGACGGCTCTGACCTTTCTTGTAGAGAGCATGGAAGAACAAGAAAAAATTACAATTGTCAATTTATTAAGATTACATGATGTGAAGGACCTTTGTAACCAACCTGAAGTGTTGAAGGACTGAGCAAAACAACAGCAGTACATTGCTGAACAGAGAGAGCTGGAGTTAAAGGAGATTGTCCTCCCAGAGCTGGGTGACTAACTCACAGTGATGCTGCTGCTTGAAGAGGTTTGCTCCCAGAAGGATAGGACCACAGATGGTACTTTTGACAAATGACACGTGCTTACGTGCAGAATCGGCAAGGCAGCCAATGAAAACACTGGACTCAGGTTAAAGCATATGACTCACCTTCTTGTCACCCCCACAATCAGAGCGGGAGATTAAGCGTGCCCAGCAATAGTGTCTTTGCAGAGAACCTAAGTGATAAACACCAGCCGACTGCATCAGACCTGACCACAGCTGATGGAAGCAGACCCACAGCAAACGTGAAGGCAGAGGACATAGAGAGAGCATGACAGCAAGCTGGGAATAGCATGTTAAAAAGTATTGATAATGGGACTCTGTAATGAAGGCTGGTTGCTGAAGGCAGATGATTAGTTGTAGAAAGTAGAATAGAAAAAATATTGGGGAACATAGATGGGAAGGGATCTGAATTAGAGCAGAGACATCAAGTTCCACAACTTTGATGGGATGGCAGACTGAGAAAGAGAAGAAATTGCAATGACTGAAGAAAGTCACACCCAGCCTGAATGGGGAGTGAATACAAATGAGCACACCTTTGTGGGCCGAAGGGCCTGTATTGTGCTGTAGGTTTTCTATGTTTCTATGATCCCTTTCGGCAATTGAGGAGAGGTCCTTGTAGATATTCAAAGAGAGACCACCCCAACCCCTCCTGTACATTGATGAGAGGGCCTGTGAACTTTATACACTTACCTTGCTGCTGCAGGTAAAGAATGTGAGTAAACTTCAATCAGTCAACGTGAGAAGGAATAAACAGGTATACAAATGACAAAGCTGCATCTTAAAGACTGCTGGTCAAATTTCTAGAAAAACCTCTCTGCTTAGCATCTTGCAGGTAGCCATTAGTGATGATAGGGTAGACATAGATGAACATAGAGTAATTGGGAGAGGTTTCAAACCTCTCTGCCCTATTTGTGTAGATCCTCCTTAAGGTTGGCCTTTCTTGGTAGAAATTTATTTTTGTCCAAGAGGGCCAAGAGGACTCTTAGGCATAATCTGGACTTAGGGTGTATAACAAAATATTAACTTCAGCAACTAACTTCAGCCACCAGAACAGAACATGGACTGTAGATTAAATTTAAAATGAAGCTCTTCACAATAGGTTCCTAGAATTGTGAACAGCAGTAAATTGAAAATCCAGACAAGGTTGATTAATGTTTGGTGTGTTACGAACCCCGTAACTGGGTCACTTACCAGCAAAGATAGAGAGGTCCGTTGAACTCTGATGGTACTATTTTTAAAAGTATTTATTGATAAAGGGGCACAAAAATAAGATTAATGCAAACATACAGATAATATACGTTGTCAATACTGAATCTAAAAGCGCGGGTATAATAATAATCAATAAGAAATAGCTCTATCATTGTCTAGGGGATACTGTATTGTCCGATGGAAATATAAAAGTCACTGTTAGTTCGTTCAAGCTGCAGTGTTTTGGGTTTAAGAGAGAGACGGGTTAAACTTGCCCAGGTCTTTTATGAAGCCAATCCTTTGAGTCGGGTGGAGGGGGGGGGGGGGAGTTGGTTTCCCCGTTGTTATCTAAAAGCCGTTTTCTGTGGAACAAGTCACCAGTTCCAGGCAACGGAACTGAATGCACGTGGCCTCCTTCCAATGGCTTCGCTTCCGCTATTACGGGATCGCTAGTGTTTCTTCTGGTGTGTCTGAGGGGCTGTTTCCACAGACCCTCTTTTATCCTGACTCGCAGGGTAGCAGATGTCAGTCAGGTTGGGGGTGATGCAATCCCTCCCTCAACCAGCCCACTTTGCCTGAGGGCGTCCACGTAGCACAGTATTTTCAATCCACGAATTCATCTTCCAGAGACAATGGCCATGTCCCGTAGCTTTATATCGCCAGGGGAGCAAGACATTCTGCACGTCTCTCTCTCATTTCCTGGGTCTCCTCACCCAACTCAATAGTGATCTTGCAATTCTCACAAAGGAGAGGGCTGCAGGCATAACAGGTGCGAAGAAGGGGTTGTGAAAGGTATATGCAATTAAAGGAAGCTTTGTAGATACAATGTAAGTGTAGAATTATCCTTTGATTTTTTTAACATATAATATGACTTGTAATGTTGTGTCAATCAGGCCTTTTTCTCTGAAAGGGTCTCAATATGGTGCCCGTTGTGTCTCTTTTTGTTGAACAAAAGACTACTTCGTATCTACCAGCTGCATCTCTTTGGTGACTTTGTTCACATTACAACAAGGCCATTGGTGTTTCTATACCAGGCTGTGATGCAGCCAGACAATATACTCGCCACAACTCATCTATAGAAGTTTGTCAGAGTTTTTGGTGTCATGCCGAATCTTCACAAACCTATAAGGAAGTAGAGGGGTTGCCATGCTTTCTTTATAACTGCACTTGTGTGCTGGGCCCAGGATAGGTCCTCTGAAATAATAACAAGGAATTTGCTAAACCTCTCCACCTCTGATGAGGACTGGCTCATGGGCCTCTGGCCTCTGACTTCTCCTGAAGTCAAAAATCAGCTCCTTGGTCTTGCTGACAATGAGTGAGAGGTTGTTGTTGTGACACCACTCAGCCAGATTTTCAATCTCCCTGATCATGCTGATTTGTCACCACCTTTGATTCTGCCTATGACAGTGAAGTCATCAGCAAATTTGAATATAGCATTGGAGCTGTGCTTGGCCACACAGTCATTAGTGAAAAGTGAGTAGGCAGGGGGCTAATCACACAGCCCCCTGATGGAGATCATGTTGCTGCTAATCTGTACTGACTGGGGTCTGCAAGTGAGGAAACTGAGGATCCAATTGCTCAAGGAGGTTTTGAGACCAAGGTCTTCGAAGTTAGTGCTTAATTTTGAGGGGATGGTGGTATTGAATGCTGACCTATAGTTGATAATGAGCATCCTGCTCTATGCACCTTTTCTGTCCGGATGTTCCAGGGTTCAGTGAAGAGCCAATGAGATGATATCTGCTATGAACCTGTTGCTCCAGCAGATAAACTGGAGCAGATCCAAGATGCTTCTCAGGCAGGAGTTGATGTGTTTCATCAATAGCCTCTCAAAACACTTCGTCACTGTGGATGTAAGTGTTACTGAATGATAAACATTGAAGCAGGTTACCATGTTCTTCTTGGACACCGATATAATTGAAGTCAGCTTGAAGCAGATGGGTACCTCAGACTGTCGAAATGAGAGGTTAAAGAGCTCAGTGAACACATAAGTCATGATCAGCATAGGTCTTTAGTACACATTAGAGAATTAGAGATAGGCACATTAATGGAAGGATATGTGCATTGTGTCGGGAGCAGAGAATAGTTAGCTATCTGATTACTACTTTAATTGGTTCGGTACAACATTGTGGGCTGAAGGGCCTGTTCATGCACAGTACAGTTCTATTGTCTATGTTGTGTGTTCTAACTCTATTTCATAAAGTACTTGAACAGGCACAGGCAGGAAAATGCCAGGTAATTCTTTGAAATTATATTTTTAATCAAAATTTTGTTTTGCATACACTAGTAATGAATGTTTAGTGATGAGATGCAAAATTAAATAGCCAGTAACTGCAAATAAATCTCACGGAAAGAGCTCCTCAGTCTTAATCTGGTGAACAAATGGGGATAATTATCAACTTAAGCACTGAAGCATAAAATTGGCACCTGTTATAAAAACTGCACTGTTTTTCTTTTGGAAGAAACAAAGGAGAAAGCAAGGAAGGGTTTTAATTTTGGCTTGCGTCTGCACCCCAGAAACCAGCTGTCATGGTGATATGGAGGAAGAGGAGGTGACTGTAATGTCAGCTGTAAGGAGGTCTTCCTCTGAGAAGTGGCAACAGATATTTATCTTTCACATTGATCAGCTGAGATGCCACAGCTACATGTCCTTCAGGAATTCTCTCTCTCTCTCATTAATATGAAACACATAATATTGATACAGTTTCAGGAAACCTCAAGCTATTGTTCAGCAACCAATCCAATCTACCCTGTCTCCAACATCCATTTTCATTGTGTATGATTTTGCTCTTTTAAATCAGCAAGCATATTGGCCTACTGCATAGTTATATCAGGATAAATAAATGACCAATACATTTGGCTAAGTGGCTACCAATCTCTAAATTATTGCAGAAAAAGCGAGGCCCAACTGTGGGATAGTTAGCAATTGGATGAGTTGTATCCAGTATTAAGCCACTAAAGTAAAGAATGATGGGATTTTTGCTGGTGACTTTGTCCATCATAGACTGAATTGTGGAAAATGTTCAGATAATTAACTTGATTAAAGGACATGCTCAATGAATTATATGTCCCCATATCCGCACATTTATTTCTTCCACCAAAGTGCATGACAATGCATTTTCCAACATTATATTTAATTTGCCACTTTCTTGCTCATTCTCCTAATCTATCCAAGTCCTCTGCAGCCTGTTTTCCCAACACTATTTACCCTTCCAACAATCTTCATTTCATCTGCAAACTTGGCAACAAAGCCATCTATTTCATCATCTAACTCATTTATATACAGCATAAAAAGAAGTGGTCCCAATATCGACCCCTGTGGAACACCACTAGTCACTGGCAGCCAAACAGAAAAGGATCCTTTTATTCCCACTTGCTGCCTCCTACCAATCAGCCAATGCTTTAACCACGTTAGTAACTTTCCTGTGATACCATGGGCTCTTAACCTGGTAAGCAGCCTCATGTGTGGCACCTTGTCAAAGGCCTTCTAAAAGTCCAAATATACAACATCCACTGCATCCCCTTTATCTATCCTACTTGTAATGTCCTCAAAGAATTCCAACAGGTTTGTCAGGCAGGATTTTCCCTTAGGGAAACCATGCTGACTTTGTCTTGTCCTGTGTCACCAAGTACCCCATCACTTCATCCTTAGCAATTGACTCTAACATCCTCTCAATCACTGAGGTCAGGCTAACTGGTCTATAACTTCCTTCCTGCAGCCTTCCTCCTTTCTTAAAGATAGGAGTGACATTTGCAATTTTCCAGTCCTCTGGCACCATTCCAGAGTCCAATGAATTTTGAAAGATCATTTCTACTGCCACCACAATCTCTAACGCTATGTCTTTCAGAACCCTAGGGTGCAGTTCATCTGATCCGGGTGACCCAGGTGCCTTTAGGTCTTTCAGCCTTTGAGCACCTTCTCTCATCCTTCACATACTACAACATCTGGCACACTGCTAGTGTCTTCCACAGTGAAGACTGATGCAAAATACTCATTTAGTTCATCAGCCATCTCCTTGTCTGCCATTATTATTTGTCCTGCCTTATTTTCTAGTGGTCCTACAACCACTCTCATCTCTTTTATTTTTAACATACTTGAAAAACTTTTCAGTTGGCCCTCCTTATCCGCATGTTCCGCATGCGCGGATTCAACCAACCGCGGGTCGGGAAAACCCAGAAGTTCTCTCTCCAGCACTTGTTGTTTGAGCATGTACAGATTATTTTCTTGTCATTATTCCCTAAACAATACAGAATAACAACTATTTACATAGCATTTACATTGTATTAGGTATTATAAGTAATCTAGAGATGATTTAAAGTAAGGCAGTCTTTAAGTCAGATTTGTACGCAAGTCGGAACAGGTACACCTGGTATTATTTAGCGTCAGTTAGTCAAATGTTTGTTTTAGTATATAATATATATTTTACCTTTCTATGCATATAAAACACTTAAGAAATGTATGTATTTCAACAATTAAATCACTGTGTTGCTTAGTAATAATTGTAGCTTTCATTGGGGCAGGGCCTTTCACATGCTCCATTATTCTCACTTTATCCTTTAAAGTTGCTCCGATCATTGACCGACTGTAGCCTAATGCTTTTCCAATGACTGATGGCGTTTCACCTCTTTCCGATCACTTCATTATTTCTACTTTATTTTCAATTGTGATCGTTTTCCATCAACGGAACAGAAATACTGCTGATTCAGCAGCAACCTCGGGTGGTGGGTTCTGCGCTCCCCCGGGTCCTGAAGTCCACCTGCACTGAGACAGGTTAAATAAGGGACTTGAGCATCTGCATTTTTTGGTGTCTGCAGGGGTCCCGGAACCAATCCCCCATGGATAAGGAGGGCTGACTGTACTATCCACTTTGATATTATTTGCTAGCTTGCTTTCATATTTCATCTTTTCCCTTCTAATGATTAATGATGCACTGAAAGATCATTTAGTTTGTAGAATCTTACAAAAAAGCATTCAAAAATAGCTCTTAACTGAAGCACACCTTACATTTAAAAATGCAGTTGAAATTGCTGTATCAATGGAAAAAGTAGACAAAGACACAATTGAGTTACAGTCAGGAATGAAAGTGACCATGGACAAGATTGCAACATCTAAACAGAAACAGTCCTAAAGTTGTGTAAAGTTGTGTAAAGTTGTGGCAGTGATGGCACACACCTGATCAATGCAGATTTAAGGGCAAGACTTGCAGAAAATGCAACAAAGTGGGACACATGCTAAGGATATGTCAGGCAGAAAAATAATGGACTACACAGGGAAGAGAAAAAGATAAAAAGTCATGTTGCAGTTTCAAGAGCACTAATCTGCATGCTGTTAATGAAAAATCTGATAATGATGAGAGAGATACAGAACTGAGTAGTCTTGAGGCTTACAATGTAAAACCTAACAATAGACAAAACATAACAGCAATATGGCTTACACTGGAACGGAATGGCAAATTAATTAAAATGGAATTGGACACTGGCTCTGCTGTTTCAGTCATTCCACAAAATGAGTTTGAGTGGCATTTCAAAGATATTGAACTGAAGTCTGCTGATATCCAACTAAGAACTTGCACTGGAGAAAAGTGTGAAAATGGCATTTGCAACAGTGAAATACCACATCCAACAAGGCACATTGAGTTTGTGGTAAAAAGCAGGAGGGCCAGCACTGAGGGTTCATGATCGGCCGAGACTACTACAAGTTGATTTGCATGCCACATCCCCAGCAATAAAGCCAACTGAAATCAAATTAAGAAATGTACTGAAAGATGCCACAACAGTGTTCGAGGATGGCATTGGAAAAATCAAACATTATCAAGGGTAAAATAGTGTGAAATGAAAATGCACATCCAAGCTTTGCAAAGCCTTCTTTGTACCTTCCTTCTATCGGTTCTATCGGTATACTATCCATGATAAAGTGGCCAGTGAGCATGGATGGTGAATGAATCTTTCCAAGGTTGAGTGGAGCCCATGGGCAATGCCAATGGTCCCAGTAGCAAAGAAGAATGTGTCTGTCAGGATCTGTGGTGATTTTAAGGTCACCATCAACCCAGTACTGAAAGTAGATCAATAGACCCTCTGCCTAGGATTAGGATATATTTTCAATCCTCTCTGGAGGAAAACACTTCAGCAAAGTGGATTTAGCTGAGGCCAACCCACAAGTGGAGATGGAAGAAGAGCCCAAAGTGTTTCTCACCATGAACACTCACAAAAGGTTTTACCACTATAATAGACTTATTTTATGAGTAGCATCTGCACCTGTACTCCAGTAGAAATCCAGGGTCCAGGTGCTGCAAGGTAGTCCAGGCACAGTTACCTGGATGACATCATTGCTACTGGTATGAATGATAAGAAACATCTCCAAAATCTCAAGACAGTTTTAAAAATATTAGATTATGGGCTCAGAGCATGATGCAACAAATATGAATTCTTTAAACCAAGCATCACTTACTGTGGTCACACCATTGACGCACAAGGTTTATAGAAGTATGCTGAGAAAATTCAAGCAGTGCTGAATGTCCAAAGACCAAAGGACATGTCACAATTGTGGTCCCTTTTAGCATTTGTCATTTGCTATAACAGGTTCCTGCCAAACCTTGCTAAGGTGCTCCACCCCTTGAACTCATGACTGCAGATCAGGAAGAATGGCAATGGCCGAAGCAGCACAGGGTGGCTTTCAAAAAGAAAGGAAATGGTGACATCAGTCACCGAACTCAAACATTATGATCCACATTGTCCAGTGGAGCTTGCCTGTGATCTCTTGCCTTATGCAGTCTTGTCCCATGTTTTGCGTGATGAAAGTGAACATTCCAGAGTCTTTGCATCTCACTTCCTTAACACTGTAGTGAAAAATTACACAGATTGACAGAGAGGCCCTCAGTCTGGTTTGGAATAAAACTTTTTAACCAGTACTTGTATGGGAAAGAGTTTACCCCCGTTACTGATGTCCAGTGATCACAAGTGTCCATTTTCAATCCATAGAAGTGTGTTCCACCAACAGCAGCAACACGAATGCAGAGATGGGCTCTGATTCTTGGTGGACACAATTACAACATTGAATTCAAGAGGATAACTAATGGAAATGCTGACAGATTGACCCATTTACCATTGGAAAAGGAAATTCCTCCATACGCCTCTGAGATTGTGTTTGAGGACACTTCTCTTGACATATTCACCCTAATGCAAATTGAAAGTATCCCTATTACAGCAGGGATGATCCAAAGGGAAGCCAGGAAAGATTCCACACCATCTCAGGTCTACATGGCCACTCAAAATGGTTGGAATGTACAGTAGAAATTGCAGTTCCCAATTTTTATCAGCACTGTGATGAACTTGCTTTTGATGGGTGTTCCTTTATGTGAGAATTGAGAGTTGTTGTACCATCCAAGCTGAGAGCTAAAATGTTGGAGGAGCTACATAACGGTCATCTAGGTGTGGTTAAAATGAAAGCATTGGCTCAAAGCTTTGTCCAGAGGCCTGGGATAGATCAGCAAATCAAACAGTTTGCTATGCACCGTGTGGGATGCCAACACGTCCAGAAGATGCCAAAAGCAGCGCCTCACCTTCCCTGGGAATGGCCTGAATTGCCCTGGCAGTGGATTTTGCTCGATCATTCATTGACACAAATTTCTTGGTAGTAGAGGATACAGCTACACAGTGGGCAGATGTGTTCCCAAAGGCCTCCACTATAGCCTTGCATACTGTTGGAGTGTTGAGAAGCCTCTTTGTGAGGAATGGAGTTCCAGAACAATGTTCCATTTTCAGTGATGATGGAACAGTTTGGGTGGAACAGTTTCAGTCGTTTCTGAAAATGAAAGGAATAAGATATATTACATCTGCACCGTACCATCAGGTAAGGATTGCTTAGTGGGAAGGTTTGTCCAGATTCTAAAGTACGCACTGTGAGCAATGGTAGCAGAGGATACTACACTAGGACTGAGCTAGAAGCTTGCCAATTTCCTCCTTGCATATTGTAATGCAGCACACACCACAACCAACAACTCACCACCTATGCTCTTCCTTGGTTGACCTCTGCATTCACGCTTGTATCTCCTCAAACACAATCACAGAGGTGTATGGAGAACAAACAGCTGAGACAAACTGAGGTCTTCTCAAACAAGGAGGTCTGATGTTTCAGTCCTGGACAAGCATTCCTGGTGCGGGACTACAGAGGTGATTAGAAGTGGGTACTCAGAAATATTGACAGAACTGGACCACACCCCTACACAGCAGTGACTGTGGCTGATTTCATCTGGAGACAATACATCGGTAATTTGAGGAGTGCAGAGGTAATTGCTGGAGAAGATAGGTGGTGAGAACTGTCAACTCCATGTCCTCCAGTCTCAGTGTCAACTCCTATAACCATAATAATGGAGGAGGATCCAGAAGCTGACAGCCACAAGTCTTACCTGCCAAGCAGAGTGATCACCCTTATTGGGAAGAACATTCTACATAAGAGTAAGAAAGCCTCCACAGTGATTAAATCTTGGGCCTGAATGGGAATTTACTATGCTGGGATGTCTATATGGTAGTTGTTTTAGTTAAGATGCATGCTGGCATGAGTTAGAGTTTATAGCTAAGCAGGAAGGATTGCTGAGTATTTAATATTTCAGAAGTATTTGAATAATATTGAAAATATATTGTTTGATTAAGCAGTTTTTCATTTAAAAAAACTATGGGTTGCATGGAAAAATATGTGAATTGCATACTTCATTATGCTCCCATGTGATATGTACACACCTTCTTTAAAGCAAATACGAAGTCAGATACGTTATTCCGGACTCCCTCGATTAGATTTTATGTTTTGGAGTTACGAAACTTAACATCTAGAACCCATGCATAACTGGCAGGAAGAACATTCCGCCTCAGAAACTATCTATCAGTCTGTCCCATCTGGCAGCTCCTGGTCCACCTTTGGAAAAATTGGAGGCTCCCGTATTGATTACATCAGGATCCACAGAGACAGAAAAAGCACAAGGAATACTGAAGATCTCCCCGCTGCAACCCATTCTCATACCTTTATCTTTATACCAAGAGCTTTCTCTCACCTGAGCATCTTGTCACATACTACATTATCTGAGAGCACAACATGTCACCGTGTCCTCATTGATCTTACCAACTTTTACTGATGCACCACAGAAAGGATTCCGGCTGCATGCATAAGATTCAAGCTTGTTTAATGTCATTTTCAATACACAAGTGTAATGGAGAATGAAATAGTTGTTACTCCCATTCCAATGCAGCATATAAAAATACACTAAGATAGACAACACAATAAAAATATATACATTAGATAGCTTACAGTGCCTATAAGAAGTATTCACCCCCTTTGTAAGTTTTCATGTTTTATAGTTTTCCAACATTGAATCACAACAGATTTAATTTGGCTTTTTTAATACTGGTCAACAGAAAAAGACTCTTTTGTGTCAAAATGAAAACAGATCTCTATGAAGTGATCTAAATTAACTACCACTCTAAACCACAAAATAATTGATTGTATAAGTATTCATCTCTTTAGTATGACACACCAAATCATCACTGGTGCAGCCAATTAGTTTTAGAAGTTATATCATTAGTTAAATGCAGACCACTTGTATGCAGTCAAGGTGTTTCAATTGATTGTAGTAAAAATATACCTGTATCTGGAAGGTCCAACTGCTGGTGAATCAGTATCCTGGCAAAAACTACACCATGAAGACAAAAGACTGCTCCAGGCAACTCTGCAAGGAGGATATTGAAAAGCACAAGTCAGATGATGGATACAAGAAGATTTCCAAGTCACTGAATCCACCTTGAATACAGTTAAGTCAATCATCAAGAAATGGAACGAACATGGCACAGCTGTAAATCTGCCTACAGCAGGCCGTCACCAAAAGCTGAGTGATCATGCAAGAAAGGGACTAGTGAGGGAGGCCACCAAGAGACACATGACAACTCTGGAGGGGTTACAAGCTTCAGTGGCTGAAATGGGAGAGACTGTGCATACAACAACTGTTGCCCATGTGCTTAACCAGTTGCAGCTTTATAGGAGAGTGGCAAAGAGAAAGCCATTGTTGAAAAAAACTCAATTGAAATTTTGGATAGAGTTTGCCAGAAGGCATGTCGGATTCTAAGGTCAGCTGGAAGAAGGTTCTATGGTCTGATGAAACCAAAATTCAACTTTTTGGCCATCAGACTAAATGCTATGTTTAGTGTAAGCCAAACACCACACAATCAAAATCACACCATCCCTACCACAAAGCATGTTGGTGGCTGCATCATGCTGTGGGGATGCTTCACTGCAGCAGGCCCTGGAAGGCTTGTGAAGGTGGAGGGTAAAATGAATGCAGCAAAATACAGGGAAATCCTGGAGGAAAATCTGATGCAGTTTGCAAGAGAACTGTGACTTGGGTGAAGACTAGTTTTCCAGCAAGACAATGACCCCAAGGAAAATGCCAAAGCTACACAGGAGTGCCTTAAGAACAACAAAGTTAATGTCCTGGAGTGGCTAAGTCAGAGTCTAGACCTCATTACAATTGCGAACTTGTGGCTGGACTTGAGAAGGGCTTTTCACTCATGATCCCCATGCAAACTGACAGAGCTTGAGCGGTTTTATAAAGAAGAATGGGGAAAAATTGAAGTGTACAAAAGTGCAAAGTTGATAGAGACCTATCTACACCATCTCAAGGCTATAATTGCTGCTGGTGAATCTACTAAATACTGACTTGAAGGGGGTGAATAGTTATGCAATCAAATAACTTGATTTTAATAATTGTAATAAATTTAGACAAATTTGTTGAAATTTATTTTCACTTTGAGACAGAAGTCTTTTCTGTTGATCAGTGTCAAAAAAGCCAAATCCACTGTGATTTGATGTTGTAAAACAATAAAACGTGAAAACTTCCAAACGGGATAAATACTTTACATAGGCACTTTATATAAATTGACAATACGCCCATAAAGTGACACTGGTTACAGGAGTGTCTGTACATTAGATGACTCTGTCAGGAAATGATAAAATAGTGATGGTGGGAGGGTGTGGTGGGGTTTGTAAGTGGCTGGAGGTAATGATCTGCCTTACTGCTCGGGGAAAGTAATTGATTTTGAGTCTGGTGGTCCTGGTGTGGGTGCTATGTAGCCTCCTCCCTGATGGGAGTGGGACAGACTGTCCATAAGCATGGTGGGTTGCAACCATCGTGATAAGGCTGGCCTTTCTTGGTACCTTTCTGTACGCACATCCTTGAAGACAGATAGGCTGGTGCCGATGATGCTTTGGCCCGTTTTGACTAAAGCCTTCCTGTCTGCTGCATACCATGCAGTGTTTCCAGACGGGCAGTTTCCATACCATGCAGTGTTTCCAGACAGGCAGTTTCCATACCATGCAGTGTTTCCAGACGGGCAGTTTCCATACCATGCAGTGTTTCCAGACAGGCAGTTTCCATACCATGCAGTGTTTCCAGACAGGCAGTTTCCATACCATGCAGTGTTTCCAGACGGGCAGTTTCCATACCATGCAGTGTTTCCAGACAGGCAGTTTCCATACCATGCAGTGTTTCCAGACAGGCAGTTTCCATACCATGCAGTGTTTCCAGACGGGCAGTTTCCATACCATGCAGTGTTTCCAGACAGGCAGTTTCCATACCATGCAGTGTTTCCAGACGGGCAGTTTCCATACCATGCAGTGATCCAGCATGTTAGGATGCTGTCTGCTGTACATTCATAGAATGTCGTGAGCATGGATGTGCGTAGTCCAGCTCTCTCTTCAAAAAGTAAAGGCATTGATGACCTTTCTTGATTGTGTAGAATGTGTCCTGAGACCGCGAGAGGCTGTGTGAGATGTGTACTCCCAGGAGTTTGAAACTGCTTACAGTTGTCACTGCTGGTCCACCAATGGAAAGAGGGGTGAGAGTGGTATGAGTTCTCCTGGGGTCGATAACCATCTCCTTTGTCTTGTTGACAGTGATGAAGAAGCTATTTGCCCTGCACCAGTCCTCGAGCTCTTTTACATCCTCTCTGTAGGCTGTCTCAAAGTTGTTGGTGATGACCCCCATCACTGTCATGTCATCGGCAAACTTGACAATGTGGTTACTCGGTGTAATATGTGTAAGCAACGTGTGCAGCAATGGGCTCAGCAAACAGCCCTGTAGTGGATGATGGAGAAGGAGGAGCAGTTATTATTGGAGTATAAAAGTTGCATTGTTCGCTGTGTGTGGTGAATTACACATACCTGTCTGGATACGCCCCCCGCTGACTGCTCCTGTGGCTCCTCCCACAGACCCTGGTATAAAGGCGATTGAGGCCTGAGCCCAGCCTCTCAGTCTCCAGGATGTAGTATGATGGTCAACCACTGCTTGTTCCTTCTTCCACTCAATAAAAGCCGATATCTCGCCTTTACGTCTCAGAGAGAGTTATTGATGGTGCATCACTGTGTAATCAAAACTATGTAGTCAGCTTTGAACTTGCTATTTGCTATGCATGTATCCAATTTAGTAGGAGAATGAAATCTTAAGAATGAAGATGACAATGGTGTGTTAATGAGAGGTAGCTAAGAGATGTAGATTAGAACAGGATTAAGTCAATGGGTAGAAACAATAGTGGCGGATGTACTTGTGATACACAACTATAGACTGATTGCATATGCTAATGCAACTAAACCAGGAGATTGCTATAAAAAATGCTATGTCCAAGGATCAGTGGGCAATCAGCAATTTGCTCGACTGTCTCAGCTTTGATTTGCAAATTAAAGTCTAACCCTTCTTGAAGAATCTTCTGTATCTCCTGGTCATTTGTGGGGCATGAGAAACCACAATAAAATTGGCGACCGTGACAGGACCGGAAAGAGACCCGCTGAAAGGAAACGGCAGATTGGGGATGTTTCCCAGTCCTCTAGGGACCCCCACAAGGCTAACAGAATTAAGGGTGCACCCAAACAAAAGGTAAGCACTTTTTGCAACAATCTGGACTAAGAATTCTGTTGGTTTTGGGGAGGTTTTGGAGTCTCAGAAGTGTGGAACCACTGCCGAAGGGTCTCTCCGGTCCAAAGAATCTGGCAGAATTGGGGGTTAACAAGAGGCTCAGAGGATTGATCAAGAACACTGCAGTGAGGGTCAGTACAAATAAGCCAATAAGAAGTTAAGTGAAGAAAAATTCCACGTCGTGTTGGTAAGTCCCTGTGGATACCGCTTTGTATAAAACGAAGGTCTGAACGGGCAGGGAAAGGAAAAATAGAGAAAATCCTCGTGGATACCGCCTTAAGAAATAAGGGTCTGAATAGACGAGTTGCAAAGAGCAAGTTCTGTGGATACCGCTCTGAATAGAGGTCTGCATGGGCAGAACAGAATAGGAAACAAGGACAGTCCAATATATAGTTTAAAGAGCTGGTAGATAGACGATAGACTAGGCATAGAATTAGAGTAAATAATGTTATCCAGTAAACGAACTGTGAATCTCTGAAATACCTTAAAAAGAGAGAACAACGTGACAGATAAAGGAACGGCAGTAGAGATTCTGAGCAAAAAAAATCCCAGTAAATAAATATGAGATCACAAAAATTTCAGAAAATTGGGAAAAGAGAACCAAAAACCTGGTCACAAAATGGCCAAGAGAAGGAACGTTTGATGTAAGCTTGTGCGAAGAAATGGAGGCACTAATTAAAAATTACAAACCAAAAGATAAATCTAAGAAAAGAGGGCAAAAAGGAGAACAAGAAAAGGAAGTGCTAAATCTCTTCAGAACGGAGGTTGAGGAGGACAGGTAGAATATTGATTACAAGCGAGGAAGGTGCTGGAGAAACAGCCTGTTAGAGAGACAGGAAGCTACAGTGAGAAGCTGGCTTCAGCTCCGTACCCGGATGCGAAAGAAACAGAAAAGCCCCCTCCCTATAATGAGGAAGGAACCCCTAAGCAGTGCCCCCTGCTGACAGGAACGGTAAACATGCAGGGAGAAGTACAAGTTTGGGATAATGAGGAGGAAAAAAGACAATACGAGAAGGAAAATGTGGCGATATGGAAGGAGATACAGGCAGAAAGGATAAAGGTGGAACAGGTACAGAGAGAAATGAAAGAAGAGATTGAACGGATGAAATACTTGAGAGAGGAAAAGGAGTATGAGGAGTATCGGTTATACCATAGAAATAAACAGACTAGAAAAGAAAGTGGCTCATCAGGGCAGGAAGAGATAGGCATTCAAGAGGAAGTGGAAAAAAGATAGGAGATGAGAGTCTTGGAGAAACACAAGAGAGAAGGGAATCAAGCACGAGTAAGGATCATGAGGAGTCCCTGCCACAGGTGTACAGACATGGACAGGAAGAGAGAGAAGGTGACTCATTGGAGGAGCAAGAGTTAAGTGGAGAGAGAGAGGATGCGAGAATTTGTGGGGAAGAGATAGGAGGCAGAAGCCTAGAAGAGCAGAAGGAGGTGGTAGGGGAGCGACTTGCGGAAGTAGAGAGAGAGCTAGATAAGTTACTGAGAGGGAATTGCCAGAGGAGATGTGAAAAATACTCCAGGGGCCAACCAAGTATTGAATCAAGACAGAAAGGAAGGACTCCACAGGGAGACTGAGGGAAGAAGAGGACCCCGGAGACATTTGTTTGGGAGGCAGTAAAGACATACTCTGAGACAGATATGGAGTCCGGTGAGGAGGAGAGCCAGGGCAGGTGGGAAGGAGGAGGAAGAATGATGCCATTGTTAGTTAAAGAATCAGGACAAGTGCAGTATATCCCTTGGGGATCCCAGGACCTAGAAGGGCTGAAAAACACTCTGCCCAATCTACATGAAGGAGCAGAGAAATGGATTAGAGCCTTTGAAGAAGAAACGGTGGGACGATTATTGGCTATGGGAGATTTGAAGGCACTATTGATAAGGTTGATGGGAACCTCCAAATTTAACGAACTAATGGAAATGGCTGGCATAGTAAACTCGAACGACCCAGGAACTGATGGAGACGGGTTTGACAGAGTGAGGCAGAGGGTATGGCAGGCCCTCAGGAAGCTTTATCCACCCAAAGTGGACCCCAAAGCCTTAAAGGGGGATCCACTGGGAGACACTGAAAACCCAGCAGCCTACATAGAAAACCAATTGAAAAGGCAGAGACTGGAGACTGAGCAAGAGGTGGAAAATAGCTTATTTATCACCACACTGTTCCGACATAGCATTTTGGATGCAATGCCTCCGCAAGTAAAATCCAAACAGGAGAAAGTGGTTGGGCTGACATCAATGACCCCACAAGAATTTAGAGACCATGTAGTCTATGCGGTTGAGAAATACCAGAAAGACAAACGAAGGGTGGCTGAGCAGCAGGAAGAGGTGCAAAGAAAGTTAATACAAATGCAGTTCGAAGAACTCAAAAAGAAGGAAAAAGAGAAAAGCAAAAAGATGCTGCCAGCAACCACCGGTCTGAGTACAGCCATCGAGCTGGACAAAGCACTGCTATATGGAGGAACCCATCATACTGTAAGACAAGGACTGGAAAACCCCATGCCAATAATCAACGTCTTTGGAGGAGCATTCCCACAAATGCCCTATCAGGAACAGACTAAATTCAAACAGCCCAGACAGGACTGGAAGTCCCAAGGAGGGGGACAGAGGAGCTATGGGCAGAGGGGACCAGTGAGGAAACAGGGGGAAAGAGAGGCAGAGAGATTGTGCTGGGGATGTAATCAGCCAGGTCACATGAGAAGAGATTGTCCGTTTACACCATGGCCTGTCACACACCAGCAGGAACCGATAAGAAGGGAACTAAAGTTTAGCCAAGGACCAGCCCCCACAGGCCCAAGCGGACCTGTGAACCCCTATGCGAGGTATTAGGGGTGCCCCGAGAACTCGAGTGGGAAGGGACATTACCCAATGATAACAAGGGAGGCAGACGAGGAACCCATTGTTCAGGTTATGTTAGAAGGGCAACTGAAACCAATGATGATAGATACTGGAGCCACATACACTTGTGTACAGCCACAGTATGCCTTTCACCTTCCCATGTCAGGAAAGTTTATTAAGACGGTAGGGTTCTCGGGGAGAACACAGTTGACACAGTGCACGGCTCCAGTGCGGTTGAGAATGGGAAATAAAGGAATTGTTTTGCCGGTGCTAGTATTTAAAGGAACTCCGATTAATTTGTTAGGCAGAGATGCCTTATTGAAACTGGAATTAAAATTAGAATGCACCAGAAATGGGCTGAGTGTGGAAAGAGCAGGGGCTCAATTGATAGTGCGAGAAGACAAGAAGGCTAATGTCTTTTGGATAGGAGACATCGCAGATCAGATTCAGGAAACCTGGGAAAAATGGAAAAAGGGTGTGCAGGCTATATTACCCAGGGCTGTAATGCCCAAATCTGAGCTACATTGTACAGTGATTTTTGACGAGACTCAGAACAGGGAGTTAGAGGAGAGATGGCACCTGGAGGTATGTACCCAACAGCACCTGGAAGGGGAGGCTGTGATAATTGGAAAGCAAGGGGCAGCTTTACAAGTTAAGTGGAGCTCCTTTTTAGAAAAATGGTACAGGATACCGGAGGCTGCGCCCCACGTAACGTTGTTGGTAAACAAGGGATATCAGTCTAAAGACTTAGGACCCTTAGTTAAGAGTGCTGAAACCATAACAGTGTGGAGGAAAATCACGTCAGAGGTGTGGATATCAGAAGACAACAACTGCATTAAAATAATGGTAAGTGTAGATATGGTAGGGACAGTGAGAGAGGTCGAAATAACTCCCCAGCCACACATGCCATTGCTGGGAAAGGAAAGAGGCCAGGAGAAAGATAGAAGATTAGATGAGTTGCCATCTATTCTGTGGTCACAGCATGACATGGACGTAGGGAAAATAAAAACAGCTAGTCTGGTGGAAAGAAGGCTGAAAAAAGGAGCAATTCCACCCAGGAGACCACAATACCCTCTAAGACCAGAAGCAGAAGAGGGAATAGCATCGCCAGTGCAGGGGTTGCTTGAAATAGGAGTGCTTAAAAGAACAAACAGTCCATGCAATACCCCGTTGCTGCCCGTCTTAAAAGCAGATAAATCTAAGTGGAGATTGGTGCATGATTTGCGAGCGGTAAATGATGTGGTAGAGGACTGGCCAGTGGTAGTCCCCAACCCACACACGCTTTTGACTAATGTTCCACCAGAAGGAAGTTACTTTCCAGTGATTGATTTGTGTTCGGCTTTCTTCAGCATTCCTCTAGCCGACCAGTGTCAGTATCTGCATTTACTTACAGAGGTGCTCAGTATACCTGTAACGTTCTCCTTCGGGTGTAACGAAACGCCGAATTTAACGTCCAGATAAACCACAGTTAATAAGAACCAGATCGCAGTAAGATTAACCATTTACTGTTCACTCTTCACATTAACATATGGTGAAAACTGTTGATAAAACAATACAAGATTGATACAGTATTTGTTCCTTCCTTAATATCACATTTCAAGTGTAAATACTTGCAAAGGTGACTATAACTACATTACACTAAGGTGCAGTATACAGGGAGAGTTTACCTGCTCCATTGACTACTTTAAATACACTTCCATGCAAACTATCCGCGACTCTTTAACTAACGAAAGCATAAACATTATCTACCGACGTTACCTCTAACAGGATCAGCATTAATATCTTAGTTCAATATATCGATTATCTATTAACTTACAGCGTTGCTCTCACTGTGATTTCTCATGCCTGCAAAACTGCTTGTGCTCAGGTGAGCCTCGTGGAAAGCCCCCACCCTCGCGCTAATTTCAAACCGGTGTTTTCCCACAAGACGCGGCGAAACCGGATGTGACGTCATCGCATGCCGATATATTTTACATGCAATGAATATACTTTAAACACTTCTAATTCTAACTAGAAAATACTATTGAATGAATTACTAAGCGAAAATATTATAAACTAAATAACTGTCGTAAAGACAGCACACTCCCCGCTTGACCTTCGTAAGGTCACAATGAGCAGAGTACAAAACTTAGTCTCTTAATCAGTCATTGGGTAGAAGTAGAATAACTTCTGTAACTGGCCCTTGGTAAATTTTCACATCGCCTTGGTCGGTAGTCTTCAATTCGATCTTCCTGACATGTCCATCCTCGCTAGGGAATGTATCAGTGATTCTGGCCGTTGGCCAGCTGTTGCGAGCGACTTGCTTGTCCCTGAGCAGGACTAAGTCTCCAACTTGAAGATTCCTACGGGGTTCTGTCCACTTTCGTCTCTGTTGCAACGAGGGTAGATATTTCTGTCTCCAGCGGGACCAGAACTGATTTGCCAGAGCCTGGACTTGTCTCCATTGCTTTGTGTACAAATCCTTGTCTGAGAAGTCTCCTGGTGGAGGAGGTGCTCCTGCCTTCTGCGTAAGGAGCGTTGATGGCGAAAGTATAAAGGGGTTTTCTGGGTCAGAAGACACAGGTAGGAATGATTGTGCGTTTATAATGGCTGTGACCTCTGCCATTAGGGTGCACAGTACCTCGTGGGCCAATCGGGTGCGTTGCTGCATCTCGGGTTTCCTTTTCCGGGTTTTCCGTAAGGACGTGAACCGTTTGACTGCCTGCTCTTTGTTATCTGGTGAGCGCTGGCATGGTTCTCTGATTGGCAATGGGGCAACCCCATTATTTGCTTCATCTCTGAAGACCTTGGTGTCTTTGGTTTTTAAAGAAATGGTATCTTGAGCTGATTGTGCAAGTTTGTTGTCATACTTCGTTAGAGCGAAGACTGACTGGCCCAGCGACTCGTCGCTTGCCTCGCGCTTGTTAACGCCTTGTTGTGCTTCCTTGATGCACGGGACACTCGGGCAGGGTCGAAAGATTGAATGGCGGCCACTCTCTAGCACATTGGTCTTGAGTGTGTTAACCATCGGTTTGTGTACGTCACCGAGACACACCTCTCCTATCACCACCCAGCCCAGATCCAGACGTTGCGCGAAGGGGGCGTTGAGTGGTCCATTGATCTGCTGCCTAACCTTGTGTACCTGGATAACATCTCTTCCTAATAGCAGGAGTATTTCCGCTTTCGGATCCAGTTCTGGGATGTGTTTGGCGATGTGGTGGAGATGCGGCTGGTGTAGCACCGCACTTGGTGTCGGGATCCCAGCGCGGTTATTCATGATTTCATTGCACTCTAAGAGCGGAGGGAGACAGATGACGACTTTACCATCCAGGGACTCGATCTGGATGCCTTCTGCCTTCCTTCCTTGGGTTTTCATGTTGCCTGAGCAAGTTTTGAGGTAGTATGGGAACCGCTCACTCTCAATGTTGAACAATTTAAAGAACTCTGGACTGACTAGTGAACGATTGCTCTGATCGTCCAGAATCACATAGGCTTTGATGGCCTTGTCTTTGGCTCCTTTAGGGTACACCTTAGTGAGGCAGATCTTGGAGCAAGAACGACTTGACTGAGCTTGACCGCAAACTTCTGTACAGTTCGTGCTGACAGCTATTGACCTAGAGTGAGCCTCTCCCTCCCCGCCGTCCTGTTGTGGGGTTGAAGGAGCGCTCTCGGTTTGTGGTGACAGGTCGGGATGCATGGCCTCGACGTGATCTGGGCTGCCACATTCCGGACACTTCACGGCGATCGTACACTCTCTGGCGAGGTGAGAGGTTGAGGAACAGCATCTAAAACATATTCTTTTCTCCTTGAGAAGAGCCGTCCTCTCTTCAAGGGGTTTTTCCCTAAACATTCTGCATGCTTTCAGGGGGTGAGGTTTGTTATGCAATGGACAATACTTGCCAGGGTCGTTGTTAGTTGTAAGGGCTTCGGTCTTGAGCACTGACACGGGTTTATCAATGTTGAAAACATTCGAAACGGATCTGCCTGGCTTGGTGTAAATCGAACTGCTTCCTGGACCTACAAGGCTAGGGTCGTTTCGCCTCTTCGCCTCCTTGCACACAAACCTAGTGAGGAGCTCAAAGGGAGGAAATCGACCATCGTGGTCTTCCTTGTACTCTGAGGCAACAGTCAGCCACTTGTCCTGCAGCCCAAATGGAAGTTTGTCCACAATTGGTCTAATCCCGGATGGAGTATCTAGGAATACTAGACCAGCTGAATAGCCATCTTCTTTGGCGCCTTGGATCTCCATGAGTAAATCTCCGAATTCTCTTAACTTAAAGTGATCTTTGGCTGACACCTTAGGAAAGTTTCCCAGACGTCGATATAGCGCCGCTTCAATAATGTCGGGGGCCCCATATCTCTCCCAAAGTCTCTCCCACGCTTCGCTTAAGGCTAGCTCAGGTTTGTTGATGTACACTGAACGCATGCGTCTCACCTGGTCGCGTGATTCTTTCCCCAGCCATTTCGCCATAAGGTCCAACCTTTGGGTTGCACTGAGCTGGACCCCGTCAATCACGTTGGTGAATGTGGAGAGCCAAGCACGGTAATTTTCGGGTTTATCGTCAAACTGGTACAGTCCCGAAGTGACGAGATCCCGTCGTGCTAAATACTGCAGCGTGGGATCGGCTGCAAGCGGCATGCGGGCTGGAGAAGTACGTTGGCGCCCATATGACTGAGAACGCACGTTTCTCATGGAATTTGCCATCCTGGATTCAACCTCCGCGTCTCTTCGCATCGAACTTTGTAACTTTGGTGTCAAAGTATATCGGTTGTCAGCTCTTTCATTCTTGACTTCATCGCGGGGCCGCGAGGGTAAATTCTCTTCCTCATAGCTGGGGAAGTTATCGAATAGGTATGGAGAGGGGAGACGAGCCTGCCTGTCTGCTTGATATTGTACATAGTCGCTCGTGCGTTCCAGTCTGGTCCTTTCCAAAGCAGAACTTGTTTCGGTCAGATCGCGCGACCCTTCAGCTTCTTCTATGTACTCTGCTTCCACCCTGGCAGCTTCTCCTTCTCCTTCTAGCTGCAGCACATGCAACTCTGTCGATATTTTTGTCATTTCCAACTGGGTTTCGGCTTCTCTGGCGGCCTTTTCTTTCTGGGTTTCGGCTTCTCTGGCAGCCTCTTCTCTTTGTCTGGCGGCCCTTTCGGCTTCTTTGGTGGCCAGTTTCATTTTCAAAACTGCCTCTTGTTTGGCGTAATGCAGTCGCACCTTGGCGGCTTCTGCCTTGGCTCTTGCCTGTGTGGACTTACTTGATGTCGTTCTACTGCCCTTGTCGCTGGGCGCCATCGACTTGATCCCGGATCGAGCTGACATTGCAGCACTTGGAACACCTGATAACGCCTGGGTGGGCTTACTTGATGTCGGTTTACTGCCCTTGTCGCTGGGCGGCGTCGACTTGATGCTGGATTGAGCTGACATTGCAGCACTTGAAACACCTGATAATGCCGCTTTTTCACTGTAACGTTCTCCTTCGGGTGTAACGAAACGCCGAATTTAACGTCCGGATAAACCACAGTTAATAAGAACCAGATCGCAGTAAGATTAACCATTTACTGTTCACTCTTCACATTAACATATGGTGAAAACTGTTGATAAAACAATACAAGATTGATACAGTATTTGTTCCTTCCTTAATATCACATTTCAAGTGTAAATACTTGCAAAGGTGACTATAACTACATTACACTAAGGTGCAGTATACAGGGAGAGTTTACCTGCTCCATTGACTACTTTAAATACACTTCCATGCAAACTATCCGCGACTCTTTAACTAACGAAAGCATAAACATTATCTACCGACGTTACCTCTAACAGGATCAGCATTAATATCTTAGTTCAATATATCGATTATCTATTAACTTACAGCGTTGCTCTCACTGTGATTTCTCATGCCTGCAAAACTGCTTGTGCTCAGGTGAGCCTCGTGGAAAGCCCCCACCCTCGCGCTAATTTCAAACCGGTGTTTTCCCACAAGACGCGGCGAAACCGGATGTGACGTCATCGCATGCCGATATATTTTACATGCAATGAATATACTTTAAACACTTCTAATTCTAACTAGAAAATACTATTGAATGAATTACTAAGCGAAAATATTATAAACTAAATAACTGTCGTAAAGACAGCACAATACCTATACCAGAATGCCGCAAGGGTTTAAACATTCACCACATGTTTTTAATCAGGTGTTGAAGACAGACCTAGAGGGCGTACCATTGGAAAGTACATTGTTACAGTATGTGGATGACCTGTTGATTTGCTCCCACAGTAAGGAACAGTGTGATCAGGACACTATAACTCTGTTAGAGAAGCTGGCGCATGGAGGACATAAAGTATCCAAAAAGAAACTGCAATTTTGCACGCAGCGAGTGGAATACCTTGGCAGTGTAATATCCAAGGGAGTGAAGGCGATAGCACCAGATCAGATTGAGGCAATAACTAAGGCCCCAAAACCCCAGACTGTAGGGCAGATGATGACATTTTTGGGAATGGCAGGATACAGCTCAGATTGGATAGGAGAATATGCTGAGATTGTGGCACCTTTGAGAAAGATAATGAAAGCAGGACATGCGAATTTGAAGAATGGCTTACAGTGGAATGAAAAGGTGGAGATAGCTTTCAATACTATTAAGCAGGAATTGCAGTCAGCACCAGCATTAGCTTTGCCTGACTACGAGAAGGTTTTTCATTTGTATGTATCCAACCGACAGGAGGGTTATGTCACAGCGGTTCTAACACAGGAGACAGGCACAGGAAAAGCAAAGCAGCCGATAGCATACTACAGTACGAGACTAGATGAGGTGGCTCAGGGGTATCCACCCTGTTATAATGGATTGGCGGCTCTGTACTATGCATATGAAAAGGCATCATCTATAACCCTGGGCTATCCTGTGACTCTGTACACACACCACAAAGTAGCAGAATTGCTGGAAAGAGGGAAATTTGTGCTGACGCCAGCCAGGATAGCAGTGTATCAGAAGCTACTGACATTTCCAGACATAATTATACAGAGATGCACTACCAGTAATATAGCCGATTTTGTCCCTTTGGGCTATGAAGGAGAACCCCATGATTGTGTAGGGAAGACGATGGCATTTGCCAAATTGAGAGCAGATTTACGGTCAGAACCACTGGAAGATGCAGATAAAAAGGTTTTGTTCGTAGATGGCTCTTGTTATAGGGACTATGATGGAAATCATGCAGGGTTCTCAGTAGTGCAGCAGGATCAGTTGAGCTTTAAGATTATTAGGATGGAGTCCTGTCCCCAACCGTGTTCCGCCCAACTAGCGGAAATCAAAGCCCTGACAGCTGCGTGTGAAATGATGGAAGGTGAGACAGTAAACATCTATACTGATTCGGCATATGCTCATGGAGTATGCCATTTGTTCGGGGCAGTGTGGAAACAGAGAGGTTTTAAAAAAAGCAGTGGAGATCCCATACACCATTGTCAGCAAATTCTAGACTTAATAAAAGCCATAATGAAACCTAAAGCATTGGCTATAGTAAAATGTCAGGCACATAAAAAGGGAAATGATGTAATAACAAAGTGAAATCAAGCTGCGGACGAGGCAGCCAGAAAAGCGTCTGGATGTACGTCAGCTGTCATTGTTCCCCAGGTAATCCTAGCTCCAGAACCTGTGGTAGAGAACCTAATTGAAATACAAGGTAAGGCAACTTTAGCAGAACAGACAATGTGGAGATGAAGGGGGGGCAAGCAGAACCCGGAAGACTTGTGGAGCATGGAAGACGGTTTGTTGGTAGTGCCCACCCCTCTACTGACGATTCTGATTATCGGCACGGACTAGGAGGGCCGAGATGGCCTGTTTCTGTGCTGTGATTGTTATATGTTATATGTTAGCATTGATGAGTTACCGCATGCAAACTAATCGAATCATGTGCCTGACACCGCATGAGATGCTCACTGGGAGGCCCATGCCAATGCCCCAGTGGAGAGGGCCGTATAAAGGACTTAGTTTGGAACAATTGGAAATAGAATTGAAACAATACATGCAGCTGCTAACTATGATACACAGGTCTATTTATGCACAGTAAAACAGAAAGAGCCGGAGACTGTACAAGGTGAAGGTACCAGGAGACCAGGTTTACGTGCGAGTTTTTCGGAGAAAATGGAACAAGCCGAGAAGGGAAAGACCCTTTACGGTAACCAAGGCATCACCCACCGCAGTTCAGGTAGAAGGCCGCTCCACCTGGTACCATCTGAACCACTGCACAAGGGCAGTCCCGCAAGGGCAATCAGGTGAGGTGTCTGAGGTAAGTGATGCGGAACAGCAGTTAGCAGGAGACAGACAGGAGGAACAAGAAGCTGACACTGCACCTCAGGAGTTTGATCAATTAGTAAGGGAAATTTTTGATTTTTTTCAGTGCAATCAGCGACTAGCTCAATGACTGTCTCAGCTTTGATTTGCAAATTAAAGTTTAACCCTTCTTGAAGAATCTTCTGCGTCTCCTGGTCGTTTGTGGGGCACGAGAAACCACGACATTATTCATCCTGACTCTCTGAGGTCTGTTGGTTAGGGAGTCCAACAACCAGTTGCACAATGGTGTATTAACACTGAGAAGTATGAGTTGGTTCAAAGTCAGACTGAATCCCAAATCGAAATCCAGAAAAAGCATTGTCCTTGTTTTCTAGGTGTGTCAGGACCAGGTGCATGACAGATGCTGTGGCATCTGTTGTAGAGTGGTTCTGTAGGTAAGCATATTGGTGAGATTCAGTGTAGCAGAAATGGAGTTTCTGATGTGTGGCATTACCAGTTGTTCAAAGCACTTCATGATGATTGGCATCAGTGCCACTAGGTGGTAGCTGTGTAGTTCGAAAGGCATACAGTTCTTTTGTACAGGGATAATGGTGGCTGATTTGAAGTGTGTGGGGTCAGCAGCCTGGGTGAGTGAAGTGTTGAAGATGTCTGCAAAGACATCGGTGAACTGGTGGGCACACTTCCTGAGTACTCAGATTATGATGATATCTGGTCTGACAACCTTATGGGTGTAGACCCTCTGCAGAGTCCTTCTCATGTCTGCTATTGTTATAGAGCGTGTTCAGAAGGTGGAGGGGTGTAGCTTTTGTGGCTGGTATGGTGTTGCATGCCTCGATGTGTGCATGTAAGTTGATTACAGCATCGGGGAGGGAGGCATCGTTGGTACCGTTGACGCCGTTTTTCCTTGAGTAGTCAGTCGTGCCCTTGACACCCAGCCACATATGCCAGGGATTGTTATCAGACAGGTGTTCTTGAATTTTTCATGCGTAGGCCATCTTTGCCCTCTAAGATGCCTAAGAAATGGATTGGTATGACAACTGCTCTACACACGATTTCATGGAACTGCAGAGAGTTGGGGACACAATTCAGTACATTAGAGCAACCAGCCTCCCCTCTCGGGACCCTGTCTATACTTCTCAATGCCTCAGTAAAGCAGTCAGTATAATAAGATGTCATGCACCTCCAGACATTCTCTCTTCTCCCTTTTGCGGAGAGGATACAAAAACCTGAAAGCATGTACCACCAGGCTCAAGGACAGCTTCTATCCCACTGTTACCAGATTCTTGAATGGACCTCTTGTACGAAAAGGTGGTCTTTTGACCTTAAAATCTCCCTTGTTATTAACTTGCATTTCATCATTTACCTGCACTGAACTTTTTGGGTAGCCTTTACATTTTATATTGCATTTTTATTATTTTACCTTATTCTACCTCAATGCACTGTGTAATGTTTCAATCTGTATAAACAGTTTGCAAGACAAGATTATCACTGTGTCTTGGTACACGTGACAATAATAAATAAAATCCAAAACATCATATCGCGGCATACTGAATGGAGCACAGGAGGCATTGAAGATTGGTTGAAGCAAAGCTGACCCACAGTGAGATTCACAGTGATCAAAAGATCATGGATTAACAGAATGAGAACTACAAAAGAAATAAAGTGATGCTTGTACCTATCTGGCATCTTTCACATCCCTCTTAGGGCACCCTGAAGCACTTTTCAGCCAATCATTTACTTTGAACATGCAATGAATGTGATGAAAGATTCCAGTTGTTATGCTAAGGTGTGTATCGTTGTGAATGAATCTCTACAGAAGCAATAACAAGGGTAGCGCATCCACTCAGAGTTACGTAACTACAGAGAATGATAATTTTCTGATATTCTTTGAAGGGTCTATTATTTTCTCCTTTTGATCTTCTTTCCTGCAATGCATCTGCTGGGACTGACTTTGGAAACTCAACCCTGATGCATCTCTCCCCCATTTCCCCAATGCACTGCCAATCATACACTGGTCTGTATTTCTCTCAGATATAGTCCAACATGATCAAGGCTCTTGTCCACCACAGCCTCACAGTGAACAACTACAATAGTATTATGGATGTGAGTCCATGGGGCAACAATATGTAATCACTCTTGTCACTGATGTATACTGCAATCTCCTTTTATGTCGCTGGCATTTTCTTTGGTCAAACATTATTCTGTTTCAAAATCCTTGTTGTCCAATTCTCTCAAAACTTATGATTCTAAAGGAGTCTGTCCTGACGAAGAGTCTCGGCCTGAAACGTCAACAGTGCTTCTCCTTATAGATGCTGCCTGGCCTGCTGCGTTCCACCAACATTTTGTGTGTGTTATTCTAAAGGAGTAATCTTTTATATTTGATCAGTCACTGCACTTATCAACACGTCCTTGGAGATTTTAATTCCCAATTTATCCTGCACTTCTTTCTATGTTGAATTTGTACACAACTCTCCCTCCATTTAAAACAAAATCTCCTAAATCGTATTCTCTCTAACCCTTTCACTACATTACATTCTGTAGTATAGAACATAGAATAGTACTCCACTCTGACCTTTTACCTCTTCTCACCTGCCTGTTACTTCCCCCTGGGTCTTTTGCTCTTTCCCTTTCTCCTATGGTCTACTCTTCTCTCCTAGCAGATTCCTTCCTCTCCAGCCCTTGACCGTTCCCACCCACCTGGCCTCACTTGTCATCTTCCTGCTGCCACGTTTACCCTCCGCCCACACTTTTTATTCTAGCATCTTCTCCCTTCCTTCTTTGTCCTGAAGAAGTGTCTCAGCCCGAAATGTCAACTACCTACTCATTTCCATAGATGCTGCCTGACCTGGAGAGATCATCCAGCAATTTGTGTGTGTAGCACAGTAGGCCCTGTGGCCCATAATACATTGCCAACTTTTTAAACTAATCCAGGATCAATCTAACCCTTTCCTCCTACATAATTCTCCATTTTTTTTCTATCCATGTGCATATGTAAGAGTCTCTTAGTTGTCCCTAACATATCTGTCTCTAACACCACCCCTAGTTGTGTGTCTTACACACCTATTACTCTGTGTGTAAAAAAAAACTAGCTTAACTTTCCTGCTATATATTTCTCCAATCACCTTAAAATTATTCCCTCTCATATTAGCCATTTTACCCAGGAAAAATGTCTCTGTGGTCCACTCTGTCAAAGCCTTTTAACATCTTACATACCTCAATCAAGTGATCTCTCATTCTCCTTCAATCCAAAGCGAAAAGCCCTAGCTTGCTCAACTTTTCTTCATAGGACATGCTCTCTAATCCACGCAGCATCTCAGGAAAAAAACTCTTTTGCACTCTCTCTAAAGTTTCCAGATCCCTCCTATAATGAGGCACTCTGAATTGAGCACAATACTCTATGTGAGGTCTAACCTGAGCCTCATGGCTCTTGAACTCATTCCCTGGACTAATGAAGGTCAATACATTTTACACCTTCCTAACCACCCCATCAACTTGCACGCAACTTTGAGGAATCTATGAATTTAGACCCCAAGATCTCTCTGTTGCTCCATGCTGTTAATAATCCTGCCAAGAACTGTGTACTTTGCCTTCAAGTTCAACCTTCACACTATTAGCATCACAATTCGCCCTCCCCCAATTAAATACTTTCCCAAACCATCTGCCCCTATACCTGTCCACTGTTATGGGTAAAAGTCAAGAAGCTGCAGTCATTATATCTCTGAAATGCTTACCCACCTAGAGATCTGTCAACAAGGATCATTGCCGAGTATGAGATTCAGTATGGCCTCTCCTTCAGTCATCCTGTGTTACTGCTGCTATTGGGGGATCTGAGTATTGGTAATATCTCTCAAAGAAAAGGCTACAGAGCCAAATAAACTTACTACATGCAAGAAGGCCATTCAACAATTTTATGGTTGAGGAAAAAGCTCTTCTGTCCAAGTTCAGTTTCCAGGTCTTCATCCATGCTCTGGTAGGATATGACACTGAGTGTTTTCCCATATACTTTTCAAATAGGATTTTTCATCATCCTTGCTCTTCTCATTCTCCTATCACCCTAACTTTTATTGTGACACTTACTTATTGACCTTTCTTCTAAAGAAAATCATTATTTCTATTGGCTCCATTGAAGTCTTTCTTAACTATAATTAAGTCTTCCCGTATCCTTCACTGTTCTAAAACAAAAGGACCTAGAAACAGCCTTTTGTCAGGTCTAGTTGGTATGAATTGCACCTTCCATTTTCTACTCACTTGACCATTTATATTTTCATGTGGTCTGGATAGTAAATGATAGTATTTGTACAATTTATGCAGTTTCATTAATCCTGAACCATGCATTTGCAAATCTAGTCATCATAGTTCTAATGATCTTCTACCTACATTTGTTATGTTTTGAGAAAAATCGCATATTGCTGATTCCTGGATGTCCTAAAGCTAGGCTTATATTCACTATTATATTTATGCAATCATTAATTTTCTTAACCACTTCCAGACATTCATCTTTGATACCCTTGTTCCCATTAGAACTTTATATACATCCATTTTGGTGGTCTGGTAGGTTCTAATCTTTTCTCAAATCCATGGAGCAGAGACATAACCAAATCAAATCTTAAACAGACTTAGACTTATGTCACAAAATAGATCTTGACCACATCAAATACTTTTGCACTCTTTAACATCTGCCAATTTGTTCACCTTCCTGGAAGACAAGATAACTCTGAGCACATTATCTCCGGTGACTTCCATAAACTTGTAACTCCTTTAACACCCACCTTCTCCTCCAGCAACAAATTCCGACCATTCTGACTACATATACCTTCTCCATCCATGAAACTAGACTTCTGTCTCCTGCCCACAGTTTTATCAAAGTATGTCATCAAGTACCCAACTGTGAGGACACACAATTTCTTCAAATTAAACTTTGGAAAATTGATGCTATTCTCCTTACCTCTCACATTGACTTCAATATTATAATATCATGACTGATTCTGTTTCACAATATTGAGATTTAGGCAGGAGCTCACAAACTGTTTATTCTGTTTGACTGAGAGCTCTACTTCCAGCCCGAAGTTCTCTCCATAACAAAGATCAGTCTCAGCCATCTCCTGAACATGGATAACTTTATATCTGCTTCAGTGCTGCTCCCTGTCTCAAGTGTTAGAAATCTCCATATGCTGATCTCCCATTTACCATTGTCCGTAAACATAAATTGTGGCTCTTGGTTGCCCGTTTTCAGACTGACGCTCTCTGCATTTTCTGAGCAATCCCCTTTGTGCTCTGTTTGTATTCTGCTTCTGACCAAAACCTTCAACTGGTTGAAGATAATGATTTATAGATGGAACTGACCCTAAGCAAGATCTGGTGTTTTGGATTTGGAGGTAAAAGTCTCTCAGCTCTATATAATCCAGTTATTTTTAGCACTGCAGAAGATGATAGTTTGAAAGATTTTCAGACTCCGCCAGGAGGAACAATGCTGTCTCCATTCTTGAATGCCAGATGCTATGCACAATACATTTTCTGAAGTTAATAAAGATGCTCATCAAAAGCAAGCAGAAAGTGCCATTTAACATTACACAGATGGGGAACTGGAGACAAGTGATGTCATCTGGCCCAGCTTGGGTTATTTGCTTTAATGTGATGTGACCTTCGCAACTGTAAAAACAAATGGTGTTTATAATATCACATGGTGTTTATATTTTGGAACAAGAAGGACTCATCTTTTTTGGATTTTTTTTCAGGGAATAAATAAATTCAATGTTTAAATCCCATTAAAAATCCACATTCTTTTTAAAATTAGGGCAGATTATAATTTGGGATATATATGAAACTAATTTTTTGGTATTTCAAAGCAACACAGAAAATGTATTTGTAACAAGTGAAAACTGCATTTTTAAAATCGTTTAAAGAAATTGAAATTTGTATGTTTACAGAGCAAAGTCTAATGTGTGTGTATAATTTAATAAAGACCAGTAGAGGGAGTACTGAATCATTATAATGCCAGTGAACAACTGCAAATCTGTGCTGTGCAACCCTTTTTTTTGTTTTGGAGTCATATGCCAATTTCTTGGTGAGCTGTAGGTGTAACATGTGCAATTCACCAAATTGATTAACATGCCAAGAACATGCACAGTTAGCAGTTGGTGAGCGTGTGGAAGTGACACGGGATTCTGAACAGACGAGGCTAGGATGAATCTGATGTAGTAAGAGAGTGGCTCACTGTTGCCTTCTCAGGGGCAGTTAGGGATGGTCTCAGGCTTTTCAGCGACATGTTTAAACAAAGTCCCACTTCAGTGGAAGAATGGAAACCTGTTTTATGCTGGGAAGTAACATGTTATATTGTCCAACTGTTTGCAGTCAGCATCAATTCAATTGAATCTTTAGATTCAGAGCAAATAACAAATTGTGAATCTGTAAACTTTATATACGCATCATACACACAACCAGGAGTCAGTTCAGGCACTATTAAAATCATTTCTGAAGGGATAATCAACAGGTGATTGCTTTTTACTTTGATTTCCCAATCAGAAGACAAATCACTGTTGGTTGTTGTGCTTAAGCTTAACTGTTTTTACCACTACAAATTTGAATTGAATAAAATGTGTGCATCCCATTAATTTAAAGTGTTTATGATATGTGCCATCATTTTATTTGAGGTCATCTTCAAAATTTGCTGAGAAAGTTTATGTATGTCATCTGTTTCCCACGGAAACGACTAAGATATCAAGGATAAGAATGTGTGCAACACCCCCTTAGATAATTCCATATGTAGTAATTTGTACATTCAATTTACTATTAAATGTGTGGATGTCAGCTGTGCATGGTGTATGGAACAGAACACGTTGTCAATGTATCTTTTATTATCTATTATTCTCATTGAAAAACAGTGACACTGCAGTCAGGCTATTGTGATCAGAATATTGTGCTTGGGTCTAATGAATATTCATAATTTGAATAGATTTGACATCAAGCAACAACAATCATATAGGTTTAAATGTGCATCAGCAATAAAGTCACTTGGGATTTGAGATGGGTCTGACAAGTGCTGATGTAGGTATCTGTAAGAGACTAAGTGCTAGAGGTGGGGGAAATTGAATAAGGTTAAATAAAGTACGGGAGCCTCAGGGCTCACACCACCATGTTCAGGTACAGTTATTACCCCTCAGCCATCAGGCTCTTGAACCAAGGGGGATAACTTCACAAAGCTTCACTTGCCCCATCATTGAAGTGTTCCCACAACCAAGGGACTCGCTTTCAAGTACTCTTCATCTCATGTTTTCGATATTTATTGCTTGCTTATTTATCTATTTAGTTATTTTCTATGTATTTGCACAGTTTGTTATCTTCTGCACTCTGGTTTAATGTCCTAGTCTAGTAGGCTTTCATGGATTCTGTTATGGTCATTCTATAGATTTATTGAGTATGCCCACAAGAACATGAATCCCAGGGTTATATATAGTGATATATATGTAATTTGATAATAAAGTTTACTTTGAAATTTGCAAGAACACAAGGACCTAGAAGCTGGCCCTCCTTTCTCATTCCACCTTGGGAATGACCTAATGCTCCGAGCCTTCAGGAAAGAAAGTGAGAACTGATTGTTGGAATTGTGTAGCTGCTGAAAGGTTGTCTACATGAGAGTTACTGACTGGAGACAAATGATGCTCCTTAACACTGTTGCAGAGTCAGGAGGGTGTAAACTCAGCTGTTTCTCTTGATGGCACTACCTTTAAATAATACTTCCTGTAGGAACACTGACTGGCTTATAGCTTTCCTAAATGCAGTAAGCCTGATTTTAACTGTATTCATGATAGTCCAGTTTCAGCATGCCTTCCTATTTCCATATGAAAAGTTACAAATGGTTCTTCCACACACAGTCCCTGGACATGAATGATGTTGCCTTTGACAACATGTCAGGTACCCATATATTTGGTGCTGAATATGTGCATGCATGTATCCTGCCTCTCTGCTTGTAAATCTTTGCAAAAAGGTATTGTGGTATTGTGCCACTGTGTTTTCACGTCCACAGGGGTTACCCCTGCTGTAGGTGGATAACGTTATGTCAGCTGCAGCAATGAATCTTCTGCTGAACTCCATTAGGATTCATAGTGCGGGCAGAACATAATGCTGGTGAAATTAAGGCTATTCTCAGAAAATGTGCAAGGGTCACATCTTCTATTAAGAGGGAAGCAGGTGTTGGGAGAGGGGATAATGACAACTAATTCCAGGCAGTTACATTTAGTAAACCTCTGATCCATTCAGCCATAGAGTTACAGAGTACTACAGCACAGAAGCAGGCCCTTTGGCCCATCTTGTCCATGCTGACCTGTTCTTCTGCCTAGTCCCACCCAGACCATATTCCTCCAAACACTTCTATCCATGCAGCTATCCAGATTTCTCTTGTATGTTAGTATTAAACCTGCATCTACCACTTCCACTGGCAGCTCATTCTGCACTCACACCATCCTCTGAAGTAATTCCCCTCAGATTCCCCTTAAATATTTCACTTTTCACCCTAAACCTATGACCTCTAGTTCTAATCTTACCCAACCTCAGGTGGAAAAGTCTGTGTGCATTCACCCCATCATTGTCAATGGAAGATTTTGCACTGATTGAAAAGGTGATTAAAATAGATCAAGAATGGATACTGTGCTCAATATATAACAGACAAAGTAATTACAGAGCAGTAATACTAATGACAAGCTTTAGTGAGTCCATTGGTTGTGGGAACATTTACTATACAATCATGACTAAGTATAGTCACTATTGTTATTGATACATATTTTCCCTGCAGAATAATTAGGCTCTGGAATGATCTCTTTGTGTCATCTTGGAAGTCAAACCCTTGAAATCACTGAAGAAAAGTGTGATGGGGGGACTTGGATTTCTACTCAAGATGAGCTAAGAGGGCTGAGTGTTGTCCCTTTGATGTTTGTTAATAACAATGATAAGATAGCATAGCATAAAAGTGTACATAGATCTCACTTAATAATTCAGATTTTATTGAGAATTCCTGCTGATTAAACACAGCTAAATAAATAAACCAAATTTTATTTTCTGGAACTATTCTATTGTGTTTCTTGGATTTGCTGTGAAAGCCCACAAGAAAACAAATCTCAATGTTGTATATGGTGACATGTATGCACTTTGCTAATGAATGTACTTTGAACTTTGTTTGAAGGTCATCACATATTTGCTTCATAAACATTGTGCGGATCATTGTTCTGATCACCAGGTTGCTTTGCTCCTTGCCTATTTTACACTTTCAAACAAGTTGGTGGTGAATAGAAAAAAAATTGTCAATTCCTATCACATTAAAACTTGCTAGTAATTATTCTTTCCAAAAAAATAAGCAAGCTGTGAATGCAAATATTGGGAAAGAGAAGTGATGAGGGGAATTGTGGGTAGGGGGCGAGTTTTTAAAGGTGAGAGAGAAGTGGAACTAGGTGTTTTCAATGAAATGAAGAAGAGATGGACGTTGAAACTTCAAGCTGTCTTTCAGTTACCTGTACACGCCACATCTATCTCCATTTGAGCATAAATGCTTCCAGTGTCTCCAATTAAAGGTGCACTATCTTATGCAACAAATTCAATGTTATCACATTTTTCCACAGTACTCAGTAGTTCCGCTTTTTTAGATACCTCCTGTGCCTAATAATGTGGCCACTGTGTCTATGTTCATGGTCTTCTGCTGCTGTAGCCCATCCACTTCATGACTCAATGTTTTGCATTCAGAGAAGCTCTTCTGCATACCACTATTGTGACATGGTTATTTCAGTTATTGTTACCTTCCTGCCATCTTAGACTAGTCTGGTCATTCTCCTCCGACCTCTCTCATTAACAAGCCATTTTCACTCATTAACTGCTGCGCACAGGATGCTTTTTGTTTATTGCACCATCCTCTGTAAACTCTAGAGACTCTTGTGCATGAAAATCCCAGGAGATCAGCAGTTTCTAAGATAATCAAACCAACTCATCTGACACCAACAATCATTCCATTGTCAAAGTCACTTATATCACATTTCTTACCCATTCTGATGTTTGCTCTGAACAACAATGGAAAACTGACCACGTCTGCATGCTTTTATGCATTGAGTTACTGCCACATGATTGGCTGATTAGATATTTGCAGTAACAAGCAGGTGTACAGGTGCACTTAATAAAGTGGCCAATGAGTGTATATTGCATATGTACTCTCCCACTCACCCAGTTTGTAGATACTCCTGTAGCTTTTTACATCCTTATTCATACTCACCATCCAAATTCAACTCACATGGATGACCACAGAGGTGCAAGCGCTGCTGAGGTCCCGTGACTCCGCCTTCAGAGCAGGCAAAAAGGCAGCTCTACCAACAGCAAGGGCCAAACTGTACCAGGCCATCAGAGGGGCAAAGCGTGCACATGCCCAGCTAATCCACAGTCACTTCCAGGACAGTGGCGACACGCGGCGCATGTGGAAGGGCATCCAGGACATCACCAATTACAAGAAAACATCACCTGACTGCGCAGGTGATGCCTCCCTCCCAAATGTGCTGAATAGCTTCTATGCCCGGTTTGAGGCAGAAAATGACGTGGTGGCGAGGAAGTCCACTCCTCCTGCGAATGACCAGGTGCTGTGTCTCTCCGTGGCCGACGTGAGAAGAACCCTGTGCAGGGTCAACCCACGGAAGGCTGCTGGACCAGACAACATCCTTGGTAGAGTGCTCAGAGGATGTGCAGACCAGCTAGCAGATATTCTCACTGACTTCTTCAACATTTCCCTGAGTAGCGTCACCATTCCAATGTGCTTCAAGGCCGCCACCATCGTCCCCGTGCTGAAGAAGTCTTCAGTGTCCTGCCTAAATGACTACCGTCCTGTTGCACTTACATCCATCATCATGAAGTTTTTTGAAAGGCTCATCATGAGACATATCAAGACCCTGCTGCCCCCCTCACTGGACCTCCTGCAGTTTGCGTACTGTCCCAACCGCTCAACAGATGATGCCATTGCCATCACCCTCCACCTGGCCCGAGCCCACCTGGACAAAAAAGACACGTATGTTCAGATGCTGTTCATAGACTTTAGTTCAGCATTCAACACAATCATCCCCCAGAAACTGATTGGAAAGCTGAGGCTACTGGGCCTGAACACCGCCCTCTGTAACTGGATCCTAGACTTCCTGACTGGGAGACCTCAGTCAGTCTGGATCAGGAGCAGCATCTCCAACACCATCACACTGAGCACGGGGGCCCCCCAGGGCTGTGTGCTCAGTCCACTGCTGTTCACCCTGCTGACCCACGACTGTGCTGCAACACACAACTTGAACCACATCATCAAGTTTGTCTCCTATCAAGCTGTCTGGGAAAAGGCACCGAAGCATTCAGGCTCTCACGACCAGACTATGTAACAGTTTCTTCCCCCAAGCTATCAGGCTCCTCAATACCTGAAGCCTGGACTGACATCTTACCCTACTGTCCTGCTTATTATTTATTGTAATGCCTGCACTGTTTTTGTGCACTTTATGCAGTCCAGTGTAGGTCAGTAGTCTAGTGTAGCTTTCTCGGTGTTTTTTAAAATTACGTAGTTCAGTCTAGTGTTTTGTACTGTGTCATGTAACACCATGGTCCTGAAAAACATTATCTCATTTTTACTATGTACTGTACCAGCAGTTATGGTCGAAATGAAAATAAAAGTTGACTTGACTTGAAATAGCTTAGTATCATCAACAAATTTGTAAATTCAGCCATATTGTTGAAATAGATTGTGAACAGCTAGATGCAAGCTCTAATCCTTAGAGAGACACACGAGTACAGATGTTGGATTCTGCTGCAGGAACTCATTGAGTTGAGCAGTGTCTGTAGGAGAAAATAATTTGTCAGTGTCTCAGGTTGAAACTCTGCAGCAGGATCTGTATTAGTTGACAATTGCTTTCCTCCGACAGAAGGTGCTCAATCTGCTCGCCAGCATAGTTTTTGTTCTGAATCTATCAGTATCTACTGATCTAAACATTCACTTTGATAATGATCTGGTTATTCCCATTCTTTGCCATCTGTCCGATAGCCACTTCTCAGTCCAGCACGCCAATATGTTAGTTTGAATTCTAACCTCTTTGACCAAGTTTCTGTGTCTTCTCTCTTTGAGAATCCTTCGGATTGACAATGATTTTTGCTTCCACTCTGATTTTGTGGGTTCAGCAATTAACGTGGCAACCACAGATACTCCCCCATTTGGGGCAGGAGTTGGCTGACAGGGCAAAGCAAGTGGGCAGTTTGTGACATGCTTTGCTCCTTCTTCTACTTATACAGGACTTCTGTGTGTTATGATTGCATGGTCCTCTATTATTCTCTGCAATGCATTTGGGACTACAGAATCTCAAAGCATACAAGACCAGAGATTGTAACAGCCATTCATGCAGCTCATTCTACCTCTCTTTCTTTATATCACTGTATAAAAAAAATCTTCTAAATGCCATCCAATGTTTAAGAGATTGCACATTGGGAATTTGGAGCAACAGAAAAAACACAGGTGGAATTCAGCCGGCCGGGCAGCATTCCTAGAGGCAAATACACTTTTCAGGTCAAAACCTTCATTTGGACTTTGTCTGAGCATTTATTTCATCTGTCATCTATCAAATCTTTCTTTTACCAGCAATATGCCGGAGGAACTCAGCAAGTGAGGCAACACGTATGGAGTGGAATAAACAGTCGACGGTTCAGGCCAGGGCAGTTCAATGGGACTGTTCATTTCCCTCCATAGTTCCTGTCTGAGTTGTTGATATTCTCCAGCATTTTGTTGCTGTTGCTCAACATTTACAGACCCTTCAGAATCTGCTGTGCTTCCTTCATCCTGTTTATTTCTCCCTTTATCCTCCTTGTGATTCACTCTACTTCCTAATCTTAAATCAACTGCAAATTTAGTCATTGTATGCTGTACACACAATCCCAAGTCATTATGAAAAACACACATTTTAGTGCCTGCCACTGGGCAACTCAACTGCGTACTTACCCTTAATTTGAAGAGCAACCTTTCTGTTATTCAACTGATTTATAACTGCTGTTGCTGCACTTTTTATTCCATGATCTTCAATAGCATCATATTCAATGCCCTTTGGATGTCCATACATCAACCTAACTTCCCTCATTGAGTTTCTCATTTACATCATCAAAATGCCCTATCATGTTAGATGGGCACAATTTGCCTTAAATAAATCCATTCTGCCTTACTCCAATTTACTTTCATTTTCTAAGAGGGCTGCTAAGTCTCTCCGGTTATTGTTCTAGAGCAGGGGAGGTTGGGAGGAGATACAACAAGAAAAGAAACTAAGAGCAAATCCCATTACCAAAGGTGATAACAAGCAGGGGAAAAAGATTTAAAATATCTAGCAAAAATTTAAATCTATACAGTGAATCTCTACGTTCTTGGTTAACATGGTTTGGAAAAACTTAGATTTAATGGAATTTTCTCAATGAAGTTGGAGATCTTTGAAGAAGGAAAATGGTAGGATATGATGTGAGGTAGAACAAGCTACTTGAATGACTCTTTCAATCTCTGGCACAGAGGCCAAATGGCCTTGTGTGTTTTAGGATTCTATAGTTGTACTAATGTCTGTGGCCCTTCCTTGCAAATAGCCATAAAATAATTACCATAAATGACCATCGTAAAGGAGGATAAAGAGTTGTGCTACTTTGAGTTTCCATCCCCTCACAATGAAGCTGTCAGGACTTACCAGACGGGGTACTCTGGCCAGCATTGTTCTGGAGATGAGTCAGAAGGAGCAGCCTTCTCTTGTTCTCCTACATTTTCCCCTAAATGCAAAGATGTTAATACTATTAATCCTTGTATCTGTGATTGGTTTAGTTTGTAAAATAGGAAGAAGCCAGGCAACAAAATAAGAGTATCTAGAAAAGGTAACTGTTCTCTTTCTTCTAGCTAGTGAATGCACTTGGACTTGGAGTTTCATGTATATTATCTATAAGTTGTCAAAGTACAGGTCTGGCAGTCCCTCACATCATGTGCTACCAAATCATTTGTGCAGATAAACTCAATTGGGTGGCATTATAAAATTCTAACATCACTTTATTCAGCCGCTGGCATGGCAGTCAACACAGGAACCAATTAATCAGTGGCATCCATTCTTGGAGGTATATTCATTATCATCCTATTGTGAGGATGTAATTTCACTTAAGGGACACTGCAATCAAAATATGCCTGGTGCTGTTTGTTACTCCAACTTCATAGAGCATACGGTGGCGTAGTGGTTAGCATGATGCTATTACAGCTTCGGCTGTTGGGCTTGGAAGTTCAATTCCGATGGCGTCTGTAAGGAGTTTGTATGTTTTCCCCATTATCGTGTGGGTTTCCTCTGGGTGCTATGGTTTTCTCCCAGTATCCAAAGACGTACTGTTCAGTAGGTTAGTTGGTCATTGTAAATTGTCCTGTGATCAGGTCAGGGTTAAATAGGTGGTTTGCTGGGCAACGCGGCTCACTGGGCTGGAACGGCCAGTGCTCCATAGTATCGCTAAACGAATAGATCAAGCATCTCCTACTCAGCAGTGTCGATGTTAGCACATGTTTCAGATGTGACAGTAATGTTTGATTCATTCTTTCATATTTGCACATTCCATATGAAAAAAATTAAAGTAGACTGCAATGTTAGAAATAGACACTGGGCTAACGGAGGCAGTTATTGTGAGGTGACAATGAGATGTGAACGTGGCCAGCTGACAGCAATGTGCAGTGGTGCAGCAAAATAGATTTTTAGATATTAAGTATAACAGCATTGCTCAGAAGATAGTTTTTGAATAATTTTATTTACCTTTGAGTTATTAATAAAATTTTATCATAAATGTTATGTATCTACTTGAATGGGATATTCTCATCAGTGCATGGGTTTTGACTAAAAATACCACATAGACTCTTACATTTTGTACATACCCTTAATTTACTTTTTGAACAGTATGCAGTGGGGAACATTGCTTTAAAATCCTCTGATGCTTTGACATAGTTTATCAGACAAGAACAGTATTGTGGTTCCACACAGATATCACAGTTCCATACCACTACATGCATACGAAGACATTGATTTTCCACAGAAACAGTTATTAAATCATAAAACACAACAGTTAAAAGACTTATGAAATAAAATTTACAACCAAAATAAAACTTTAGTGGATACAAGTAACAGTGTCTATTCAGAAATTATCTCATCATTTGACCCTTAACAGGGCAGAACTATTATCCAATGTGGTAATATATCCACTTTGTGTTTAATGAAATACAAGAATGTAATGTTGAGACAACATCTGACCTCTGCTGAAAATGACATCCTTTTATAGTTTGTTGGAATGTTATAATAACAGTCAAATCTAAATATTTGACAGTGAAACTGATATGATAACAAATGTTGGTTTGATTGAATAATTACCAACACATTTGAATGGGTGATTACCACCCTCATAAATGAGTAACCCATACAATTTGGTTTACACTGGTGTAAGGAAATTTGATCTCAGTATCCATGTGTACTAAATGATAAACTAGACAGAACAAATTGGATTCATTCACTGAAAAAATAATTTTGTGTCATTTGTGTATTGAAACATAACCAGCAGAAACAGTCATTTCTTTTCTCTTATGGATACCGAAGAACTACTGACAATTTCAACAAAGACAGAATAACCTTATTACACTATGACAGATAGGTTTTTATATATGGGTTAAAACCCAACATCTCGACTGATGTGTTAGTGAGAAAGATGAAGAAACTCTCTTCTGCTTAAAACTGCGGAGTTGCACATAACCATAGATACCAAGTGTCCCCAAAAATCGTATTGCTAGTTTACAATATTGAAACTCTTCTGATTTTCAAATGTCATTAGGAAAGATTAGTGTTTCTGCATTGAAAATTGAGTGATATTTTAAAATCTGTTAATAGGACCTGGGCTATTAGCATTTTTTTTGCCCTTTCCTAAATGCCTGTGATAATAAGGCAGTGATCTGCTTACTTGAGACCTTGAAGAATGAGTAGTGAGGGTTATTCCAGAATAGTGATGGGAATTCCAGGAATGGCTTAGAGGCACCAAAGAAAAAAGCTGTATACTGTATAATACCCATTAGCAGAATGGATAATTTAGACCTGGAAATCTTCTCATTCATTTGATGTGCTTGTCCTTCTCCAGGTGGCAATGATTGTGGGTTGGGTGATTCGGTGCAGATGCATGGAGCTGGAGGGAGGAATTGTCTGAGGTGGTGATGGAGGACGTGCAGCTGACTGAGTAGGTTGCTTTGTCCTGAGGATGCTGAGATTTTGTCTGCTGTGGTAGCTGCACTTTTCTAGGCAAGTGGAGATAATTCCATTAAAATGGTGTAAAAGCATCGGAGACTTAAATGGCAAGTCCCTCACCACTGGGTATTTTGCTGAAAATGAAAAGTGGCTTGTACACTCATCATATTAAACTGCTACTGTAGACAGCTTCAGTTATGTTTCTTGTCCATAGACACCCATAGAATATGGATATTAGGTAATTTAATCATAATATTAAGAGCAGATGATCAGTTTATTTCATGTTGCAGATGACCATTGTTTGGCATCAGCATTAGATCTATTGCCACCTGGCAGCCCAAGTTAGAACTTTTTCAAGGTCTCTCAGCTTGGGACCGTGGACTTGCTTCTTTATCTAATGGACTGTGTATGGAACTGAACACCATGGAGTTGCTAGTAAACATCCACAATATCTGATGGAAGGAAGATCATTGAAACATCTGAAGAGAGCTGTGCCAAGCACAGCACCCTGAAGGATTTCGGCAGCAATATTCAAGAACTGAATGGCCTTTGTGCTATGGAAGTTTTCCTTCTTCTTCTCATTGACTCTAACCTTTGCCACACTCTGGAAAATTCTGAATTGAGGTTAAGAGCACTCAATCTCACCCCATCTGCTTTGCTGACTATGCAATGAGGTGCTGGAAATATTATATGTGGGTTACCCACACTCATTAGAGAATTTTAAAATGTAAACAGGTATAGCATGTGAACCAAGCTTTTTCATACTCCCTTAAATTTGGTAGTATGATTATGGGATTTAGACTAGTATTTATTGCTAAAGCAGCTATAATCACAGATGACAGCTGAGAGGCCAATCATTCTGTTGCAATTAATAAATAAAATTGAAGTTAAAACTTGTATTCTGATTGTTGCTCTGTCCTGTTTGTGGTGACTGAGCATTGAATGTGAGTTGTGGGCAAATGCAAGGAACCTTTGAAGAAATACTTGATTCGCCATGAACCACTTGGAAGTTGCTGTGAACATAAATTCTGGTGCCACAGAAGAAGCAATCGATAATATAATTTTTAAAATGCATGTTTATTTGTTGTGAGTATTTGCCATATATTTTCCCAATGAAAGTCAGTAGATTTGCCAAAAAAGGAGCTTGGTATTTATGGAAATCTGCTAAGCAGTGCAGCTCAAGGGATCCTCTATATTTCAGCCATTAAACTTGTTATCATTTGACATCTTCATTTTCATGCCTTGCAGTCTTTTTGCTAGCATGCTGACAGAAGAGCTGTTTTGTGTTTCGTTTACTCCTGCTGCATCCATAGAAACCAGGTTATTTTGTGTTAACATTAATTATATGACATCAAATAGATTTGGTGACCTTTAGCAGACATGCAGTCAGCTGTGAAAGTCAATTAACAATCCTCTCTGAAATAGTATTCTCAGAAATTAAGTTACTTGCATAATTTAACAAAATTGTTTTTTTTTTGCATCTAACTCAGCAATTCATGATACAAAACATAATTTTGTTTTACTTAATTGCCCTTATACAAATTCTGCTAAAATACTGATTATGTCTATTAGAACAGAAAAATAGACTATTCCGTGACACACACAGGTCATGTGACCACTCCATAAACGTGATACTCATAGAGCCAAGAAGATGGCAAATGAAAATATACAGATGTAAAGAAATCATCTGCATTTAAAAATAAAATACTTAACTACTCATTCTTTCAATGTTTTCAATTGCTTTGGTTGTGAGCTATAATGCAAGCTGTGTCAATATGTGATAATAATCTTGGAAAATCACTATGTGATAGCATTTTAATAAACTAGAAATTTGTTGCAGGGAATATAGCTCAAAATCATGATTTGTCAGGCTTGAATTACAGATTAAACTATCAAAAGTTACCTTGAATGCATTGAAAACTCAATCCATCTGTATCCATTAAGATGTAGTCTGTGTACATGTATTCCCTGTGCTTGGAACAAGAATTCTTTCAGAATCCTGCTCTACCTTTACCTGAGCCAGTGTGTATTTGATCTGGAGCTTTTGTACTTAAAGCAATTTGATAGAAGAAGTTTTAATATGTATTGGTGGCTTCCAAGTCAAGGCACAGAGAGATCAACTTATTCCTTTCTAGTTGTATCTTCAGTTCCACACGAGTACTTGTCTTTAGTTGTGCTTTCACACAAGAGTTCACAGAAGCATAACAAACATTAAACAAAAAGTGAGAAATAGGAACTTCAGTGCATGTTTTCTAGCTCCATGAAACTGTTGGGCTGATCTGTATCTTCCGAACATAGCCCTCCTTTGCTCTGCATATTTTAGCTAAAATCTATTGACTTTTAGCTTTCAAATGTTTCTTTTGCACAATAGGTGAAATTATTTGCAACACCTACAAAATGGTGGAGGAATTCTGCAGGCCAAGCAGCATCTACGGAAAAGAGTACAGTCAACGTTTCAGGCCGAAACATAGATTGTACTGTTTTCCATAGATGCTGCCCGGCCTGCTGAGTTCCTCCACCATTTTGTGTGTGTTGCTGGGATTTCCAGCATCTGCAGATTTTCTCTGGTAGGTGAAATTACTTAACTGGAAGTATATTTCAGGGGCTGGCTTACATTGAGTTATACCATATAATCTTTCCATCTTTTCAATTATATGTTTCATATCATCTATTTTTCACAAAGTCATTTATTTTCATTGTTCACTTGGTAAGTAAATGTTTTAGTCAACTGCAGTTGGATAAATGAATGGTCAAGCATGGTGAATTCCTGCCAAGGTTGGTGAGTTGGAGTATTTAATTAATTAGATTGGAATGAATTATTTGTTTGGGCATAAGGCATTTTTTTTCCTCTCCATTGTATTCACGTCAATGGAATGAAGAAAATAGTTTGGTTGTTTCAGGTATAATTTTAAGAAGATTTTTGTCAGTAATAGCTTTTGACAATAGAAGAATAAATATTGTTGTAAGGTTAATGCATGAAATACAAAATAAATTTATTGGAAGAAATTTTGTCACAGTAGATAAATTCAACTGTGCATTTTTAAGCAAAGAAATTTTCAGCAAGAGCAGTTTTCCAGGTGAGCATTTGGCATGAAAATGTAATTTTCATTGCTGTGGAAAGCAGTGAACTGTCTGTGGATTCAAGGGCGAGTTGCACCAGTGGGACCCAGGATTAGCATAGTTTGGATCTATTGACAACTTTCCATTCATAATTCCCAAATTTTTCCCTACACCTATCTCCTCAGGCTTAAATACAATCAGTCTGCAGACCTCTTATTGATACAGCTGATATCTGATTCAGTCTGCAGATTTGTTATTGGTACGACTGATATCTGATGCCCATGTTTAAATTCCACGTGTGGAATGGCTAGACAAAGATTAAGGGAGAATGATCTGACTGACTCTCAGCATGATGGCCTAATGGCTGATAAGCAAAATTGTATTTCATACTGAATGCTGGTAACTTAAAAAGAAATGGTGAAAAATTGAGAAATATCATTACTCAAAACAAGTTTAAATTTACTATTAACTTTCTAAAACAGTTTCTATAAACAGTTACATACCACAGTGCAAAACTGGAGTTTTATACAATGCGTAAACAGTCACTTGTATTTATATAGCATATGTGTGTGTGAATATAATGTGTCTCCTCTATGCACACAGACATATTTGGGAAAGGGAAATCGGAAATGTACGTATGTTTTGGTTTCCATACTGGTTTTACATTTTATCGGGGTCAGACAGAACTAGCATATACATAATCTATCTTAATATCCTCAGAAACCAACATTAAATGTCACATAAGCTTAGACTGAAGATACATGGCTTTGTTACAGAGGTGCCTTTCATACCATTACATTCAAAGCACACTTCAGTTCTATCATTGTTATTGATAGAACAGAAGACAGTATTTATAACAAGATTGCTATACCAAAAATAAAACTTTAACATTTTCAAAGTGCTAAATTTTAATCATTTAGATCTATACCTTCTCAACAGCCTGAATGAAAAAATAAGCATTATTCCATTGTTAAAAATAAATCTATTATTTAGAACTGTAAACGTCAAATCTGGTAAACACACTGAGCTTGGTTTGATATTGCCTTTTGAAAATTAAATCTGCAAGCATACTCTTACCATGGAATTTTTAAAGAAACGTTACGTGATATTTTTCCTTTTAAAAAAGGAATTCTAGCCTTGTTTACAATAAAGTTATGTCAAAGCTATGGATTTCTGCATGGATTTACATGCTTAGTTATTAAGAACAAAAAAAAAGCTTTGTTTGCACTCTAGAAAATCACCTAGCAGCAATATTAACATTAACAGAAATGGTGATGTTAAAGTTTGAAGTTTTAACACAGATAGTTAGAGTTTTCATATCAATATCATTTTCTATTTGCTAAATACATTCACCTTTTTTTGTATGAAGACATTTCTAACCACTGTACTAAATATAGGCCTAAAATAATAGTGAAGCTTCACTATGATAAAGGCAGTTTTATCTTTGTCATTTAACTGGTGCAACTCACCCCTCCCCCCTTTTCATTTTTCTAACCAAGAATTTGGGGACCAAGTTCAGAATAGTGAATGTTGAAAGAAACTTCCAGCTTCAAAAATACATCTTTTTTTTTCTTTACATGACATCTACAATATTTACTTCGCAGTTTTTAAAGTGTTACCTAGAAATCATGATTAAACAAATACACAGAACCAAAGAATATTTTTTGATATTCACTATTTTTGGAATAAACTACAATTAAAAAAATCTCATTACATTTTTTAAATTTTGGTGCAGAAATGTTAATGCATTCCTTGAAGTTTTTTTTTAAGGAAGTTGAGCAAATATTGCAATTCTACAAACAAAAGAGCCTAATCTGAACTAAAATAAGCAAATCCTTAGGGCAAGCATTTTCCTTCTTTGCTGCAAGGATTATTTGTATCCACTAGACAAATCACATGATGCATTAATGGGATCCCATATGGTTCAATTATGTAACCAGTCTGTGAGTGAAATCCAGGCAGCACCCTTCAAATGATAAATTTATGTTCCAAAATATATTTTAAAACATTGTCTTTCTGACCTTTTATTTTGAAACAAATACTTTCTGCATCTCTCTGAGAGCACACCATGATTTTTACGTTTAATCCGTATTCCTCTGTCGGCACTGGATAGGCAGAAGGGGCTTAGTACTGAAAAATAATTGTGATAAAATTTTAATGGTATGAGTTAGCATAAGTTTACAGAAAGTTTGGTATAATTTTCCCTTCTTCTGTACTTATATTTGATGGTCAGGACCTTCACATTTTGATCAATGTTCTCAGGTTCCCTTCCATTAAACACTCCTTTATATTGTAAAGGTAACACTGGCTTGCTTGAAATAGTTTTTCATGCCATGCAAAATACAAAGCTCTGTTCTTTTGAGGATATGCACTTTAGTTTCACAATTCCAGCTCAGGTAGTAGCCTGGCAGACTTTAAAGTCAGATGTCATCATCATATGCTGTGGAACAGCCACTTTCTCCTGATGTCACATGAATCTCTGGAGAGATGTGGTTGTCCAATTTGATTCCTTCTTGGTTGCCACTTTTCTTAACTCTAGCGGTTACATTTTCCATATTGTACAAGCAGTTTTGTCCAAAGTGCTTTGCTGAAGAAGCTACAGCATGCTCTTCTAAATAATTCCCATCTTTTCGGTAGATACCTTCCTTCTGACCTGGATAGTCACTATTTGTGATGTGGTATCTGAGACTCATGGACCCAGAAGGGTTCCTTCCGACTGGAGGCTGCTCTTCCTCATCACTGTCTGCATCAATATACTTCTTTACTCCATCATCATGGAAAGTAAAAACATCCGGCATCAAGTCTTCTGGAGATTTTGTTCCAGAGGATGAGCATGTTATTGATGCTTCTATGCTAGCGAGATGTCTCTCTGTATGCAATGGACCATCGAGGGGACTTGTGATGCTTTTAGAGCCAATCGCTTTGGGGCCCACAATTGATGAGAGTGTTGTTAGGTTTGTGTTTTGAACTGTATTGATATCACTCTCCATGAAGTTTACTTTAAGCGGTCTAGATTTTATGGGGTTTATCTGCCTGCTTGAGCCTTCTGGATTATCAGAGAAGTTGGGGCTATGCTTGTCTACTGCACAGGTAAAAGCTGCATTATTGGAATTGATGCCCAAAAGGCTCCTGTAATAGTTGCCGTCCAGAGTTGTGGTAGCTTGTCTCATTGCTGCATTATTGGATGGTAAGGCTGGTGAATCTTGATCCTGAATTTTTTCAAGACCTGGGTTCACAGAAGCCTTATTGAGTACAGATACTGCAGGACTGTGAGTGTATTTCCCTGCATCAGGAAACTCTGTAGCACAGCTAATGAAACTGTCTATGCTTGACAAGCTTCTCATATCCACAATTCCATCTGGTGTGCTTAATAGCGGGTCAGAGGGTACAGAAATTTTCTCCATCTCTATTTGATTTTGCTTCTTAACTTTAAAAGTCTGATCCATTTGACTTATGTTCATGTTGGGCTGAGATTGTGTTTTTGCCATTTTGCTGTACATCTCCTCTAATTTCTGTACGTTTAGATGTTGTGGGCTGGCATTTGGATTGTGCACATTTTCTGGAGAATTTTGTTCTTGGTACTTAGTTTCAAATGACTTGTTGGAACTAGTCTCAGATGTAGTACGTTTCCCCCACTTCCACTTGCTGGGAGAAAGGCTGTTATCTCGCAGTTTTTCATTTTTGTCCACATTTTCTCCACTTTTCTCAACAACTATATCCATAAGCTCCATGCTGCGAGCAAATGCATCTTTCATGTTCATCGAGACAATGCTTCCATTTCTCTTAGCTCTCTCAAGGGCTTCTCTTCTCTTTATTGCTTTCTCCTGCCTCTTTTGCTCCTTGTAGAACTCTGAGAAGTTATTCACAATAATTGGTATTGGAAGAGCAATCACCAGCACCCCTGCAATACAGCACAGTCCACCAACAATCTTACCCAAAAGGGTTTTAGGATAGATGTCACCATATCCAACTGTGGTCATAGTGATGGTGGCCCACCAGAAGGAGGCTGGAATGCTCTTGAACTTGGTGTCATCTTCATCCTTTTCGGCAAAAAACACCAAACTTGAAAATATCATTATGCCCATTGCCAGAAACAAAATCAACAATCCAAGTTCATTATAGCTTCGTCTGAGTGTGAAACCAAGAGACTGCAGGCCTGTGGAATGCCTGGCCAATTTCAGAATTCGTAGAATCCTCATGATACGGAAAATCTGGACCACTCGCCTGACGTTCTGGAACTGAAGCACACTTTTGTTGGATTCTGTGAGAAAAATTGTGACATAATATGGCAAAATGGCTAACAAATCAATGACATTCAGTGGACCTTTAAAGAACTTCCATTTGTTTGGTGATGACAAGAATCGCAGCAGGTATTCCATGGTGAACCAAGCAATGCACACGGCTTCTACATGAGCCAACTGTGGGTTGTCCGTGACCTGTCCAAATTCATCCATGTCTTGTAGTTCAGGAAGTGTGTTGAGTGACAAGGCAATTGTTGATAATACTATGAAAAGGATAGATATTATTGCCAAAACCTGTAAAACAAAGAGAACATTTTCCCATTAGAGAGTTCAGAATAAATCACTTCATGTCAGTTTGTACTGAATATTATTTACACCTCCAGTTTATCACGGACATTGAAGATGTTTTTCATCAGATTTAACATTTTCCAGTATGAATGGTAGATATAGTAAACAAAGTCCCAGATTATGCAGTTATAACAATGTTTAGTGTTATTTTACCACCAAACCTGTAGTAACTGTGAGATTTCTCTGCATGCACAGTCTTAGAGAGAAGATACACTGTTCCTGCAAGGCAACACAATTTTAACTCCACCAGTCAAGGATAATCAGTATAATATTCATCTATTATGAATAAGCATTTTTGTAAGGTAATCTGCAAATTTTATGGTTTATTCCATGAGACTTTAATGGTGTACTATGCACAATTACTGCTTAGAAAATGATTGGTATTAGAAAAATACAGTATATGGTTTGTTGGGTGCTGGAGTGGAGATGCTTCTCTGCCAAAGGAGGAGTAGGAACATAGAAACATAGAAAATCTACAGCACAATACAGGCTGTATTGTGCAAACACAAGAAAATCTGCAGATGCTGGAAATTCAAACAACACACACAAAATGCTGGTGGAACACAGCAGGCCAGGCAGCATCTATAAGGAGAAGCACTGTCGACGTTTCGGGCCGAGACCCTTCGTCAGGACTAACTGAAAGGAGAGATACTAAGAGATTTGAAAATAGTGGGGGAACTTCTCTAACTTCTGTTAATGCCTCTCCTCCTCTTCTTACCCCATCCCTGAAATATTTAGTTGTTTGTTTTTTTTCTCTCTCTCTCTGCCTATCACCCTGCCTGTTCTCCATCTCCCTCTGGTGCTCCCCCTCCCCCTTTCTTTCTCCTGAGGCCTCCCGTCCCATGATCCTTTCCCTTCTCCAGCTCTGTATCACTTTCGCCAATCACCTTTCCAGCTCTTAGCTTCATCCCACCCCCTCCGGTCTTCTCCTATTATATCACATTTCCACCTCCTCCCACTACTTTCAAATCTCTTAGTATCTTTCCATTCAGTTAGCCCTGACGAAGGGTCTCGGCCCGAAACGTCGACAGTGCTTCTCCTTATAGATGCTGCCTGGCCTGCTGTGTTCCACCAGCATTTTGTGGGTGTTGTTTGAAATTCCAGCATCTGCAGATTTCCTTGTGTTTGCACAATACAGGCTCTTCGGCCCACAATGCTGTGCAGAACATGTACTTACTTTAGAAATTACCTAAGGTTACCCATGGCCCTCTATTTTTCCAAGGGCACTCCTTCCCTCCGCTAGCCTGCAGGTCACCCTTGGGCAAGGTGCAGTGCCTGCTGAGCCCCTGATCAGGGTCACGTGAAGCCATGGGAGATGGTCATACAAGCAGTTGGTGCATATCACAAGTTATGGTTATGCGAACACTGACACCAGAAGGCAATCTCTGAAGAATACCCACACAAAATGCTGGAGGGACTCAGCAGGCCAGGCAGCATCTTTGGAAAAAGTACAGTTGATGTGTTGGGCTGAGACCCTCTCTCTGAAGAGTATTGATAAAGGCTGGAGTCACTCGTCTTGTAAAGGTACTTCCCAGAAGAATGCAATGGCAAACCACTTCTGTAGAAACATTTGCCATAGAACAACCATGATTGCCCATGTCATACGGAACGGAACATAACGAATGAGTGAACGTGGTTGGTAGGACTGTAATATACACACTTAAATAATTTAAAATGTAATTGGTTTAAATTTGTCCTTAATTACTAAATATGTGTTGGAGTATCTGCTTCTGATTGTATTCAGCTCCAAATATTGCTTCTGCTGTGATGAAGTGGGTAGCTCTTGTGTACCCATTTTGCTCACACTATCTTTTACATATAGAGTTCCAAGAGGCTGCCCACCACACTTCATCTAAGGCTCTTGTCTTGACCTTGGACTGACACTTATTTACTACTCCTAATGATTACATTGAGAGATATGTAAATAGTACAGTGTTCATACTGCAAAAAAATTCCATTAAGCATTTCAGACTTTGTCTTCTCTTGGAATTTATCTGACAGTAGTAGCAATTTTAGTAATTACAGTAATTAGTCACTTGATGTATGTTACATAATTTTTTCCCCCACGACAGCTTTTTTATCTTTTTAATCTGAATTGCTTGCAATTTCTCCAAACACCTTAAAATCTACATCCCAAGTTAATTGCCTATTTTCCATTGAGACACTTCAATTGATTTTCCATCTCCAGTGAATTCTGCATTCCAATAATGCTTATGTGAACTCAACGTTCTCTTTTAACAAACTTGACTCAAAATGTGAAAGACTCAATTGTTCCAGTGATTTGAATAGCTAGTAGCACTCCAGGTGGGCTCTTTTAAAATGCTAAATTTCTTTCAACTGAAAATTCTAGTGCTGCTTTCCCACCTTATTTCCAATGTTTTTGACATATAACTTTATATTATGTTAAAATGGGTCACTGATGTTGTTTCAGTGATATAAAATTAAACCATGCAGAATCTTTTCCCTCTACTTTTTTTGAGTCATAATATATCTGGAGTTATTATAGACTGGAGAATCATTGAAGTTAATTGCTATTATTAAGAGTTGAGTTGGGAATTTTGAATTATGAATGATACCATGAAAGGAAGTATATATGGATGGACCAGCTCTTTTGCCAAATATCAATGTAAAATTTTCTCTTCTTCGGTTAGATTTCGTGGAACCAACGATGTCCTCCAAGAACAGGAGAAAAAACTATAATGGCAAAATTGGGGCAATGCCTCACTTAATGGTATTTTTTAAAAAAGAATGTTAAATGCATCTAGTATTCAAAAACAATCAAAATGCTAGAAATCATTAACATGTGAAAAGAATAAAAGTACCTAAAGCATTAAAATATAAATAAATCAAATATCTCATAACTTTCCATCTCCAGGTTGCAAATCCGCACTCAGATGACTGGCAACTCTAACCAAGCATCAGAACTGACTGACATAGAATCAGAGATGTACCGTAACGTTGCTGCATCCCAGCAAGACAAAGCTTCACCACCAGACTCCACATGCGTCTTGTGATTTACTGGAGTGACAGATGTGCTGGCATCTGTCACTCAGCATGTACACAACAGTGCATCATTCCAGAGCTTGCATACCTAACAACAGTGGGCAAATACTTGAGAGACAATGCGTGTATAATAAGACCTTTAAGACATAGAAGCAGGATTAGACCACTCACCCTGTCGAGTTTGCTCCGCCACTTGAACATGGCTGAATTATTTTCCCTCTCAGCCACATTCTCCTGCCTCTTCTTCTTAACCTTTAACACCCTGACTAACCAAGAACCTATCAACCTAATTTTAAATATACTCAATGCCTTGGCCTCCACAGCCACATGTAGACAAACAGACAGACAGACAGACGTACTTTATTGATCCCGCGGGAAATTGGGTTTTGTTACAGCTGCACCAACCAAGAATAGTGAAGAAATATAGCAATATAAAACCATAAATAATTAAATAATAATGTTAATCATGCCCAGTGGAAATAAGATAATGTAGCAATGTATTCCACAGATATACTACACTCTGGCTACAGAAATCTCTCCTCATTTCTGTTCTAAATATACGTCAATTTAGTCTGAGGCTGTGCCTTCTATCTCCAAGCTCACCCACCACTGGAAACAACCTCCCTACATCCACTCCATCCAGACCTTCCAAATTCAATAGGTTTCAGTGAGAACCCCTTCCATTCTTCTAAACTCCAGTGGGTACAGGCCCAGAACCATCAAACGTTCCCCGTACATTGATCTTTCATTCCTGAAATCATTCTCCTAAAACTTTTCTGGACCCTCTTCAATGCCAGGACTTCTTTTCTCAGATTAGGGCCCCAAAACACCTCACAAGGCTCCAAGTGGGGTCTGACCAATGCCTTATAAAGCCTCAGTATTACATCCTTGCTCTCAAATCCTGCATTCTCAAAAATGAATGCTAACATTGTCTTCTTTCCTTTTGCCTTCCTTACCACTAACTCAACCTGAAAATTAACCTTTAGCGAATCCTGCACAAGGACTCCCAAGTCCCTTTGCACCTCTGATTTTTGAATATTTTACCCATTTAGAAAATAGCCTGTCCTTATTCCTACTACCAAAATGCATGACCAAACACTTCCCTACACTATATTCCATCTGCAACTTCTTTGTCCGTTCTCCCACACTGCCCAAGTCATTCTGCAGACTCCCTGCTTCCTCAGTACTACTTGCCCCTCCACCTACCATCGTATCATTCCCAAATTTGGCCACAAAACGATAGGAAACGTAATGTGGGGAATGTAAAGTTATCTACCTTGGTAGGAAGAATAGATCAGCAGAATTTTGTTTAAGATGTAAGACTTTTTTTTCTGGAGATAATTAATCTTTCCTCTTTTTCTAATGTAGCATTTGTGGCTGCTCAATCCCTGAACATATTCTAGAATTCAAGGCCAAGATTGATAGACCTTTGACCCACATAGAAATCAAGACTTATAGAGAGCAGGCAGACAGTTGGACTTAAGCCAACCAAAGGACAGTCATTAACTTACTGAATATCAGAATAGGCTTGAGAAAGTTGTAAGATATGTTCTTGCTCCATTCTCAAACAGCTAACAAAATAGTTTGCCACTTGCATCTATTTCTCCTCATTTGTGAGTTGATAAAGTAAATACCAGAATCAGAAGGGTTGAGACTGAGTTAATTGTCTGTTGTATCAAGTGAGGAAGATTTGTACCAGTGAGAATCTGGTGAAAGGCACTGAGAATCTATGTATCAGCTCTGTACAAGGATCATCAAGGCTTCAGCTCATTATAAATGTGTAGGTCCTCTTAAAATTATTAGCAGTGTGGGGAAATAGACATTAAAATTTGGGTCCTTGTTCCTTAGGTCCTCGAACAGGAGGTACCTAATAAAGTGGCCACTGAGTCTATATAACCAAAAGGGAGATCATAATATGCTATATAAACGTGGAAATGGTTTTGCCACTGTTGTGATATGTCTTAGCTTGCTGGATTAATGGAGGTATTAACCGGCCATCAGCTTCATTACAAAAGCTTTCAACGAAACATGACAAATGTGGTTAGAATTCATGTAAAAATTGGAAGCAGCATTTTTGGGCTAAGGATATGGAAATAATACCAGAGGATGTGAAAGACTCCTTTCTTCCCAATTTGGATATGTACAGACAGTGTTAATAGGCTGTTTTTATAAAAATGATGATGAAGCTGTTTATTCTATTTTATTAATTCCATTCTGTGAATTTACTTTGCTCAGTGCTGCCAACAAAGGATTGTATTAACTTCTGGTTCACTTGACAGGCCACAAAGGTTTAATGGTCCTTAATAACAGTCCACAAATGTGAAATCATTTGGCAGGATCTCATTTATAGTTCAAATGCTTTACAATCTAATGATTGTGTAACACTTACCCAGTAGGCTGGTATATGTCTAGGGGAAAAGGAGATCCAGCCACACACCAACCCCACCTCCCGTACACGCAGGTGCTGTAAGAATCAAGTTTATGCCGCGTGTACACACACAATATCAAACTCACACCAGATACCGTTATGGAATGCACTTTGAAGATTTTACTAAAACTAAAAAAGTACTATGCAATACATTATATATGAAGGAAAAGAAAATAAAGTAAAAGGCGCCAACTTATCAAAGTTCAGTCAGTTTAGTGCACATCGTTGGAGCTCAACCATCGAACCATTTGACGTCTCATCACTTTCCTCCGACTTCCACGTCCTTGCACCTGGGACCACACCGGTGGTCGAATGAGCAGTGCAGCACATGTCCACCTTCCTCAGCGTCTCCTTCCCGCCTCCCCTGAAAAGACCGCGAAACCCCCAAGCTCCCAGCCTTACAAGACAAAATAATGTTCTCCATTGGTTAAAAAATGAATACAATCCCCATATCAGCAAGTCCAAAGCTAAACAACTGCGAGAGAAAACATTTATCAAACATAAAAGCATTCCTACTCTAGCAAACCAAAGAAGCCATTTTGATTAACATACACAGTACATTGTACAATTGTGTTACCTCTTGAACAGAACACTTCAATGTGGCCAGAAAGAGGCAGAAATGTTATTATGTTTGATTTTGCAAGGGAAGTATTGGGCTTTTATGAATACATTGCTCTAACACATCTGGGTGTGTTGTTCCTTTCAGTATAATAATACTACAGTTTTTCTAAGTATGGCTTCTGGAAGGACAAGCATTTAGGCTGTGGTTCTACTACATTTGCTGGTCAATGACAGAAACACGATACTGCTAACTATTCCTGTCGTTTCACTGACCCAGATGAGACATGTCACAATCTTGCTTGCTTTGGTTTGTTCACTCTGCTTGCACATATTCTCAACATTGCATGAATTCAACTTGTAACTGTCTTGCTCCCCAACCCCTATACTTTTGCAATCGGTTAACCATCCTAACCACACCAGAGGACAATTGGACAAGCAATTGACTCCAATGAATCTTACAGAATTATTCATACGCAGATAATGTTGCAGTCAAGGCTGTGTGTTTGCTAGCTTTAGGCATCTTTTGCTTAAATTGAAATGGCTTAATAGTAATTTTATTGGGCAGAGGGCTCAGAGTCACATATACATCAGGATGGTAGATTTGTATCTGTGAAGAACCTCAATGGTCAAGGTAGCTTCTGATGAACACCCAATAGTTTTATGGTCAACTTTATTGATACTGACTTTTCATTTCATCTTTATTTAATTATTAATTTAATTGAAGAGCATGCCTTATGAGAATAGGTTGAGTTAACTTGGCTTTTTCTCCTTGAAGCAACGGAGGATGAAAGGTGACCTGATAGAGGTGTATAAGATGATGAGAAGCATTGATCGTATGGATAGCTAGAGGCTTTTTCCCAGAGCTGAGATGACTAACACAAGGGGGCATAGTTTTAAGGTGCTTGGAAATAGGTACCGAGGGGATATCAGGGGTAAGTTTTTCACACAGACAGTGATAGGTGTGTGGATGCACTGCTGGTAGCGGTAGTGGAAGTGGATACAATAGACAGGTACATGGAGCTCAGAAAAATAGAGGGCTATGTGCTAGGGAAATTCTAGACAGTCTCTAGAGTAGGTTACATGGTCAGCAGAATGTTGTGGGCCGAAGGACCTGTAATGTGCTGTAGCTTTCTATGTTCTATGTTAATGACTAATACTAGGCACCAGGGTAATCACATTGTCAAATCTGCTGATAACATAGCAGTGGTTGGGCTCAACACCAACAACGATGAGACGGCCTACAGAGAGGAGATGAAAGGCCTCGAGGCCCAGGGCCAGGCAAATAACCTCTTCCTCAATGTCAACTGGACAAAGGAGATGGTTATCAACTTCAGGAGAACTGGCATCACTCACACCCCTCTTTACATTGGCAGCGCAACAGTGAACCATTTCAAGCTTCTGGGAGTGCACATCTCACATAAACTCTCATGGTCCTAGAATGCATTCAACACAATCATGAAAACTTATCAATGCCTCTACTTCCTGAGGATGCTGAGGAGAGCTGGACTATGCAATCTATACTCACAACCTTCTACAAATGTGCCGCAGAGAGCATCCTAACAAGCTGCAATCCTGCATAGTTCAGAAACTGCACTGCTGTGGACAAGTGAGCTTTACAGTGGGTAATAAAAACTGGCCAATATGGCACTGGTACCAGGCTACCCACCATCAAGGACCTAGATACAGAAAGGTGCTGGGAAAAGGCCAGCAATATCATTTAGGATCCTATCCATGGTACTCATGGACTGTTCGTCCCACTCCCATCAGGGAAGAGGCTATGTAGCATCCACACCAGGACCAATAGACTCAAAAACAGTTTATTGCCTCAAGCAGTAAGGCTGATCAATACCTCCATCGACTAACCCGCCCCACCACATGCCCACCATCACTACCTTTCTTACTCTGATCAGTCACCTTATGTTCTATCACTCCTGTACCTCGTGTCACTTTACATGCTATACATACAATCAATTTATGTATATAAACTACCTTATATGTTTATATTTACTGTGTTTTTCATTATTGTGTTCTTAATCTTATTGTGTTTTTTTGGTGCAGCATCAGATCCCAAGTAACAATTATTTCATTCTCCTTTACACTTGTGTACTGGAAATTACATTAAACAATCTTCAATCTTGAATAAATTCCAAAACTGTTGGAATGGGATCTGAGCTTTAGTTTCCAGATCAATAATAAGCACTCAAGGATACCAGTCCAGCAACCTAACCGTGAGGCTGCTTTATTCTTTCTAACTGCCAGACATCCATTTCTGTCACTGTTCATCCCAAACCAGCACAATTATTTTTTAACTAACAATTAAAATGATAAAGCAACCCATTTCTTTTGAATTTGTTTAGTTGTTCTGTGCTGCTCAAGGAAATTAGTCTTTCATTCTTGTGTCTTTAAAGCAATCCTGACACATTTAAATCCAAGCTTAGATGTAGTTTTAGATCATATTCTCTAGGTTTCTAACTGCAACCAGCAGGATTCACTACTGAGCCCAGAAACACAGCACTAATATTGGAGAGAAGAGCTGAGTGCCTATAGTGATCTGTGCAAAAATATACACTTAAGATAAGCTTTCAAATTATTTTATTTCATTTTAAATGTGTTAGTGCTTTATTTTGTTTTAATCAATTTGTACCTATTAAATTTTAAATAATATTTATCAAATTAAATAATGACACATGATTTATCTTTACATAAGGTTTAAGCAAAGCACTTTAGTTTGACAGAATCCATGTAGATTTCTACTTTTTCTCCTTTTCACTTTTCAAACGTATGTGTGTGTCATTGGCAAGATAGATGCTTATCGCCAATCTTTATATGTGGTACTTTGCCTTCTGGAATCTCCTAGTGAAGGTGTCCCTGAATATGAACAGAATAGTCTAGAATTTTGACCCATCAGAGATGAAGACCTAGCAAAATATTTCATCCTTTATTTTTAAACATTAGGTACCATGAGCCACCATTAATAATGGATACCTGGATGTTTAAATCTCTCAAATGAAAATGTAAAATTGACTTATTCAATATCCAATGAGTGCCAACCGTCAACAAACTTTCATTAGGTGGTATGTTGGAAAGCAAAGAATAGATGAAAAAAGATCTCCAGAAAATAACCTCTCACGTAAATTGGAATGACTTCTTACTGAGTGCATTATCATCTGGGCTTTCCCTGTTGTCTGTATAGTTTTGATGGAACAGATTAAGTGAATTGGTTTCTGAAATTATTGTGCTGAAGCTGTGACAGGAGAATCCCTGCAGAAAATTGCTCCATTAGTCTTCAGGAGTCAATACACTCTAGCAAACTGGATAAAGCTAATGGCACATACATTTTCAACAATATAATACAACATAATATTTTCGCTAATCTATTTAACATTGATACTTCCTTTTCTCTTCAGTCCTTGCTTATTCATTGACTCTAACTTTTCCATATTCTCCCTAAAGCAACCATTTCAGAATTTACATACTTCATACCACACGTTCCTCTTTTCTCTTTATAACCATTATTTGTTTACCCTCTGCAATAAGCCATTCTTCTGATCTGTTCATTTTTCAAACAACTGTCATTTTTTTCTCCTTCTGAATAGCCTTCCACTCCATAGTCCACTCAGCCCCATTTTGCCAGTCCATAATATTGATGCCTCTCAGCACCACTGGAGCTTTGGACTCCAGCCATTCCATTAAAAAAATTACAGCAATGCCTGTTTCTGCAGACATTCCTAAACAAGCTGTATAAGAGCTGAGTCCCTGCTTAAAACTGAAACAAAAGCCTCTTCACTAGTAGTCCGAACTGCAAGGTAATGCAACTGAATTTGCACATTCCACCTGTGATGACAAAGAATTTTTTATGGTTTCTTCCAATGCCCCAAGGAAGTGCTGGCTGATTGATTAAATCTTGCTGGTATGTAGGTGAGTGGTAGAATGTGAAGAAGTTGATTGGAATGTTGAGGGGTGGGTAATAGAATAAAATCAATGCTAACAAGAATACTCTTTCAATAATGATGCAAACATACAGTGTCCTCAGTGTTCTGGTTGATGTTTACTACAAACACCAAGGGCATTTGATGGCTGGCATGGATTGAAGAGGCCAATGGGGCTGTATATCTGTGGTAAAACTTTCTGACTCTAACTGTGCAAAATGTTTGACTGTGATCCTTGAGATGATTTGTGGATTGAAAATGCACAGACAACATGATTCTTCAGTTTAGTTTTGTCCTATTCTATACATGGTTTACTTTCTATTCTGCTCTATCTTCATGTTTTATCTGCATTTCCATTTTCACTTGGACAATTGCTATAGAGATGAAGATACACCAATCATTAGAAGTTCTGTGTATTTCATATCTGTTATAACAATCATCTGAACAGAATAACAATTCCACTTGTTTAGAGCAATGCAAGGCAATGTTTATTCAAATGCAGTGAAGCTTTAACAACTCTAAAGTTTCAATTTATTGGTAGAGTATTCCATTATTTCATACGAGTACATCAGAATAAAACTGAACAGTTGTTTGATTGCTTTGGAAATAATGTCCCTGGGGCATCAGGAAGGGAATGCCCTCAGACTAGCATTAAAATGAATGAAGCCACAAAAATGTTTTGAGCAAACAGAGCTAGGAAGCTGTAATTAAACGGCGAGTCTGGAAAATTATTTTAGATTTTGTATCTGAGTCTCTTTTGCTTTATACTGAAACTGAATGAAAACAATAATGAAATTCCAACAGTAATTTTTATATTCTGTTTAGTGCAACTCTGAGCAATGATAATCACAGCTGCTGTTGTTAAACTGCATCACTCAATTTGAATTGGAGAGATCTACAGATAAGCTGTTGCTTGGCACCAAACTGTAGGTTGCTGTTGTTTTCAGTGGACACAGCTTAGCTAACAACATGGACCATATCAGAGCTGTAAGGCTCTCAGTCATGTCCCATACTCCTGACATCCATTCAAATTAGTATCATATACTTTGTCTGAATATTTGAACAGTGGAACACCAGGACAAAGGTTTGCAATCATGGATCACTTCCATGGATTTCAGCGTGTCATCAAGTTCTTTCCAGCTGATGGGGTACCTCTAAGGTTGTTATGATGCCAGGAACAATCGCAGTTTATGCATTGCAAAGTCCCATGAACAGCACATGGATCATAACCAATTAAAATGTAACTGGAGGAATAATTAATCTGCTGGAAGAACTCAGTGGGTCAAACAACATCTGTGGGAGGAAAAGAATTGTTGACTTTAAAAAAAATGGAAACTGTCTGCCCACCAGGAGGAGCTCTCCTGCTCTTCACTGGAATAATGACGTGGAAACTGTTATGTTTACCTGAGCTAAGGTCAAGAACAGACTGCGTGCTATACAGAGTCTCAGCAGGTCAGGCAGCTTCTATAGAAATGAATATACAGTCAATATCTTGGTCGAAGACCCTTCTCTAGTCCAGCCCTGAAAAGGGTTTTGGCCCATAGGATAGACTGTTTGTTCATTTCCTTAGACACTGTCTGACCTGTTGAGTTCCTTTAGTATTTTGGAGCTCCAGCAGAATTTCTCCTGTTTATGCTACACAGTCAGATGGGCATCAGCCAGGGAAGCAGAGCCGACTGCTTCACTGGCCTTGGTTTACTCAATGGCAGAATGCTGCTGCTTAACCTGCCCCGGGAGCCCTCTCTGAATTATGAGTGGCATCTGTCTGTGGCAGCCTGAGGAACGTTGCTGGATCACTGAGACCAATCGAGCTGAAATAGTTTCCTCTGCCAGCTTCAATTCAACCTCAGGCAGCCGAATGAAGCAGTAGGTAAAGCTGTGGCCCTGCAGCTCCACAGACCCAGGTCTAATCATAGTATCCAGCACTGTTTGTGTATCCCATCTGGGTGCCCACTAACCTGTTGGCATGAATATTGATTTCTCTTTCTCAGTGAACAAAATTCCCAACCCCCCCCACACTTCCTCTGTTCCTCACTCTCACCTTTTACTTCTTCTCTCCTGCCTATTACTTCCCAGTGGGTCACTTTCCCCTTCTCTTTCTCCTTTTGCCCACTCTCTACTCCTATCAGGTTCTTTCTTCTCCAGCCTTTGACCTTTCCCTCCACCTGGTTTCACCTTTCACCTTTCAGCTAGCCTCTTTCCCCTCCCCCCCTTTTAATTCAGGCATTTCCCCCTTTCCCTCTTAGGCCTGAAGAAGAGTCTCGGCCCAAAGCATTGACTGTTTATTTCTTTCCATAGATGCTGCCTAACCAGCTGAGTGCCTCCAGCATTTTGTGTATGTGGCTTTGTTCTACCAGCATCTGCAGATTTTTTTGTGTCTGTGTGCACTTTGCTCTTTCTCCTTGCAACCTTGTGGCTTTCCTCTGGGTACTCCCTCCCACATTCCAAGATCAGGCAGTTGCTAAATTAATTGGCCCACTGTAAATAGCTACAAATATCCTTACAAGTGATAGAATCTGTAGGGTGGGGAATAGGAAGTTGATTGAAACCTAGGGAGAATAAAATCAACTAGGACAGCATTAGTGAAACAATGGGTAGATGTTGAGCACCATGCAACTGGTGGGACCTCCTGTGCTGTTTCTCTCTATTCTGATATCTATAGAGAAAATATCCTAAAAAAAACACACCAGCTGACATCCATCCAAGCACACACACTGTCAAATGACCTTTGAACCCTTCCACACTCCTACTTAGAATTGCAAGCTCCTCCTGGGACACAGTCTAAATCTGACAGATTGATTGGAGCCTCAACACCTAAGGTTATATCTCATGACTGATGGTAGAAATTGTCAAGTACAACTGGTAAGTGAGCTAAACAAGGATTCAGCTGTCCAGGAAAAACTTTGACAACCATCAGTCATTTACATTGCCTCACCTGAATTTGTACAGATCACTAACCTTGAGGCTGAACAGAGACTGCTTCCGCAGGCAGATATACATCTAAGAGAGCAGATTAAGCATTAGTTTAATGTCACTTACCAGTTGTACTTGACAATTTCTACCATCAGCCATGAGAAAGGCAAAACTGTGACTGAGTAATGATCCTTAATATTGCTCATGGTTGGCAGCTCATCTGGAAGGAAAAATCTGATCACAAACTTCCCCTGCCTTGTGGCTGTATCCACTCATGGGGAAGGCTTTGCATGTAAGCCCCAAAGAGAAATCCGGAGTTGGGGTCCGTAAGGCAATCCTACATTGAGTTCAATGCTAGTTCCAGACTCTGTCGGTTTCTGCCGTTCCTTTGGATTCATCAGCTGTGTTGAGACAGAGAATCTGCTACATTGGTAACAGCTTGCTCGCCATATCCTCCTACCCTGGCTTGTGTACTGGCTTGCATAACTTATAGACAGGGGGATCAAAAACCATGGTCGACCCTGAGGGCCTCAACATGTGCCCAACTCTCTGGAGACAACAATGAGCCCCATTTAGATATAAGTATTGTTACTGGTTTGGTGATGATGTAAAGTTAGTCAATATTGCTCACATGTGATGCAAGCAAACATCTAGCTTGCTAGAGCTTGAAATGAATAGCATGATTTTTTTTCCCTGAATTATTTTCCCTGAGGCAAATAAGAAGCACCAACCATTCAAGTTCAAGTTTATTGTTATTCAACCATATACATGTGTACCACCAAACGAAACAACGTTCTTCCGGACCAAGGCGCACAACACAGTACATACGGTATAACTCACACACTACACATAAAGTAATATTACGACAAATAAATTCCAAATAATAAAATTTACAAGTATTCCAGAAGATTTACATTTAGCATAAGGTCTATTTGTGGTACAAATTAAAAAGTAAAGAGTATAACGTTACTGGCGCTTCATATGTGATGCAACCTGGGTGGTGACAAGAAATTCAGCAGTCTCACAGCTTGGGGAAGGAAGCTGTTTTCCATCCTGGCAGGTCTTTGTCCTAATGCTACAGTACCTCCTGCCTAATGGCAGGGGGGTCAAAGAGATTGTGGGATGGATGAGAGGATTCCTTGACAATGCTAAGGGCCCTGTGTAAACAGGGCTCCTGATAAATAACTCTGATGGGTGGAAGAGAGACCCCAGTGATCTACTTGGCAGTTCATGCAATTCCTTATAGGGTCTTGTGGTCAGATGTTTTACAATTCCCATGCCAGACAATCGGTCAGGGAACTCCCAAGGGAGTACCTGCAAAAACTGCATAACCACTTATTCGGTCTTTTCATGGGATCCTGTACGTGAATATTAAAACGCAGCAGCCTCTCCGGACTCTGGGCTGGGGATTGCCAAATGTTACGTGGATTTTCAGGTGTAGTCTGTTTTGTCATATGCTTTTGTGATATCATTCTGGAGGAACGTTGCCTCATTTTTTAACTGCATTGCATTTGTGGTTTCTAAATGACAATAAACTGAATCTGAATCTGAATCTGAACTCCCTGTAACTGGAAAATTAAACCAATGCAGCACTTTGCACAGGGACTCTGGGATCTGTGTGAACAGGAATGGGAATTTTGTGACTATTTAACTAATGAGATTTAAGCATTGTTAATGCACAGCATGGATTCTAAACCTTTAATAAAAGCTTTTAGAAAGCAAAATAAAAGGTTCAAAGATTCATTTATTATTATCAAAGTATACAGCTCTGAAATTTTTCTTCTCTGGATACCCACGAAACCAAGAGAAAAAAGAACAGCAGCATGATCATCAACCCCTAAATCCCTCCTCCCTGCACAAAAAAAACAAATAAAAATGGAACAGGTACAAACTCCCCTCACCCTCACGCAAAAAAATGAGAAAGATCAACCGTAGATTGAGACAGAGGGTGGTGAACCTGTGGAATCCATTGCCACGGATACCTGTAGAGGCCATGTCACTGGGTATATTCAAAGAGGAAGTTGATAGGTTCCTGATTAGAAAGAACATCAAAGGTTACGGGGAGAAGGCAGAAGAATGGGGTTGAGGGGGATAATGATTCAGCCATGAATCATTGTGGAGCAAACCCAATAGGCTGAATGGACCAATTCTGCTCCTATGACATGGCTTTATGATCTAATAACTAAAATATGATGAATGCGACTCTGGACCGTATAAATCATTTTTAATATCAAATCGACCACATAATTAAGTCAGAATATCTTGTGTTTTAACACTGGAATGGAAAAGCCCCATCATAAATATATGTGCACTAGAACCTATTTTATAAATATTCTAAAGCCCTCTTGCAGCGTATCTTAGTGTAATAATATCACTGAGTAGTTTGCAGTAGAGCTAGACAAACTGAAGAACAGCCTTTGAATACTTACATTGGAAGTTGATCTATCTGCCAAGCACTTTTATGATAGTGAGTGCTTTTAGCTTCAATCTTTACAATTTCATGGCAAATTATCCCTATTTTTCATGGTATGAAAAGAATTTTCACTTATTCATACTTTCAGCCATTTTGATATGGTTGAAATTTGCTGCTCCTTCAGATGCTTTATGTGGACATAGATCATTAATAAAGACTTCTATTCATATGGTTCTTTAACACCCTAAAATATCTCAAACTACTTAAATCAGATACTGGCTTACTAGCTTGATATTGCCAAACACTTCACCACATTGGTTTCATACTTACCCCAAGGTGATTGATTATCTAACTTCATGCCTGTGTCATCTCATGGACTGATCATTTGCTTCTCTGTAACACGGCTCAACTCGATTCCTCCCTCATTTCATCTGGCAATGAAACCCTGATCTATGCGATTGTTACCTCAAATGATCATTTGTCTGCACTTCCATCTGTCCACCACAGTCTTGAAATCATCCAAGGTTTGTATTTGAACTTGCACTAAACCCTTTTCACCTTTCATCCCTGTGTTCGCTGATCTCTAGTTTCCATTTTAAGATTCTCATTATTGTTTCCAAGTTCTTGCATAGTCTTGCATCTTAATCCACCAGCCCTCAGTGATAAATACAAGCACCAATTTCACAGTCCAAGCATCAATGATTTGAATTTATTCCGTTACTGGTGGCTATGCCTTCTACTTCCAAGACCCTAATCTCTGGGATTTTCGCTGTAATTATCACTGTTCACTACCTCTAAACCTGCTTCTTTGGTTATTTTTCCAAACATTATTTTATGCAAATGTCAAATGTATGAATGTTCATGCCATTTAGGGCACTTTACTGTGTCAAATGCATTATAAATGTCCAATTTCTTGTTGCAGATAGTGTGAAGTCGACAACATTCCCTCCTCCAAGGAATTGTGTGGTTATAGAGTGAAAATGTAGCTAAAATGTTGATAAATATATCTGATGCTCAGTGAAATACATAATATATCAGCTTAGGCCAATTGTTTTTATTTTGCTGTGATAAAGAAAAAGCATAACTTCAAATGAAGTGATAGTAATGTGAAAGAAAGGATGGGCACTTTATTAGATAATGTAATTTTATAAATTATATGAAAATGTGAGTGGTCAATAATCATTTCCCTTGCTTAAATGCATGATTGTTCACATGATATTATTTTGCTCAAGCTGTTAAAATAATTTTTGATTACCTGGAGGATATTTTATTTGCCTATTTGAATTGCTTGTTTGTGTTTAAGTTTTAATCACAAATTATAAGAAATTCTTTGAGGAAAGTGGGTAAGCTAAATTAACTTCAATTATTTTTGTATTTAATTATGCCAGTTACTTTATCTTTTTAGTACTTTTCAGCTTTACAGCCTCACAGTTTTCCTATCTGTACTTTTTTGGCCTTATTTTGAAGGTGAAGGTAAAAGGATTCAAAATTCAAGATTATTTAATGTTATTTCCAGTACACTTGTGTAAAGGAAAACAAAATAATTGTTACTCTCGATCTGAGACAGCACCAAAACAAAACGCAGTAAGATAAAGAGCACAATCAAAAGTAATGCTAGTCACAGGAGTGACCTGTACATGAACTGACAGGCAGAAAATGATAAACTAGTGGTGGTGGTGCGTGGAGAAGGGTTGGTTAGTGGGTGGAGGTGTTGATCAGCCTTACTGTTTGGGGAAAGTAACTGCTTTTGAGTCCAGTGGTCCTGGCACCGATGATATGTAGCCACCTCCCCGATGGAAGGGGGACAAACAGCAAATGAGCAAGGTGGCTGGGATCCTTTATGATGTTGCTAGCCCTTTCCTGCTACCTTTCTGTATATATGTGCTTGATGGTGGGTAGACTGGTGGCTGTGACGCGCTGGATAGTTTTGACTACCCATTGTAGAGATTTCCTGTCCACCGCAGTGCAGTGATGCAGCATGCAAGGATGCTCTCCAATGCATATCTGTAGAATGATGTGAGTACAGATGTGCATAGTCCAGCTCACTTCAGCCTCCTCAAAATGTGGAGGCATTGGTGAACTTCCCTGATTGTGTAGGGTATTTCTTTTTCTAAAAATAATCATTGGCAGGTTGTGGAAATTGCTGGCAAGGTTAGCAATTGCTGCTGATCTCCAGTTGTCTTTGAAAAAGTGGCACTGAGCTGTCATCTTGAACCATTGCAGTCCTTAAAGTGAAAGGACTTGCCTTGTGGTGTTGATACATTAGAACAGCTACATCCATGGCATTTAATTACATTACTCTGGAATGGAGTCACATCTGGTCCAAACTAGATAAGGAGGATAGATTTAATTCCGTGAAAGGCAGAAGAGATCTGGATTACTCTAATCTGGAAATGTTACATTTAATATTATGAAATTGAGCTTTATATGTCAAACCATTTTACGACCTGAAATAAATAAGTGATTAGAGATCCTAGTTTGTTTTCAAAAGTATTTTTTTAGATTGGTGTATCTTCATCTTTAAAAAGACTAATACAACAATGATTCTACTTCCCTTTTTGCCATGATGTTTTACTGGTGTTTTAGTAAGAACAGGGCTCTTGTTCTTATAAAACTCCTACACATGAAAGATGCCTGTTAATCCATAATTCCTAGGTTGTTGGGTACTCCCCTTACAAGTTAGGCTTAGTTAATACAAATAAGTTTGATTTGGGAGTGCAAATTTAGTTGACAATTGGTCAAATGAAGCAAGAGATCCTGAGATAAACAGGTCCCAAAAACACTTAATACCTAGTTCATCCCAATCCTTAAAGACTTTGTCAGTCATGGAAGGGATAAAAAAAAATTAAGGAGAATAGGAGATGATAATGAAAAAATCGCTAAACCAAAGATTTCCTAAATTGAGACCAAATCCTTAAAGTTTGCTTAACAATTATGTTATCTGTTATTTGCTGAAAAAGAACAATATGATCCAAGAAGAGAGACAATAGAGGAATTTTTTACAGAATTAACTTCTAAGGAGACCCATGATGCGCAATCTTTACGATAAATATAATAAGACCAGAAAGTAATATTCCTTATATTGGCAGCCCAATAGTAAAACCTAAAATTGGGTAGGGCTAGTCCACCCATCTCTTTATTTCTCTGTAGGTAAAACTTACTTAAATGAGCTTGCTTATTGTTCCAAATATAAGATGTTAAAATTGAATCTGAAGAATCAAAGTAGGTCTTAGGAATAAAAATAGATAAGGTCTGAAAAAGATATAAAAATTTAGGGAGAATCTTCCTTGTTTGTTTGCAATAATGCCTTGTTTGGTATTATTGCAGATGAAGATAAAACTTTAAATACTTCTAACCTACAGGTTTTAGTTTTTACCTCTCTTTTAGCAAGGAGAGCAATCTTGCTTAAATGGAAGGAACTTACCCCTCCTACACATCTTCAATGGCTACGTGATATTATGTCTTATTTAAATTTAGAAAAGATCCGCTGCTCAGTCTTAAATTCGAAACTATCTTTTTATGATATCTGGGGACCTTTCCTAAATTATTTTTCCAATTTATAAAGTTTAACAGTGCAAAGACTTTTATGTATATTTTTATCTTCTCTTCTTAAATAAATATGTTTTCTTTTCTAATTTATCCATTATCATCCATCAGCTTTTTTCTTTGGTAGTTGGTAGGGGGTTGATTTTTTTATATAAAAAAAATCTTTTATGATGTATGACCTATCTTTAAATTTTTGATTACAGAGTGGTATACCTTTATGTGTTATGCTATAACAATTTGATCAATTTTATCACAATATATGAATGTACACAAGTTATGTTGAGATGTATCTATGTGTTGCACTCTGTAAATCTTGTTTTTTTTCCTCTGAATAAAAATATTGTAAAAAGAAAAAGAAGTTTGATTTGAATTAATGTGGCATGATGCATATCAGGAGGTCAAATGCAAGAGGAAAGTATACAGTAGATGAGAGAACACTTGGGGGCATTGATGTACAGGGTATATTGGGGTGGAGGTCCATAGTTCTCTCGGAATGGTAAACAAGAGTTTGCCTTCATCATTTGCAGCACTGGGAGTAAAGTCAGTAATTTACTGTACATTGGTCAGGCCACATTTATGGTGATGTGTGCTGATCTGGTTATTAAACAAGAGAAATGATGTATAGAGGGTGCTGAAGAATTTCACCAGGATGTTGCTTGGGTTGGAATATATCAGCTATAAGGAGTTGGACATATTTGAATGGTTTTGTCTGGAGTGTCGGAGGCTGAGGGTCAACCTAGTGAAGGTATATGAAATTTATGGGAGGTATAGGTCAGCCAGATCATCAGAGCCATTTTGTTTTGTCCAGGGTAGAAATGTTAAATAATAGAGACCATAGGTGTAAGGTGAGAGGGGGAAGTTTAAAGAAGATATGTGAGCCATAGATTTTACATAGAGAGTGGTAGGATAGTCGGAACCTGCTGCCAGGGGAGGTGGTAGAAGCAGATACAACAGTAACATTGAAGAAGTATTTAGACAAGAACAGTCAGGAATAGAGGGATGAGGACCAAGTAAGGACAGATGGGATTAGTTACACCAGCATCATAGACCACATGGCCATAGTTGGCTGAAAGCCTACTTCCTTATGAAGTACTGTTTTGAGATTGCTACTAGTTTTGACTCTGTTTGTCCAATATCTTTCTATGAGTATCATTGATCTTCAGCTTTCTTGCAAAGTTTGTTGACCATGGTGGTCTTTACAACCACAGCACAGGGGTACTATCTATGATTTAGTTTAATACTCCACTTGTAACTGCTGTTATCATCATTGAAGTTACATGACCCCTCAACAATATCAAAGCTGAAGTTCTGCCTGAAGATCCCAGGATGGATAGAACCTCATGTGCATCACCTCCAGTGCATTTCCCTCTTCTACACTACCCATGTTTCCTCATGCTTTCCTGGTTGCTCCTCATTATCTTCCAGCTCCAGAATAACTGGTCTTCCTGTAAACTGTTGGCAAGCTAGACTATAACAGTTCACAATCGCAAAAGGCAATTAGCAGAAACTGAATATGAACTAAAAACAGTTACAGGAAAGCCTAGCAACTAACCTGCATGGTTTTCTATGGAACAGAAAATGTTACAAGATGAGGCAAGCATTCTAAATCATTTACAGTTTTGGTAAACAATGGTGAAACAATTTCCAGTCATAACCAAATGACATGGATTTCAGGTGATTGGTAAATGTGACAGGAGTAATGTAGTGGAAGCTTTATTTTCTTTACAAATTTATCTGCTTTCCATTACACTATCTGCTACAAAGGTAGGAGCAATAATAATTCTTAAAAGGGAATTTGATAAATACTTAAAGTAATAACATTACAGAGTGACATTGAACGAGTCGGAGAATGGGATTGATCGGATATTCTGACAAAGGATTGGATGAATGCATCTGAAGAGACAAAGAATGCTTACTGCATATACTGTGACATGAGTCTCTGAGTAATTTTTGTCCTAAAATTCAATTGCAATGTGCTTCACTTTCTTGTTCAAAATCCATTTATTGCAGAGTAAATTACTTGCGACTGTTTTCAGATCAGATTGTGGAAATTGACCACATACTTCTGGGTCCCTGATGTGATATTTCTGTTAGGCATGCAGTGCTTTTCCTGGAATGCTGCAGGGAATTTTGGAGCATGCTGACCCAAGGGGTTCCAGTCGTTCAGAATTCCAAGAACATGATTTTAATCCTACAGTGTTGATCTAGCAGGGTGAAGTGTATTCACCTAAATTAATCAGTAACCATACTTGTCTTCCAATATATTCAATACCCCGCCTTCCAACAAACACCCCCAATTATCTGCCCTCCCCAGTATCTAGATGTCAACCTCCTTAATTCCCTTCTTCTCTAATGCTGCTTGGTTCTCTGGCTTTGACAAACAGTGTGAAATTCTGTTTAGTTAATGTGATAATACAGTATCAGGCATTTCGTCAGCTGGACCCACAGAGGGATCCGATTTAATATGCCATTTGGTGTACTTCCACAATGGAATGAGTGCCTGCAGCATTTTTGCAGCACACTTTGGCAGATCATGCACAAGGATAGACTGAACACAGCATGCAAGCTGGGAACTGCTAAAACCGAATCAGAATTACCTGCCCGGAAAGCTATTTTGATTTTATCCTTGTGCATTTTTGCTGATGAATCTAAGGATATGGAGAAACATGGAAGTGCAGACGATGGAATCTGGAATATAAAGCAAACTGCTGGTGGATCTCAGTGAGTCAAGCAGCTTCTATAGAGAAGAAATGCATCAGGGCTGAAGGAAGAGAGCTAGCAGGAAGAGGAGAGAGAGGCTGGTAGGTGAAGGAAGAACCAGCTGACCTGGGAGATGATGTGTTATGGATTAAAATGTGGGGAGTTTAAGGATTATTTTCAGAAGTTGGTTGAAGTGACATGGAGGTCAAGTTGGCCATTGTGGACAGAGTGCAGGTGCTCTGCAGCTAGGTTGCCTGGTCTACGCTTGATTTTGAAAATGTAGAAGAGCCAGCTTGTAAGCACTAAATGTAACAGAGCAGTAAGTGATGCTCATGTGAACCTCTGCCTCATTTAGGTCCTTAGAGGGTGATGAGAGAGGTGGTGTGGGAACAAGAGCTGCACCTCCTATGGTTTCAGGGAAAGTGCTGGGGGTGGGGAGGGTAAATGAGGAGGGATGTGTCACGTTGAGTGTGGTCCCTGTGGAAAGCAGAGAGTAGGGAAGAGTGCCAGGTCTTTACCATTCCCTCCGACCTTCAACTCTCAGAGGCAGAGCGCTCCGTCCTCAGTAAGGGCCTCAGCTTTGTCCCCCTTCGCTTACACCTCAGCGAGTTCCGCGTACGCCATGACGCTGAACTCTTCTTCTGCCGGCTCTGTCTCCGAGCTTACTTCTTTGACAAAGACTCTCCTACCCCCACCGATGACCCCTTCTCCTGTCTTCAACCCTCCTCCTCTTCATGGACACCCCGCTCTGGTCTTCTGCCTGCTCTGGATCTCTTTATTGCCAATTGCCGACGGGACATCAACCATCTCGACTTCACCACACCTTGTTCCAATTCCAACCTCACTCCTTCCGAACGTCCCGACGAAGGGTCTCGGCCCGAAACGTCGACAGCGCTTCTCCCTATAGATGCTGCCTGGCCTGCTGTGTTCCACCAGCATTTTGTGTGTGTAGTGGGGAAGAGAAGTCACTGGTGGTGGAATCCCAGTGCAGCTGGGTGGAATGGCAGAGGCTGATGTGCTGGATGTAAAAGCCAGTGGGTACAAGATGAAGATCAGGGAAATTTATCTGATTATTGACTACAAGAGGTGGAAATAGGAGGTGCATGAGCCAGTCCTCATCAGGGGATCAGAGGTGGAGAGGGTCAGCAACTTTAAATACCTTAGGTTTATCATTTTAGCCAATCTGTCCTGGGATGAGTACATGCGTTCAATTACAAAGAAGGCATGGCAGTGCTTCTATATTCTCAGAGGTTTGTGCAGCTTCCGCATCTATAGATGCCCCATGGAGAGTACCCTGACTGGTTGCACCATAGTCTGGAAACACCAATGGCCACGAACAGAAAAGCCTACAAAAAGTAGTGGACAGAGCCCAGATAATCACAGGAAATGGCCTCTCCACCACTGAGCACATTTACAAGGAGTGCTGTCACAGGAAAACAACATCCATTATCTAGGAGTCCTACTGTCCTGGCCATGCTCTCTTCTCACTGTCGCCATCAAGGAGGAGGTACAGAAGCCTTAAGTCCCACACCAGCAGATTCAGGAATAGTTATTACCCTTCAACCAGTATGGATAACTTCACTCACCCCAACACTGAATTAGTTCCACAACTTCACTTTCATGGACTGTACAACTCATTCTCTCAATAATATTTATCTAAGTATCCATGTGCATATGTAGTTGTACAGTTTGTCTCCTTTTGCACATTAGTTGTTTGTCCATCTTTGTATGTAGTTTTTCACTGATTCTTTTGTGTTTCTTTGTCTTCTAAATGCCCGCCAGAAAATGAACCTCAGGGTACCAAATGGTGACATACAGTATATGTACTTTGATAATCAATTTACTTTAAACTTTAAATTTTGAACTAACTGTTTTCTGTCTTGGGGGAAGGTGGGATGTACACAGACATCTGGGAAATGGAGGGAATGCTAGTGAGGTCTCCATCATCTACAGCAGAATGGAATCCACAATTGCTGAATTCCTGAAACAGAAGGTCTCTTCTAGAGAACAGATGAGGCGATTTTGGAGAAACAAAGAGAAAGGAGTGGCATCTTTACAAAATATGGGGAGGCGGTGGATGTGGGGGAAGGTGTAGTCAGCGTATCAGTGGTGGTGGGGGGAGTCTGTGGGTTTATACTGGTGGATAGTTTCAATGTTCAAAGAAAATTTATTGTCCAAATTCAAATATGTCACCATATACAACCCTGAGATTTGTCCTCCTGTGGGCATACTCAATAAGTCGAAGAAACATAATAGAATCAATGAAATACCACACCAACCAGGATGGGCAAACCACCAATGTGCAAAAAAAAACAACAAACTGTGTTGGGGCAGGTAAAGTTGAGTGAAGTTATCCCCACTGGTTTAAGAGTTTGATGGCTGAGAGGTAATAACTGTTTCAGAATTTGGTGGTGTGGGTCCTGAGGCTCCTGTACCTTCCTCCTGATAGCAGTAATGAGAAGGGAGATTGGCCTGGGTGGTGGGGATCCTTGGTAATGGATGCTGCTTTCCTGTGACAGCATTCTGTGTAGATGTGCTCAAAAGTGGGGAAAGCTTTACTCAAGATGGACTGGGCTGTATCAACTACTTTTTGTAGGATTTTCTGTTCAAGGGTCTTGGTGTTTCCATACCAGGCTGTGATGCAGGCAGTCAATATACTCTTCACCATACATTTTTCGAAGTTTTAAAAAATTTTAGATGCCATACCAAATCTTTGCAAACATCTAAGGAAGCAGAGGTGCTGCCATGCTTTCTTTGTAACTGCACTTAAGTGATGGGCCCAGGATAGATCCTCTGAAATAATAACATGGAGGAATTTAATGTTGCTGACTCTCTCCACCTCTGATCTGATGAGGACTGGCTCATGGACCTCTGGTTTCCTCTTCCTGTAGTCAATAATCAGTCCTTGGTCTTACTGATATGGAGTGAAATGTTGTTTATGTGGCACCACTCAGCCAGATTTTCAATCTCCCTCCTATATGCTGATTTATCACCACCTTTGATTAGGCCAATGACATCAGCAAATTTAAATTTTACATTAGAGCTGGGCTCTAGAAATTTTAGAGATTGAGACAGAGATGTCTAGAAAAGGGAGAGAAGTATCAGAAATGGTTTGAAGGCAGGTTGAAAGTTAATAACAAAGGTGCTAAAATCGATGAGTTCTGCGTGAGTAACCACACTTGGAAATAACCATCTCTGAGATACAAGAATTTAAAGTAAACAGAAATACTCATGTTAAATACAATATGTATATATGTTAGTATATTTTCTTGCAGCATGAATCTTGGCTTTATCAAATTTGTTTTTATGTCTCTCCTACCTCCAGCTTGATGGCTACTACTATTTTATTTTATTTCCATTAATTTATTTCTCATTAATAGAAAATGTGCAAAGCACATTTAAACTGTTCAATTACAGTAGAGGAGTAATTTCTTCCACAGAAACCTTGTAAAATAATGAGAATCTAAGGAAATTTGGTGAGTTAGGGAAATAATTAGATGAACTTTAGGAAATTATATATTCATACATGACATATATTCATCTGTGAATTTATGCCTGATGGATTTCCATTCAAATAGAGTTTTTTTTCTTAAATATTTTTTCTCCTGCAAAGCATTGACTACACATACACATTACTGACCATCTGGAACATTGCCGTGCCCCATAAAATTAACTGGTAATACTGCATGACAAAGGCTTTATCTACACACTTGAATTTCCTATGTACCACCATAACGTTTGCTGCGTTATGCTATTGGTTGATTTTGAATAAATAAAAATGATTTTGAAGATGCTGGAAACCTTGAGGAACACAAAGTGCTGGGGGATCTTAGCAGGTCAGGCAGTGTCTCCTATTCCCTTTCAGATATGTTGATCCACAGCCTCTTATTCAACCACAATGAAGCCACACTCAGGTTGGAGGAACAACACCTCATAATCCATCTGGGTAGCTTCCAACCAGATGGAATGAACATTAAATTCCATAGCTACCAACAATTTCTCTCTTCTCCAACTTCTCTCTTTTTCTATTCCCCATTTTGGCTCCTCTCCAACTGCTTCTCTTATCCTTATCTGCTCATCAGCTCCCTCTGGTGCCCTTTCTCCTTCCCTTGACCCATGTTCTACTGTTCTCTCTTATCAGATTCTTTCTTCTTCAGTCCTTTACCTCATCCACCTATCACCTCCCTGCTTCTTATCTTCACTTCCCCTCCCCCACCCACACACCTTTTCCCTCACCTTGCCTCACCTGTCACCCCAGCTTGTCCTCCTTCCTTTCACCCAACCTTCTTACTCTTGCGTCTTCCTCCTTCCTCTCCAGTTCAGATAAAGGGTCTCAGCCTGAAACATTGACTATTTACTACTCTCCATAGTTGCTGCCTGATCTGCTGAGTTTCTCTTGCATTTTCTGTGCGTTCTCCATTTAAGTTGTACAGTATGGGATTTGATTGGAGAATCTGACTGAAGTAGTTTTTAAATATATAAGTATAAACATGTTGAAAAGGTTAAGTGTTCATCTTCTAACACCAACAGTAGTAAATTCTAAGCTTATATAGCCAAGTTGGAGAGGATATATCTTTGAGTATTAGATGACATCTTACCATTTTTATGATCTCTATAGAGGGACTGAATGATGGCCAATAAAATCATAACCTTTAAATAAGTGAGAGAATTGTTGGTCAACTAGTTAACACCAATAGTGTGGGAAAGTGCTCAACAATATTATACCGGAATCTTGTTAGTCGGCTCTGACCAGGTAAATGGGTCAACACTGCTTTACAATAGCTCAGATCTTACAAAAGTACTGCGTATTTTTATGAGGCAATTACGTTATTTGCACAGGAATGAAGAAAGGAAAGAATGTACTTAAGACTGTCTGAAGGTATTGACACTTACAGATGTTGAGGAAAATGCCCTCTTGACATGGGATCCATCTAGTAAATGTGTGCTGCACTGACTTCAGGTATTTCCTTATCCAGAAACAGAAAGCAAAAGCACATTTTCCAAGATGGGTCTTAACAAATCCCTGTCCAATTTCAGCTAGATTTCCTTAGGATGGTACTCTCCATCTTCTCCATGTAATAAAGGTCATCCTTTTCATTTGCTTTCCTGATTGTGCGCTGTACCTACCAGTTCACTTTCTGTGTCTTATGAACCAGCATACCAAGAATCTCTTGTGCAGCAGCAATAACAATCACAAAAGTATTTTTTCCAATTTGTGCTACTTAATCTCAAATTTTCTGATATTGTGACCTTGTGGTGTACTTGTTCACCTATCTACATCCATCTTGCAGAGTCTTAGTGTCTCCTGATGCTTCACTTCCCCTTGTATCATCAGAAAACCTGGAAATGATACCCTTTGTCTTTTTATCTTAATAATTAATGTGATTCATGAATAGCTGAGAGCATGGGTCTTTTCCCTGGAGTTCCCTGCTGTAACACGATGTTTGCTTGGAAGTCACCTGTTTACTCTCTGCTATCTGTCCCAGCCACAAGGGAAACTGCAGATACTGGAAATCTGAAATAATGCACACAAAGTGCTGGAGGAATTTAATGGGTCTGACTGGATGCATCACAGCCTGGTACAGAAACACCAGTGCCCAGGAATGGAAAGATCTACACAATGTGGTGGATACAGCCTAGTCTATCACAGGAAAAGCTCTCCTCATTATTGAGCATCAAGGAGCGGTCCCACAAGAAATCAACATCCATCACCAAGGACGCCCACCATCCAGGCTTACCCTCTTCTCACTACCACTATCAGGCAGGAGGTACAGAAACCTTAGGCTCCACATCACTACTTTCAGGAACGGTTATTACCCTTCAGGCTGCTGACCCAGTGTGGATAACTTCATTCACCTCAACACTGCACTGATTCCACAACCTACGGACTCACTTTCAAGGACTCTACAACTCATGTTCTCAATATTATTTATTTACTTTTTTATTATTTGCACTATTTGTCTTCTTTCACACATTGGCTGTTTCTCAGTCTTTGTAATATATATTTTTTCAAAGATTCTAATATATTTCTTTATTTTCCTGTAAATGCCTGCATGAAAATTAATCTCAAAGCAGTAAATGGTGCATATACAAATTTTGATAATAAATTCACTTTGAATGCTGGGTCAGGCAGCATCTATGGAGGAAAATGAACAGATGACATTTGGGGTTGACACCCTTCATCAGGACTTGTATTATCCCTTTATCCCATCTGCGTGAGCACTTATTTAATGAACTTCTCCACACTAGGATAGTCAAATGAGGGCAAGAGGAAGCATTTGACCCTGTGAAGCTGCTCCTTCAATCAGTAAGATCTAGGCTGACCTTCCTGTACAATCCCCTTCTGCCTTGATTCTCTAAATGTCCAAAAATCTATTAATTAAAAAAAATGCCAAATAACTGCATTCAATCCAACACTGCCTAATTACATGCTCAAATCTAGATGTAAACATGATAATGTAAAATAGAGAACTGTAGCCATTTTCAATGGGAGTAAATTTTAAAATACCTGTAGTCACTGTCCTCTTACTGCCTGCCGCATTTAAACTGATGCCCATGGATAATTGAACCAACTGCAATGTTGCAGCACTACTCAGTGTCACACTGACAAGCCCAGCATATGCCTACAATTGCAATAATCACCTAGGTCAATACTCATCTTTTTAACAGTGTAATCAAATGTATCGTGAAGAGGGTTAGATTTATCACACAGGATTTTTGAGGACCACTCAGGGAAGGGGCTTTGCACGACCAGGTACTGAGAATTTTAGTCAGACTCAGTACGTAAATGTCACAGTTCTTGTTGCTACATTTACTGACTCTAATTGCTTACTTAATGTTTCTCCACTGTTCCACACTCTTTTGACCTGTTGTCTCCTTGTGCCTTTCACCTGCTGCTGCTCCACTGTCTTCTCCTTTCACTCATTTTACCTCTAATACAATACAAAACCATTCAGTCCATTCTCTCATCCTATCACCTAAGGAATCAGATATTAATGGAAGTGCCTATATTAAAAATGCTGTTATAAATTTCACTATTTCAGATTCTGCGAATTTTCACTATTTCAGATTGTGTTGGTAATCGAATGCAAAACAATACATCTGTATGTTTCCTGAACTTCTTCTGCACCTCCTACAGAACAAATCACCATTGACACTTGTAGAGAATGAGAAATGTTTTTATTTTCAGTGCATATCTTTTATTTGGAAATCTGAGTCTCTGGTTTATTTTAACTTGAGCACGATCTGCAAAAAATAAAAATCCCTTTATAAATATACTCAGTGTTCAGACCATGGCAGAACCAATGATAGTCAGGAGACACAGACAGCAGAGCATTGTCTTTTAACAACAATGGATGCTTTCCTTGTAGTTGGCTGTGCTCATTAGGGGGTGGTTCAAGGCCAAAGTGGAAGTTACAAGGGAGACACGAGAAAAGTTTTTTTTTAATCAGGTCTCCCCTCAACCTCTGCATTCCAGAGAAAACAATCCTAGTTTGTCCAAATTTTTCTTATAACACTGCCCTGTACTCTGGGCAGCATCCTAGTAAATCTCCTTTGCACTCTCTCCAAAACCTCAACATCCTTCCTGTAATGGGATGACCAGAATTGAATGCAATACTCCAGATGTGGACTAACCAGATTGTTGTAAATCTGCAACACTACTTCCTGACTCTTGAACCCATTGCCTTGACTGATAAAAGCAAGCATGCTGTGTGTCTTCATCACCCTTTCAACTTGTGTGACCATTTTCGGGGAATAATGGACTTGGACAACAAGATCATTCAGTACATCAGTACTGTGATGATCATGGTCTTGGTAGGGTCCATCTTGAGATTGTCATTGGAGATGATGAAACCCAAAAATAAAACTGTCATTTGTGAAACTTGGACTTCTCCAACTTGATGTAAAATACATGGTCTAGAAGCCACTGTAAGATGTCCCTGACATGAGCAACTTGCTCATCCGTGGACTTTGAGAAAATTTGGATATCATCCAAGTAATGAAGGCATACTTATGGAGAGTATCCCGGAGCACGTTGTTTACAAAGGCTTGGAAAATGGCTGGAGCGTTTGCAACCAGCACAGCTAAGGATGGCAAGTGTTGCCACAGATTCCACTGTCAACACAGTATACCCACAATGCCTGGCAGAACATTACATGGAATCATGGCAGCACAGCTGAAGGGCGGTCAGACCAGCAAATGTCTGGTGGTTTGTTGCAAGGATCTAAGTGAGAAACTGATTTTGCAGAGATATTTGTTTTGGATGATTGCAAGTGTTGCAGGAGAATTGGATTGGTTCCACACCTCCCCATTTTGTCTGTGAGTGTGAGTGACAGCAGGCAGAGGTGTTCCCAATGACTCCTTGAAAACCAAACTACAACTTCCTCATGGTCTGATGAGTATAATCAGCAGGTGAGCAGAAGAGAAAGGGTCAGAGGGTTACCAGATAGGAGAGGAGAGTGGACCATGGAAGAAAGGGAAGGAGGAGGGGAACCAGTGGGAGATGATGGGCAGGTGATGAGAAGAGAAGAGAAGAGATGAAAGGGCAACCAGAATGGAGAATGAACAAAGAGGGAGGAGTGGGAGGGGGGGAAGAAATTGTCAGGTGTTTGAGAAATTGATGTCATGCCATCAGGTTGGAGGCTACCTGGATGGAATATGAGGTGCTGCTCCTCTAACCTAACAGTCCTCATTATGGTAGTAGAGAAGGCCAAAGACCGACACATCAGAATGGGAACGGTAGGTTCAACTGTGATGGGTGGCCTCTGAGAAATGAGTTCTCTCCACAGATACCCTTGTGTATTTCTAACTTCTGCTGTGCTATGATAAATTGTGACACAAGAAAGGAAAGGATTTTTCTTTTACGAGTTATCAGACTTCTGTTTAAAAGAGAAGAAATAAAGATGCATCTCCCTGGATGGGGAGAGGATGTTTCCATGGTGTGAGAATCTAAGACGAGATGACACAGCCCCAGAATAGAGGAGTGTCCTTTTAGAACAGAGATGAGGAGGAAGTTCTTTAGCCAGAGAGTGGTGAATTCTTTGAAATTCTTTGCCACAGGTAGCTGTGGAGGCCAAATTTTTAATGTATATTTAAGGAAGAGATTGATAGATTCTTGATTGGTCAGGACATGAAGGGATATGGGGAGTAGGCAGGAGATTGGGGCTGAGAGGAAAATTGGATCAGCCATGATGAAATGGCGACGTAGACTCAATGGGCCAAATGGCTTAATTCTGCTCCTATATCTTATCATCTCATACACTGTTATCAAGTCACCTCTCATTCTCCTTTTCTCCAAAGAAAAAAAGACCAAGTTTGCTTGACTTTTCCTCTCTATATATCGAATAGGAGAGTACAGCACAGGAACAGGTCTTTCGCCCTATACTGTGGTGCCAAAACAGCTAAAAAGTAAATCAAGAACACCCAACCACTAATTCCCCCTACCTGCACCATGTCCATATCCTTCCATCTTCCTTACGTCCATTTGCCTATCCAAACATCTCTTAAAAGCCTCTAATGTATTTGCCTCTACCACCATACCAGGCAGTGAATTCTAGTCATCCACGACTTTCTGAGTAAAAAACTTACTTCTCACATCCCCCTTGAACCTACCCCCTCTCACCTTCAATGCACGCCCGCTGGTATTAGACATTGGAACGCTAGGAAACAGATACCCTCTGTCCATTCTATCTATGTCTCTCACAATTTTGTAAATCTCTATCAGATCTCTCCTCAGCCTCCGGCGCTCCAAAGAAAACAACCCAAGTCCCAAGTTTATCCAGCCTCTTGTGATAACACATGCCCTCTAAACCAGGCAGCATACTAGTAAATTTCTTTTGCACCCTCTCCAAAGCCCCAACATCTTTCCTAGAATGGGGCACCCAGACTTTTGAACTCAGTGCCTTGAGTAATAAAAGCAAGCATTCCATCATCAACCTTAACCACCTTTATCAACCTGTGAAGCTACTTTCAAGGAGCTATGAACTTGGATCCCAAGCTCTCTCCGCTCAGCAACATTGCTAAGGCTCTTGCACTTAAGAGAATACTGTTTCCTTGCATTTGCCATTCCGAGGTGTAACACTGCACATTTATCTAGGTTAAACTCCATCTGCCACTTTGCAGCCCTTATCTGCAACTGATCTATATCATGCTGTATTATTTTCCAGTCTTCTACACTATCCACAGCTTCACCAATCCTGGTATCATCTGCAAATTTACTAACGCATCCATCTACATTTTCATCCAGGTCATTTATATACATTCCAAACGGCAAAGGTCCCAGCACATATCCCTGTCGGGGTGGGTAAAAGTGAATCAGTGTGAGGTACTAGTGAGAGAGTAATATTCAGGTTGCTGAAGAAATGCCAGGGGAAAGCTATTGATGGGAATGCTCTAATCAGAGCCAGCATTAACTCGATGAGCCAAGTGATTTTCTTCTGCGCCATAATTGTGTGCTTCCAAGTTCTGTGATTCTGAAGGAAGCTACTTTGTCCTTTATGCTGAGAAACCTTTGTCTGATGTTAACATCATAGGCTGCAATTTGTGAGAAGCCTGTTGGGAATCTACTCAATTTGAATGGTTATATTTAGGCCTCAGGAAGCCCTGAGATTTGTTCAGACTGTGAAATTAATCGTATTAGATTACTGATCAATTTACTTCAGCAATTTGAAAGCAATGCCAACAGGTACTGCACAAAAGCCGTTTGGCCAACCCTTTCCTGCTGACTCTTCATTAGATAAAAAATTATGAACCGAGCCTGGTAGGAGCTCACCAGTTACAACATCATTCAAAATGATGAGCTAACTGCCAGAGAATGCAGCTGCCTGCAAATTCTTTAATGCTGTTAAGAACACATTAGTTTCAGAGTTCTGTCAAGCCGTGTTATCTAATAAATGCTCTTGACTTCTCCTGTAGGGCAAAGTCTTAAATCCCAATGGGAAATTGTCTGCAGAGCAGGAAGACCAGGATAAAAATAGTAGAAATATAATCTCCGGGATCCTTGCAGCTGCAAGATGGATGATTCTGATGCTTAATATAGCTGCTCTACAAGGTAAAACAATATGGGACAATGAAGGAAATAAATAGCATTTAAAATGTTTGGAGTAGGTTATTAACTGATGTGGACTGACTGGGGAATGAATAGCCCAATGATCAATTCAGAAATATGTAGCTTGTAAGTATAAAAATCATAAAAGTGTAATATGTAATATAAGGGGTTTAAAATAATACTTAGAATTCTCAATTTATCTTCATTTTGCACAAAAGGGAGATAAAATTTGAACTCTTTGGGGATCAAATTTTCTATTATACAATTATGAATAAAACTAATTCTCATTTTCTTCACTGGTATTACTCCATCCCAGAACCTTCCTCCCAATCACTAACAGCCTCCATTTATCTCTTCTTCTTTGGTTAAAAGGTATAAAATATGCTGGAAAACCTTTCCAGATAAGGCAACAGCACTGGAGAAAGGAACAGGGGGATGATGGGGCTATAAGGATTCTGGGTGGAATAAGTAAGGGATGGAAGGGTTGATGTAGCCAGAACAAGGAAGGTCGGAATGTGAACAGAAAGTACTGGAAAGCTTCTGTGGAAAGGGAAACTAAATTAATCCTATAGGTTGATGAAGGAAGAGTAATTTAAGGTAGCTTTCAAGATGTAAATGGCAGTGATGAATAAATATGTTAATATTCAGGCCCCTCCTGGGTATTAGTAGTGAGATCATTCAAGTCAAGTATGATGTATGTCACCATATACAAACCCAAGGTTTATTTTCTTTTGAGCAGCCACCATACAGTTCTTGACAGATTTGGGTCAGGGCCCAGTGACATGGAATGCAAGAAGACAGAGGATTATTCACTGCTGTAGCCTCTCCTGGCTTCACTGCCATTATGACATGTCATCACCTTCTGTCAACTCCACCACTGAGGTCTTGGTTGGATCACTCTGTATCTGGAAGCTCTCTCCCCGCCCCCATGACCTTACTGACATGGGTGACCCTACAAGGAACTAAGCTCCAGATGGCACCATTCTTGGAATCTTAGGAGCTCTCCACCATAACAAGGTAACGGTTCTTGGAGAAGCCTTGTTCATTAAACAAGAGTGAGCAAATAAGTCAATCCTGAGTTTTTTCCTGCGTAACTAATTGTGATTTTCAAGAGCTAAATGTTGCTGAACTGATTGTTTTGTTTGCATCTGTGTTAAAATATTAGTGTGATCCACTTTGTTCTTTGCATATTTACCCCTTTTCAAGGGCTGCTAGAAACAGAGAATAAATTCTGATCATGTCCATAAAGTGCTTACCACAAACCTACCTAAAGTAAGCAAAGAAACTGTATTTGAAAAACTCTCAAATAAGGCAGTATTGTATAATTAATGACCAAAAGCCAGGGGCAACATCTTAATTAGTCGTTATCAAATAACGACAGACCTGAATCAGAACAAGAATCAGATTATATTTAATATCATGGGCATGTGTCATGAAATTTGTTGTTTTGCAGCAGCAGTACATTGCAATACGTAATAATGAAAATAGTAAATTACTATATGTATATATATATATATATATATATATCTTTTATATATATAAAATTAAATAAGTAGTGCAAAAGAGAGGAAAAGTACTGAGGTGGGGATCATTGTCCATTCAGAAATCTGATGGCAGAGGGGAAGAAGCTTTCCTGAAATGTTGAATGTGTGTCCTGGGGATCCTGTACCTCCTCCTTGATGGCAGCAATGAGAAGAGGGCACGTTCTGGGTGAAGAGGTCCTTAATGATAGATGCTGCCTTTTTGAGATATCACTTTTTGAAGATATCCTCAATGCTGGGGAGGCTAGTGCCCCATGGTGGAGCTGTCAGAGTTTACAACTTTCTGTAGCTTTCTCTGATAGTGCCCCATTCATACCAGAAGTGATGCAGCCAGTTAAAAGGCTTTCCATGATACATTTGTAGAAATTTGTGAGTGTCTTTGGTGACATACCAGTTCTCCTCAAACTCCTAATGAAATACAGACAGACAGACAGACATACTTTATTGATCTCGAGGGAAATTGGGTTTTGTTACAATTGCACCAACCAAGAATAGAGTATAAATATAACAGAATAAAACCAGAAATAATTAAATGATAATAAGTAAATTATGCCAAGTGGAAATAAGTCCAAAACCAGCCGATTGGCTCAGAGTGTCTGACACTCCAAGGGAGGAGTTGTAAAGTTTGATGGCCACAGGCAGGAATGACTTCCTATGATGCTCAGTGTTGCATCTTGGTGGAATGAGTCTCTGGCTGAACGTACTCCTGTGCCTAACCAGTTGATGCACCATCAATAACTCTCTCTGAGACGTAAAGGTGAGATATTGGCTTTTATTGACTGGAAGAAGGAACAAGCAGTGATTGACCACCATACTACATCCTGGAGACTGAGAGGCCGGGCTCAGGCCTCAATCGCCTTTATACCGGGGTCTGTGGGAGGAGCCACAGGAGCAGTCAGCAGGGGGCGTGTCCAGACAGGTATATGTAGTTCACCACACCAGTACATTATGGAGTGGATGGGAGACATTGTCCAAGATGGCATGCAACTTGGACAGCATCCTCTTTTCAGACACCACCATCAGAGAGTCCAGTTCCACCCCAACAACATCACTGGCCTTGCAAATGAGTTTGTTGATTCTGTTGGTGTCTGCTACCCTCAGCCTGCTGCCCCAGCACACAACAGCAAACATGATACCACAGACTCGTAGAACATCCTCAGCAACGTCTGGCAGATGTTAAAGGACCTCAATCTCCTCAGGAAATAGAGACGGCTCTGGCCCTTCTTGTAGACAGCCTCAGTGTTCTTTGACCAGTCCAGTTTATTGTCAATTCATATCCCCAGATACTTGTAATCCTCCACCATGTCCACACTGACCCCTTGGATGGAAACAGGGGTCACCGGTTCCTTGGCCCTCCTCAGGTCCACCACAAGCTCCTTAGCTGCTAATATATAGCTCCTAATGAAATTATGTGTCTTCTTCCTTGTAATTGCATCAATATATTGGGCCCAGGATAGATCCTCAGAGATATGGGCACCCAGAAACTTGAAAATGATCACCCTTTACACTTCTGATCCCTCAAAGAACTGGTGTGTGTTCCCTTGACTTCTCCTGCCCAATCCATAATCAGTACCTTGGTCTTATTGATGTTGAATACAAGGTTATTGCTGTGACACCATCAACCGCATGAGCACCTCAACTGTACCCCTCCTCATCTGGAATTCTGCCAACAATAGATATATTGTCAAGAAATTTGTAGGTGGCATTTAAGCTGTGCCTAGCCACATAATCATTGGTGTAGAAAGAATAGCGCAGTGGGTTTCACAGGCGTCCTTGAGATGTGCCGGTGTTGATTGTCAGCAAGGAGGAGATGTTATTTCTGATGCACAGACTGTGATCTTTCGGTGAGAAAGTCAAGGACCCAGTTCAGAGGGAGGTAAGAGGCCCAGGTTGCCTGACTACTAATATATTCATTGTATATATTTTGTAAACAATCTTTTGGATAAGCTAATTTAATGACTGTGATAATCAATACATTAACATCATCAAGCATTCCAGATGCTGAAATGTAACATTGGACCCATGGTCCCCAAATCTAATGAACCAGGAAACCTTCTCCCCCATGAATATCACATAATTATTTTAAATTTTAACAATACTATTTGAGTCTGCAGGTATGACAACACAAACACTAACAATTTGAAAATGCTGGAACACACAGAAGATGCTGGTGGAACATTTCAGCAGACCATGGTCTCGGCCCAAAACGTCGACAGTGCTTCTTCCTGTAGATGCTGCCTGGCCTGCTGTGTTCCACCAGCATTTCGTGTGTGTTGCTTGAATTTCCAGCATCTGAAGATTTCCTCGTGTTTGCGTTTTGAAAATGCTGGATGCTTTAGACTTTTATTTATAAATTAATAGAGCCTTACAGCATGGAAATAGTCCATTCGATCCACTGTACTCTCAGCTGGCCCTTTCAAAGAGACTTCTGACACTAGCATTGTCCCTCGCCTCCATTCATTCATTCGTTCATGCTCTTGGTATTCCTGTCTGAACACTCATACGTTCGTATCCCTTGCACTTTAAAAAGTTGTCTGTTCAAGCTACTCTCTGTTTTGCTAGGAACCAGGTGGAAGCCCCTGCCCTCTGCGGGCACTCCTGCAACAATGAATTGCCCAGTGCTTGGTGTGGAAAGGGTTCCTGTGTGGACGTGTGAAGGGCAGCCTGAGGACATCACTGCAGGAGTTCCTCAGGGCAGTGTCTTAGGCCCAGCCAACCTGCCAGATCAACATCTTTTTCTCCATCATAAAGTTCGCACTGGGGATGTTTGCTGTTGATTGCAAATATTCAATTCCATTTGCAACTCCTCAGCAAATGAAGCAAAGCCTAGGCAACGTCCAGGCATGGATTGAAAATGGCAAGTGACATATGCCCCACAAAAGTACAAGGCAATGAACAACTCCAGCAGAGAGTATTAACCATCTAGCCTTGACATTCAAAGACATTGCTGAGTTCCATACCATTAGTATCCCAGGGATCATTGATGACCAAAAATTCAACAGGACCAGACACATAAATACCATGTAGGAAGAGCAGGTCAATGGCTGGGTACCCTGCAGTAAGTGACCTGCTTCCTAATACCCCATGGCTTTCCCACCATTTTCAAGACAGAACTTAGCAGTGCAATGGACATCTCCGACTTTCTGCATGAAAACAATGGCAGCAATTGTTAAGCAGTTTGATACTATTCAGGGCAAAGTTTCAACCATCTGAAACTTTCATTCCCTGCAGCAATGACATAAAGCGGTGTCAGTGTGTACCCTTTTTAATATCCACTGCAGCTGCTTACTGATGCTACTTTGACAGCACTTTCAAAATGAGTGACCTTTATGACCACGTACATTTAAGCACTGCACCCTGCAAGTTTCCCTCAAATCCATGCATCATCCTTTCTTGGAAATATAGCGCAGTTCCAGTTTTGGATCTAAATCTTGGAACTCCCCATCCATTAGCACAATGACACTATCATTATCAGCAATTCAAGAAAGTTGCTCACCCCCACCTACTCAAAGTTATTTATGAAGATGAATAAAAGTTCAAATTTCAAAGATCTAAGTAATTTTTATTATCAGAGTACATATATGTCACCACGTCCAAATGTGAGATTCATTTTCCTGTGAGTATACTTAGCAAAACTATAGATTAGTAGCTATAACCAGATGAATGAAAGATCAAGTAGAGTGTAGAAGACAACAAACTGTTCAAGTGTAAATATAAATAAATAGCAATAAATAACAAGAGCATGAAATAACAAGACAAGTGAGAGTAGTTATCCCCATTTGCTCAAGAGCCTGATAGTTGAGGGGTAGTAACTGTTCTTGAACCTGGTGGTGTGAGTCCTGACGCTCTTTTACCTTCTACCTGATGGTAGCAGTAAGAACAGAGCATGGCCTGTGTGGTGAGGGTCTCTGATGATGAATGCTGCTTTCCTATGACAATTTTTCATATAGATGTGCTCAATGGTTGGGAAGGCTTTACCAGTGATGCACTAGGCCAAAACCATTAGCTTTTGTAGGATTTCTATTCAAAGGCATTGGTGTTTCCATGACAGGCCATGATACAGTCAGTCAATACACTCCACTACACGTCTATAGAAGTTTGTCAAAGTTTTTGATGTCATGCTGAATCTCCACAGACTCCTAAGGAAGTAGAGATGCTGTTGTGCTTTCCTCACAATAGCACTCACATGGTGGTCCAGAAATATTGGCCTTGACAATGACAACTACTTCCCAGAAGTGAAAAAAGCTGTCCGGATCTTGACATTGCCTCTCTTTGGATGTGACCAAAACTGGTTCCTGTCTTTCACTTTGTTTGGCTGGATAGTTCTCCGAAGAGACTGAATCGGAAGGTATATATTCCCTGCAGTGAGAGGCTGAGAGGTGACCTTATAGAGGTTTATAAAATCATAAGGAGCATTGTTAAGTTAGAATATCACAGATTTTTCTTAGGGTGGGTGAGTCTAAAATTAGAGGGCAAACATAAAGGTTTAAATTGAGAGAGGAAAGGTTTAAAGGGATTGGAATAGCCAGTTGTTCACTCAGAGGTTGTTGAGTATATGGAATCAGCTGCCTGAGGAAGCGCTTGAAGCAGGACCAATTATGACATTTAAAAGATATTTGAACAGCAACATGGATAGGAAAGATAACATGGATATGGGTAAAATCAGGCAAAGGAAGACGCCTTGCTGATTGAGCTGAATGGCCTGTCTCCATGCAACATAACTCCACAACTCTATGAGGCGAGGATTTCTAGTACAGCAGAACCATCTTTTTCTCCCTCTCTGATTTGCTACAATGGCCCCATTTGGATGAGCATTCTTGGGAACACATGTTGATTGTTAAGTGTAGGAACATTGCATTCCTTTACTCTTTGACCAAGGGCCTGTAATTCTTTTGCCTTCCAATTTTATTTTCAAAATTAGGCTGAATCTGCTTCCAACAAGTGCCTTCCTGATCATAAAAGGTCCTCCTTCCTTCACTATCCTGACAGTAGAAAAGACTTCATCTTATTTTGTAACTTTGAGTGCATCTTTCGTGCAAGAGACTAAACTGAGATCCTGTTTGCTCTATTAGTTGGACACAATCGATTCCTAGATGCTATTTGGAAGAAGAGTGGATGAGGTACCATATTGTCATCAATTTATCCCTCAAACAGATGATTTAATTTTAACATGCACATTATTTGAAGGGACTTCCAATGTGTAATTAGGCTGCTAGGTTTTATCAAATGACACCAGTGGCTACATTGCAAAAAGTACATGATCAGCTGGAAGGCTCTGAATTAGTGAAATACACCATTAGATGTAACTCTTCCTTTGTTAGTTTGTTTGTTGATGGCTCCTATGACTTTGGGGGGGGGGGGTGTCTCAGGAAGAAGGTAAAATGTACCATTTGTTCAGGAATACCTATGGGCTTGTCTTTTAACATTTGCTTCTTGGACTCTGTGATCCTGGGGATGTTTCTGTAGCCCCCTCCTCTCATTGGGTATATAACTGTCCAACATCATTCACAACTGGAGATAGCAAGGAGTGTCACAGAGTCGTACAGCATTGAAACAGGCCATTAGTCTCAACTGCTCCATATTGACTAAGATATTCACCAAAGCTAGTCACATTTGCCCATGTTTGGCCCATATTCATCTAAGCCTTTCCTCTCCATGTACCTGTCTTTTAAATATTGTGAATGTACCTGCTTCAACCACTTCCTCAGGCAATTCACTCCATGCCCTCTGAGTGACAAAAATGCCCCTCAGTTTCCTAAAAAACTTCTCCTCTCCTATGTTAAACCTAAGCTCTCTTATCTTGATACCACAACCCTAGGAGAAAGACAGTATGCATTGACCTATGCTTTGTTCTGATCCACTGGCTGTGAGATTGCATAGCTGTCTGTGGAATTCTATTTTTGCTGCTTTGCACAAATACTATTATGTGTTTCAGTTTCAACACATTTTGCTTTGGTGTGCCTGGTGCTATTTCTAGCATTCCTTTCTGCATTTTGCACTGAACCAAAGTTGATTTCCTGCTTGACTATAATGGTAGAGCCAGGCCTTTAGTCACACACCAAGGTATTGTCCCCTTTTGCTGCTGCTGCTGGTTCACGTATTGCCTGGTTTTGAAATGCAGATCTACACTGGTTCTACCCTTTTTACTGTGACTTCATTATAACGCATCAGTATAGAGGATGTCCTCAGAGTGAAGAGTGGAAATTTAAACTCCATCAAGACCATGCATTAGGTATGCTTACAAACCTACAACAGGTAGAGTCATGAGTTTGACGTTGAGTCTGTTTATCTGTCATGTTGGTTCACTTACTACCTGCTCACAGTCTGCTATGTCCTTCAGTATTCAGCCAATTCAGTCAGTGGTGGTACCATGATACCCTTGGTGAACAATATTGAAATCTTCCATGTGGAGTGTATTCCGTACTTAGCTGCTTTAATAGCAATTAATTGAATGCACAACTTTCAAATCTCTCTCTCACACTGTTTTTGCCCTCATTATAACCAATATTAATGAGGTCATTTGGACCCAGGTGGCTGGACTGCAAGAAAGATAAAAAAAAACACATGAAAGAATACTTTTATGAATGGAACATCTTCCAGCAAGAGCTATCTATTTTTAATAAATATTTTAAGAGGGATATTTCTCTTAAAGTAATTTTAGATGTTAACTGATGTTTGTAATATATTGCGACACACACAAAATGTTGGATGAACTCAGCAATCTTGACAGCATCAATAGAAAAGAGTATAGTCGACATTTCAGGCCAAGACCCTTCACTGGGTGTGTCTCGGCCTGAAATGTTGACTATATTCTTTTCTATAGATGCTGCCGACTGCTGAGTTCCTCCAACATTTTGTGTGTGTTGCTTGGATTTCCAGCATCTGCAGATTTTCTCTTGTTTTAATATATTAGCAACATTATTAATGACCTTCATAATGTTTGAATTGAATAATCCTGAACTGCAGGCTACAATCAGTGTGAGAGGTTATTTGTTCGCGATGCAGTTCGAAGTTTAAAAAGAACTAGAGTGTTTTCAAGAATTTTTGGCGTACTGCAATCATATCGATCCATTAGGCACTTGGCAGAGGCCAATAAGAAGAAGTGAGGTGTAAGTGGTGAGGCCACAGTGTTAGAGTGGTCAGGGGCTAGCACAGATAGAGCTTCTATGTAAGTTTCTAATAAGTTCTAAAAAACTTCTGTTAGTACATAGCTAGTGCACTGAGAATTTGTCCAGTGCGAGTGGTATGTTTCTTGTGTGAGATGTGGGAACTTTGGGAGACCTCCAGTCTCCCTTATAACTATATCTGAATGAAGTGCACAAAGCTGCAGCTCCTTAGAGTCCATGTTAAGGAAATGGAGCCACAGCCGAATGACCTTCAGCTCATAGGGGGACATAAGGAGGTGACAGATAGGAGCTCCAGTGAGGTAGTCACCCCTAAGTTGCAGGATGCATTAACCTGGGTGACTGTCAGGAGAGAGAAAGGGAATAGGCAGCCATTACAGAGTAATTCAGTTGTCTTTCCTCTGAGTATTAAGTATACCACTCTGGGTACTTTGGGATGGTGGTGGGGTTGACCTACCAGTGGGAAGCTGCAGAAGCCTGTTCTGGCACTGAGTCTGTCATTGTGGCTCAGAAGGGAAGGAGGGAGAAGAAGAATGAGGTAGTGATAGGGGATTCCATAATTAGAAGAGCAGACAGAAAATTCTGTGGACATAATAGATGCAACTGAAGGGTATATTGCCTTCCAGTGTCAGGATCAGGGACTTCTCAGATCTGGCCTACAGCATTCTAAAGGAGAAGGGTGAATGGTCAGAAGTCATGGTACATATTGGTACAGGTGACATCAGTAGGAAAGGGGAGGAGGTCCTGAAGGGAGAATATAGAGAGTTAGGTAGAAAGCTGAAAAGCAGGATCTCCAGGCTAGTAATCTCTGCATAGCTGCCTGTGCCATAGGATAGTGAGGGTAAGAATAGGATGATTTGGCAGATGATTGCATGATTAAAGATTTGATGCAGGGGGCAGGGTTTCAGATTTCTGGACCATTGGGATCTCTTCTGGGGAAAGTATGACTTGTACAAAGAGGTTAGGCTACACCTTAACCTGAGGGGGACTACCAATATCCTTGTGGGCAGTTTCACTAGAGCTGTTGGTGAGGGTTTTAAATGATTTGGCCGGTGGGGGGAGGTGGATGGGAACCAGAGTGATAGGGCTAAGTATGGGGCAGTTGGTATACAAGTAGATGAAATGTGTAGTGAGATTGTCAGGTAGATAAGGCAAAATGGCAGTCAGTGCAATGAGTTAAAGTGTAAAATGGAGGCAAAATCAAAAAGGGTGATGAATACGGGACTGAAGGTGTTATATTTGAACACATTAAGTAAACATTCCTTCTGGGTGTTATAGCTGGGGTGCGGGGGTTGGTAATGGGGACAATCTCCCATCAGCTATTAAACGCTTCCAATGACACATCACAAATAGCCTCTGACAACCATTCAGCTCCTGGGCTTCATGTGTGGCTTAGCTACTAAGCCTGGTGGATCCTTTTTTACTGACATGAGAAGGGGCAAAGGTAGGTTACTGGTGCCTTAAATCAGTCGCTTTGGGCAGATGGGACTTGTCAGCCATGGTTGGCAGCTCAGCTAGGAGAAGGACAACTCTGATCTCTAACCTCTGCTGCCTTGCAGCTATACCTATTTATGGGGAAGGCTTCAGGAATAAACCCTTAGGGAAAAATCTGGAGTCCTAAGGCAGTCCTATATTGAGTTCAATGCCAACCCTGGGACACTGCTGGTACCAAACTGTATCACTCTCAGCCATTCCTTTTGGTTCATCAGATGGATGGAGAGGGGGAACTTGCTACATGGGCAATAGCTTGCTCTCCATATTGTACTGCCCAGGCTTGCATATCTAGACAGTTAGGATGAAATGTCTGGGGTCAACTCTGTCCAATGGAGGCCCTCACCTCACAGAATAAGATACATAATCTTGTAACACAGTTAGAGATTGGCAAGTATGGTGTGGGCATCGCTGAGTTGAGTCTGAAAGAAGATCCTAGTTAGGAGCTGAACATACAAGAATACGCATTGTACTGAAAGGACAGGCAGATAGGCAGAGTGGGTGGGGTGGCTCTGTTGGTAAAAAATGAAATTAATTCCCTGGAAAGCGGTGACATATGATTGTAAGATATAGAGCCCTTGTGGGTAGAGTTAAGAAACTGCAAGGATAAGAAGAACCTGATGGGAGTTATATACAGCCCTTCGAATGGTAGCCAGGAGGTGGGTTACAAATTACAAAGGGAAAGAGAAAAGGCATGTAAAAAGGGCAATGTTGCATTTGTCATGGGGAATTTCAATCAGCAAGTAGTTTAGGAAAATCAGATTGGTGCTGGACCCTAAGAGAGAGAATTTGTAGAATGCCTATGAGATAGCTTTTTAGAGCAACTTTGGTTGAGCCCATTAAGGGAACGGCAATTCTGGATTGGGTGTTGTGTAATGACCCAGATATGATTAGGGAGCTTAAGTAAAGGAACCCTTTGGAGTCAGTGATCATAACATGATAGAATTAAGTCTGCAGCTTAAGAAGGAGAAGCTAAAATCGTATGTTTCAGTATTACAATGGAGTGAAGGGACACTAGCAGGGATGATGGCAAAACAGCAATGGCCAAAGTTTCTGGAAGCAATTTGAAAGATGCATCCCAAAGATGAAGAAGTACTCTAAAGGGAAGATGAGGCAACTGTGGCTAACAAGGAAGTCAAAGATACCATAAAAACAAAAGAGAGGGAATATAATATAGTAAAATTAGTGGAAAGGTGCAAGATTGGAATGTTTTTAAAAGCTAACAGAAGGCAACTAAAATCCATAAAGGGAGAAAAGATGAAGTATGAAGGTAAGGTAGCCAATAATATTGAATTGAAGCCATATGTTTTTTCAGATATATAAAGAGTAGAAGGGAGACGAGAGTGGATATCGGACTGTTGGCAAATAATGTTGGAGAGGTAGTAAATGGGGGCAAAGAAATGGTGTAAGAATTTGATAGGTATTTTCCATCTTTCCACAGTCTTCACTGTGGAAGATACAAGCAGATTGTCAGAAATGTGAGAGCGTCAGGGAGCAGAAGTGAGTGTTGTTGCTATTACTAAGGAAAAGATGCAAGGGAAGCTGGAAGGTCTGAAGGTAGAAAACACTCCAGAGATCTGAAGGAGGTAGCTGAAGAAATTGTTGAGGCATTAGTAATGATCTATTAAGAATCACTATATTCTTGAATGGTTCCGGAGGCCTGGAAAATTACAAATGTCTCTCCGCTCTTTAAGAAGGGAGGGAGGCAGAAGAAAGGAAGTTGTAAGTCAGGTAGTCTGACTTCAGTGGCTGGATAGATGTTGGAGTCTATTATTAAGGAAGAGGTTTCGGGGTACTTGGAAGTACATGATAAAATAGGTGTGGTTTCCTTAAGTGAAATTTTGCCTGATCGATCTGATAGAATTCTTTGAGGAAATAATATGCAGAGTAATGAGGAGAGTCAGCGGATGTTGTTTATTTGGATTTTCAGAAAGCCTTTGACAAGGGTACCATATATGAGGCTACTTAACAGGCTAAGGCCCCATGGAGTTACAAGAAAGATACTAGCATGGATACAAGATTGGCTGATTGGCAGGAGGCAACAAGTGGGAATAAAGGGAGCCTCTCCTGTGCTGGCTGCTGCTGACTAGCGGTTCCACAGGGTTTAGTGTTGCAACCACTTCTTTTTATATTATATGTCAATAACTTGGATGAAGGAATTGATAGCTTTGAGGCCAAGTTTGACAAAGGTAAGCGGAGGGGCAGGTAGTGTTGAGAAAGCAGGGAAGTTGCAGGAGGACTTCGACAGATTGGGAGAATGGGCAAAGAAGTGGCCGATGGAATATAGTGTAGGAAAGTGCGTAGTCATGCACTTTGGTAGACAGAAGATAGATGCAGGCTATTTTCTAAATAGGGAAAAAGTTAAAATATCAGGGATGCAAAGAGAATTGGGAGTCCTCGTGCAGGATTTCCTAAAGGTTAACTTGCAGGTTGAGTTGGTGGTAATGAAGGCAAATGCAACATTAACATTCACTTCAAGAGGACTAAAAAGTATAAAAGCAAAGATGTAATGTTGGGGCTTTATAAGGCATTGTTCAGTCCGCATTTGGAGTATTACAAGCAGTTTTGGGTCCCTTATCTGAGAAAAGATGTATTGGCATTGGAGAGGGTCCCGAGGAGTTCATGAAAATGATCCCAGGAATGAAAGCGTTAACATATGAGGAGTGTTTGATGGCTCTGGATCTGTACTCACTGGATTTCAGAAGAATGATGGGGAATCTCATTGAAACATGTCGAATTTTGAAAGGCCTAAACAGAATGGACAAGGAGATGATGTTTCAAATAATGAGTGAGTCCAGGACCAGAGGGTACAGCCTCAGAATAGAAGGACGTCCAATTAAAACAGAAATGAGAAGGAACTTCTTTAGACAGAGGGTGGTCAACCTGTGGAATTCATTGCTATGGATATATATATATTGAGCAGACTCATTGGGCCAAGTGGAATAACTCTGCTCCTATGTCTTATGATTTTATGGTCTTAAAGTACATTGCAATCTGTATGTTCATGTTGTCATTTTCTACATTTAAATGCTCAACTGTATGATTCAGATAATTGAGTAAACACAAAATGGTGAAGGAACAGATTGAGTCAGGCAGCAACTATGGAGGACAATAAACAGTTGATGTTTCGGGCCAAGACGCTTCATCAGGCCTGGAAAGGAAGTTGGCAGAAGCCAGAATAAGTAAAGTGGAGGGGAAGTTCAAACTGGCAGATGATAGGTGAAGGGGAAGGTGGGTGGGCGATGGGGGAGGTGAAAGGTGGAAGAGATAAGGTAATGTAGAAGGAATCTAATAGCGGAGGACAGTGGATTGCAGAAGAAAGAGGAGGAGGAGGGAAACCAGATGGGCATGAAGGGCAGGTGGGAAGAATAAAGGAGGTGAGAAGGCAGCCAGAGTAGGGAATGAAAAAGAGGAGGAGGGAGGCGTGGAGATATTTCTGTAAGTTAGAGAAATTATTATTCATTTCATCAGGTTGAAGACTACCCAAATGGAGCATAAGGTGCAGCTGTTCCATCTCTTTACCTCTTTTCAACTATTCCCTCCCTGACCCCCATCCCTCAGCCACCTTGGTCTCACCTAACACTTTGTACTCCTTCCTTGCCATTCACCATCTTATTCTGGCTTCAGCCCCCTTCCTTTCCTGTCTTGCTGAAGGGGCTTGGCCCAAAATGTTGACTGATTATTCCCCTCCATTGATGCTGCCTGACTTGCTAAGTTCCCGGCATTTTGTGTGTGTTGTTCAAGCGTTCCAGCATCTGTAGAATGTCTTGTGTTTATTTCAATTAACATAATTTATTTTGATTTGTGTTACACCTTTTAAGGCTTTGACAAATAAATTATTAATTTATTCATGAATTGCACATTTTATTCATTTATCAATTTAGCCTGCAACTCTCACAAAGTTGGAACTATCAAAGTTTCAAAATTTGCCACTGACTTAAACTGAAAATTACATTATTCATTTCAGAGTTGCTGTATTCCTGAGGAAGATTCTGTCTGAGGAAATTAAAAGATAACAGGTTTCTATTAATTGGATGATTATTGTTCCTAAAATTGCACAGCTCAACATGAATTTAACCCTCAAGGTGTTCCTATGCCACTGGTGATTTAGCCTAAATTGAAGGTAGCTTAATATAATTGAGCACATTCATGGTACAATTTACTTCTTGTCAAACAGAATGAATTAAATTAATTAAACTCTTTTCTGAGTAAATGTCTGACATTTCATGGAGTTTGAAGTGACTTAAACTGGGACTGACTTTTTAAACTTACTTTTTAAGGGAAATCCTGAGCTCCATTTAAATCTGCAGCCTGGGGAATACCCGCCATTTTAAATTCAAATTGCATGCATCAGTATTTAATAGGGGCAACACACACATTTCCAGCATCCGCAGGTTTTCTCTTTGTTAGTATTTAATAGGGGTTTTGTGCAGGATGGTGAAGATCCTAGTGCTTAATCTAGTGGTTCTAACTGTACAATATTGGCTTCATAATCAGAAAGATGAAAGTTTAAGTACTAATCTCTTTTTCAATTATCAAATTAATTAATCTGTTTACATCGAACGACTCCCATTTTGTTTGTTTTGTAGACTGTGATGACTAATGGAACAATTTTCCTCTTTGTATTGAAAAGGTCTGGGAGAACAGAGTTGAATTTTCAGCACACAATAGAATCTGTCCCATTGTGCAATATTATAGATATTTGTGGATAATTTTCTATCATACAATTGTAAAATAGAGCATGAGTATAAATACTGCAGAAATAAAAAAGCATAACTGAAGAGTAAGCATGATATAAAGCTCTCATGAAGGTACTGCATAGGTTTAGTATAGTGGGGTTCACTCGCTTTTCCTTTTTTAAATGATTCAGAGCCCTCCAGATAGAGTGGAATTTTATTTGCACAACAGTGTTACTGGTCAATAAAGATCTTAGAAAATGGTTTCATCAGATTTATATAAAAAATTTTACTTTGTGCAAAAGGATTCTATGAGGTAAGTAAATACTTAGACTGTTGGGAACCTCCCTCCTTGTGTTCATACCTAAGGGAACCTGCAATCTGCAGTTGTTTTACGGCAGACAGATGTGAAGTACTAACCTTCACTACAGAGTGATGGGAATCATTGTTGGGTATATGACTCCGCATTGAATAGAAATGAAGTATAGAGCAACATCTCACAGACACTGCCACATTCCATGGACACAGCAGTGTTGACCTCAAGCATTCAAAGCTGTTTCTATGGTACCCAAAGCAGACCTGACTAAACTGGGTCAAGTTCTTTTTTGACTCAGCAAATGATGTGCGTTTGAATGACAACAATAATTTATTTTAAAAAGGAAATTAAAAATAGAAAGTTCAAAAATAGAAAAAAAAGAACAATTTTCTTCTAGGTTAATGGAATTGATAATTAGCAGACAGCTATCTGCAGGTCAGAGTCAATTCTCCCCCGAGAGATGGTGCAATCCACAACAAGGTCAAACAAAAGCCACACTGACAGTTCATTTATACAACGGATTATGCTCTGTCGACAATCATGTAGAATTAGCTGTAATTAAAGCTGTCAGATACTTTAAAGATACACTAGTCAATGAAGACAAAGCATCTTGACGAGCCTCCTAATGTTACAAAATCGAGATCTTTATCATCATTATTGATGGGAGTAATGCACCGAAATGAAATGGAGGCAAAAAGATGTGCCCCCCACCCCCGTAAGAAAAGGACATGAATTTTGCTTTACAGTTCTATTAGAAACTTTCCAAGCAAAGTAGCAAAATTATCTTAAACTCTTCAGTTCTTTACTTGATATTGCCTGCTTCTACCCATTAATATATAAGCTGCATCAAACACAGAATACTCTCATAGGCATCTGTGAACATTCTTATTCGGTATAGCTACAGTACATGTAGATTTTCATCGTACAAAACTGCATTACCTCGACTGTGCTGCATAGCTGTTTATCTTCCGTAATCCCATTCCAGTCATTTTGTGTTGGCAAATGACCAGACTGTCATTTTAAGAATATTCATAAATTGCAAGGTCTCATTTTATTTTTCTTAAGTACTTCAAAATGACATTTGATGCACAGTCTATTGTCAAGCTGATGTTTCATTTAAGTTACCAAAATAAAACAGACTCAGCACTCAAGCTTCACTGTTCATGGATTCTAAATTGGGACACTAAAACAAATTGGCACATCTCTTAATTAGTTAATAAATTCTGAAATCTTCAGGCTTTCCTTAGTGAGATATATTTTTGCAGTGAACTAAGGCATACTGATTCTCTGTGCTTTTTTAACTCGTGACAGGGACAGAGGACAGGTGGGTGTGATTGAGCGCGTGATTTGGATTGGCACCTAGCTGTATTTTTTTTACTTTGAGTGGTGATCTGGCAAACCTCAATTATGTTCAAGCAATTCTTGAAGATGGTACATAAAAGAATTATTTCTAAGATGTGGACAGTCTGTTAATTTACCACCAGGGGTCTCCACACCTTTTCGTGCAAGAATAAAAAGGCATCCACTACTACCCAGTAAAAGAAAAATGACATAAATTTATTTCTGATTAATAAATTAACATTTTTGCAGACTTTACTATAAGTTATATGTTAAATGAAAACAACACTTGATTAAGGCAGTAGGATATTTGAATGAATAGAAATGGCTTAAAATTCTGCAATCTTAAAATCTTTCAAAACAAGCACAAAGGGAGAGGGAGAAGGATAGGGGTAGGGGTAGGGAGAGAAATAGAGTAGGGATAGGGAGAGAAGGGTAATGCTGTTGGGGGTTAATTTTGACTCTGGAAAATGGGGGTATTTAGGGTGAGTGGGAAGCAAAATGTAGCTGAGTGACTGTGATTTTTACTTTTAACTGATATCAAGTCAAATCAAGTCACTTTTATTGTCAATACAACCATAACTGCTATGTACAGTACATAGTAAAAATGAGACAACATTTTTCAGGACCATGGTGTTACATGACACAGTCCAAAAACTAGACTGAACTACGTAAAAAAAAACAGAGAAAAAGAACAACTACACTAGACTACAGACCTACCCAGGACTGCATAAAGTGCACAAAACAGTGCAGGCATTACAATAAATAATAAACAAGACAATACGGCAGTAAGGTGTCAGTCCAGTCTCTGGGTATTGAGGAGTCTGATAGCTTGGGGGAAGAAACTGTTACATAATCTGGTCATGAGAGCCTGAATGCTTCGGTGCATTTTCCCAGACGGCAGGAGGGAGAAGAGATTGTATGAGGATTGCGTGGGGTCCTTCATAATGCTGCTTGCTTTGCGGATGCAGTGTGTAGTGTAAATGTCCGTGATGGCAGGAAGACAGACCCCGATGATCTTCTCAGCTGACCTCACTATCCGCTAAAGGGTCTTGTGATCCAAGGTGGTGCAATTTCTGAACCAGGAAGTGATGCAGCTGCTCAGGATGCTCTCAATACAACCCCTGTAGAAAATGATGAGGATGGGGGGTGGGAGATGCACTTTCCTCAGCCTTTGTAGAAAGTAGAGATGCTGCTGGGCTTTCTTTGTTATGGAGCTGGTGTTGAGGGTCCAGGTGAGATTCTCTGCCAGGTGAACACCAAGAAATTTGGTGCTCTTAACGATCTCTACTGAGGAGCCGTCAATGTTCAGCGGGGAGTGGTCGCTCCGTGCCCTCCTGAAGTCAACAACCATCTCTTTTGTTTTGTTCACATTCAGAGACGGGTTGTTGGCTCTACACCAGTCAACTAGGATGTCAACTAGGTTTCTAGCTTTCTTAGGGCTCAAGAAGATGAGACCATTATTAAAGACCAGCACCAACCTGGACATGTTCTTTTCTCACTATTATCTTCAGGAATGAAGTTGAGGATACTAAAGACCTACACTTCACAATTCATAAACAGCTTCTACCACTCCACCATCAGATTTCTGAATTGGTCCATGAACCAATTGTTCTTCCCTTTTTTGCACTATTTATTTACTTTGTAATTTATAGCAATTTTGTGTGGTGGTATTGCATTATGGCCTCAAAACACCATCTTATAAGATAGTGATATTAAACCTGATTATTTGACACATTAAATCTATATTAATCTTAACTACCCATCAGATTCCAAGTCTAAACTCACTTTTACTGCTTTGTCCTTATCTTCCTTTTCAAGTAACAATGTGACTTAACTTCTAAAGTCTGAACAATGGGCACAAAATTCCAATTGGTATGAAAAACTATATTTTTTCTAGTTTCACCTTTGATTATTTTTATGTAAGTTGTATGAATTCCCTTTTTTATTAGTGTTAACCTAAGCAGTGAAGCTAAACTACTGTCATCACATATTTTGTACTCTTGAAGACTGCTGATGTCATCTCAGCTAATGTGAGAAACGCCTGTCTCCCTGTATAAATGCTGGTCCTCATTGTAATCAATCCCTGCTGTATATTTTCTTTTGCCTCCTATGTGATTCTTATTTAATGAAAAATCAGCTGTGAAGTAAAATCAGGGACTTATTAGAAGTTGCATGAAGCCCTTAACTTACCTCCTGGATCCTCTCTGTGTCTGACAAGATAGTACATAGAGGAATCTTATTCCTGGATGCTACATCCAGGAATTTGGATCATGCATCCATATCTGCTGGAGCAGAAGTGGGCCCTAATATATTATAGAGTCAGAGAATGGTTACAACAAAGTTCAAAGTAAATTTATTCTTGAAGTATGTATATGTCACCATATACAGGTTTCCCCTGCTCTCCGAAAGTAGAGACTTCTCATGAAATCTTTCGTAAGCCAAAATGGCGTAAAGTGAAGAAGCAATCACCATTAATTTATATTGGAAAAATTTTTGAGCATTCCCAGACCCAAAAAATAACCTACCAAATCATACCAAATAACACATAAGGTCTAAAATAACACTAACATATAGTAAAAGCAGGAATGATATGATAAATACCCAGCCTATAAAAAGCTGAAATTATGTACGTACAGTGTAGTTTCACTTATCAGAATCAGGAAGACAGCGAGCACACTGGAAGGCTGAGAAGTGGTGGCAAGTTCAACACACGCACAATGTCTTTAGTTCTTTCACCACGATTGAAACGCATAATTTCGTCCACTTTTACACTAAGCGTAATACCCTTACAAGCTCTCTTAGGCTTTTCTGATACCTTTGGACACATCTTGTTAACGGATGCACAAAATAAATCGAGATAAGTCACAGATGCTCACAGACACAGTTCAAAGCTACGGCAGCTCGATGCTGAGATGAGTGTAGCTCCCGGGGAAGGAGCTTGGCGGCACCACTCTTGCTGCGTGGGCTGCGCGCTGCCTCTATTACGGCTCGCTGCGAAACAAACACTGAACGCTATTTTCGCTTTTTGCTTTTTTTTGTAAAAGCAAAAATGCTCTTCGGATGTCTTTTGGTTAGCGAAAACAGGTACTAATGTAGGTCTTTTGTAGAAGCGAAGTGGCGTAAAGCGAACTTTCAAAAAGCAGGAAACACCTGTACTATAATGAGATTCTTTTCTTGCAGGCATTCACAGTAGAACAAAGAAATACAATAGAATCGATGAAATACTACACACAAAGACTAACAAACAACCAATGTGCAAAAGAAGACAAGCAGTGAAAATACAAAACAAAAGCAAGAAATAACAATAAATAAATAAATAATACGGAGGCCATGAGCTGTAGAATGCTTGAAGGAGAGTCCATGGGTTGTGGAGTCAATTCAGTGTTGACGTGAGTGAACTTATCCGCGCCTGTTCAGGATCCTGATGGTTCAAGGGTCATGCACTGTTCCTGAATCTAAAGCTCCTGTACCTGCTTTCCGATGGTAGCAGTGAGAGGAGAGAAAGGCCTGGATGGTGGGTGACATTGATGATGGATACTGCTGTCTTGTAGCAGTGCTGCTTGTGGATGTGCTTAATGCTGGGGAGGGCCTTTCCTGTGATGTACTGGGCTGTATCCATTACTTTCTGTAGAATTTTGAAAGAACACATTCAGTCCATTCTTTCTGGACAGCCAGTACATAGGTAAAGCAGCCAAACCCATCACATGCAGAAGCTTACCCACCATCAGGGACATATAAACAGAAAGGTGTTGGAGAAATTCTGCAGTATCATGAAGGATCCCTTCCAACCTGCTTATTAACTGTTTGCCCCAACTCATTCAGAAAAGAGGCTAGGCAGCACCCATACTAGGACAATCAGACGCAAAAACAGTTACCGGTACTTCCTCCAAGCTGTCAGGCTGATCAATACATCCACCCATTAACCAACACCAACAAGACTACATACACATCACCTAACATCACTTCATGTACTTACAGTCAGTTTATATACATAGTGTTGGCACGTGGCCAACTGGTTAAGGTGCTCGTCTAGTGATCTGAAGGTCACTAGTTCGAGCCTTGACTGAGGCTGTGTGTGTGTCCTTGAGCAAGGCACTTAACCACACATTGCTCTGCGACGATATCGGTGCCAAGCTGTATGGGTCCTAGTGCCCTTCCCTTGGACAACATCGGTAGCGTGGAGAGGGGAGACTTGCAGCTTGGGCAACTGCCGGTCTTCCATAAAAAAAACCTTGCCCAAATCCATGGTCTAGCGAGACTAATGGAGGCCTACTACTACTAATACTACTATGTACATAACAATTACTGGTACATTGTGTTCTATAGGATCACTTTTATATTTATATTTGTTGTGTTTTTTTGTTTTATTGTGCTCTTTATGCTTCTTATGTTTTTTCTGCATTGGTTCTGGAGTAACAATCATTTAGTTCTCTTTTATACTCATGTACTGAAGAATGACAATAAACAATCTTAGATCTTGAATAAGAACAACCTGTCTGGTCCTATTCTCAGCCCTTTCTTGAAAGCCCTGTAAAATTCTAATATTTCAGTGTAAAGAGGGTTTCTTCTTTTTGTTAACTAGCAGGAATGCTAATTTACTGATAACGAGAATGGTATTCCTTTGTAAACCAAATGGGGATTAATTTTCTTTCTTCTGAGTCTGTAAGCTTTTGTTGACGGGCTTTTGGGCAGATCGGCGCGAGGGGGTCGAGAGAGAGGACGCAATGCTCTAAGCTGGGCGAGGATCGGACCCCAAAGGGGGGTCCGAGGCCGGAAGATTCTCCGAGGAGGGGGGGGTTGAAGCTAGATGTGCTTGGTTGACCACTCGGAGGGTCCTGAGCTGTTTGGAGAGTCGAGGAGTTCGGAGGGTCCTGAGCTGTTTGGAGAGTCGAGGAATTCGGAGGGTCCTGAGCTGCGAGTCGAGGAGTTCGGAGGGGATCGAATGGTGGCCAGAAGACTTCAGTAATTGAGCTCCAACGGTTGTGCACGAAGTGGTTTGGACTTTGATAAGTTTGGCGCCTTTTCTTTAATTTTCTCTTCATATATACTGTATCGTTATTAATCACTTAGTTATAGTAACCTTTATAAATTGTACTCATTTAATCGCATATGGTGTGCTGTCTGTTTTTGGGCGAGGCGGGGACATCACACAGCATCCACACCAGCTGATTACCCAGTTTGGCGGGGCTGAAGGCTGCTCCCCCTAGACGAAACGAGCTGAGCGAGCCTGAGGCGACCCAGGGAGTTACATCAGATACACTTGCTATCTATTATTGAAATTTCCCCCATTATTATTCCAACCCTTAAACACATGCTGCATAAGAACAAATATTTTATTCATTTTTTAAAATTTTACCCATTGCCTTCATGCTATGTCCTCTAGTTCTTGACTCTTCTGTTAATGGGAATTACTTCTTTCCACCCATTCTTAAAGTATTTTCTAAAAGAAAGCAGCTTGAGCAGGCTGTGAATTTCTTCATAGGAACCTATTCAGTAATATACTGATCCATTGTAATAATGTCTTTTGAGCTCTCTAGTCTATTATCTCTCTCACCCTATTGTGATTGTATGATCACCGCACCCCCAACATTGATACAAATTGCTCATCTCTAATTTTGATTTATCTTTTATTCCATAGGATATTAAGCATTTTAATTTCTAGACATGCAGCTAAATCTTCTCATAAACATTTAAAAAAAACTTATGACATCTCAGACCTCCAGGAGTACTGAAACCTTGTCATAGGGTTTGGAGGCATGTGTGCATCAATGATTTGGAGAATTATGTTGGCTTGACCCAGGGTTCTTGGTCAGGTAACCCACGCAAAACAGGTCAAAGGGAAGTGGCTAGACTAAGAGTGGTCCACCGATCTTCCAGGTTCAGGGGTTCTGCTCAGGGCTAACAACCCTGACAAGTCCAACAAACGCTGTTACAGAAAGAACAATGAGGAATCCTTTAGCTGTGGAATGTGGAATGGGATGGACAGACAGACATGGTGGACTTTCATAGCTGCCCAAAATGCCAGTGGTGCAACAGGCAATAAGTTAGTACACTGTCAGAGAAGAACCAGAATACAGGACATTTTATTACTTTACTCAAAGCAGGTGATGTTGCCATTTAACAATATTTGTCTATTATACAAGATGCTTGCATATAATGTGAATATAATATTACCAGATAACATCACTTCATCTGCAGAAAATGTTTTTCTGTGTCATTGATAACAACTAAATTTCACCATTGCTGACCATTTGACGTTCCACTTCGCATATCATGCATCAAGCTGGCTTTAATTATACTCATGCCTATGAAGAACGTGGTAACCTGCTTCGATGACTATTGTGCAGTGGCACTTACAGTATGTCTATATGGAGTGTTTTAAAAGATTGGTGATGAAACATACCAACAGCTCACAGAGAAATGTCTTGGATCTGCTCCAGTATGCCTACTGGAGCAACAGGTCCACAGCAAAAAACATCTCATTGGCTATTCATACAATACTTGGTATCTGGACAACAAAGATGCATACATCAGGCTGCTCTTTAGCAACCACAGCTCAGCATTAAATGCCATTATTCCCTCAAGACTAATCAATAAGCTTCAAGACCTGGGCCTCAATACCCTCTCAGTTTCCTCATTTGCAGACACCAGTCGGTTTGGATTGGAAAAACATCTTAACCATATAACAATCACAGCACGGAAACAGGCCATCTCGGCCCTCCTAGTCCATGCCGAACTCTTAATCTCACCTAGTCCCACCTACCTGCACTCAGCCCATAACCCTCCACTCCTTTCCTGTCCATATACCTATCCAATTTTACCTTAAATGACACAACTAAACTGGCCTCTACTACTTCTACAGGAAGCTCATTCCACACAGCTATCACTCTCTGAGTAAAGAAATACCCCCTCGTGTTTCCCTTAAACTTCTGTCCCCTAACTCTCAAATCATGTCCCCTCGTTTGAATCTCCCCTACTCTCAATGGAAACAGCCTATTCACGTCAACTCTATCTATCCTTCTCAAAATTTTAAATACCTCGATCAAATCCCCCCTCAACCTTCTACACTCCAATGAATAGAGACCTAACTTGTTCAACCTTTCTCTGTAACTTAAGTGCTGAAACCCAGGTAACATCCTAGTAAATCGTCTCTGCACTCTCTCTAATTTATTGATATCTTTCCTATAATTCGGTGACCAGAACTGCACACAATGTTCTAAATTTGGCCTTACTAATGCCTTGTACAATTTTAACATTACATTCCAACTTCTGTACTCAATGCTCTGATTTATAAAGGCCAGCGTTCCAAAAGCCTTCTTCACCACCCTATCTACATGAGACTCCACCTTCAGGGAACTATGCACTGTTATTCCTAGATCTCTCTGTTCCTCTGCATTCCTCAATGCCCTACCATTTACCCTGTATGTTCTATTTGGATTATTCCTGCCAAAATGTAGAACCTCACACTTCTCAGCATTAAACTCCATCTGCCAACATTCAGCCCATTCTTCTAACCGGCATAAATCTCCCTGCAAGCTTTGAAAACCCACCTCATTATCCACAACACCTCCTACCTTAGTATCATCGGCATACTTACTAATCCAATTTACCACACCATCATCCAGATCATTTATGTATATTACAAACAACATTGGGCCCAAAACAGATCCCTGAGGCACCCCGCTAGTCACCGGCCTCCATCCCGATAAACAATTATCCACCACTACTCTCTGGCATCTCCCATCTAGCCACTGTTGAATCCATTTTATTACTCCAGCATTAATACCTAACAACTGAACCTTCTTAACTAACCTTCCATGTGGAACTTTTTCAAAGGCTTTGCTGAAGTCCATATAGACTACATCCACTGCCTTACCCTCGTCAACATTCCTCGTAACTTCTTCAAAAAATTCAATAAGGTTTGTCAAACATGACCTTCCACGCACAAATCCATGCTGGCTACTCCTAATCAGATCCTGTCTATCCAGATAATTATTAATACTATCTCTAAGAATACTTTCCATTAATTTACCCACCACTGATGTCAAACTGACAGGTCTATAATTGCTAGGCTTACTTCTAGAACCCTTTTTAAACAATGGAACCACATGAGCAATACGCCAATCCCCCGGCACAATCCCCATTTCTAATGACATCTTAAAGACATCTAATGACATCTTATCCACAATCTTCAACATTACAGGAGCTTCACAAGGCTGTGTGCTTAGCCCCTGCTCTGCTCACTTTACACTTATGACTGTGTGGCTAAGCACAGCTCCAATGCCATATTCAGGTTTGCTGATGACACCACTGTTGTAGTGTAAAGCAAAGGTGGTGACGAATCAGAATACAGGAGGGAGACTGAAAATCCGGCTGAGTGGTACCACAACAATAACCTCTCTCTCAACAAGATCAAGGAGCTGATTATTGACAAGAGGAGGAAACTGGAGGACCATGAGCTAGTCCTCACTGGAGGACCAGAGGAGGAGAGGGTCAGCAACCTTAAATGTCTCAGTGTTATTATTTCAGAGGACCAGTCCTGGGGCCAACACATAAGTGTAATTACAAAGAAAGCAGGGCAGCACCTCTTCTTCCTTAGAAGTATGTGAAAATTTGGCATAACATCTAAAATTCTGACAAATTTCTATAGATGTGTAATGGAGAGTATATTGACCGGTTGCATTACTGCCTGGTATGGAAATGCCAATTGCCTTGAATGGGAAATCCTACAAAAAGCAGTGGATATGGCCCAGTCCATCACAGATAAAGCACCATTGAGCACATCTGCACAAAACATTGTCGTAGGACAGCAGTGTCCATCATCAGGGACTCCCACCACACAGAACATGTCACAGCAACAATCTGGAAGAAGGTACAGGGGCCTCAGGACTCACACCACCAGGTTCAGGAATAATTATTACCCCTCTGTCATCAGGCTCTTGAAATTCTCTTGCCCCATCATGGAAATGTTCCCACAACTAATGGACTTACTTTCAAGGACTATTCATCTAATTTTCTCAATATTTATTGCTTATTTATTATTACTATTTCTTTCTTTTTGTGTTTGCAGAGTTGGTTGTCTTTTGCATTTGGGTTGAGCGCCCAAGTTGATGTGGTCTTTCATTGATTCTGTTATGGTTGTATAGGAGACATATATGTACTTTGATCATAAATTTACTTTGAACTTTGAAATAAAGATATGATAAATTGGGAACAGACTTTGATTGCAATTTGAGCCTGAACACTACTGTGACAGCCCTGCTTTATGGTATGTTATATATCTTGTTGTAGCCTAATTTGACAAAAGCTTTTTCAAAGTTGATTCAAATTAATTTCTTTATGAAATTAGCACTTTGAAATGAGAATTCCATTGTCCAATTAGAAATTTGATTCTTACAAGAGAGGTTCTCTTCATTTGACCAACTATTTGCCATCAACATTTGCTTACTGTGGGGGCTGCAGTTTGGTTTCAGTTACCGCCAGTCTGAAAGTGATATTTTTGCGAACTTCAAGTAGGTTTGGTGTTTCATCACATGTATTTAATTCCAAATGTTAATTTCAGTAGCAATTCTTACTTGTATTTAATGAAATTCAATTCCTGTGATTGATCCATTGAGCCTCTAACAATTGGGTTAACCTGGATGTTGGAATAACATTTCATTCATTTTTCCCAAATGGTTTAGTGTAACACCAAGAAATTTTTTATGTACTGACTGCCTAGATTCTTGCACAACTTAGTTCTGGATAGGCCATCATACACAAAATTGGGTATCAAATAAGAATTTCCTCCAGCCACTGTCAGTTTTGCGACTACATAATTACAGTCATGACAGCATGCTGCTTATCCAAGAAGAATACAGTGAAAAATGATATCATTTGCTTCTACCACAGCATTATTTAAATATTTTGTCATGCTATTTTTCTAAGCCTGACATCAGCAGGCTGTGCACAAGCTCTACCTGTGGGAATAGAGTGCACCCAAGCTTTGCCAATGCTTCTCTACTTTGGCTCAGTAAACGCAAGATACCCCTTCAGGACTAAGTTTTTCCTCCTTTTATCTGCCAGTCCTTTACAAAAGAGAGCCATTCAGCTTCTGTATCACAAAGCATAAAATCTGTGTGGCCCTGCATTTTAAATTTGGTAATGTATACTTCATACATTCCATCAGTCTACTCTCTGAGTCAACTTTCTGCACTCAATATCCAATCAAGGCTGGAAACAAAGGTTAAATTTGCCAAATAACTCTCCTGAATTTCAAATGCACTTTAGTTGATTCAAGGACCTATTTATTAAGAAGAACAATTTGAATATTTATTATGCAAATCTTCTGCTCCAGACACATTCATTTTGCTCCCTGTATAAAGATTTTTCAATCATAATTCCTTCATCACTCTGTATGTCAACAGTAGCTGTCTGCCTTTTTTGCACATTATAAATCATGCATTTCAAGATCTTTAAAATCTTTTTGCATTACTACCTTCTTATTGCCTTTTTCATGTGATCAATTCTCAATAAGTCTTCCCAAGTTGTCTTTTTCAATTTTGTTCAAAATGAGATAAAATGAGAACAGTTACTGAAAAAATCCTATTAATAAACTTGTCCTTTTTATTCTTTGTCTGTTTCTATCTCTTTCCTTTCCTCTTATTACTCTGGATGATACTATGACATTATTACTACATTGTAATCAATGTGTAGTATTTATCCTTTAGAGGATTACTTCTTGTCCTTACTTTTCACCATTGCTGATGTTATGAATACTTTAAGCCTGATAAAATCAACATGGAAAAAAGCATTTCTTTTGTCGCACAACTCAACAAAATTTAATGTGTTCTTGTTCAATAGATCAAATCAGATTATTGTGAGTCAGTAGAATTGAAACTAACCAAAAGTAGGGCGTATAAATTTATAATTTCTTTTATAGTTATTAAAAGATTATTTTCCTGTGCCAAAACTTAGCTTTACTGCATACATAGCTAATTTCAATTTTGAATTCAATATCTGCTAATTGAGTTGCCAGTCAATTGAAATAATGATGCCAAAATTTCTTGATAATTTCTTCATGTGAGCACCTAAGACTTTCCAATCACTTGATGAGGCTTATTGATCTCACTGGAGACTTTACAGATTCATAGAAATCAACAGAAAAGGGGCGACTTTAATCTCTGCTTTCAGTCTTGAGCTTCTACCTTCTGCTGTCCTTACCATGCTCAAAAGTACTCAAAGCAAATGCATTATCAAAGTACATGTATGTCACTATATACAACCTTGAGATTCATTTTCTTACAGGCATTCACAGAACATATAAAGAAAACAACAAAATGAACAAAATAATAATAATATTAAACATTAGAGCTACACAGCAATATCTATGTAAATCTCCAGAAAGCCAAAATACAAAACACCACTAGAATGAGGGTCAAGGGGGACATGCCAAATTTCTTTAGATTCCTGAGGAAGTAGAGATGCTCGTGGGCTTTCTAGGTGGATGGACAGAAGACATGGAAGAGTTTGATGCCTAGTACCAGGCAGATGACTCCTTCCTCAATGTCAACGATTTCAGGAGAACTTGCACCACTCATGCCCATCTTTACATTGGTGATATAGCAATGGAAACTATAAGCAGGTTCAAACTCATGGGACTGCACATCACACACAACCTCCAATGGTCCCAGAACACATTCTACACAATCAGGAAAACTCATCAATGCCTCTACTTTCTGAGGAGGCTGAAGAGAGCAGAAATGAGCACATTTATACTCACGTCACTCTACAGATGCACCGTAGAGAGCATCCTAACAAGCTGCATGGTATGGAAACTGCACCATAGTGGTCAGGAAGGCTCTAAAACGGGTGGTCAAAGCTGCCCAACTCAACACTGGCATCAGCCAACCCCCATAAAGGACAGATGACAGAAAAGGGCCTGTAATGTCATTCCTCTCATTTACTGTTTGTCCTACTCCCATCAGTGACAAAGCTATGTCGCATCTATGTTAGGACCACCAGACTCAAAATCAGTTATTTTCCCAAGCAGTGAGGCTGATCAGCACCTCCAAACCCCCAAGTACCGTTACTTTATCACTTCTTGTCAGTCACCTTACGTGCAGACACTTCTGTGCTTAGTCTCACTTTGTGGACAATCAATGTATATAAGTCTAATTATGTACTTGTAGTGTTTTTTTTTAAATTATTGTTGTGTTCTTTGTCTCATTGCTTTGGTCTTGTGTTGGATCAGATCTGGAGTAACAATTATTTTGTTGCCTTTGCACTCGAGTACTGGAAATGACATTAAACAATCATGAATCTTGAAACTAACATATGTTCAGTGTCTTCCAATATGTTTCAGTTTTTAACAACAATAACTCAAAATTCTTGCTTCCAAAGTTGCATATCCTAAGCATGTACTGAAAAAAAACTATCCATGTTTATTTTCCAACTAATACTCTCTTCAGAAGCATCACTTGCTCACCAGCTTATCCCTTCCTTGTAATGTGTAATAATTTTTATCAATTAATCCTCAAGCATTTAATATTTCTGTTGACAATATTTAGGGAATTCTGACAGCACTGACATGGCCAACACACTAAATTCTTCCCTTTTTTCGTGTAGAGATATTGACATGGCACAGTTCTATTTTGTGATCACTGTGTTTAATCTGAAGATATAAGGAAGCTATATGGCTTCTGATCTTAAGAATGGGTTGTTTCAACTATAATATTCAATATATTTATTATGATTTTGCTACATCATCTTGAAATTATTAGAAGAGATTGTGAAGGAATACAATATAGAGGTTCCATATAATGCCAGTTCAGTTATACCCTATAGAGTGTGGTCTCTTACTGTTCAGGTCTGGACACTCACCCCTCCATTGATATCAAGACCAAATTCTCCTGCAACATTATTTATTATCCTCGAGGTGGTTTCATAGAGCTTGGGTGGTGCTTTTCTGGTCAGTTTCCTGCAATCTTCTGATCATGTAGACATGCCTCTACCAAATTTCTCACAGTTTTTCATTTCCGATTACTCCCAAACGTAGCATAGTTTCTGAGTGCTGGCCAACAAGGTTTAAAAAAATTCCAAGCGTTTGCACGGATTTCCCAAACCTTTTCTAAACCAACCTAATTAGAAATGATAACTGCGTTCTCTTGCAGGGTCTCTTATGTGAGACGAGCCACAATTTACCATGCAATGTGGAGTGCTGTCCAAGTAGAGGCCTTGTAATATTACAGGGAACTGCTAATCAGAATTGGCCTGAGTCTAGAATGTGTTGTATAAATATCCCTACAATTACCATTTGATCTATGTTTAGTACAAAATACACATCTATTTGAGGTGTCTCATACAAAAGAAGATTGTACTATAACAATGAACTTTTAACTAAATATGTTACCCAGATTAGAAAGCTAAATTTAAACAACACACACAAAATGCTGGAGGAACTCAGCAGGCCAAGCAGCAACTATGGTAAAGAGTACAGTCGATATTTCGGGCCAAAGTGTTTTGAACTGTACTCCTTCCATACAAGTTGCCTGGCTTGCTGAGTTCCTCCAGCATTTTGTGTGTGTTGCTTGGATTTTCAGCTTCTGCAGATTCTCTCTTGTTTGTGAAGCGTAATTTAAATTTTATTTGATTTGCAAATTGATGCCTTTTGCTGCACATGTTCAGAGAAAACTGGGAGTGTCATTTACATCATCCAGTTTAAATGACGTTCAAGAGAATCTCCATTAGGACTTCCTGACTAATGCAGCTGTATTTAGAAAATAAAGCCTATTACAGTTATCTTTAGTTGTCCTCCGCAGAGCACATCACATCTTCACAAGCAGCTCAACAGACATCTTATATAAGATTTTGCTCTGTACTAAGCTCATATGGCCATATTACCAGACACATCAAAATAGACACATTATCTTCTGATCACAAACAAGAGAAAATCTGCAGATGCTCAAAATCCATGCAACACACACAAAATGCTGGAGTAACTTAGGAGACCAGGACTGCCGAAGGGTCTCGGCCCGAAATGTCGATTGTACTCTTTTCCATAGATTCTGCCTGGTGTGCTGAGTTCCTCCAGCACTGTGTGTGTGTGTGTTGCTCACATAATCTTCTAATGCTTATTTCATCTTAAAAATTATCATCAACAACTAACTGATAAACTGATATTCTTCAGTTTTAAACTAGGTATATTTAATTAGTCTTGTTTTAGTATTTGGCTGTGTACGTTTCTTGTGCTTGGGTCCATTTTGGTTGACGACCAATAATACACTTGCACCAGATGCAAGTGACAAAAGGACACTTCTCTCTTGGCCTGTCTTCTGCTTCATTGACATATGAAGTAGGGCCTTCCATTTTACTTCAGCTGTGGGCTAAATTTCCTTGATTTACACAAGACCAGATTGGGAATATTGGAACTCAAATTAATTTCCAGTGCATATACTGTAGATGATATATTCTGTCACTGGAAAATATCCAGCAGGAGTTTCAGATGCAATTCTTTTTCCATCAGACGCTGCTATGATGTCATCCCTCAATAAATCTGCCAACTGCTAGAGAAGCTTTAGCTGCGAATGATGAGTGAGGGCCAAAATAATTCACTCAGCCCAGATCTGGTTTTAAGATTATGCAAGTTTTTAACCCGTGAGTAATTATTTCAGGAGCTGTTGGGAAGTGACATTATTCAGTACTAACCACTTAGTTTAATTTTTATGCCTCTCTGTTTCTTTTCCATTATTTTTGTTCATCTTGTTGGCTTTCATTCTCTGATTTTCATGTCATTATCTCTCTTTTTTAAGAATTCACATAACTATGTCCCCTATATGCATTACATTATTTATTACCATACAGATCTTGCTGAGATTTATATTGAAGCTTGATACACCAGGACTATATTTTTGCAAACCATCCTCTTTCTGCAAATATTTGTCACTGAATGAGTTGTTCATTCTGTTGGAAAATAACTGGAATCCTGCTTCATAAACTACAGTCTTACACTCATGGCACTGACCTTATCCTTCCTGGCTAAAGAAGATTGAATGTTATTGAAATTGATGCTACCATCTATTAGGATACACAGTTTCCTTTCATTCCACATTTTCTTTCTCTTCCCCAAAATGCCTCTGTTTAAAAATGAGGTTTGGAATTGAAAGAGCTTCAAAATTCAGATTTTAATATATTGTAACTGTAGGCTGTATGTATGAATTTGGATGCCTGTAAAAGTGAAGCAGGCGGAGTTCAAATTTAAGTTTTGACTCTTCATATTTAAAGAGTTGGCAGGGATATTCATCCTCAATCAGGCTCTGTTACGATGTCATCCTCCAATAAATGTGGCAACTGGTAGGGAACTGGGTGAACGGTGGGTGAGGGCCAAAGTAATTCACTCAGCCCGCTCTGTTTGTATGTAACTGGTCAACACTTCCATAGAAACATAGAAAACCTACAGCACAATACAGACCCTTCGGCCCACAAAGTTGTGCCAAATATGTTCCTACATTAGAAATTACTAGGCTTACCCATAGTCCTCTATTTTTCTAAGCTCCACGTACCTATCCAAAAGTTTCTTAAAAGACCCTATCGTATCCACTTCCACCACCGTGGCCGGCAGCCCATTTCATACACTCACCACTTTCTGAGTAAAAAACCCACCCTTGACATCTCCACTGTACCTACCCCCCCAGCACCTTAAACCTATGTCCTCTTGTGGCAACCATTTTAGCCCTGGGAAAAAGCCTCTGACTATCCACATGATCAATGCCTCTCATCATCTTATACACCTCTATCAGGTCACGTCTCATCCTCTGTCGCTCCACGGAGAAAAGGCTGAGTTCACTCAACCTATAAGACCTGCTCCCCAATCCAGGCAGCATCCTTGTAAATCTCCTCTGTACCCTTTCTATGGTTTCCATATCCTTCCTGTAGTGAGGCGACTAGAACTGAGCACCGTACTCCAAGTGGGGTCTGACCAGGGTCGTACATTGCTGCAACATTACCTCTCAGCTGCTAAATTCAATTCCACGATTGATATAGGCCAATACACAGTATGCCTTCTTAACCACAGAGTCAACCTGCACAGGTGCTTTGAGCGTCCTATGGACTTGGACCCCAAGATTCCTCTGATCCTCCACAGAGCCAAGAGTCTTACCATTATACTACATTCTGCCATCATATTTGACCTACCAAAATGAACCACTTCACACTGATCTGGGTTGAACTCCGTATGCCACTTCTCAGCCCAGTTTTTCATCCTATCAATGTCCTGCTGTAATGTCTGACAGCTCTCCATACTATCCACAACATCCCCAACCTTTGTGTCATCAGCAAAGTTACTAACCCATCCCTCCACTTCCTCATCCAGGTCATTTATAAAAATCATGAAGAGTAAGGGTCCCAGAACAGATCCCTGAGGCACACCATTGGTGACCGACCTCCATGCAGAATATGACCCATCTACAACCACTCTTTGCCTTCTGTGGGCAAGCCAGTTCTGGATCCACAAAGCAATGTCCTTTGGATCCCATGCCTCCTTACTTTCTCAATAAGCCTTGCATGGGGTACCTTATCAAATGCCTTGCTAAAATCCATATACTCTACATCGACTGTTCTTCCTTCATCAATGTTTTTAGTCACATCCTCAAAAAATTATATCAGGCTTGTAAGGCACGACCTGCCTTTCACAAAGCCATGCTGACTTTTCCTAATCATATTATGCCTCTCCAAATGTTCATAAATCCTGCCTCTCAGGATCTTCTCCATCAACTTACCAACCACTGAGGTAAGATTCATTGGTCTATAATTTCCTGGGCTATCCCTACTCCCATTCTTGAATAAAGGAACAACATCTGCATCCCTCCAATCCTCTGGAACCTCTCCTGTCCCCATTGATGATGCAAAGATCCTCGTCAGAGGCTCAGCAATCTGCATTCTGCTGTTGTTCTAACTTGTACTATCCGAATACACTGTTGTAATGAAATAATCTATATGAGCCATTTTCACTGTTGCTCAGTATATGAGACAATAAATAAAAAATTTACCAATTTACTAATCTGTTATCTGAATAAATATTATAACATTTAAACTGTGAACATACTGTAGAGTCGGAATTTACTGTGAATATACTGTAAATTAGCAGCCAGAGTGGTCCCTTTAGCCACTCAAGCGTCCTCTGCCTTTTCAAAGTCAAAGTCAAAGTTAACTTGTTATGAAAGTGCATATGCTAATTGCCACATATACTACCTTGAGACTTTCTTGCAGGAATCTAGATAGGAAAATAAAGCAATACGACATAATTTATGATAAACTATGCACAAACAAAGCCTGACCAAAAACCACAATGCAAAAGAAGACAAATCAAGGAATTAATATCAATGAAACAAATTTAAAAATTTTATACAAATAATGCCGCGAACATGAGTTGTAGAATCCTTGAAAGTGAGTTGAAAGGTTGTGGAGTCAGTTCAGTGTCGAGGTGAGTTTATTAATCCATGGTTTAGGAGTCTGATGTTGTAGGGTAATAGCTGTTCTTGAACCTGGCAGTGTGGGACTTAAGGATCTGTGCTTCCTGCCCATTGGTTGTAGTGAGAAGAGGCATGGTCTGGATGATGGTGGTCCATGACGATGGATACTGCATTCTTGTGGCAGGACTCTTTCTAAACGTGCTCAATGGTGGGGAGGACTTTGACTGTATCTACCATTTTTCTAAAATAGATAACATATTTTAAAGAGTTTATAATTACACTAGCATGATTGTGTGACCATTTTTATGTTCATGTGTACAAGTATCGCAAATGAATACTCGAGCTTCCAGCTGGGTCAGTGATGTTGTCCTTGTCCCGACATCTCAGAAGGAAGGCTAAGGAACAAAGAAGTCTCACCTTCTCTTTATGCAATGATTCAAAGTGATGCATATTGCAGTAAACTTCTTCCCTGTAGAGGTAAGTGAAAAAGGGTCTTGTACTTCCCTGGCGTAAATGATGAATAAACTCCTCTCGGGCTCCAGCCTAGTTTATTCACCATATATACTAGGAAAGCACTAGCTCCTTGTTCTGTTATCACAGAGATCAAAACTGGTGCACATATTGAGCTTTAAGCTATAGGAATACTGGGTGATATGAAACTTGGGCAAAGGGTCTAAACAACTGATCAGAATTGTTGGAATGGTTTAACATTGATTTCATGGGTATTACAAATGCAGATGAACTTCTGTCCAATAAAATGTACAGTATTCACCAGTCCGACCAATGTCCATTACTTCGGGCTGAGCCACAGTGGTCAATCATATGGTTTAATTACTACTTATCTTTGATACAGGTTAATCTTCTTTGCAGATCTTTTCAAAGTAGATTTCACTAATAAAACTTGTGTAAAATCTTTGATAAACTAGGGCTTCTGCTCTGTAGGCTCCAAACTAGATTTACTTTTTTTCTTTAATGTCTATATGCTTTCATGTTGCAATTCTGCTGAATGACATGGAACAGTTACTGTGTTCCCTGTTGTTTTGGGTAATGGGCGTCATTATCCAGAAATGTGTTTGTGAGTAAAAACTGCATTTGTCTCACATGGCACTTAGCCTGATTTTAAAGAATTGGAAAATTGCTCAGTTAAACCTTTATATGGCCTTGGCTTTCATTTTTGAAAAATGTAAGTCTTTGTTTGTAATATGAATAGAGTTCAAGGCAGTATTTTCTTTGATGACATCCATGTCTTCAGAGTGAATAGTTAACTGCCAATTACTTCTTTCCCTTGACAGGTTAATATAATTATTTCATGTCTTACATGAAAAGTACTGTACAATGGAGAATCAAGCCATTCATATGAACATTAGAAAATGTAGTAAAGAGAATAAATACATTGAATACAGAATCAGAATAAGGTTAATTATCACTGGCATATGTCTCAAAATTTGTTGCTTTGTGGCAGCAGTACATTGCAATACATAATATTAAAAACTATAAATTACAATAAGTATATATAAAAAATGAAAATTGAATTAAATAAGTAGTGCAAAAAGAGAAGTAAAAGATGCTGAGGTAGTGTTCTTGAGTTTATTGTCCATTCAAAAATCTGGCAGTGGAGGGTAAGAATCTGTTCTTGAAATGTTAAGCGTGTATCTTCAGACTCCTTTACCTTTTCCTTGATGGCAGCAATGAGAAGAGGGTACGTCCTGGGTGATGGGATTCTTAATGATGGATGCTGCCATCTTAAGGGGTCCTGGATGCTGGGGAGGCTGGTGCCTATGATGGAGCTAACAAGGTTTACAACTTTCTGCAGCTTTTTCCAATTCTGTACAGTGGCCCCTCCATACCAGATAGCACTGCAACCAGTTAGAATGCTCTCCACAGTAAATATGTAGAAATTAGCAAGTGTTTTTGGTAACATACCAAATCGCCTCAAACTCCTAATGAAATATAGCCACTGTTCTGTCTTTGTAATTAGACCATAAGACATAGGAGCAGAATTAGGCCATTCAGTCCATGCAGTCTGCTCTGCCAGTCCATAATGGCTGATCCCGCATTCCCCTCAACCCCATACATCTGCCTTCTCTCCATACCCTTTGATACCCTGACTGATCAGGAAACAAACAGCTTCCACCTTAAACATGCGCACAGAGTAAGCCATTGCAGATTGTGGCAGAGCATTCCACAGACTTACTACTCTCTGGCTAAAAGAATCCCTCCTTATCTGTGTTCTAAAGGGTCATCCCTCAATTTTGAGGCTGTGCCCTCTAGTTTGGATACCCCCACCATAGGAAACATCCACCCTATCTAGTCCTTTCAACATTCCGTAGGTTTCAATGAGATCCCTATGCATTCTTCTAATTTCCATTGAGTACAAGCCCAAAGCTGCCAAACACTCTAGTCAAGTCAAGTCAAGTCAAGTCACTTTTATTGCCATATTGCCATATTGCCATTTCAACCATAACTGCTATGTACAGTATATAGTGGAACTGAGACAATGTTTTTCAGGACCATGGTGTTACATGACACAGTAAAAAAACTAGACTGAACCACGTAAAAAACAGCACAGAGAGAAAAAAAAACAACTACACTAGACTACAGACCTACCCAGGACTGCATAAACAGTGCAGGCATTACAATAAATAATAAACAGGACAATAGGGCAGTAAGGTGTCAGACCAGGCTCTGGGTATTGAGGAGTCTGATAGCTTGGGGGAAGAAACTGTTACATAGTCTGGTCGTGAGAGCCTGAATGCTTCGGGTGCCTTTTCCCAGACGGCAGGAGGGAGAAGAGTTTGTATGAGGGGTGTGTGGTGTCCTTCATAATGCTGTTTGCTTTGCAGATGCTGCATGTAGTGTAAATGTCCGTGATGGTGGGAAGACAGACCTCGTTAACATATGTTAACCCTTTAATTCTCAGAATCATCCTCATGAACCTCCTCTGGACTCTCTCCAATGACAACACATCCTTTCTGAGATACGGGGCCTAAAACTGTAGACAATACTCCAAATATGGCCTGACTAGTATCTTATAAAGGCTCAGCATTATCTCTTTGGTTCTATATTCTATTTCCCTTGAAATAAATGCTAATATTGCATTTGCCTTCTTTACCACAGACTGAACCTGTAAATTAACGTTTTGGGAGTCTTGCATGAGGACTCCTAAGTCCCTCTGCACCTCTTATGTTTGAACCTTCTCCCCATTTAGGTAATAATCCGCACTGTTGTTCCTTTTACCAAAATGCATTATCATACATTTCGGAACACTGTATTCCATCTGCCACTTTTTTGCCCATTCTTCCAATTTGTCTAAGTCCTGCTGCAATCGCATTGCTTCCTCAGCACAATCTACCTCTCCACCTATCTTCATATCATCTGCAAACTTCGCCACAGAGTCATCAATTCCATTATCTTAATCATTGACAAACAATGTGAAAAGTAGCGGTTCCTGAAAAGGTTTCAGGTTGTAGCCAGTCTGGAAAGATCCCTTTTATTCCCACTCGCTGCCTCTTGCCTGTCAGCCTTTCCTCTGTCCATGCTAGTATCTTTCTTGTAACAAATAACCCCATCAGCCTTGTACTCCATAACTGAGAAAAGTGCTCATTTCAGCCATTCCATCACCTTTCATGTTTACCTATCTGCTGAGCTTCACCAGGATTTCATCCTCAAATTAACTGCTTAATGTCCTTATAGATTGTGCTTCCACTGATTCTAACCATGTTGAGCTTTGCTGGGTGTTGACTTTTTAGGCACAAGTTAAACATCAGATTCTTGGTGTTTTTTATTCATGTTATTTATTGGAACAAAGTTAGCATTGCTAATAATGTCTGATAATTTTCTATGAAATTAAAGGCTTGTGTAACTACCAGTAGAAGGAAATCTATGGTTAAATGGGTGAACTCAACACTGATCAAATAAAGAAAGAGAAAAAAAAGATTATGTTGAGAGGGACTAAAGGAAGAAAGGGAAATTAAACATCCAATAGAGAATACAATTTTATAAAATGCTGCTTAGTGTGTTGCTAACATAATTGTTATCTGCATCTGCAAAATGGTTCAGCAATTGATCCCTTAAATCCTTTCCACCATATACAATGCACAAGTCAGGAGCATGATGTAATATGTTCCATTTGCTTAGTTCACTGTTTGTAATAACATTCAAGTAGCTTGTACTACCCACGGCACCAAACCATACGATTATCACTCCATTAATTAAGCATCCAATTCCTTATTTATAATTGCCTAGCTAGACTAGTAAGAATGGATCTCAGGTCAGTGGTGTGCTCTTCATGCTAGAGGTGACAGATCTGGAAGACCTTCAGTCTCCCTGTTTGCTAGAAGTGCATCTGGGTGCAGCTCCTTTCAGACTGTATTTGGGAACTGGAACTACAGCTGGATGACCTTTGGCTCATTCGGGCCAGCGAAGAGTTGATAGAAAGTAGCCACAAGGAGACAGCCACATCTGAGTTGCAAGAGGCAACTGTCGGGAGAGGAAAGGGGGAAATAGACAGCGAATAACCCCGTGGCCATTCACTCCAATAACAAGTATACTACTTTGGATACTTTTGGGGGAACGAGCGAGCAAAAGAAAGCCAAGGCAGTCAGATTTCTAGCTCTGAGTCCAGCTTAGTGACACAGAAGGGAAGAAGAGGTGAACAATAATGATAGGGAACTCATTCCCTAAGGAAATGAATGAACCGAGGTGCCATGGCAGCTACTGGAGTGGTTGTAGGGGAAGTAGCTGTTAAGCCTATGTATTAAGACAGGAATTGAACGGTTGAGCATGGCGGGACTAACGTCCTAGGTCGACTCCATTTCAATGCTAGGAGTATTGTAGGAATGAGCTCAGATGAGCTTAGAGCATGGATCTGTATATGATCAATGGAATTTCCACCACTTGCAGGTTCCACTCTAAACCTCATTGTTATAACTTGGAAATACATTTAATCCTGAAGCAGTCTGGCAACACCATTACCAGAGTGTTTTGAACAGCAGTTCAAGGAAGCAGGCTAGCCCCATCTTCTCCGGGATGGTTAGGAATAGCCAGTAAATGCTGGGTTGTGCCAGCCATGCCCATGTGCCATTAATGTGAATAAAATTTCAAGTTGATAACAGTAAATATGTGCATTCAGACTCCTGATGAACAAGATGAACAGTAAGTCATTTCTTTTCAAAATTAAATGCTTATGAAATTAACAGCAAAAGGAAATCTGTGGTGAAATGAGTGAATTCAATGGACAATGAAGAAAGAAAAATGGGAGATTAAAAGCAGAAAGGTTGGGATATAAAAAGTAGAAAGGGAGAAAAACAGAAGCCATCATTTTAAATCTTTGAAGACATGTCTGAATGAATAAGATTCCATACTTGCAACTATATAAGCAAAGGAAAGGGTATATTACATAGTAAAAATTAGTAGATTGTCGATCTTTTTAACAACCAACTAAAAAAACTATAAGGAGAGAAAAGATGAAATATGAAGGTAAGCTAGCCAATAATATCAGAGAGGATATCAAACATTTTTTCAGGTATATAAAGGGTAAAAGAGAGGTGAAAGTGGATATTGCACCACTGGAAAATGATATCAGAGAGGTAGTAATGGGGAGACAAAGAAATGATGATAAGTATTTTACATCAGACTTTATTGTGGAAGACACTAGCAATATGCCAAAATTTCAAGAGCATCAGGAGTGAGTGTAGATGCCATTAGTAAGGAGAAAGTACTTGGGAAGCTGAAAGGTTTGTAGGTCGATAAGTAATCTGGACTAGATACTCTCCATCCCATGTTCTGAAAGAGGTAGTTGAGGAGATTGTGGAAGCACGATTAATGATCTTCCAAGAATCACTAGATTCTGGAATGGTTCCAGAGCACTAGAAATTGCAAATGTCACTCCACTCTTTAAGAAGGGAGGGAGGCAGAAGAAAGGAAATTATAGGCCAGTTAGCCTGACTTCTGTTTTTGGGCAGATGTTAGAGTCCATTATTAGGGATAACATTTCGAGTACTCTGAGGGGCATGATAAAGCATGCCAAAGTCAACATGGTTTCCTTAAGGGGAAATGTTGCCTGACAAATCTGTTGGAATTCTTTGAGGAAATAACATTCAAAATAGACAAATGAGAGACTGTGGATGTTACTTACTTGGATTTTCAGGTCTTTGACAGGGTGCTGCAAATGAGGCAGCTTAACAAGATTAGAGCTCAAGGTATCACAGGAAAGATACTAGCATAGATAGAAGATTGGCTGACAGCCGGAAGGCAAAGTGTTGGAATAAAGGGGGCCTTTTCTGGTTGGCTGCTGGTGGCTTTGATTTGGTTGATGGAATTGATGGCATTGTGGTCAAGTTTGCAGATGATAAAAAGATAGTTGAAGAGGCAGATAGTATTGAGGAAGCTGGGAATCTGCAGAAGGACTTGGATAGATTAGGAGAATTGACAAAGAAATAGAATATAGTGTAGGGAAATGTATGGCCAAGCACTCTTGTAAAAGGAATAAAGGCATAGACTATTTTCTAAACAGGGAGCAAATTCAAAAATCAGAGGGGCAAAGTGACTTTGAGTCTTTCTTCAGGATTCCCTAAAGTTTAACATGCAAGAAGGCAAATGCAATGTTAGCACTTGTTTCAAGAGCACTAGGATATAAGAGCAAGGAAGTGATACTGAAGCTTTATAAGGCATTGATCGAACTGCACTTGGAGTATTGTGAGCAGTTTTTGGTGCCTTAGAAAAGATATTTTGGCATTGAAGAGGGTTCAGAGGAGGTTCATGAGAATGATTCCAGGAATGAAAGGGTTAATATATTAGGAGCTTAGGAGCGTTTGATGGCACTGAGCAAGTGTTTAGAAGAATGGGGGGGGGGGGAATCTCATTGAATATCGAGTATTGAAAGGCCTAGATAAAGTGGATATTGACAGATGTTTCCTACAGTGGGCAAGTCTAGGAACAGAGGGCACAGTCTCAGACTAGAGGAATGTCCATTTAGAACAGAGATGAAGTGAAATTTCTTTAGCCTGAGGGTAGTGAATCTGTGGTATACATTACCATGGATGACTGTATACAACTATATTTAAAGCAGGGATCGATAGGTTCTTGGTTAGTCAGGGCATCAAAGGATATGAGAAGAAGACAGGAGAATGGGGTTGAGGTGGATAATAAATCAGTCATGAAGGAATTACGGAACAGACTGGAAGGGCTAAATGGCATAATACTGCTCCTCTGTCTATGTCTTATTTTCAGTGCCAAAAGGTTAATTGGTGACAATGAGTTTGCATACCACTGCTACAAGCTTTCTTAATGTCTACTTTATAGGAATTGACACCCTTTAAAGCAATTTAATAGTGCTGACAAACAGTGAATTGCATTTTTATGAGAGAAAGAATAACTTGGATTCATCTTTCCCCTTTCCTGACCTCAGGATGTCCCAAAGTGAATTATATAAAGTATTTGTCAAGTATTTCACTGTAGGAAAATTGGCAGGTAATTTGTGCACACTTGTTATAGAAGTATTTGCTAAGGTATAGACAGTGACCAGTAATCGCTTCCTTGTTCTTCCTAGACATATCGACAAGAGATCTTTTATGACCATGAAATAGAACAGAAAAATACTTGGCTTTAAGATTCCAAAGAACAGCAACACTCTAAAGAGCGCTGCCACAGGAAAGCAGCACCCATCATCAAGAAGCCCCAACATCATGGCCATGTTCTCTTCTCGCTGTTGCCATTGGGAAGGAGGCACAGGAGCCCAAGGTCCCACACCATCAGGTTCAAGAACAGTTATTGCCCTTCAACCATCAGACTCCTGAACCAGCGTGGATAACTTTACTCATCTCAACACTAAACTGACTCCACAAACTAAGGACTTACTTTCATGAAATCTCCAACTCATGTTCTCAGGGTTATTTACTTATTTATTAATTATTTGGGCTTTTGCATTTGCACAATTTGTCTTCTTTTGTATATAAGTTGTTTGTTAGTCTTTGTGTGTAATTTTACATTAATTCTATAGTATTTCTATGTTTTACTGTGAATTCCTGCAAAAAAATAATCTCAGGGTAGTAATGGTGATACACAGTATAATTATTTTAATAATAAATTGACTTTGAACTTTGAATACTGGCATGTAACAGTTCCTCACTACTGGAGGGTAGGTCAAGATTTTTACACTCGGGTCTTTGGAGAAAGATTTAAACATATACATTTTTTTCTGAGCTCTGAATTTTTTGAGAAGAAATGCATTCTAGACAGCAGCCTTAGGATTTGCATGGTTACTGATTATCTCATCATCTTTGATACAGGAGTAATGATGTTTGCTGTTATTATCACATGTACTTTGGTAGCATTGCACATGATGTGCCAGACCATGTGCAGCTGAGTGATTGAGAACATCCCTCCCAGATTAATCTGAGGAGGCTTTGCAATTAGCCTTATATTCTGAGGTGAGAATAATGGCACATTCAGACTAACTGATGCAACAAAAACTGGAATTTTAATTGATATGGTGTTCCTAGCTTACAGAAAAAGATTGAAGACACCATAACAAATAAAGTCTTTGTGACAAGCCACATGAGAGGGTGCTAGAAAAGATGAATAAAAGCATGGTGAAGTTAGTAGGTTTTAAGGTGGGGTGGGTTATGTGAAGATAAAACAGTGGTAAGGCAGAGGTTTCAGATGAGAATTCCAGAACCTTGCACCTTGTCAGCTGAATGAGGACTTCATCATCAGCTGACATGAGTTAAGACTGAAGTCAAGTGATGCCAAGCAGAAGGAAACAGATAGATTTACAGGTGATGTGAATACAAGGTTAGAAACCCAAATTAAGATTACAAAGTCATGGGCATTCCGATTTAGTTTGTGTCATTGCCAGAGACAGAAGGAATGAATCAATGGCTAGAGTTTAGAATTTCTGGCAGGTACCAAAAAAGGTGGCTTTTCATTCTTATCATTTGTTTGGTGAGACTCGCTGCTTATTCCATTCCTGTAACAGCCAAACCATCGAACAGTTTACAGACAGTAGAACCATCAAGAGATTTGTGGTTGTTTGGTAAAGGGGAGTGTCATCTGCATTGATGTGAAAATGGATCTGTGGTTTCAAAATCAATGGTTTCCTTCCCTTATAAATTTGCATCCTTCAGGTGGTCTCTTATGTTTTAAAAGGTACATAGTGGCACCAAATTATGTATAAATAAAGAGCACAAGAAAATAAAAGCAGGAGTAGGCCAGCAGGCCCTCAAGCCTGTCACCATTATATATGGGCATGGATGATTTATCAAAAATCAACTTCATTCTCCAGTTATTAAAAATAGCTGTGTTGTGTTGGCACAACTTGCAACAATAAACAACACCATTCAACAATTATAAAGAATGAAGAATTATATTGAAAAATAAAGCTAGAGATTGAAATTCAAATATGGAACAAAATGTGCAGAAATACATGAAGACCATTACGGAGCCCCATTGTAATTAAAAGTGATATTGCTGACAACCATTTGTCTCATCAAATTTTATTTCAATTAAATATGGAATGAATATTGCAAAAGATTCTCAGTTTCAGTGATTCCACACATTGAAGTTGCTCAGAGAATGTGCTGTTCTGTTTTTACAATGTATTTACAAAGTAAACAGCATTATAAACAAGCAGCATACAGTGTTTACCTCAGTGCAGTGACAGAGGTCATTGATAGAGGGAGTTGGGGGGTCTAACTTGAACGGTTGAGCAGATAAACTACCTGGGGCCATATTACTAAGGCCATGTAATAATGTGCCAGTTCCTTCATCACTTCCTCCTCCTTATCCGCGGGTTCCGCATGTACGGATTCAACCAACCGCGGATTGGGAAAACCCAGAAGTTCTCTCTCCAGCACTTGTTGTTTGAGCATGTACAGACATTTTTTTCTTGTCATTATTCCCTAAACAATACGGTATAACAACTATTTACATAGCATTTACTTTGTACTAGGTATTATAAGTAAGTCGGAACAGGTACATCCAGTATTATTTAGCGTCAGTTAGTCAAACATTTGTCTTAGTATATAGTATATATTTTACCTTTCTATGCATATAAAACACTTAAGAAACATCCCAAAGTCCTCTGCACTGAGACAGGTTAAATAAAGTCTGGAGCTCCGTCGGGTCCTAAAGTCCGCTGCACTGAGACAGGTTAGATAAGGTCTGGAACTCTGCTGGGTCCTAAAGTCCACTGCAATGAGACAGGTTAAATAAAGAACTTGAACATCCGTGTTTTTTGGTATCCGCGGGGGGTCCCGGAACCAATCCCCCACGGATAAGGAGGGCCGACTGTCGTTATCTAACTCTACCTTAACTATGTCTAATGATCTGGCCTCCAGCACCTTTAAGGCCAGAGAACTGCAAAGCATCACTACTCTCTGATGGAAGAAGATTCTGCACACCTCAGTTTTCAATGTCCTTATTTTGTAAATATATTCCCTTGTTTGTGACTTACTCGCTAGTGATAACATCTCAATGTCTATCCTATTGCAACCACCCACCCCCAACCCAACTAGGATCTTATATATTTGAATAAACTTACTGTTATATTTTATAGCTTCAAAACATTAAACTAATTCAAAGGAACACAAGAGAGCTGAGAGAGGTGAGTCTGTTTGTTATTTCCTTTAATGAAATGCACATGTATCATGAGGTAGCATCATGACATATGCAATTCACTTATTTTTACATATAACCCTTAATAAATTATTTAAATGATCAAGAATGCTTAAACACTATTCAAATATTACTAAAATATTAAATACACAACACTCCCCCCACTTAGCTACAAACACCAGCACAATAGAGAATACATCTCAAATATATACACAATATATAATACAACTACTATACAAACATCCACAGCATAGTAAGTTTTTAAATTGTCCCCTTCAGGCCTACAGATTTAATCACTGTGGAGGATTTCTTACTCTTATGAGACAACAATGCATATGTAAGGCTCCTTTTCATTGACTACAGCTCTGCCTTTAATACCATCATTCCAAATAAACTGATTCCTAAGCTCCGGGACCTGGGTCTTAGCATTCAGATCTGCAGCTGGATCTTCAACTTCCTCACAGACAGGACCCAGGCTGTAAAGATAGGGGACAAGCTCACCTCTACAATCACTCTGAGCACCGGTGCCCCACAAGGCTGGGTACTTAACTCACTGGACACCCATGATTGTGTAGCCAAGTTTCCATTGAACTCAATATATAAGTTTGCTGATGACACCACAATTGTAGGCTGCATCTCGGGTAATGATGAGTTTGAGTACAGAGAGGAAATTAAGACTCTGGTGGCATGGTGCGAAGACAATAATCTATCCCTCAACATCAGCAAAACAAAATAATTGGTTGTTGACTTCGGAAGGAGGTGCACAGGTGGAACAGATAAAAAGCTTTAAGTTCCTCTGGGTCAATATCACAAATGACCTGACTTGGTCTAATCAAGCAGAGTCCATTGCTAAGAAGGCCCACCAGCGCCTTTACTTCCTGAGAAAGCTGAAGAAATTTGGCCTGTCCCCTAAAACCCTCACTAATTTTTATAGATGTACCATAGAAAGCATTCTTCTAGGGTGCATCACAATCTGGTATGGAAGTTGTCCTGTCCAAGACCAGAAGAAGCTGCAGAAGATCGTGAACACAGCCCAGCACATCACACAAACCAATCTTCCGTCCTTGGTTCACTCTACACTGCATGCTGTCAGAGCAGTGCTGCCAGGATACTCAAGGACATGACCCACCCAGCCAACACACTTTCTGTCCCTCTTACCTCCGGGAGAAGGTTCAGGAGCATGAAGACTCGTACGGCCAGATTTGGGAACAGCTTCTTTCCAACTGTGATAAGACTGCTGAATGGAACCCGACCCTGATCTGGGCCGTACCTTCCAAATATCCAGACCTGTCTCTTGGTTTCTTTTTGCACTACGTTACTTCCCCTTTTCTATTTTTTATTATGATTTATAATTTAAATTTTTATTATATTTACTATCAATTTGTACTCCAGGGAGCACGAAGCTCAGAATCAAATATTGCAGTGATGATTGTATGCTCTAGTATCAATTGTTTGGCAACAATAAAGTAATAAGGTAATAAACCAATAAAGCAACATCTTTCCTGACGGGTGGTAGGTGAGACTGGTGCCTATGAAAAAGATCTCTGATTCTGGGCCTTCTCCGTGGTGGTTGTAGGAGTTGACTCTGAGACTGCAGGAAGTGGTTCTGACAGCTCTGGACTCCTTTTTTTTTCTACTTCCTTTGACTGCTTCTAGTTTGTGCATCTTGATTTGGGGATGGCCCATTTAGTTTACTGGCGTATTCCCTTATTAATCCTTCTATCACTCCCTGATCTCTCCTATTGGTTTCCTCATCTACTACATCATCTGGCAAATCATCTGATTCCATATCTCCATCGATACCTTTCTTTTTGGCCCTCCATTCATCCAGCTAGTCTTTAGTCTTTGCACTTACTCTTACAACCAGTTTCTTGCCTTCCCCTTGAAGATCATGTAGTAACGTTAATGCATGTAAAGTGGATACTGGCTCTTTATACTAACAAAAGGTGAATACTTAACAACTTTCCTGAAGCTCCTTGAATTCTATCCCAGCTTAAAGACCAAGCTATATTTTATAAGTAACTGCCTGATCAACATATCAGCAGCTTTTTGGACCACCGCTTTCATCATTCTCCCGGTTTTTCTGAGCAGCATAGTCCTTCCTTGCTTTCCAACCAGAGGCACAGAGGTTGGCCCCAACATCCGTTTACCCATTGTTTTGCAATGGTTCATGGTGTACAGCATGGAGACAGTTGTGGTATCATCCAGTAACTTCCTTAACTCATTTTCAGCTGGCTCTATTGCCGGGTATCTGGTATACAAATTGTCAGTGGATCTCCACTCAAATTGTAGTAGCCTCGGCCAATCACATCACCACAATTTCGGCCCTTCTGTTTTTACCACATACAAGCCCAATGTGGTATGTGGTTGTTGTATATCACTGTTACAAATGCCATTCCCACAGGAATTAGCTTTTCTCCAGTATATGGTCTTTGTTGGATATCTGCAGGTTTCAATTTAGTGTCTTTGAAATGTGGTTCAAAGTCATTTTGTGGAATGACTGAAACAGCCAAACCAGTGTCCAATTCCATGCTAATTACTTTACCATTCTTTTCTGGTGTAAGCTATGTTGCTTGTCTACTGCTAATTTTCACACTGTAAATCTCAAGTCTACCCAGTCCTGCATCACTCTTATCATTATTGGATGTTTCATCAAAAGTGTGCAGTTCAGTGCTCTCTTTGAAACTGGACTTGACTTTTTATCTTTTTTTCTTCCCTGTGTAGTCCATTTACTTCTGTGTGCCAAACGTGCTCTAAGCCTGTGTCCTACTTTGTTGCATTTTCAGCAAGTTTCACTGTTAAACATGCATTGGCTGCAACTCAATTGTGTCTGCAGTTTCCATTGATTCAGCTATTTCAACTAATCTTCTAAATGTAAGTTGTGCTTCAATTAGGAGCCATTTCTGAATGTTTTCTTCTAAAATTCTACAAGCTAAACAATCTCTAAGCCGATTACTGAACATACAGTGCTCAGACAAACTCTGCAATTCAGCCATGTAAGCTGAAATGGACTCTGCTTCTTTTTGATTTCACTTAAGAAACCTAAAGTGTTCTCCAATCAACAATGTTTTCTGTTCCAAATGTTCCTATATTGCTTTCATGATATCAGCAAAACTCATTTCTGCTGGTTTGGTTGTAGCAGTTAAACATTGAAGCAAACTGTGTCCCTTTAAACCCAATGCACTTAGCAAAATTGGTACTTGCTTCCCATTGACTATTCTACTGGCTTCAAAATACTGTTCATTTAGCTCCATAAAAAATGAGCTGGTTACCCTTTCTGGTGGAGCCAACCATTTCTATTCTTTTTAAATTGATAATTATCATGCACTGTTATCACTCACTGCCTATGAACCTGTGAATTCTTCTATTTTCTGCCTTTTTTAAAAACTTGGTCATGTCTTCCCTCCCAAAGAACATGTGCTGTTTTGCTTTCTTTTTAACTCGATGTCTTGCTGCACTTCAATGGGTACGTAGTTGTATCGGGTTCATTTAAAACATCCCTCATCACCTCTGTTTTATTTTGTAACTTCAAAATATTAAACTAAATAAAAGGAAAACAAGAGAACTGGGAGATAATAAGTCATGTGCTTCAGCTTTTTACTTTAAGCGAAGTGAGTACATATCATGTGCTAACATTATCATGTATGCAATTCACTTATCTTCACATATACAGTAACCTGCAACAGATGATCTAAATGAACAAGAATGCTTAAATAATATATTTACATCATTCATCAAATATTACTGAAATTATAAATACACAAAAGTTACCCCTCATTCATAACTCAAAGTCGGTACTGGTCCAAACTGTCTAGCCACTTTCGATTACACAACCCCTCTCATCCCAGGAATTAGTCTGGTGAACCTCATTTGCAATGTCACTACAGTATATCATCTTTTTTGGGCATGGGACCATAACTGGAAACAGTACTCTAACTGAGGCCTCACCAACACCTTGAATAACTGTAACAAAACTTCCTTTTAAGACAATAAAAGCAACATGCTATTTGTCTTTGAAACTGCTTGTTTGGCCTGCCTGCTAACGTTTGTGATTCACACTTTGGATCACATAGCGATTAGAAGCTGTTCCTGAAACTTTGAATGTGGATCTTCAGGCTCCTGCACCTCCTTCCCAATGATAGTAACGTGAAAAGGGCATAACCCAGATGGTGAGGGTCTTTAATGATGGATACCGTCCTCTGCAAGCATTGCATCCTTAAGGATGTCCTTGATGGTGTGAGGGTTTTGCCAGTAATGGAAGTAGCAGTAGATTTTAAAATATATAAAATCATTGAAATCAGTAATGTGAATTGTTTAAATAAATCAAATGTGCTTGTTTATCATAAAAAAGAATTAAAATTCGCTAAGTTTATTTAAACTTTGTGGTTCATTTTCGTAGGTCAAATATGATGGCATAATAGTGTATTAATGGTAAGACTCTTGGCAGTGTGGAGGATCAGAGGGATCTTGGGGTCCGAGTCCATAGGACACTCAAAGCAGCTGCGCTGGTTGACTCTGTGGTTAGAAGGCGTATGGTGTATTTGCCTTCATCAATCATGGAATTGAATTTAAGAGCCGAGAGGCATTGTTGCAGCTATATAGGACCCTGGTCAGACCCCACTTGGAGTACTGTGCTCAGTTCTGGTCGCCTCACTACAGGAAGGATGTGGAAACTACAGAAGGGGTGTAAAGGAGATTTACAAGGATGCTGCCTTGATTGGGGAGCAGGTCTTATAGGTTGAGTGAACTCGGCCTTTTCTCCTTGGAGCGACGGAGGATGAGAGGTGACCTGATAGAGGTGTACAAGATGATGAGAGGCATTGATCATGTGTATAATCAGAGGCTTTTCCCCAGGGCTGTAATGGTTTCCACAAGAGGACACAGATTTAAGGTGCTGGGGAGTAGGTACAGAGGAGATGTCAGGGGTAAGTTTTTTACTCAGAGAGTGGTGAGTGAGTGGAATAGGCTGCTGGCAACAGTGGTGGAGGCAGATACAATAGGTTCTTTTAGAGTTTTTTGGATAGGTACATGGAGCTTAGAAAAGTAGAGGCCAATGGGTAAGCCTAGTAATTTCTAAGGTAGGGACATGTTCTGCATAATTTTGTGGGCCAAAAGTCTTGTATTGTGCTGTAGGTTTTCTATGTTTCTAAATTTAAAATAACCTTTTTTAGAACATTCATGTCTGGGATATTATATGTGACTTTGTCTTGGTGAAAAAGACATCAAAGCATAGCAGAAATTGCAAAGTAAAAAGCTATGTGTAATGTCAGGCATGAGGAAATACAACTATCAAAAATTAGTAAACTATCAGGGGCTCTCTCCACTAAAAAAGCTTGAAAATTTTTTGGTTGAATGCTTTTCAAATTATGAAGGATTTCAAAGTTCAATGTAAATTTATTTCAAAGTACATATATGTCACTGTATACAACCCTGAGATTCATATTCCTGTGGGCACACTCAATAAATCCATAGAATAATAACTGTAACAGAAACAATAAAAGACTGCATTGACACGGTATTCAACAATGTGCAAAAGACGATGAACAGCACACACAGAAAAAGAAAGAAAGAATAATAATGAATAAATAAACAATAAATTTTGAGGACATGAGATGAAAAGTCCTTGAAAGTGAGTTCATAGTTTGTGGAAACATTTCAATGATGGGGCAAGTGAAGTTGAATAAGGCTATCCCCTCAGGTTGGAGAGCCTGATGGTTGAGGGGTAATAACTGTTCCTGAACCTGGTGGTGTGAGTCCTGAGGCTCCTGTACCTTTTTCCTGGTGGCAGCAGGAAGAAGAGAGCATGCCCTGGGTGGTGGGAGTCCATGATTGCTGCTTTCCTGCAACAATGCTTGATGTAGATGTGCTCAATGATGTACTGAGCTGTATCCACTACTTTTTGTAGGATTTTCCATCCAAGGCTGTGATGCAACCAGTCTATATACTCTCCACTACACATCTATAGAAGTTTGTGAAAGTTTTAGGTGTCAAGCTGAATCTTTGCAAACTGGTTTGCACTGCCATGGTTTCTTCATAATTGCATTTATGTGGTGGGTCCAGGACAAGTTCTCTGAAATAGTAACAGAGGAATTTAAAGTTGCTGACCCTTGTTTTCTCTGATCCTCCAGTGAGGTCTGGATCTCTGGTTTCCTTCTCCTAAAGTCAATAGGCAGCTCCTTGGTCTTGTTGACATTGAGAAAGAGGTTGTTGTTGTAGAACCACTCAGCCAGATTTTCAGTAAGTTAAGTGTGGAGAAAATGTATTTATTCACAGGCAAATCTAAAAACTGACGGTTCTTCAAATAAGACAATCATTGATAAATGCAGTGAATGTAGTAAAAAAAAATCCTTTACCTCTTGAGTGGTATGAATATGGAGTTTACTGTACCCAGAGAGATTGTGGTAAAAATTATGGATCAACTTAAGGTAAGTCTAGAAAAATACAAGAGGGGGAAAAGAATAGAAGATACACTGATAAAGATATGAATCAGGCAGGAGGAGTCAACAACAGATGTCACCCATTGGCCTGAAGGTAACAGAGTAGAAAAAGTGTTGATGTTCAGAGGGCTCTACAGGTATACTACAATAATTAAAGGAAGTTAACATGCAAGTCCCATGTAAGTAAGTCAAGAGCTAGGTTATCCTCAAGTGAAACAAATTGTTTAGCATTTACAGCAGTTAAGACAAGATCACAGGAGCGAGAAAACAATTAAAATGATGTCCTGAAATCCTTCATTCTTTCTCTACTGATATGCCCTGTCTGTTGAGCATTTCAAATATTTTCTTTTTCATTGGGATTTTCAGAATTTATTGTATTTTTCATTAAAGAATGAAAAGAATAGGTCAATGTTTGATTCAGAAATTTGAAAGGTGAGAAGAAAGATCATTGACATGAATAAAGTTCCCAGTATCCTTGACAGTTATAAATACTGAAAAGTTTATTTTCTGTCTGGAAGGTATAAAATTATGAACTCTTATTTCAAGTCAAGAGAGGCATCTGAATCTTGGGAATTCCCTACCCAGATGCTCAGTTAATGAATGAGTACTTTTAGGATTGGTAGAGTTTTGGTTGCTAAGTCAATTAAGGAATATGGAAGATCTTGCAGCAAGTTTGAAAAGCAAAAAAATTCCAAGTCTGAAACTAAAAATAAAGGAATAATTCTGGAAATCCACAACAGTTTCATCAGCATCGGTAGTGAGAGAAGGGATTTAACATTTCTGTAGAGCAATGAACTTTCTGATAGAAAATTATTAACCTGAGTCATTAATAGTTTCATTCTCCACAGATGATGCCTGTGTGTTCCTAGTATGGTTAAGGCAGTGCCTCTGAGGGGTGATTGTTTGCATGCAGCTCAATGGAAATCATCAAATATTTCTGTTTAGGACTGCTATAGGTGAAATCCACAGTCACGGCCATGGGGATTTCAGTAGGCGGCATTGTTTTAAAACATTTTAAAAAATCTATCAATACAGAAAATTGACGGACCTCAGACAGCAGAAGCGGGTCATGAGTGCAGTTCCCCTTTAGCAGGGATGGAAACAGGGACAGTATACCAGTCTACAAGTACCATTGAAATGCAGAAGCTTTAGATACCCAATCCCAACTATCCTCCTGATGAAGGTACAGTCTATGGACAATAAAAATTGAAGCCTTCAAAGCAAGATTGCTGTACCAGAGGGTTATTAGGGACTGCAGAGCACCTTGGTTCACAGAAACATGGCTATCCCCTGCCATTCAGATGCAACGCTACAGCTTGATGGTTTCATGATTTTCCAGCAAAAACAGGACAACTGTGTCTTTTAAAGGCAGAGGAGGTGAAATATGCTTTATGATTAACTCATCAAAGTTTACAAACATGATGGCTCTATCTCAATCCTGCTCACATGACCTACAAGTTCTAGTGGACAAAAGTCATCAGTTTTATCTGCCAAAGGAGTTTTCTGCCATCATCCTGGTAGTGGTGTACATTCCACCTCAGGCCAACATCAGGCAGGCACTGGAGTAGCTGAGCAACATAATCAGTAGGCACGAAACTACACACCTTGATGACTTCCCTGTCATTACAAGCGATTTCAACCAGGCCAGCTTGAAGATATCTCTGAACATCTACCACCAATGGAGCCAGAGGAGCAAACACACTTGACCATTGTTATATCACCATCAATAATGCTTACCATGCTCTCCCATGCCCACATGTCCAATCATCTGGAATCATCTGATCATATGCTTTGAATCCCAGCACATAAGCAGAGACTAAAGACCGCATCAATGGTGAGGACCGAGAAGGGATACTCAAGGGAGGCAGAGGAGTGCTTACAGAACTGGGCAATATTCGGGGATTCATCCTTGAGTCTGAATGAATATGCCACAAATGTTACTGACATGCCCATGTACTGTACGGATGAGTGTGTCTTCTGAGAGCCAGATCTATTTCCATTAAGGGTAGAGGTAGAATCAGATGCACGTCAGTTCTGGCAGAGTTTGCAGGCCATTACTTCCTACACAGCAAAACTGAACATCATGACCGCTGTGATGTTTGACTCTCAGATGAGCTCAATGCCTTTTATGCCCACGTTGAAAGGGAGAATAAAACTACAGCTGTACAAATCTGTACAGTATCTGGTGATCCAGTGATAGCTGCCTCAGAGGCCAACATCAGAACATCTTTCAAGAGGGTGAATCCTCAAAAGACGTAAGGCCCTGATGGTGTACCTGGTGAGGCTCTGAATAGCCATGCCAAGGACATCTTCAATCTCTCACTGCTGCAGTTGAATGTTCCCACAGGCTTCAGAAGGGTAACAATCATATCACTGCTTAAGAAGAGCAGTGTGAGCTGCCATTATGACGACTGTCCAATGGCACTCACGTCCACTGTGATGAAGTGCTTTGAGAGGTTGGTCATGGCTAGAATCAACTCCAGCCTAAGCAAGGACCTGGAATTTGCTTATCACCACAATAGATCTACAGTAAATGCAAACTCATTGGCTCTCTATTTGGCCTTGGATCACCGGAACAATACTAACGCCCACATCAGGCACTGTTTATTGACTCGAGCTGAGCATTCAACACAATCGTACCCACAGTTCTAATCAACAACATCCAAAACCTGAGCATCTGTACCTCCCTCTACAACTGGATCCTCGACTTCCTCACTAGCAGACCATAGCCTGTGCAGATCAGAAATAACATCTCCTCCTCATTGACAGTCAACATTGGTGTACCTCAAGGATGCATGCTTTTGCCCACTGCTCTACTCTCTGTACATCCATGACTGTGTGGCTAGGCACAGCTTAAATGCCATCAGTAAATTTGCCAACTATGCAGCTGTTGGCAGAATTTCAGACGTGATGAGGAGGTGTTACAGGAGTGATGCCGGAGCACCAACCTTGCACTAAATATCAGTAAGTTTGTGGACTACAGGAAGGTTAAGTCAAGGAAACACACACCAATCCTCACTGAGAGATCAGAAGTGGAAAGGGTGGTCAATTTCAAGTTCCTGGCTGTTGACATCTCTGAGGGTCTACCCTGCGCCCAACGTTTTGATACATTTATGGTCTTATGGTTTTATTCCTGGATCACCCGGCCCTGAGTTGTTCAATCTCAGACAGAAATGAAGTACAAACCTATCTCATCAGGAGTGATCTTTGCAGATTGGAAGTTTAATTACCTTATCAGAAATTGGAACAATTAAAAAAAGCAAACAGGATCATACCATTATTCAGAACAGGTACTTCCTTTCATGGCATTTGTAAGGCTGATATTCTATCTTGCAAAATTCAAAATCACCAGAATGCTTCACTTGCTTATGACCTTAAACCTCATGGATTCTACTTAATGTCAGATTCAGAAGCAGAGAAACATAAATAATTCTGCCACTGGGTGAAGGTGCTTTAAGTGCTTTAAACAGCGAGCTTGTTAATGCAGTTCATGCAGTGCCATTTTAACTTGTGCCCTTGGTAATGGCAAATGGTTAGTGTAATCTCTCTAATTTATATCACAGATCTGGTAAATAGGGGCTGTGTAATGAGATCATATCCATTAATCAAATATTTGGAGATGCTATTTTGAGTTATTAATAATAATTAGGAATTAGAACTCCACTGCATTTAACAAGAGTGATTTCTTTTTGACAGATTAATGCTATTTTTAACATTATGCTGATTGGAGTTTCCTTTGCAATAGCTGATGTTTCCCTGTTCCATGTCAAATGATAAAGTTCTCTCTCTATGCAAACATTTCATCGGCAGAATTCCTCCTGGTGATTTACAGTGATCTTTTCTCTCTTGCTGCAGTCAGAACTTCAAGTACATTAGATTTACTGACTCATTGAAGTAACGAATGTAGGGAACAGAGAAACTTTATTATATTGAGTATATCTGATTTGTATTCTGAAGCTCTGGAATTCATTCAATTGAATACAAAAGTTTAAAAATCACCTTCTTTCTGTTGCCAGGGTTGAGTTTTTAAAAAGAACATTTAAATGTTTAAGAAATACTTCACTGATCTACCATTTGGATTTTGAATTCGGGCCCTGTAAGATTGTTTATTTGAGAAAACAGCACCTCTCATATCCCTCAAAGCACAATCTTACTGTACAGTCAGAAAAGAATGTAAATTTTAATTCCAATTAGAGGAAAAAAGAATGCCTAGAAATTAGATCACACAGTTCCAAGTTAACCATTATTATTGCAGATTCCTTTGCAAATACTTGACGAGCCTCAGTAGGTATTAAGGAAATTTCTGAAGTGTTTTTTTTACCAAAAAGGGATGTTCTGGCAAATTTTACAGAAGAAATTAAAAACAATGGGACCCTAACATGAAACATAACTAATGTCAAAAGCTGGATTGAAGAAAAATTATATTATTACTGCATCAAATACTTATCAAACCCATGTATTATCATCACCAATTAGGCTGGAAGAGATTGCCCCTGCTTATTATTAATCACAAAGGCCCTGATTTGATTTAGGACCGATAGGCCTATTTGCTTGTTATGTCCTTCCATTAGTGTCATTAGTACTTGAATCTAACTGAGAAATGTGGAAAGCAGCAATCACTTCAAAGTAAGTTTTATCTTTTTAATAGATTTCATTGTGATTTAGCTGAATACATATGTTCATTATATTACAATATCAAATATCTCCATTATGTCCACAGTTTTCTGTAAAACGTAAATAGACAAAGGTCCACTGGGAAAAAAAAATCAGAAAAAAAGAAAATTGACAGTGATGCAGAATTGGTGTTAATATCCTTGCAAGTGATTCTGAAATTGATCCTGCATTGATTAAAATTGCCTTTTTTAATCCTATTGAACAGTCCTTGTTATCTTGTGTTCTGCCATGGAATGTAACTTTGTGAATCTGTTGTGAACTTTAGCAAGAACTATTTAGCTTATTCCTACATTTGGTTGCTGTGCATTTTGAAGCCTGCATACCCTGGAACATGGTAGCAATGTGCTAGCCTTTTGGACTTGCAAACTAGAGGCCTGGACTGATGATCTGGGATCTTGATCATAATTCCAAATAAGGCAGCTGGAATATTAAAAGTACGATGAGAAAATAAAAATCTGATACCTGTGGCCTTTGGTATTCTGATTTGCACTGATGTTCTTCAATGAATGACATTGCACAGAGAAAACAGCTTGCTCCTGCTGTGTCAGTAGAGCGCTATGATGCATTCAAGTTCATGAGTCAGCAGATGTTTAGTTTCAGATCTCAATCATGCTATTAGGATGGGGTTCTGACAGGATCTCCCCGGTAATATCTCAAGAGCTACTGTTTGGCTGAGTAATGACAAGGGATACAATATAACTAATGGTCAATAATAAGAAGAAAACAAACTAAAATATTTTTCCACTGAACAGGCAAAATAACAAGAGATTAGGTTTGGTATTTTGAAACATTCTGGTCCTGCCTCAGTATTTCAGCAGGGTTGACACTGCACCATTTCTTGTCTGAGAGACAAGTTAATGAAATGTGACTGTGTGTAATCTTTACATCAGAATGTACTGTGGTGATAGATTAATAACAAATCAGTTTTTCTTCTGACTACTCACTAGTAAGAGCGAATTTGCATATTGGAAAGTCAACTATTATTAATTTTGTACCTTATTTATTTGTAATTATAATTGTTTTGTTAGGCATTTGTGTAAAACCACATTTACAAAATACTGAAGTGTATGGATAGGTTAAATGTAAGCAGGCTTTTTCCACTGAGGTTGAGTGAGACTAAAACTAGAGGTCATAAGTTAAGTGTGAAAGGTCAAATATTTAAGGGGCAACTGAGGGGGATCTTCTTCATTTAGTGGGTGATGTGAGAGTGGCACAACCTGCTAGTAGATGTGGTGGATGCTGGGTTCATGTCAACATTTAGAGTATTTTGGATAAGTACACGGATGGGTGAAGTACGGAGGGCTATGGTCCAGGTGCCACTTGATGGGACTGGGAGGAATAACAGTGTGGCATGGACTAGATGGGCTGAAGGACTGTTTCTCTGCTTTAGTGCTCTATGACTCTATGCCTCTCATAATTCTACACATCTTTATCAAGTTTCATCTCATCCATCCTTGTTTCACAGGGAAATTCCCTAGCTCATTTTTCCTCATAAGACATGTTCTCCAATCCAACCTCCTGATAAATCTTCTCTGCACCGTCTCCAAAGCTTCCACATCCTTCCTATATTTGATGTCACAAGAAATGAACACAACACTCCAAGTATGGTTTAAGCAGAATTTAATCAAGCTGCTAAATCACTTCCCAACCCTTGAACACAATCCTCAGATTAATGAAGGCCAGCACATCATACACCTACTCTACTACTCTATCAACGTGCAGTAACTTTGAAGAATCAATGGACTTGGGTCCCAAGACCCACACTGTTAAGAATCCTGGTATTAATCTTGTACTCTGCCTCCATGTTCCATCTACCAAAGTGAATCGCTTCACACTTTTCCAGATTGAACTCCATCTGCTACTTCTCCATCTAGCTCTGCATTCTGTCTAAATCCTTGACAACTTCCACACTATCCACAACATCTCCAACCTTCATGTTATCTGCAAATTTACTAACCCACTCTTCCATTTCCTCATTCAAATCATATATTTAAATTACAAAGAACAGGGGTCCCAGACCAGATCACTGTGGAACACCACTAGTTATGGACCTCCAGGAAGAATATGCTCAGTTTACTACTGCCCTCTTAACTTCTGTGGGCAGGTCAATTCTGATTCCACATAACTATTATTCCATGGATCATCCTTCATGATTTTCTAGATGAGCCTTCTGTGGGGAACCTTGTGAAATGCCTTATCAAAATCCATATACACCACATCCATCACTCTTCATCAAATTGTTTTGTCATCTCCCTGTAAAAACTCAATCAGGCTTGTAAAGAACAACGTGCCCCTCACAAAGCCATTGCTATCACTAGTAAGATTATCATTCTCGAAACCCTGTCCCCCTAGAATGCTCTCCATTAGTTTTCTCACCACTGACATAAGAGTCAATGGTCTATAATTCACAGGATTATCTCTAATACCTTTCTTGAACGACAGAACAAAATTTTGCCATCCTCCAATCTTTTGGTACTATTCCTGTAGCCAGGGAGAATGCAAAGACCATTAATACCCCAGCAATTTCTTCACTCAATTCCTGTAGTAACCTGGGGTATATCCCGTTCAGCCCCAGGGACTTATCTATCTAAATGTTTCTCAGAAACACCAACAAGCTCCCTTTCTTAACTACAAATTGCTTCAACACATTAGCCTGTTCCACACTGACCTCACATTCATCAAAGTCCCTCTCTCTGGTGAACACTGAAGCAAAGTTTGGAATTATGGAATTACAGAGTTTACTTCTTCAGTTTGGCATGTTAGATTTGAATCCCCTTCGGAAATTATGACATCGAATCAAAATATAAATGTTGATAGCCCAAGGTCCAATCAAAACTGGATGTTAGATCTCACTTACTGGAGACCAACAAGTCATGGACAGTACTGGCAAAAGGAATTACAGCTGAGTCACTGAAATCACTGAGGAATCACTGAGTCCTGGGAAGAAAAAGCCAGCAGTAGTGATACTCAATTTCCCTGTGTGGACACACAACTGATATTAAGTTTCTCACTTGAGGATGACTCCTTGTCAAGATGCCTGAAAGAAGTGTCCTACAGGCCTGCTTCAGACATGGGATGCTGTTGCATGGAAACAAGTTGCACTAAGACTATCTTACAGCCATTAAATGTTAAGGAGGTTCAGTTTCAGTCCCGGCGCTGTTTTAACCATATCTTTGGAAATCTGTGCAATAGATTATCATCTCTGAATTCAGCATTTCCTTTTTAGCCAAGTCATAGGTAAACCATAGGCAAACTGCTGTTATTAGGTACTTAGGTCTTTGCTAACAATGAAAAGTGAAAATATAGAAGTATGAAAAGAATTCATAGATAAAGAAAGGAAGGTGAGTATAGACAACTGCAGTCAGTTTTTGCTTTTTAAAAATATCTTGCTTCATATTTTCTGATGATGCAAAGCTCCTGGTGTTTTTTTTTTGGTAAGTATATTTATATATTTATACATTAGGAGTGCACGGACTCAAATATACTAAGAAGATAAAATAAAATATGTGACTTCATCATGGAGCCTTTGAGGTAAACTGCCAACAAATGTTGCTGTTCTATTTGCCAGCTACCAAGTTGAAGATAAAGATGTGCTTTATCTCCATAGTAACCATATGTGCCCTGAATCTAATTGATTCCCAACTGGTTTGCTGTAGGGGTATTCTCTTCTAAGAGAATGAATGACAAGTAATGAGCTAACCAGGTCTGCAGAACCTAACAATGGAATTATAAAGAGCTGAACTTAAACATTGGAGCAAATAAAAATACTAAACGTTTTCTTTTAACTTCTTCCCTCCCCTTTCCTGCATTCCACTTGCATGTGTGAAGCTAATTATTTCATAAAGAAGGGAGAGACATAGCAGAGAATATTGGCCCTAATTGTTTGCTGTTCAGAGGTAGCAGTACTGAAGTGTTGTTGAGCAGAATCAGTGTAATTTATCCTTTTAAATGGCAGTTAGTTAAGTCATTGTGCTGTAAAACAGGGAAGACCAGGACTTAGTGACAGATTCAGAATGGCAGATCGTTTAATTTGTTTCACCACTAGATTCGGCACTGAGTTCAATGGAGGACTTACGATCATACATTTATAGCAAGAATTGACGGCTGGAATCCTACATTAATTCAGACCTGGTGCAGATTCCAAAACTTCATTGATTTCAATAGTGACTGCAGATCGTTGGATTTAGGAAGCAAAGTATGAGGTTAAGTTCTTTCCAGTTGTTTTACTTTAGTTGAATATTCTTAATCATTTGTCTTTGGAGTATTTTTAGTTAAATTTGTTCCTTTAAATTTTGATTAGTTACTTGAATTTTAATAGTTTTTTGAAAAAAATATCATGTACATTTAAATACTATTATACTGTTCTTTCCTACTGGTAGCTGGAAATACTGGTGTGGTATGGGGCTTGCCCATCTGCCATTAGTACCAGGGTGTTTCAGCGGCAGCCTGCACAATGGGAGGCATGTTTGCTGCATTAAAACATGCTGTTGGAGTCCGGGACAGTTTAGACCAGTGGGATAAGCTCTCAATGTTCAGACTTGGAAGCACCAGCATGGGCAATTGCTGGCAGAGGCTGTGGGCCAATGATGTAAAGGTAATTTATACTCTGTGTTTCAATGAAATTGTGTTGTAACTCTTGTTCTTTTTGCCACTCTTCAGTTCATCTACCCAATGATGGGTAGAAGAAATTTGACACAGGTGGAAGAAATACTGGAACCCAGAAGTTAGAATGAATGTAGAAACATCTGGGCTGTAAAATACTGAATTCGAAACGTAGAAAACCTACAGCACAATACAGGCCATTCGGCCCACAAAACTGTGCCAAAGATGTCGTTACCTTAGAAATTACCTAGGGTTGCCCATAGCCCCCTAGTTTTCTGGGCTCCATGTACCTGTCCAGGAGTTTCTTAAAAGACCCTATCCTATCCGCTTCCACCCGCATCACTGGCAGCCCATTCCACATGCTGACCACTTGCTGTTTAAAAAACTTAACCCTGACATCTCCTATGTACCTACTTCCAAGCACCTTAAAACTGTACCCTCTCGTGCTAGCCATTTCAGAACTGGGAAAAAGCCTCTGACTATCCACACAATCAATGCCTCTCATCATCTTATACACCTCTATCACTCAACCTATTCTCATAAAACATGCTCCCCAATCCAGGCAACATCCTCGTAAATCTTCTCTGCACCCTTTCTATGGTTTCCATATCCTTCCTGCAGTGAGGCAATCAGAACTGAGCACAGTCTCCAAGTGGGAACTGACCAGGGTCCTGTATAGCTGCAACATTACCTCTCGGCTCCTAAACTCAATTCTATGATTGACAATGCACCATATGCCTTCTTAACCACAGAATCAACCTGCGCAGGAGCTTTGAGCATCCTATGGACTCAGACCCCACGATCCCTCCAATCCTTCACACTGCCAAGAGTCTTAGCATTAATACTATATTCTGTCATCATATTTGACCTACCAAAATGAACCACCTCACATTTGTCTGGGTTGAACTCCGTCTGCCACTTCTCAGCCCAGTTTTGCATCTACCAATGTCTTATCTCTGCCTTAAATGCACCCACTGACTTGGCCTCCACAGCCACTGTGGCAACAAATTCCACAGATCTACCACTTTCTGACTAAAGTAATTTTGCCAAATCTCTGTTCTAAATGGACATCCTTCAGCCCTGAAGTTGTGCCCTCTTGTCCTAGACTCCCCTACCATGGGAAATAATTTTGTCATATCTAATCTGTTCAGGCCTTTTAACATTCAGAATGGTTCTATGAGATCCCCCCTCATTCTCCTGAACTCCAGGGAATACAGCCCAAGAGCTGCCAAATGTTTCTCATACGGTAACCCTTTTATTACTGGAATCTTTCTCATGAATCTTCTCTGAACCCTCTCCAATGTCAGTGTTATCTTTCTAAAATAAGGAGCCCAAAACTGCACCCAATACTCCAAGTGTGGTCTCACAAATGCCTTATAGAGCCTCAACATCACATCCCTGCTCTTATATTCTATACCTCTGGAAATGAATGCCAACATTGCAATCGCCTTCTTCACCACCGACTTAACCTGGAGGTTAACCTTTAGGGTATCTTGCACAAGGACTCCCAAGTCCCTTTGCATCTCTGCATTTTGAATTCTCTCCCCATCTAAATAATAGTCTGCCCATTTATTTCTTCCACCATACACTTTCCAACATTGGGGAGGTAGGAAAGATTCAGAGCACAAGGAAATCCTTTGAAGAACTCATCTAATAGTTCACTGATGTAAACAAGGTAGTGCCAGGTGCAGCTGAAAGTTTAAGGATAGAGTAGCCTGACCTTCTGAAATGGGAATAAAATGGTGGACTTTGTTAAGTTTCTATTAATATTAAACTTTTCCCAACTTTCTGCTAGATTGTTGAGGTTAACTGCCCATCCATTAGTAACATCATAATTAGAAAGTTCATCCTAGATTCTTTAAATGTTGATAAGGTCATGAGAAGAAAACTTGGCTAATCACATGGGCCACCGCTTGGTTGAGGTTTGCACCCATCAACTAATGATGACTAAACTTTCATATATTCAGGCATTTGGACTACAAACAAAACAATCAATATCAGAAAATAATTAAATTTAGCAGTTTATCTTTATAGCTCAGGTTGTTAGAGATTCATAGCAGATAATATGCTTTCTTGTCTTTGATCAGTTTGGTTGAATTCCAAGCAGTCAGTAGAAGTTAGAGTCTGGAATTTTTCTGCAATAATTTTGCTTCAATTACTCTGAGGAATCAACAACCCCTAAAGTTGGTTATAAAGAATGAGTGAGAATTTTCCACAGTACTGGGTCAGTTCCTATATACTTACACACTGTAACATGTTGTCCTTGGAACTCTGCATTGACTAGCCTGAGCCTGTGGGATTATATTGGCAGTGACTGCATGGCTATGTAACTAGGTAAGAGACAAAGCAAAGAAGAAAAGTGATTTTGTTTACACACCTGGGGGAAGATTTCCTCAGGTGCCCTGCAGCTGTCAGTATTAGAACTTTATATGATCTATATTAGTAACAATCTTTTAACAAGCTTTATATGATCTATATTAAAAACAATCATAAATTATTGCGAAAGTAATAAAGTCACATTTCTTGTTTGCAGACAAACAAAACTTTGGAATGTAGAATTTGAAAATTTTGGAGGAGCATAGTTATGGTTGTAATGACGTGGATAGAAAACTGAAATTAGCTGATAGAGGAGAGTTAAAATATAGTGTGCAGCAATGTGTTTAAGGAGAAGGAGAGTCAGAACGATCAAAACAGTATAATATGTAAAAGAGTGCCACAGTGGTGCCTCTGGGGTATCAGTGCAGGATGTGCACAACTCTCTGGAAGTAAGTTTAAAAATCTGTTCTTATAGAAGAGAATTTTGGGTTTTGCTAATGCAGGAACAGATCTATAAATGATTGGTGAGGACTCATTGTGCACAATACACTTGAGAGGGTGTGAAGAGCATACGGGAGTGGTTATCTTGTTTCATGCCAGGAATAAGCATTATATGGAGAAACTGATATAACCTCACTGGAGCAGATAATGTTAAAGGGAGATTTAACAGAAATGTAGAAGCTCAAGAAATTCTTGATGGGTTAATGCAGGAGAAACTGTTTTCAGGTGACAGCTGTGTTGGTAACTAGGTTTTAATATAATAATTGAAAGAAACTGAAAAGCAGAACTTGTTTGTAGGCAGTACAAAGTTATGATTTGGAACCAGTGTAAGGGTGATGGAACAGTTCCAGTGTTAGGGAAAATATATATTTCATAAATCTGTACTCTTGATGATAAATGACAATAATGGATAGCTCTTTCAAAAAGCTAGTACAACCAGAATGGGACACATGTTTTCATTTTTTGCTGTTAGATCGCACTTTCAGGACAAGCAATCTGTGAAGCTCCAAGATCAAAGGCATTTTATCTTCAAGGAAGAGCGTATTTGGACATAAAATAAAATACATGCTGAAAGGTATTGGGAGTGACAAAATATCTGATGGATTTGTTGAATTAAAACCACTTTGAGAAGTAAGCTATCTTATTTGCAAAGAACAGATGGTGAGATGTCAGCTGTGAGTATGCATTTTATAAATCATTCACAGAAATTTGTCCTATATCTTATTAATATTTCTGATGATTTTTGAACTTCTAGTTTTCATCAGTTTTTGACAGTGACATTGTTACCTTCAATTTCGGCATCATGTTCCTGGTTACTGTTTACCTATAATATACCAGTTAGCTGGTTGCCCCAGCTTTCATTCCATACTCAATATATATTATAGTAAACTGTTGCAAAAATAATCACATATTCACAGTTTTAAATTAAACGTGAGAACAGATTTTTCTTACATTTTCCTGTGACTTTATCACTTGTAGATTCTATATAAAAGCATTAAACTTGTAATGAGAATGAGAATAATAGATGGCTCTTTCAAAAAAGCTGGTTGCAGGAGGCAGCTAACTGGAGGACTGTCAGGAGAAGAGAGGGAAATGGGCAGCCAGTAGGGAAGTACCTCTGTGGCCTTTCCCCTCCATAAGGATACCATTTGGATACCATACAGGGGAGCAGCTGCAGCAACCAGGCCTCTGGCACTGAGTCTGGCCATTGTGGCTCAGGAGAGAAGAGAGGTGAAGTGGACTGCAGTAGTGAAAGGAGAATCCATTGTTAGAGAAATAGATGCAATAGAGAGACCCAGATGGTACGCTGCCTTCCAGGTGCCAGGGTCAGGGATATCTTGGGTTGAGTTCACGGTATTCTAAAGGGGGACAGCAAGCAACTAGAGGCACCAGTGACATATGTAGGAAAGGTGAGGAGGCCCTGAAGAATGACTTTCAGGAGCAAGGTAGAAAACTGAAATGCAGGACCTCCAGGGTAATCTTTAGATTTCAGCCTGTTCCAAGTGCCAGTGTGGGTAAGAATAGGATTATGTGGCAGATTAATGCATGGCTGAGGAACAGGTGCAGGGGGTAAGGGTTTGGATTTCTGGATCATTGAGACCTCTTCTGGGGAAGGTATGACCTGTACAAATAGGATGTGTTACATCCGAACCTGAGGGGGGCCAATATCCTTGTGGGCAGGTTTGCTACAATGAGATGGGGAGTAAATACAGGGAGAGGGGAGATCCCACATTCTCGGGGCAGACCCTTCGGCCCACAAAGTTGTGCCAAATATGTTCCTACATTAGAAATTACTAGGCTTACCCATAGGCCTCTATTTTTCTCTTAAAAGACCCTATCATATTCACCTCCATCACCATTGCCGGCAGCCCATTCCACACACTCACCACTCTCTGAGTAAAAAACTTACCCCTGACAACTCCTCTGTACCTACTCCCAAGCACCTTAAACCTGTGCCCTCTTGTGGCAACCATTTCAGCCCTGAGAAAAAGCCTCTGACTATCCACAAGATCAATGCCTCTCATTATCTTATACAACTCTATCAGGTCACCTCTCATCCTCCGTCACTCCAAGGAGAAAAGGCCGAGTTCACTCAACCTGTTTTCATAAGGCATGCTCCCCAATCTAGGCAACATCTTTGTAAATCTCCTCTGCAACCTTTCTATGGTTTCCACATCCTTCCTGTAGTGAGGTAACCAGAACTGAGCACAGTACTCCAAGTGGGGTCTGACCAGGGTCCTGTATAGCTGCAAAATTATCTCTCAGTTCCTAAGTTCAATTCCACGATTGATGAAGGCCAATACACTGTATAACTTCTTAACCACAGAGTCATCCTGCGCAGCTGCTTTGAGTGTCCTAAGGACTCGGACCCCCCAAGATCCCTCTGATCCTACACACTGTCAAGAGTCTTACCATTAATACTTCACACTTATCTGGGTTGAACTCCATCTGCCACTTCTCAGCACAGTTTTGCATCCTATCGATGTCCTGCTGCAACCTCTGACTGCCCTCCACACTATCCACAACACCCCCAACCCTGTTTCATCAGCAAACTTACTAACTCATCCCTCCATTTTCTCATCCAGGTCATTTATAAAAATTACAAAAAGTAGGGGTCCCAGAACAGATCCCTGAGGCACCCCACTGGTGACTGAACTCCATGCAGAATATGACCCATCTACAACCACTGTTTGCCTTCTGTGGGCAAGCCAGTTCTGGATCTACAAAGTAATGTCCCCTTGGATCCCATGCCTCCTTACTTTCTCAATAAGCCTTGCATGGGCTACCTTATCAAATGTCTTGCTGAAATCCATATACACTACATCTACAGCTCTTCCTTCATCAACATGTTTAGCTACATCCTCAAAAAATTCAATCTGGCTCGTAAGGCAGGACCTGCCCTTGACAAAGCCATGCTGACTATTCCTAATCATATTGTACCTCTCCAAATGTTCAAAAATCCAAAAATCCTCTCAGGATCTTCTCCATCAACTTACCAACCACTGAAGCACTGAACCACTGAATTATAGCCTCACTGATCTATAATTTCCTGGGTTATCACTACTCCCTTTCTTGAATAGATGAACAACACCCGCAACCTTTTAATCCTCCCGTACTTCTCCCATCCTCATTGATGATGCAAACAGCATCACCAGAGGCTCAGCAATCTCCTCCCTTGTCTCCCACAGTAGCCTGGGGTATACCTCATCCGGTCCCAGCAATTTATCCAACTTGATGCTTTCCAAAAGCTCCAGCACATCCTCTTCCTTAATATCTACATGCTCAAGCTTTTCAGTCCACTGTAAGTAAAAGAGAGGTGAGAGTACATATCAGCTGCTGGAAAATGATTCTGGAGATGTAGTAATGGGGGACAAGGAAATAACAGAAGAGCTGAGCAAGTATTTTGCTTGAAGAGCTGAATAAGTCTTCACTGGAAGAAACTAGCAATATGCTGGAAGTTCCAGAATGTCATGATGCAGAAGTGAATGAAGTTGCCATTACTACGGAGAAGGTGGAGAAGGTGCTTGGGAAACTGAAAGGTCTGAAGGTGGATATATCACCTCGACCAGATGGTGTACACTCTAGGGTTATGAAAGAGGTGGCTGAAGAGATTGTGGAGGCATTAGTAATGATCTTTCAAAAATCCATAGATTCTAGCATGGTTCCAGAGGACTGGAAAATTGCAAATGTTACTTTACTCTTCAAGAAGGGAGAGAGGCAGAAGAAAGGCAATTTATAGGCCAGTTAATCTGACCTCAGTAGTTGGGGGCATGTTGGAATCGATTGATAAGGATGTGGTTTTGGGGTACTTAGAGGCACATGATAAAATAGGCTGAAGTCAGCATGGTTTCCTCAAGGGAAAACCTTGCCTAACAAATCTGTTGGAATTTTTTTGAAGAAATGACAATCAAGATAGGCAAAGGAGAATTTGTGGATGTTGTTACTTGGATTTTCAGAACCTTCAACAATGTGTCACACAATAGGCTGCTTAACAAGGTAAGAGCACATGGCATTACAGGAAAGACATTTGCATGGATAGAGCATTGCTGATTGTCAAGAGGCAAAGAATGGGAATAAAGGGAGCCTTTTCTCATTGGCTGCTGATGACTAATGGCGTTCCACAGTGTCTGTGTTGAACCGCTTATTTTCACATTATATGTCAATGACTTTGATGAGAGAATACATGACTTTGAATACAAGTTTGCAGATGATACAAAGACAGGTGGAGAGGCATGCAGTGTTGAGGAAACAGAGGCTACAGAAGGATTTAGACAGATTAGAAGAATGGGCAAAGAAGTGACAGATGGAATACAGTGTCGGGAAGTATACGGTCATGGAGTTTGGTAGAAGAAATAAAAGCATAGACTATTTTCTAAATGGAGGGAAAATTCAAAATTCTGAGCTACAAAGGGACTTGGATGTCCTTGTGCATTAATGTCCCTGTGAATTAATTTGCACATTGAGTCAGTGGTGAGGAAGGCAAATGCAATGTTGGCATTCATTTCAAGGGGACTAGAATACAAAAACAAGGATGTAATGAGGAGGCTTTCTAAGGTGCTGGTGAGGCTTCACTGGGAGTAGTGTGAGCATTTTGGGTCCTGTATCTAAGAAAGGATGCACTGACATTGGAAAGGGTTCAAAGCGGAGTCATGAAAATTATTCCAGGATTGAATGGCTTATCATATGAGGAGTGTTTGATGGCTTTGGGCCAGTATTCCTGGAATTCAGAAGAATGTGGCGGGATCTCACTGAATGTTGAAAGGCTTCATTATAGTGGATTTGGAGACGATGCTTCCTATAATGTGGGAGTCTATGACCAGAGGACACATTTAAAATGGAGATGAGGAGGAATTTATTTGGCTAAAGAGTGGTGAATCTGTGGAATTCATTACCACAGGCAGTTGTGGAGGCCAAATCATTGGATAAATTTAAGCCTGAGGTTGATAGGTTTTTAATTGGTCAGGGCATGGTACAGGGAGAAGGCAGGAGATTGGAGCTAAGAAGCAAAAAGATCAGCCATGATGAAATGGTGGACCAGGCTTACTGGGCCAAATGGCTTAATTCTGCTCCTATATCTTATGGTCTTATGTCTCATTTGCCCCTGTGTTTGACATTGAGCCCAGGGTGTTACTTAACTTACACAGCCAATAACCTGAGCTTTGTAAATGGACCTTCAACTTTATGATAGACATGGCTAGCAAATCTAACTTGGGCCCGTCCATTTGAATGAGGGTCTCTTCATTTGAAGATATGATTAGGCAGGGTTTTGTTTATTTCTCTTCATTCCCATGTATATTTCTAATTAATTAAGTTAATTAACAATTTCAAAATATAGAACCTTTTGCACTTTTCTACAAGAGTGTTTGTATTAATATTAAAAAGTCATTTTTAAATGTTTCTGATAATCAGAAATATTTGAAAAGCTTTCTGACAGCACAAGAGGTTCATAAGAAGAGCAAATGCCCGTGGATAAGGCCTTTGTTGCTGCTGTCAGCAGTCACTTCACCATTCAGGACCACTTGTGTCCCGAGGAAGTGCTTGTGTAGGGATGCTGACAGGAGATTAGGAGGTATATGTCCGCAAAAATTTAGTTTAAGTGTGGGGCAATCAGAAAACACCAACTGGAATCAATATAATCCAGCCCACTGTGCATTGGTAGCTCAAGCAGACATGATAGCCCAGGGACTGAATATAATCTATTTTAAAAGGTATTATTTAAAATGCCAAAATCAGTGCATTCTATTTCTGTAAATTCAGCTATTTTAGTGGAAAGCAGAAGACATGCCAGGTACCACGAGATTAACAAATATTAAACAAATAGCAACTCTATAGCTTTTTATTTTCCACAGCTTCACATGCTCTATTATTTCTTTCCTTAAAAAAGCACGACGATTTCTAACATTACTGCTTTTTGTAGTAGTTTTCTGATTTCTTACAATGCCATAATATTAATAAGATTTGTATTTTGTTAAGAGACCATTCCCCGATTGTTGCATTGTAAATTGTATCAAAATCTCTCTGCTATTCATTTTGTTATTATTTACTAGTTACTTTAAAGTCTCTAAAAGTAAAAGAACCTCCCTATCTGAGTGTTTATTTGGGTGTATCAGTGGCAACAAGAGTAAAGAATATCTGATTGTTACAATATTTGATTCTTAGATGAAGGTCTGCTTGTCATTAATATTTTTAATCTAAAAGATATTTATATAATATTCTTTGTGCCCTCAGATTTTCTGAAAGCATTTTGCAGCCTCTATTGCAACATAAGAAACACTAGAGCCAGCTTCCACAAATGGTAATGTGGTAATGATCAGATAATCTGCTTTACTGGTCTTGATTGAGGGATAAATATAGGTGTAATGCATGTGTGGGTTTTCATTCTAACTGCATGTAGTGTTAAGTCTACAAGGAATCACTAAGAGCCATAGTCAACCATTACAACTGCCAAAAGGAGGTACAGGTCCCATACCACCAGGTTTAGGAATAGTTATTACCTTTCAGCCATTAGGCTCCTGAACCAGCACAGATAACTTCACTCACCACAATACGATATTGAGCACAACCTGTAGACTAACTCTTAAGGACTCTACAGCTCAGTATTTATTTACTGATTGATTGATTGATTGATTGATCCTGTTTTTCTTGCATTTGCACAGTCTGCCTTTTTCACATTGGTTGCTTGTCAATCTTTGTGTGGAGTTTTTCATTGATTCTATTGTATTTCTTTGTTCTACTGTGGATAATCACAAGAAAATAAACCTCAGAGTCATATATGGTGTTATTTTAGTATTTCAATATTAAATTTACTTTTGACTTTGAAATTTTAAAACATGTGGTTCTTACCTTTCTTCATTCTTTTCAATGATGGTGTAAATCTGTGCATGTTGTATACGCATCACATATGTCCATATTCTACACTTTATTTAAATTCCTGGTCCTAATTGAAACTCCAGATCTTAATTTGTTGCTTCATTATTTTGAAAACCTTCTTCTGATATTGCTGTCAGAGGATTTCAAAGTTCAAAGTTTAAAGTTAATCTATTATCAAAGTACAGCTATGTCACCACATACAACTTTGAGATTCATTTTCTTGCTGGGACAAATCCATAAATCAGTAAATCCATAATAGAATCAATTTGGGCATTCAATCAGTATGTGAAAGACAACAAACTGTGCAAATACAAAAAGAAAGAAATAATAAATATCAAGAACATGAGATGAAGAGTCCTTGAAAGTGTGTCCATAGGTTGCGAGGTCATTTCAGTGATGGGGCAAGTGAAATTGAGTGAAGTTATCCCCTTTGGTTCAAGAGCCCAATAGTTGAGGGGTAATAACTGTTCCTGAACCTGGTGGTGTGATTCCTGAGATCCCTGTACCTTCCTTTTGGCAGTAGCCAGAAAAGATTATGACCTAGGTATTGGGGATCTCTAATGATGGATGTTGCTTTCTTGTAACAACGCTTTGTGTAGATGTACTCAATATTGGGGAGGTCTTTACTTACGACGATGGACTGGCTGGTGGGGATCTGAAATGATTTGAAACATTGTAACCAAGTTTTATAAACCTAAGTTTAAAATTGGACCAGGCAAGCACCTATCAGCATACTAATAGCTTGAAGATTACTTAGTTTGCGTACCCAAGCGGAGACTATCAAGAAATGGGAAAAGAGCGTAAAATCTCCTTAAAAGAATGTAACATTTTCATCCCTCAAAATGGAAAACAAGCACTGAGGACGGCACGAGGAAGCATCCTCCTTGGGAGCTTGAAGGATGTCAGTCTTATTTTCCATAATATTCCTCAACTTCCCAGTCAAGCACCTGTTCCCCAATGCCCCCTTCTCTCCTACTATGGCAGATCACGTGTATCCCTGACTGGCCTCATCAGCCACCTCAGAACTTTTAAAATCAGAGTTGAAGTCAGTCATTATTTGCCACTGAGAAAATGCCTAGGAAGAAGTTTTCTTTTCAGTAAAATGGACTTTAGCATCAATACTCATCTTGGACCCACCAATATCTTTTCCCCAGTGCTAACTGAGTCATTCATTTTGAATGATAACATCTTTATCCTTGGGTAAAAATCAACAGAATTTACGCTCTCCTTGCCTTTGATTTCCAATCAATATTTATTATTTGCCGGGGTTACATGCATACTACTTGACATGATTCTGACCTCTGCTGGGATTTTGTGTGAGCAAGCAAGATCCCAGTGCATGCCTGAAGTTTGAAATCTTTTCCAATAATCTGTATATCTGTAAATTCTGTTGTCTTATATGTCTCTACTTTCAACCCATTTGCACAAGGTTTTCCCCAGCAACTAGTCCTTGGGTGTCTGATCCTTACTCAATTAGACATCTTTTCCCTTATGTACTGCTACATTATATTAGTTTATTGGAATTCAACCAGTCATTAATCTCCATTATGTTTAAAACTGTTTTCTATTTGGTATAAACACAAGAGATTCTGCAGATGATGGAATTATTATTTTATAAAAGAATAATCTCATTAGGTGTCATTCTTTTCCATCTTTTCCTGTATTTTACTCAGGCCAGGTATCTGGTTTGCACTTATTGTTAGAGCATGGAATATTCATTGTGCAGAATTTGAAATGTCAGCGGAAAATTATAATTAATATTTCTGCCTTTTTGGGTCAATAGCTGTAAATAATGGCTCTAGGATATGATCAGATTCTGAACATTGGCACATTTTCCTGTCATTAATGCCCATTATGCTTATAATGGATGTCCATGTTGGAAACATTTTGCATTTTGAATTCCACTACAGTACCAATACAGTTTCGTTACATTCAATATTCTAAAGTGTATCTCATGTTTCTGCCAGATCTATAAAGCTGTTTGCATACTTGGAATTACAGTACATAGAATTTATTACTCAGAAACAGGCTGCTCACCCCAAATGGTTTATGAGGAGCATTTATATTTCACTGGAGCCAGGTCTGTTTATAGTTCAGATAGCTATGAAAATGGTAAAGGAAAATGAAGGGAAATCTCACCTGATGGAAAATGACAGCCATGATAATGGAGGAAGGAGTAGCCTCTGTGATTCAGGCTCAACTATCAGGAAGCAAGGCTTAGGCAATTCATGTACAAGCTAAGAAATCTGTGTCTTGCATTCTCCATGTTCAGTACAGGAGTGATTTTTATATGACTTGTTCATTTCTGTCTATTAACCATGCCTATAGTGGTGATATTTGGTTCCTGTCTCCCCAAAGCACTGAATTTAATAACCTTGTGTTCCCTGAATCTAACACTGTAGCAATCTGATACTCCATGGATCCTGATTGAGTCTCTGCTACCGTACTTCCCACTCTTCCCCACCAAATTGCTGTCATTGGTGTTGGAGTTCTTATCCATTTTCATCTCATCTGTTGGAAATCCTTTTCTAAACCTCTCTATTTTATTGCTTTCCCAAGAATCTCCTCAGCACCGCATTTCTTGATTGCATCATTGCTCATCTGCTGCAAGCTTCTACACTCCATATGTTTCATTGATCATTTGCAGTGTCTCTCCTCAATGCACTGTCCAGCTGCTTTAACTACCACTAACCGTTCAGTCTCCTCAGACGCCCTTCTGATGTTTCACGACATTGGAGGGAATGTAGAAATGCAAGTAGTTGCCTGACATTAGGAAATAAAGCGCATTAGCCGAGGGGAAAATTACACCTCACACTCATGATATCAGATTATTTCTGCCTTGCTTCTATTATGAGAAATTATCATAGATGCATCAAACCTTGTCACGGGATATTATATTCTGTAGGGCACAAATATAACACTAGCAGGTTTTTACCAAGCCAACTCTTGGCATATTTTGGTAGCTTTGCTGAAAAGGCAAAAACAATATTGTCTCCAGACATAAAGCAATTCAGTTCAGTAATTGGAAAAGTCCCTGTAGGATGACATATTGCTAATTTGATCTGCTTTGCTGGCAGAAGTACCGCAAAATAAGGACATAATGCTTCAGCTAGTAAACATTGTTGGCCAACTGCAAATCCATCTTCAGCTATTTTGTTGATGTCATAGCTACCTATAATTGTGTGATAATTACAGTGAATTATAGCTTCCATGTCGACCCCTCTCAGCTGGGGCTTTGTAATTTACTTGGAACAATAGATAAGTAAGCGTTGACATCAGTGATATTTCCAATTAGAGATGTTGGTATTAATATGTGAAACCATAGATTTCAATTAATTGAATCTGGATAGTTTCAGTTTTCAGTCCTTTTATCACCTGATAGGAGATGAGCTAAAATTAAATCCCATTGTGATTGTAATGATTTTGGTGTGTTGTGACCCTGACACTCTATAACTCAGCTACTTTGAAAGGACTGTTTCAAGGTTGTAGAATTAGGATTTGATCCTGGCAAACTTAAATGTGCTGAATATTATATATTAAAAAGAATGGAGATAACCCATGTTGATACTGAACTTCTGGAAATATTAGCTAATGTAAAGCTGATGTTTTTACAATGATCTTGTTTTGTATCTCACTATAACAAAGCATTGAAAAGAGTAAAATTTATTTTCTTTGGTCATAGTCTGTGTTCCAATGCATCCTCAACGCCAATTGACAATGCTTATGATGCTTGCCCTGCTCTAGAATGAGGATGCCCAGATATTCCAGGATAGACATACTGGAGGAAGGTGATAATAATCAAATGTTATAGAACTGCATCTACATTGTCATGTATGATTCAACTATTGCCCATGGGAATTTGTTCAACCATTAAGTTGAATGTTTGCAATTTGGAATCACAAACTATAAGGCAATTTGGCCTTTCAACTTCTATTGTCTTTATTATCAATGCTATCAAACCATCTTGCAATTTGTTAGGTCACCCCTCAGCTTTCTTTTCTCCAGAGAAAAAGCACCTCCTTTTCAAACTGTTCAAATTATGATATAAAATAAGTGGCAATAAAATCTATACACTAAGCAAAGTTTGATTGAAGTTTAGCATAACTTCCCCACTTTTTAATTGCATTCCATTGAAAATAGAATAGAACCACACAGTCGGCTTTTTAAATGGTATTTCAAACCTGCAGTGCAACTTATTAGTAAATTCAAAGCCATGACCCCTTGTTTCTCTACTTCACGTATGACCCAGATCCTCCAAACAGTAAGGAATATTTCAATTTTTTTCCCCCACAAAATGTACTACTGCCTTATGTTTTGCCAATTACTTGTCCATTAGATAAATCTATTAATCTCCTTTTGTAATTTGTCAAAGTTCTCCTTCAATGTCTTGCTTGGTCTCACCTGCAAATTTAGATATTGTGTTTTTGCTTGAAAAGTCTTTGAAGTAAATCATGAATGGTATCAGGTACTGATCCTTGCTGAACTTTATTATCAAGTTTCTTCTACCTGTTAATAGCTCCTGCTCCTCATTCTGCTTTCTGTCTTGAAGCCAGTATGAAATCTATATTCCTGTCTCAGATTCCCAAAACGAGGATTTTAACTGATATCATCAGAATGATCTCCTTCAAGGCTTTCTGATTATGAACCAAAAACAATTTTCTTAATCTGATTTTTTTCCAGTGTTCCTTTGTTCTGCAAATAGTCAATAAATAGCATCAATGTACAGTATTTCAGAAGCCTAACTCCTAAAGTTACACAACTGGATGCATTCTGCATCCAATACTTCCTCAGCAACCTTGGTTGCCAAGAATGTACTAACATAGGTATTCAGAAATGTTTGTTGTAAAAATCTCTAAATGTTACTGAGTTAAATTGGAGTTCTCAATAGTACTCTTTTCTTTAGCATTGCTTAAGAAAAGGAATTACATTTACAAAAGTTACCAAGTACTAATTCAAGTCATGCAGATACAAGATAAATATTTGGAGGCTACATGAAGTTGGTACTGTGCTGCTGGATTTCATGACTACTCTGTAGAAAGCATGTGGGAAGAATGGTCATCAGTGTGCAGTCACAGCAAGAGTCAGTGTGTGGTCTGAGTGCTGGTTAACGCGCACCATTATGTTAGCTTGTGTGCACTCAGAATGACTCATTGTGAGTTGTCCCCTTGGGTGACTTACATTGTTGCTTTGGTACAAAAATTATGTATATCATTGCTATAAGATATACATCAGATGTAATGCATTTATTCAATCGCACTTTTTAGTTCATACCTCTAATAATAAGGAACAACACTGTGGCTTACTTTTGTAATACCTCAGATTGTTTCATTGTTATCATGAGAAATGGGCATGGAGTTTGTGGGATGACTTGAGCAAAATTTTGTGCAGTTTGAACTTGACCTCTTCTGACTGTGCCCTGAAGGAGGGTCTTGGCCCAAAATGTTGTCTATTTATTCATTTCCATGGATGCTGCCTGACCTGCTGTGTTCCTCCAGCATTTTGTGTTGTGTTGCTCTGACTGTGACTGGATGTTTTGTGAATATCATTCAGCATGGCTGCCAAAAATGTTATCTCTGATTGCGAGAAATGACTGTGCTATAATGGAGAGCAGCACATTGTATTCTGTCTCCAAAACTCTTCATGTTGACTTTGGAATGATGTCATCATGTGGTCTATTCATTACCTTATAAGGCATTTATAAGATGGTTGACACTGACCACCCCGGTATTTATGGCACATGCTAGTTTTAAAGAACAATTTGTTGATAGCTGCTTTGTACTGAATGTAAACATTAAGTGCGTTAAAATTTCAGGGAGTGTTAGTGCAATGCCAATGTGTAATATAAAAGCTTGTGTATTGGATTCAGTTCTGGAATTAGGTTCAATTATTGGTATTCATTCAAGTGTGCTTCCCCATCTACCTTGCTATGACCTTGCACCTTAATTTCTACCTGCAGTGCACTTTTTCTGTAGCTGTTGCACTTTATTTTGCATTCTGTTACTCTTTTACCTTCTACTATCTCAATGTGCTGTGTGATTGATCGGCATGAACAGTATACAAGACAAGCTTTTCACTGTACTTTGCTTATGTGACAATAATAAACCAATCTGAATTCCAATTCCATTTTAATGTCCTACACACAATCATCATCGTCATTAACTGCATGCTCCTTCCATGACCATGATTATTCTTGGCAAATCTTTCTGCAGAAATGGTTTTTCATTGCTTTCTTCTGGGAAGTGTCTTTACAAGATGGGTGAACCTAGTCATTATCAATATTCTTCAGAGATTATCTGCTTGGTTTCAGTGGTCGCAAAACCAGGACTTGTGATGTGCACCTGCTGCTCATAGGACCATCCACCACCTGGTCCTGTGGCTTCATGTGACCCTGATCAGGAGTGGTGGCGGGGAGGGGGGGGGGCTAACCATGTGCTATCTCTTGCCCAAGGGTGACCTGCAGGCTAGCAGAGGTATAGAGCAACTTACACCTCCTTTGGTAGAGACATATCTCCACCCCTATATTAAATTTCATCTCCTATTGTTCTGTCATGAACATAATTTGTCAAACATTTTAAGAGTCAAGAAGTCTAGATCAAGTCTTCTGTTTAATGTGATCTGACCACTTTTCATTGAACATAAAATAAAGCCACTGATGTAATTTCCAAATACTGTTGGTTTAAATCTCAAACCCCAGTACATCAAAGTCAATATGTCTCTCTCCTCCCATTTTGATGAAATTCCAATAACTAATACTAAATATTTTTTTACTCTTCAGCTAATTTATAAATACCCTGGAACCAAATAAATATCTCATTTTAAAGATTTCCCAATATTTTTGGAATTTGATGTAAAATATAATATATAATTTTTTTCACAAGATATCTGGCATGACACTATTTCAATATGCCAAAAGTTTGAGGGAAAATATTTCAATTTTAAATACAAATTGAAGTTAGTTTATTGGCATACTGATTATCCTCATGTTTATCTCGGTAATTAGTTCTATTAATTTAAGGTACTATTTATTAAGACTAAAGCATCTTACAAAGCCTTTTTGTTTTGTTCTCTTTGTGAAAAGTGCATCATATATATTTGCTTGCCAATAATTAAATAGAACTGCACATGTTGTGACCCCCTTAAATGACTGTCATTGATTCAGTTGATAAAAGTTCAAAGTACAAAGTAAATTTATTATCACAGTACATAGAGCAAAGTGCAAAAGTCCAGTGTTTTTTATATTCTTTCAGATGTTGACAGCCCAAATCTCAACATCATCAAGACTATCCAGCATTATCTGAAAAGATGGAAGAAAATGAGACAGCCAAAGTCTGTGGAAGAACTACGGCAAATCTGCAAGATGTTTGGAACAACATACCAGTCAATTTGCTTATGAAACTGCATGACAGTGAGCCTAAGACAATTGATGCCACTTTAAAGGCAAAGGGTGGTCACACCAAATATTGATTTGATTTAATTTGTTTTACTGTTTACTGCTATTTGTAGTATTTTTTGATATTTAGAAACTTCTCATTTCATTCGTTTGGAAAGTGTCTTTGCTTTACAGAATTTTTATACAAGTGCCTAAGAGTTTTGCATAGTACTATATATGTCACCATATAGTGGAGTTATCCCCACTGGTTCGAGAGTTTGATTGTTGAGGGGTAATAACTGTTCCTGAACCTGGAGGTATGAGCCCTGAGGATACTGTACCTTCCTCCTTATGGCAGCAGCAAGAAGAGAGCATGACCGGAGTGGTGGGAGTCCCTGATAATGGATGCTGCTTTCCTGTGACAACACTTCATGTAGATGTGTTCAATGATGTTCATCACAGCTTTACCTGTGATGGACTGGGCTATATCCACTCCTTTTTGTAGGATTTTCCATTCAAGGGTATTGGTGTTTCCACTGATGCAGCCAGTTAATATATTCTCCACCACACATCTATAGAAGTTCATCAAAGTTTCAGATGCCATACCAAATCAAAGTGAACCTCTAAGGAAGTAGAGGTACTTGCCGTGCTTTCTTAGTAATTACACTTACATGCTGGGCCCAGGACAGGTGCTTTGACGTGATAACAACGTGATTTACAGCTGCTGACCTGCTCCACCTCTGAACCCCTAATGAAGACTGGCTCATGGCCTCAGGTTTTCTTTTTCAGAATCAATAACCAGCTCCTTGGCCTTTCCGATATTGAGTAAGACGTCGTTGTGGCAGATTTTCAATCTCCTTCTCTTTTGCTGATTTGTTACCACGTTTGATTCGGCTTATGGCAGCAGAGTCGTCAGCAAACTTAAACATGACATTCGATAGTTTTTGAGTTTATTTATTTTATGCATTTTAGCTTTATCGGAAATTCTGATGTTAATGCACTCAGTTCATCAGGACTATGTACGGGGTGGCAATGTGAAAATTTGGAAGAAGTAATAATTAAAACATGACCATAGGACCATAAGACATAGGAACAGAATTAGGCCATTTGGCCCATCGAGCCTGTTCTGCCATTTAATCATGGCTGATCCTTTTTACCCCTCCTCAGTCCCACCAGTGACTTATAAGGTCTCAGCATCACATCCCTGATCTTGTATTCTAGACCTCTTGAAATGAATACTAACATTGCATTTGTCTTCCTCACCACCGACTCAACCTGCAAGCTAACCTTTAGGGTGTTCTGCACAAGGACTCCCAAGTACCTTTGCATCTCAGATTTTTGGAATTTTTAGAAGAGTCTGCACATTTATTTCTACTACCAAAGTGCATGACCATGCATTTTCCAACATTGTATTTCATTTGTCACTTTCTTACCCATTCTCCTAATTTGTCTCAGTCCTTCAGCAACCTACCTGTTTCTTCAACACTACTTCCCCTCCACCAATCTTCATATCATCTGCAAACTTGGCAGCAAACCCATCCATACCATCATCTAAATCATTGATATACAACATAAAAAGAAGCAGTCCCAACACCAACCCCTGTGGAACACCACTAGTCACTGGCAGTCAACCAGAAAAGGATCCTTTTATTCCCACTCGCTGCCTCCTACCAGTCAGCCAATCCTCTAACCATGCCAGTAACTTTCTTGTAATACCATAGACTCTTAACTTGGTAAGCAGCCTCATATGTGGCACATTGTCAAAAGCTTTCTGAAAATCCAAATATACAACAGCCACTACATCCCCTTTATCTATCCTACTTGTAATCTCCTCAAAGAATTCCAACAGGTTCACCAGGCAATATCATCCCTTAAGGAAAACATGCCAACTTTCTCCTATCTTGTCCTGTGTCACCAAGTACGACATATCCTCATCCTTAACAATTGACTCCAACATCTTCTCAACCATTGAGGTCAAGCTAACTGATCAATAATTTCCTTTCTACTGCCCTCCTCCTTTTTTAAGGAGTGGAATGATATTTGTACTTTTCCAGTCCTCTGTACCATGCCAGAGTCCAATGATTTTTGAAAGATCATTTCTAATGCCTCCCTAATCTCTACTGCCACCTTTTTTAGAACCCTAGGGTGCTGTTCATCTGGTCCAGGTGACTTATGTACCCTTATGTCTTTCAGCTTTTTGAGCACTTTCTCCTTGTAATAGTAACTGTAACCATTTATCTTTCCTTGCACCTTTCAACATCTGGCACACTGCTAGTGTCTTCCACAGTGAAGGCTGATGCAAAATACACATTTAGTTTGTCTGCCATCTCCTTGTTCCCCATCTCGTTTTCTAGCGGTCTTATATTCCTATATCCACACTCATCTCGTTTACTTTTTACATATTGGAAAAAGCCTTTACTATCCAATTTGATATTGTTTTCATATTTTCATATTTTATATTTCAGGTTCCAACGTTGTCAAGCCGAGGAGTGGTGGTGGGGATGAGCTCCCACTACCTAAAAGTGCTCCTCACGGCATGCGCCTCAAATAGCCTCTGACAACCAAGTCCAATTCCTGGTCTTTTCGTGTGGCTTAGCCCCTAGGCCTGGCGGAGCTGTTTCTACTGACAGGAGAAGGGGCAAAGGTGGGTCCTGGCACCTTAAAACCAGTGCTTTGGGTGGATGGAGATCGTCAGCCTGGGAAGGCAGTCCATCTAGAGAGGGAAAACTCTGATTTCAAACCTCCGCTGCCTTGTGGCCATACCCACTGAGGACATTTGGCCATTGAGGACAAATCCGGAGCTAGAATCCCTAAGGGAGCCCGACATTGCCTTCGCCTCGCTCTGGTAACTCCTTTGACGACACTGGTGCCAAGCTGTATTTGCCCTTGCCCTTCCCTTGTACAATATCGGTGGCATGGAGAAGGGAGACTTGCTGCTTGGGCAACTTCTGGTCTTCCATACAACATTGCCCAGGCCTGTTCTACCAACACAGACTGAAGCAAGATTTTCCAGGTGCAGATCCATGGACTAACGGATGCCATCATCATATTTCATCTTTCCCTCCTAATGATTCTTTTAGTTTCTCTCTGTTGAATTGTGAAAGCTTCTCTGATTTCCCACTAATTTTTGCTTTGTTGTATGCCATCTTTTGCTTTTACATTAGCTTTGACATCCCTTGTCAGCCATGGTTGTCCTATTTTGCCATTTGAGTATTTCTTTGTTTTTGTAATACAGCTATTCTGCACCTTCCTCACTTTTCTCAGAAACTCCTGTCATTGTTGCTCTGCTGTCATCTCTGCCAGCATCTCCATCCAATTTACTTTGGCCAGCTCCTCTCTTGTATCATTGTAGTTTGCTTTACTTCACTGAAATGCTGCTACATCAGACTTTACTTTCTCCCTAGCAAATTTCAAATAGAACTGAGTCATACTGTGATCACTGCCTCCTAAAGGTTCATTTATCTTAAGCTCCTTAATCAACTCTGGTTCATTACATACCACCCAATCCAGTGTAGCTGATCCTGTAGTTGGCTCAATGGCAAACTGCTCTAAAAAGCCACATGTTACTTTACATTAACTTATGCAAATTCCCTGTCTGCAGCTCATTGGCATTCTTCAAATTTCCACATGTAGTTTTAACAAACACTTACATTTGAACTACTGAAGACATTCATTTAAATTTTGCCAGCCTATAATATACATGGAGAAAGATTTAACTCTGCTTTCCTAAACACTCCCACTCACGTCAGGCTATTTGTCCAATGTAGAATTTTGTATACACCAAAAGTTAACATCTATAAAATCAAAATAAATCACTTTTGACATCTACACCTGTTATTATTTCCAACCCTTTCTATATCCACTGGCTGAAATCAGACAGATCAATGTAATGATAACCTTTGTTTATCTGATGCCTTTAACATAGAAAACTGTCCTAAGGTGCTTCACAGAACTGTAAATGTTAACACTGAGTCAGGGATAAAGTTAGCAGGAGTTTCCTCAGCGTTCAACACCTACCGGCCTCATCATGTACCATGTTTCATCATAACCTTTATACATGATTCAGCTCTCCTTCTGATAAAACTTTCATCATCAGAACTGCCTAATTATCCCCTCTTAACTTTCAAACTTCCACCCTTCATTAACATCAGCTCATCCAAATCTCTATTTCACACCAAATTTTATTCACCCATCACCTCTCTCCTTGCTGTCTTCATAATCCACCTCTCAATATTTCAGGATTGAAATGCTTACTGCCTCATCTGGTCATACAATGTGCATCAAAATTTTGTTTTACAATTCCAACATATCCTATTCCATTGTGTCCTAATTGGCTGGCTTTGGCTACCTGGATACCATGCTGTAGATGTCTAACTGTATATTCAAAATCAGAATCAAGTTTAGTATCACTGGCTTATGTCATGAAATTTGTTGTTATGTAGCAGCAATACATTGCAGTATATAATAATAAAATCTATAAATGATAGTAAAAAGTATAGATATAGATGTAAAATGTTAATTTAGATAAGTAGTGCAAAAAGAGAAAGAAGAGTAGTGAAGTTGTGTTCCTGGGTTCAATGTTCATTCAGTAGTCTGAGGCAGAGGGGAAGAAGCCATTCCTGAGTTGTTCAGTGTGTGCCTTCAGGCCCTTGTACCTCCGCCCTGACGGTAGCAATGAGAAGAGGGTATGTCCTGGGGGATGAGGGTCCTTAATGATGGATGCCGACTTTTTTTAGGCATCACTCTTTGAATCTGACCTGGATGCAGTGGAGGCTCATGCCAGTGATGGAGCTGGCTGAGTTTACAACTCTCTGCAATTTATTTTCATCCTGTGCAATGGCCTCTCTATTCTAGAGATTGGTATGTTCAGTTAGAATGCTCTCCACAGTACATCTGTAGAAATTTGCAAGTGTCTTTGGTGACATACCAAATCTCTTCAAACTCTAATGAAGTATAGCAGCTGTCACGCCTTCTTTGTGACTACATTGACATACTGGGTTCAGAATAGATCCTCAGCGATAATGACACCCAGGAACTTGAAATTGCTCACCATTTCCACTTCTAATCCCTTGATGAGGACTGGTGTGTATTCCCTTATCTTGTCTTTTCTGAAGTCCACAATTAATTCTTCAGTCTTAGTGACGTTGAGTGAAAGGTTGTTGCTGCAATACCACTCAACCAGTTGATCTATTTTGCTCCTGTATGCCTTGCTGTCACCATCTGAAATTCTGCCACAACAGGTGTGTCATCAGCAAATTTGGAGATGACATTTGAGCTGTTCCTAAACACACGGTCATGAGTGTAGAGAGAGTAGAGCAGTGGGCTAAGCACGTTTCTTAGAGGTGAACCAGTGTAGATTGTCAGTGAGGTGGAGATGTTATTTCTGATATGCACAGACTGTGGTCTTCTGGTGAGGAAATTGCAGATCAAGTTGTGGAGAGAGGTACAAAGGCCCAGGTTTTGGAGCTGTTTGATCAGAACTGTAGGAATGATTCTGTTAAATGCTGAGCTGTAGTCAATAAGCAGCAGTTATATTGTCCAAGTGATCCAAGGCCACAAGCAGAACCAATGAGATCACGTCTGCTATAGACATATTATGGCATAGGCAAATTGCAATGGATCCATGTCCTTGCTTATTGATTTTCGCCATAATCGACCTCTCAAAGCACTTCATCACCATAGATGTAAGTGCTACTAGATGATAGTCATTAAGGGAGTGCACCCTACTCTTCTTGGGCACTGGTATGATTGTTGACCTTTTTGAAACAAGTGGGAACTTATGACTGTAGCATTTCACTACCTTCCTTATTCTTAAAAGTGCATCTCTTCAATCATGCATTTGAGTACTTGACTATCTCCTTCTTTGTCTCATCAAAAATGTTTTATTACCTTTACGCATCTGAAGTAGGTAAGGGCTTTCTTATTCTCTATTACTGAGACAACATAAACTCAAGTTGTTCTTCTCCACTGCATCTTCCTATTTGTTATTCTGGAAATGTCTAGGATGAGCCATGGAATTTATCACTTGACAAGTTAAATGACAGTATATTTTTGTATGCTGCAACAGCAGGGGGAGAAAATGGTTTAGTGCAAAAGATCAAATTTACATCCAAGTTTTAGTGACAGAACTGTTAGTGATAAAGATCAAAATAAGTCTCATTCAATTTTCAGATAAAATGAGAGATATCAGATGTAGGGAAAGCTGAAAATATTTTATCGGTTCCCATTTGAGGTGCAAATGTACTAAATCTTTGACTATCCAAACACAATACCTTTGTTATAATAGAAATCCAGTTTATCCTTTTATTTCATGATGATTATGCCAATGATCAAAGACAATAACAGCTTTGGGTTATTGCTTATTGTTATTTTATAACAAATATACTATTTAGCAGGAAAGATCATTTACAGCTAAAACTCTCCTGCTTGAATAAATCAACATGTTGAGTAAAGGAACAGAACAATGCCCAAACAAAACAGAAGCCTCCTAATCGATCCACATTTAAAATGTTATACTTCAAATCTCTCCAAGAAAATCAATTTGGTCTGGTGTTAGATGCATCAAGAATGCCTGCTTCTGTCAAGGACGATGCAGCAGGTTGGAGTGTTGAATGGATAAGGAGGCAATGTCCTTCAGCAGCTCTGCCATCCGATTTCTAAATGGCCATTGTACTTATGAAAACTAACTCACTACTTTTTTATTTCTGTTATTTTTACACTGCTTATTTTAACTTAACTATTTAGTTGACCATATGTATACTTACTGTAACTCAGTTTTTTAAAATTATTGATCATTGTTCTGCTGCCATAAAATTAACAAATTTCATGCCATATGCTGGTGATATCAAAATCCAATTCTGAACTGGTGGTTTAATCTAAAACTCAGCACAAGTCCAACAAAAAGCATAGTATTGAAGTGACGGGCAAAAACAATAATTGGTAGCAACTTCTTTCAGGGTGCTGTGAGTACCATTTGGGAACATAGCATTCAATAAACACATTCATTCTATGGTCACAGATTGTGTGAGGACCATATCTCATGACCATTCTTCAGCTACCAAAATTTGAAATTTTCCATCTATATTTGTCTTCTTTTAAGGCTCTTTAAGTTTTTACTGGCAAGAAGTCAAATATGCCCCTTGGATGATCAGGGAGTATTTCTTCAGCCTTGAATCAGTTTGGCATAATGTCTGTGATGCCTGCACTTCCAAAAGGATGCTTTTTTTGCAGCCATAAGTGCAACCTCAGAACAGGCCAGATACTGCATAGTGAGTAGCTCCCATGGTTCTCCATGAGTCAACAACTTGGTTGGCATGGGCTGCATGTAGAAACCACTGGGGTAGAATTTTCGCAGCTGACCATCCTGAAGCAAGCAATTTATTCCAGGATTGTGTGGAGCGCAGTCATCTACTTAGAGGGTGAAACCTGGCACGTTATCTAGAGACGGATAATCCATTGTCCAGATTATGAATAAATGTGAGGATTTAATTTCACTTGTTGTTTCTTTTGTAGATTTATTCTCAATTGGAATTTTTTGCGCTGAAAACTGTGTTCAGCAAAATGACTCATTTCTAATCTTTTGACTGAAGGTAGCTCAAACGCCAAGCAGGTACCATCCCTCTACACCCTCTTTCCTACAGATCGCCTTTGGCTTTAGTTTTATCCAGGCTTCCTGATGTCACCATGAGTCAAATGTTGATTATTGTCAAGGGCAGTCAGTTTCACCTCAGCTCTGGAATTCTGCACGATCCGTGTTTAGACTGATGCTGTAACAATGGCCTGAGCCAAGTAGCTCTGCCGGAAACGAAACTGAACAAGTTATTGATGATTTGGTGTGTATTTATAGCAATGTTAATGACTCTTTTCATAACTTTGCTGATAAGTGAGAGGAGGTTATTCAGGTAATAATTGAATGAAATGAATACCCCACTAAAAGGATGAAGAATTTAATTGTCTTTAGATTTTCTTTTAAGAATATGAACACCGAACAGCCAAATTAAGTTGCTAAAATGCTATACAAGTTATTACGTTTCAGTTATCAGTTAAACACATCAACTGGTTTTCTCCTTCATTGATGGCAGTTAACTGTAAAACGTTGAGTCCGTATGTATTGGTAGACTCTATTTCCTACTTACTCATATGGCATATGTTTATTGTCTACAACTCAACATTCATTGCCTTTTAATTAATCAACCAGCTTCAAAACCTGAGCCTCTGTACCTCCATCTGCAACTGAATCCTCAACGTCTTTGTCAAGAAACCACGGTAGTACAGATTGGTAACAACATTCCTTTGTCACTGACAACCAACACAGCGCACCTCAAGGATGTGTGGTTAGGCAACTGCTCTGTTCTTTACACACTCATGATTGTGTGGCTAGGCACAGCTCGAATACAGTAAATTCACTGATGACTCTACTGCTGTCGGCAGAATCTCAGATAGTCACGAGGAGGTGTACAGGATTGACAGGTTGAGTGGTGTTGCAATATCAATCCTGTACCCAGCTTTAGCAAAACCATTTGATTGAAGACATCAGGAAGGGGAAATCCATAAAACAAACACTAGTCCTCATTGAGGGGTCAATGGATGAGCAACTTCAAGTTCCTAGGCACCAACATCTCAAGGGTTCTGTCCTGAGCACAACACATTGTTGTGATCATGAAAAGGCACATCGGTGGTTTTACTTCATTAGGAATATGAGGAAATTCAGTGTGTCACCAAAGACTCTTGCAAACTTCTATAAACATGACAGATTCTGCAGATGCTGTAAGTCCAAAGAAACGCACACTAAATGTAGGTCAGGCAGTATCTATGGAAATAAATAAGCAGTTGAAGTTTTGGGCTGAGACAAATTTCTATATATGTTTGGTGAAGTGCATTCTGACTGGTTTTAGGACATTAGAACTTTATTCCTTGGAGGGTAGAAGAATGAAGGGAGATTTGATAGAGGTGTATAAATTTATGATGGGTATAGATAGAGTGAATGCAAGCAAGCTTTTTCCACTGAAGCTAGGGGAGAAAAAAAAAAGAGGACATGGTTTAAGGGTGAAAAGGGAAAAGTTTAAAGGAAACACTAGAGGGAACTTCTTCACACAGAGAGCAGTGGGAGTGTGGAATGAGCTGCCAGATGAAGTGGTGAATGCAGGCTCACTTTTAACACTTAAGAAAAACTTGGACAGGTACATGGATGAGAAGTGTATGGAGAGATATGGTCCAGGTGCAGGTCAGTGGGACTAGGCAGAAAAATGGCTTGGCACAGCCCAAGAAGGGCCAAAAGGCCTGTTTCTGTGCTGTAATGTTCTATGGTTCTAAGGCTGCATCACAACCAAGTGTGGAGGGACCAAACACATAGGATTGCACGAAGCTGCAGAGGGTTCTAGATACAGCTCATTCCATTATAGGCAGAACGCTCCCCATCATCAAGGGTATCTTCATACATCATTAATGATACTCACCATCTGGAGCATGCTCTCTTTTCAGTGCTATTATTAGGGAGAATGTACAGGAGCCTGAAGACCAACACTCAACACTTTATGAATAGCTTCTTCTGTTCTGCCAACAGATTTCTGAGTAGTTCACGAACACTATCTTATATCTGTCTTTTGCATGATTTGTTATTGTTGAAACTTAGATTAACATTTATGTCTTTGCACAGAACTGCTACCACAGAACAACTAATTTCACAACATAAGTTATATCTGAGATAATAAACCTAATTCTGATTCTGTACTATTGACGGACTCAATACTACTTCTAATAGTTGTTTCAGATGAACAAGTATGGTACAACAATTGAGTGAGGAGGAGATTGCCATTCCTATGTCATTAGGAGGTTGCCTTTCCTATGTTTCCTCTGCTGCCTTATGACTTCAAGGTGTTTTGAATCATTATTGAAGACTCTCGACTATATTTCACTGAGCTACTTCCCTCTAGTAAGTCTGTCCTGGCAGTGGGAAAGGAGAAAGTCAAGGATAATAGCATCAGGGAGTTGCTAAGGAAGCTATAATTATGTGAGCAGAATCATGACAGACCTTTTCAAAGATACATGGAATTACAGATGCTATAGCCTAGAATGAAAAACAAACTGCTGGAGGAACTATCTGCAGGCTGTTACTGCTTCAGCCAGTTGGACTATTCCCTGAATTTTGGCACGTCCCCACAAATTATAAAACATAACTGAGTTGGAATGTCCTTTATTGCATCTTGTGTAGATGCTCAGGCCAATTCCAGGTTCCCTGTCCAGTTTTATGTTGTCTTTGTGGTTTAGTACAGCTGCTTGATTTTCCAGCCTAGTTCAGAGCCATGGATCTGGAGTTGTAGAAACACCAGGCTTGTAAAAAATGACAGATACCCTATTCCTGATGGATACGAGTGAACCAGTTTGTTTTAAATGAATAAATTCTGGCAGTTTCAAGTTTTCAACATTGCTACATTCTCCAACTGGTCTAATCAGCCAATCAATGCACAAAAGCATGGGGACATTGTCATGAGGTTCAGTTGTTCAATCCAGATATCAGAATGGGGAAGGTGATCTAAGTAACTTCAACTGTGGATTGATTGTTGGGGGTGGACGGAATAGTTCGAGCATTTCAGAAACGACTGATCTCCTTGGATTTTCACACACACCAGTTTCTAAAATTTACAGAGAATGGAGCGAAAAACAAATTTAAAAAAAAAGCTAGTGTGTGGCAGTTCTGAAGTGAAAATGTCTTGTTAATGAGAGAAGTCAGAGGGAAATGGCCAAATTAGTTCAAGCTATCAGGAACAACAGTGGTGTGCAGAAGAGCACATAAATAGGATGGGCTGGGGAATGCTCATCTCTGTTCTAAATGGACGTCCCTGTGTTCTGAGGCTCTGCACCCTGGTCCTAGATCCACTCATTAGAGCAAACAGCTTCTCCACATCCACTCTATATAGGCCCTTTAACTTTTGATAGGTTTCAATGAGATTCCCCCCTCCCCCCACCATCATTCTTTTAAACACCAGCGAGTACGGCCCTAGATACATGAAATGCTCTTAATATGTTAACCTTTTCATTCCCAGAATCATTCTCGTGAATTTCCTCTGGACGCTTTACAGTACCAGCACATCTTCTCTTAGATAAGGGGTCCAAAGCTGTCACAGTACTCCAAGAGCAACTTGACAAAGACCTTCTAAAGCCTCAGTATAAAGCCTCCTTGCTTTTATATTCTAGACCTCTTGAAATGAATGCTAACATTGCCTTTACCTTCCTTACTACTGACTCAACCTGCAAGGGGGAATTCTTTAACCTTTAGGGAATTCTGCATGAGGGCTTCCAACTCCCTTTGCACCTCTGATGTTTGAATTTTCTCCCCATTTAGAAAATAGTCTATGCTTTTATTCCTTCTATTGAGTGCATGACCATTTACTTCCCTACACTATATTCCATCTGCCACTTCTTTGTTCATTCTCCTTCTCTATCCAAGTCCATCTGCAGGCTCCCTGCTTCCTCAATGCTACCTGCCCCTCCACCTTTCTTTGTATTGTCCTCAAACTTAGCCACAAAGCCATCAATTCTGTGATCCAAATTATTGGCATATAACATGAAAAGAAGTGGCCTCAGTACCAACACCTTTGGAACACCACTATACACTGGCAGTCAATCAGAATAGACAATAGACAACAGGTGCAGAAGTAGACCATTCGGCCCTTCGCGCCTGCACCACCATTCTGAGATCATGGCTGATCATCTACTATCAATACCCGGTTCCTGCCTAGTCCCCATATTCCTCGATTCCCCTATCCATAAGATACCTATCTAGCTCTTTCTTGAAAGCATCCAGAGAATTGGCCTCCACTGCCTTCCGAGGCAGTGCATTCCAGACCCCCACAACTCTCTGGGAGAAGAAGCTTTTCCTTAACTCTGTCCTAAATGACCTACCCCTTATTCTCAACCCATGCCCTCTGGTGCTGGACTCTCCCAGCATCTGGAACATATTTCCTGCCTCTATCTTGTCCAATCCCTTAATAATCTTATATGTTGCAATCAGATCCCCTCTCAATCTCCTTAATTCCAGCGTGTACAAGCCCAGTCTCTCTAACCTCTCTGCATAAGACAGTCTGGACATCCCAGGAATTAACCTTGTGAATCTACGCTGCACTTCCTCTACAGCCAGGATGTCCTTCCTTAACCCTGGAGACCAAAACTGTATACAGTACTCCAGATGTGGTCTCACCAGGGCCCTGTACAAATGTAAAAGGATTTCCTTGCTCTTGTACTCAATTCCCTTTGTAATAAAGGCCAACATTCCATTAGCTTTCTTCTCTGCCTGCTGCACTTGCTCATTCACCTTCAGTGACTGATGAACAAGGACTCCTAGATCTCTTTGTATTTCTCTCTTACCTAACTCTACACTGTTCAGATAATAATCTGCCTTCCTGTTCTTACTCCCAAAGTGGATAACCTCATAGGAATAGATGCTCTTTATTCCAACACTTTGCCTCTTGTCAGTCAGTCATTCTTTTATCCATGCTGGTATCTTTTCTGTATTACCATAGGCTCATATCTTGTTAAGCAGCCTCATACTCAACAACTTGTCAAAAGTCTCCTGAAAATCTGAGTAAACAACATTTACTGGCTCTCCTTTGTCTATTCTGTCTGTTATTTCCTCGAAGAATTCCAACAGATTTGTTAGGCAAGACTCCCCCTTCAGGTAAACATGCAACTCTGGCCTACTTTATAAAGTGCCTCCAAGTACCCAAAATTTCATAAATAATAGTGGACTCCAACATCTTTCCAACCAATGAAGTCAGGCCAACTGGCCCGTAATTTCCTTTCTTCTGCCTTACCTACCTTAGAGTGGAAGGACATTTGCAATTTTCCAGACCTCTGGAACCATACAAGAATCTAGTGATTCTTCAAAGATCACTGGCCACAATCTTGTCTTCACAATCTCTTCAGCTACCACTTTCAGAATCCTGTGGTGTTGACTATCTGGTCCAGGTGACCTATCTACCTTCAGACCTTTCAGCTTCCTAAGCACCTTCTCCTTAGTAATAGGAACTACACTCACTTCTGCTTGAATTTATGACATACTCCTAGAGTCTTCCACAGTGAAGACTGACACAAAATATTCTTTAAGTTAGCCTGCCATTTTTGTCCCCATTACTAGCTCTCTGGTCTCATAGTCCAGCTGTCTAGTATCTACTCTCGTCTCTCTTTGACTTTATATATCTGAAATATATCCCCTTTGGTATCCCCTTTGATATTATTGGCTATCTACATACTGAATTTCATCTTTTCTCTCGTGTTGTTTTTAGTTGCCTTCTGTTGGCTTTTAAAATTCCCCCAATCCAGTCACTTCCCAGTTACTTTATATATTTATTATGTCCTTGCTTTTGCATTTGTGCTGTCTTTATATGTCTGAGAAAGCTTTTGGTATCATCTTTGATACTGTTGACTAGCTTACCTTCATATTTCATCTTTTCCCCTCATGGCTTCTTTAGTTATTTTCTGTTGGTTTTCAAAAATTTTGCAATCCTCGTATTTCCCACCATTTTTTTAATCTATAATATTCCTTATCTTTTGCTTTTATGTTGGCTTTGACTTGCTTTGTCAGCCATGTTTGCATCATCCTCCCTTTAGAATACTTCTTCATCTTTGGGATGTATCTATCTTGCACCTTCTAAATTGTCCACAGAAACTCCAGCCATTCCTGTTCTGCTTTCAGCCCTGTTAGAGTCCTCTTCCAATCAACTTTGGCCAGCTTCTCTCTCATGCCTCTGTAATATACAAATATGAACTGTAATATCAGTTCATTAGACTTTATCTTCCTTTTCTCAAACTGCAAGGTAAATTCTATCATATTGTGATTACTGGCCCCTAACTTAAGCTCTCTAATAAAATCTGGCTTGTTACACAACAATCAATCCAGAATTGCCTTTCCTTTAGTGGGCTCAACCACAAGATGCTCTAGAGAGCCATCTTGTAGGCATTCTACACCCTCTCCTGGGATCCAGCATCAACCTAATTTTCTCAATCCATCTGCATTTTGAAATCCCCCATGACTATTGTAGCATTTCCCTTATTGCATGCCTTTTTGATTTCCCTTTGAAATTTATATCGCACGTCCTGGCCAGTGTTTGTGGGCCTGTATATAATTCTCATCAGGCTCTTTTTAAACTTGCAGTTTCTTGACCCTATCCACAAGGATATGATATCTTTTGATCCTCTGTCATCTCTTTCTAAGGATTTGATTTCATCTTTTACCAACAGAGCCTCTCCACCCCTCTCTGCCTACTTGCCTGTCCTTTCGATACAAGGTGTATCCTTGGACGCTAAGCTCCCAACTATGATCTTCTTTCAGCCATGATTCAATGATGCTCACAATGTCATACCTGCCAATGTCTAACTACGCTACAGGATCATCTACCTTATTCTGTATATTGCGTGCAATCAGCCAAGTATTAAGCATCCCTTTTAATTTTGCTCCCATTTCACTCTTCAACTTATCCAACTGATTGCAATTTTACCTTATCATCTGTCTGTTCTTCCTCACATTCTCACAACACACTGCTTCGACTTCTATACCAACTGCCCTATGCTCAGCCCGATCACTCCAGTTCCCATTCCCATGCCAATTTAATTTAAACCCTCCCCAATGGCTCTAGCCAACCTGCCTGTAAGGATACCGAGTTCAGCTGTAACCCGCCCTTTTTGTACTGGTCATACTTTTCCCAGAAGAGACGCCAATGTTCCAGAAGTATGAAACCCTGTCCCCTGCATCACTTCCTCAGCCACTTATTCATCTATACTGTCATCCTATTCCTGCCCTGATTAGCTTGTGGTATTGGGCACAGTCCAGAGATTATTACCTTGGTGGTCCTGCTCTTCTGTCTCTTCCCTAATTTCCTACATTTACTGTGCAGGAACTCTTCCCCCTTTCTATCTAGTAAAAGGAGGTACCCAATAAAGTGGCTGCTGAGTGTATGTAGCAGTTTGCTCTTCAATACTTTGAGTTCAAAGAAAGGAAGTCCTTACCTAACAGCATCTATAGTGATTTAAAATCAAATTGCTTTTAGATCATAGGATCGTTAGATATAGGAGCAGAAATGGGTCATTTGGCCCATCACCTCTACTCCAGCATTTCATCATGGCTGACCCACTTTCCCTCTCAGCTCCAATCTCCTGCCTTCTTTCCATCTCCCTTCCTGCCCTGCCTAATCAAGAATCGATCAATCTCTGCCCTAAATATACCAAATGACTTGGCCTCCACAGCCGTCTGTGGCAACAAATTCCACAGATTCACCACTCTCTGGCTAAAGAAATTCCTCCTCATCTCTGTTCCAAAAGGACTACCCTCTATTCTGAGGCTGTGTCCTCTGGTCTTATTCTGTAGCATATACAAATTATCACTGACTTGATTAGAAAATAAAATTAGCAAGTCAGAGTACTTTCTAAATTGTGAGAGCTTGAAGAGAGTTGATATCATGAACGACTACAGCATCTCTAAATATGACACATTAAAAACAAATGAACCGTTTTCAGTGGTTAGAATGATACACAATTTGTTGGTCTTTATTGCAAGAGAATGAAATCCAGGAGTCGGGAGGTCTTTCTCCTGGTGATATTTATGCATCTGGAACATTATTTATAGGTCTGCTCTTTCTTACCGATGAAGGAGCACTGCAGGGATGTGCACTGAGCCCCCAGCTCTGCTTGCTTTACACTTATGACTGTGTGGCTAAGTACAGGTCCAACACCATATATAGGTTTTCTGATGACACCACTGTTGTGAGCTGTACCAGAGGGGGTGATGAATTAGATTGAAAATTTGGCTGAGTGGTGTAATAACAACCACCTCTCACTCATTGTCAATAAGACCAAGGAACTGATTGTAGACTTCAGGAGAGGAAAACCAGACGTCCTAGAGTTGAACTGAATTGAATTGAATCAATTTTATTTCTTATATCCTTCACATACATGAGGAGTAAAAGTCTTTAGGGTATGTGCAATGTACAACGTGTAATTTATAATAAGTATATGTCCAACAGGACAGTCAATATAACATAGAAATACAGTTGAGTCAGCAGAAATTAAACATTCTGATGGCTTAGTGGAAGAAGCTGTCCCAGAACCTATTGGTTCTGGCTTGTATGCTGTGGTACCATTTCCCAGATGGTAGCAGCTGGAACAGTTTGTGGTTGGGGTGACCCAGTGATCCTTCAGGCCCTTTTTACACACCTGTCTTTGTAAATGTCCTGAATAGTGGGAAGTTCACATCTGCAGATGTGCTGGACGTACAAAGAAGCTGGATGAACTCAGCAGGTCGGATGCTCCCCGACCTGCTGAGTTCATCCAGCTTTTTTGTACGTCTTGATTTGACCACAGCATCTGCAGTGTACTTTTTTACAGATGCGCTGGGCTGTCCACACCACACTCTCCAGAGTCCTGCGATTGAGGGAAGTTCAGTTACCATACCAGGCAGTGATGTCAGGATGCAAGTCAGGATGCTCTCAACCATGCCCCTATAGAAAGTTCTTAGGATTTGGCAACCCATACTAAACTTCTTCAACTGTATGAGGTGAAAGAGGCGTTATTGTGCCTTTTTCACCACACAGCTGGTATGTACAGACAATGTGAGATCCTTAGTGATGTTTATGCTGGTGAACTTAAATCTGTTCACCCTCTTAACCCTAGATCCATTGATGTCAATAGGGTTAGCCTGTTTCTATTCATCCTGTAATCCACAACCAGCTCCTTAGTTTTTGCGACATTGAGGGAGAGGTTGTTTCCCTGACACCACTGTGTCAGGATGATGCCTTCTCTGCAGGCTGCCACATTATTATTATTTGAGATTCGGCCAATCAGTGTAGTGTCATCAGCAAATTTAATTCGCAGATTGGAGCTGTGGGTGGAGACACAGTCATGGGGTATACAGAGAGTAAAGGAGGGAGTTTAGTACACAGCCCCGAGGGGCTCCTGTGTTAAGAGTCATCTGTTGATTGGTTGTGTCAGTAGGCGAATTGTAGGAGGCCCAGTTTGGGTGATAGCAAGCTGCAGATGTAATCCTTGACTAGCCTCTGAAAGCATTTGCTTATTATTTATGTGAGTGTGACAGGACACCAGTCATACAGGCATGTTACCTTGGTCTTTTTAGCTACAATGACAATAGTGGATGTTTTCAAGCAGGAGGGCACTCTACACTGGGAGAGGGAGAGATTAAAAATATCTGTAAACATACCTGCCAGTTGTGCTGCGCACATTCTAAATACCTGCCCTGGGATGGCGTCCGGCCCCACAGCCTTGCGACTGTCCACTCGTTGGAAACACCTGTGTACTTTGGCCTCAGAGATGACCAAGCTACCGGTCGCTTCAGTGGCTCTCCTCAGGGACTCAGTGGCATTGAATTGACTGTAAAAAAGATTTAGCTCATCTGGGAGAGAGGCAGCGATGGTGGAAACTCCATTGTGTTTAGCTTTGAAGTCTGCGATGGTGTGCAGACCTTTCGATAAGCTGTGTGTGTTGACGGTGGAGAGTTGAGTCTGAAACTTGTCCCCATATTGTTGTTTTTCTGCCTTGATGACAAAACAACATTGAAGGATCTGAGGTGAAGAGGGTCAGAAACTTTAAATTACTGGCTGTCACTATTTCAGAGGACCTGTCCTGGACCCATCACATCAATATAATTGCTAAGAAATCACACGAGCGCCTTTTCTTCCTCAGGAGTTTGCAGAGATTTGGCATGTCAATAAAACCATAGAACCATAGAACATTACAGCACAGAAACAGGCCTTTCGGCCCTTCTTGGCTGTGCCGAACATTTTTCTGCCTCATCCCTCTGACCTGCACCTGGACCATATCCCTCCATACACCTCTCATCCATGAACCTGTCCAAATTTTTCTTAAATGTTAAAAGTGAGCCCACATTTACCACTTCATCTGGCAGCTCATTCCACACTCCCACCACTCTCTGTGTGAAGAAGCCCCTAATGTTCCCTTTAAACTCTTTCCCCTTCACCCTTAACCCATGTCCACTGGTTTTTTTCTCCCCTAACCTCCAAGGAAAAAGCCTGCTTGCATTCACCATCTATACCCATCATAATTTTATACACCTCTATCAAATCTCCCTTCATTCTTCTACGCTCCAGGGAATAAAGTCCTAACCTATTCAACCTTTCTCTGTAACTCAGTTTCTCAAGTCCCAGCAACATCCTTGTATACCTTCTCTGCACTCTTTCAACCTTATTAATATCCTTCCTGTAATTCGGTGACCAAAACTGCACACAATACTCCAAATTCAGCCTCACCAATGCCCTATACAACCTGACCATAACATTTCAACTCTTATACTCAATACTTTGATTTATAAAGGCCAATGTATCAAAAGTTCTCTTTACTATCCTATCTACCTGTGACATCACTTTTAGGGAATTTTGTATCTGTATTCTCAGATCCTTCTGTTCTACTGCACTCCTCAGTAACCTTTGCAAAATTCTATAGATAAGTGATAGAAAGTGTGCTGACTGGCTGCATTACAGCCTGGTATGGGAACTTTTGAGCAGAAAATCTTACAAAAGGTAGTGGATTTCACCCAGTACATCATGGAAAAACCATACTCCCCCCCCCCCCCCCCACAACCATTGAGCACATCTATGTGAAACATTGCCATAGAAAAGCAGCATCCGTCAGCAAAGAGCCTCATCACCCAGGCCATGCTGTTTGCTCACCACTGCCAGCAGGTAAAAGGTACTTGTGCCTCAGGACTCACACCACTAGGTTCAAGAACAGTTACTATGCCCTCAACCATCAGGCTTTTGTACAAAAGGGGATAACTAGACTTATTCTACTACTGGTGCTCCCACAACCGATGGTGGTGTTGTTTCATGCTCATTATTTATTGCTATTTATTTAGATCTGCATTTACACAGTTTATTCTCCACTGTTCCTGTTCACAATTACTGTACTATAGATTTGCTAAGTATACCCACAGAAAAAGAAACTTAGGGTTGTATGTATTCTGATAATACATTTTACTTTGAACTTTGAAGGTAGAGGGATATTAGTGAAGACCCTTCAGTTTGATTCCTGGGATAATGGGTTTGCTGCAAAAAGAGAGATTAAGCAAAACGATTATACAAAACTCTGGAGTTTGAAAGAATGGGAGAATGAAAGATGAAACCCTATGATGTTCTAACAGGGCCTGACAGGGTTGATGTAGTTTGGGTGTGGCCAAGAATCTAAGGTTACAGTCTCCGAATAAGGGGACACCTATTCAGGAAGAAATTTCTTCCATTAAAGGGCTGTGACTCTTTGAAATTATCTGCCTAAGACAGCAGTGGAACTTCTGAGAGAGATCAATAGATGTTTAAATATTGAAAGATTGGAGGTAGATTGGATGTGCTGATGAAATAAAAGATCAGCCAAGATCTCATTGAATGGTGGAGCAGTCATGCAGGTTTGATAAGAACATTTATGCTTTTATTTCCCGTGTTCAAAATATTACATCATAGTTTGGAAAAGCAACATAATCAGTGGTTCAAAGATTGCACTGACAGGCCAACAGAAAGAATTCTGTTAGTTAGATAAGGCCTTGTCTGCTTTAAAGTTGCTGATAAACACAAGAGATCCTGTGGATGCTGGAAATACAGAGCAACACATCCAACTTCTTGAAGGAATTTAGCAAGTCAGCAGGTGCTGCTGAAGTGTCTCAGCACGAAACATCAATAATTATTCTGCTCCATAGATGCTGCCTGACCTGGCTGAGTTCCTACAGCTTTTTGTGTATGTAATGTTGATGATACTTTGCTCTAAGTGTGAGTGAAAAGCCCAAGATGCATTTAAAAAAATAATCTAAATGGAAGATTGGGAAATGATCGACACAAAGTCTCAACCACAAAATGTTGGTTAGAATTGTGAACTCAAGGTCAGATTAGGATTAGAAAGTAACATAAACAGAGGAAGAAAAATATTGGATTAAAAGTTTAGAGATAAATTAAGAGATAAAATAGAAAGAACATGGGATATAAAAATACAGTATAGAAGCAGATGCTTTGACTCACCATCTTCGTGCCTAACGAATCATGAAATGCATTCAATCCATATGCCTTCATTCACTGCCCATTCATGTGTCTAATGCCTTTTACATATTGCTCCTATATCTACTTCTACCACCTTCCTTTGCAGCACATCCCAGACATCTACCACTCTCATTAAAAAAAATGTTATCTTACAAGCCTCCTTTCAATTTCCACCTTCTCAACTTGAACCAATGGCTTCTCAGATTTGACATTTCTTTCCTGAGAGAAAAGACTCCATCTACCCTATCTAGGTCCTCAATAACGATCGGGTCAGCCCTCTGCCTCTGGCTCTCCAGAGGAAGCAATCTCTCATTTGCCCGGTCTCTTATAGCTAATATTTTCTCATGCAGTTGATAGTCCAGTGAACCACTTCTGCATCTTCTCCAAAGCCTCCACATCCTTCCGCAGTGTGGTGACTAGAACCGAGCCCAATACTCCGCATGTGCCTAATTAAAGTTTTATACTTTGGAAAGAGGTGGTCTAAGCCTTTTCAATTTAGGCAACCAGATTCTGTATGGAGCTTATCACTTAATGTGAGATCATTTTAACCCTGAACAAATAGAAATTAAGCTGGGTGGTTTACCATATACATTATGGTTCTCAGATTTCCTGTAAGCTGACAAGGGTTTGGTCCACTTTCTCCCTTTCTCTGGTCTATATATTCACTTGTCTGCCCTCCGAGGTGGTTCAGTAGTTAATACCTCTGTCTACCCAGACTGGATGCTGACCTGCTGTGCTTATTAGCTGGAGTTTGCACATTCTTCCTGCCTGTGTCTTCTCCCACGTGAAAGGTGCACTGGCTGGTAGGTCCAGTATTAATTTCCACGAGTGCAGGTGGGTGGCAAGAGCATCGATGGGAGGATGTGAGGCGGGGATGCAGGAGAAAAAATGTAATTGTTAGAGATGAGTATATGATAGTCAGCATGAATGGATGTGGCTGTATAAAGGTCTGTTGTTGTGCTCTGTGACTTTGAGCTAGTCTTATGCTCTCTCTTTTTCACAATAGTTGACCTGCCTGCATTCATGACTTTTCCTTCGAGGGTTGAATATTCTGTTTGAAACTCTTCCCTGTTCATTCCATTAAAAGGTGGCAAGGTCCAGAGTGTAATTACTACCGATTACCAACTTCAGAACACCTATTGTCTCGCTGTAATTTCAAATAAGAATGTTTAGTGGGCAAGTTTAAAACTTGATTCCTCGATCCAGTAACAGATGTGTTGACACATGACAGTTGAAGTTTCCCATGAATATAGCAATGTTCCCTGCTGCCCAAAAGGATGATAATAGCATCATTTGCAAACGGATCAGCCATTCTTTACTTCAGATAGCATTTGGGAACTTGTCTAAAGAGCTAATGTGTTTTAGCATTAAGAAAGCACTTAAGCTAATGTATGTGGCTCCTGTTTCACTGTGTGCAGGGAAATAGGGACCAAACTTTGCAAAGAAGCAAAGGCACCAAATGCCTTTGCAATTTGAAGATCTTTTTTAAATTGGAGAAAATGGTATTACAGTAGTGTTGCAGCTTGTGGGGCATTCTGGAATTTGGAGCTCAATTTGGCTGCCGCTCTGCAAGGACTGTCAACATGTCCTCCAGTTTCCTCGCACAATCCAAAATGTATCGAGTAGGTAACTGGCCATTGTAAATTGTCCTGTGATTAAGTTAGGGTTCATTGGATTTGTTGGGGGTTGCTGGGGCATTGTGGCTCCAAGGGCCAGAAGGGCCTTCTCTGTGCTTTATCACCAAATAAATAAATATATAAGCAAGCAAGCTTCTTTTCATTTCCTTACACCTCTCACTCTCTCGTAATCTAGTCTCTTCACAAAAGTCTCTCAGGTTCAGTTTCGGTGTTGCATGTGAAGTAACATGGGTGTAATTGGGCCAGGAGGGCCTGTTGCTGTGTTGTATCTCTAAACTAAAAAGAATAAAAAATCCCATTGAAATCCCTGTTGAAGAGCCTGTTAAATTTAGCCCTGGCCTTGACAATTTGTGAATGGGTTTTCTTCTCACCTCATCAATAGTTCAGTCTCCTGTGTAGAGTGTTAGTTCCAAGAACCCTACTTCACAATGGCCTTTTTTTTCCCCTTAGGGTTCATTTTGAAACTACTGTAATATTTCTGATAGCTCTAACAGAACCATGGCCTTTTGAGAACAGGAACTGCATGATGGGCCAACAGAGCCCAGATTGGTTCCATTGCAATATATTACACGTTCTATGAGTTTGTTTAAAAGTTTTGTCATCACATCTGTTAAAGAATTTTCCATTGTGCTCCCACAAAACAAAATACCCCACTAGATTGTGTGAGGGAGGGAGAGTAAGTTCTTGTATTTTACTCTCATTAAATACTTCCTCTTCTCTCCTCCCCTGACAATATCTACATTTGGTTATCTTCAGTCACAATACTTGAGGGGCTGTCAAAGATTCTCCATTTGAGTGTGCTCTGTCCAGCCTATCCTTTCCTGCCTACAAGGTATAAGCCTTCATTTGAATCTACTGTTTTATTACTTACATGATTTTTAGCCATGAAGCTTATAATAATATCTTCACAAATTATCCCAGGTCAACTAAATGGAGGGAAGTTCAGTTAGAGTACACATGGTTTTGAAATCACCTTGTATGGCCCCTTTTGGGGCACTGCGGTTCCGTGTGATGTGCCCAATCTTGTCACAATTATAAAACTCACTTCCAAGGGAACAGACCATTTCTTACTCTTTGTTGGCATCAATGTGTGGGATTTGAGTCAGAATACCCTTTTATAAGATTTAAACTATATTTCTTAGAAAGTTATTGCTTTAAAGCACATTGCTATTATTTGCAAAAAGTTTACTGGTCTCAGAGAACAAAATTTCACCTGTAACAGACGAGCATCAAGGCTAAGTGAGATCAGTGTGTGGAACCAGTGTGCCAATTATCTGTCCCACAGATGTATTTAGTTCAGACAGCTTCACATACCCCATTATAAATTGGACACAATCAATAGCACTGGCTCTGGCATGTTCACAGAAACCTTATGTGACATCAGACCTCCCATTACATGGTCCCTAAAATGGAGCAATTTATTTTCTGTGGTTTTCTCATTTCCTTCACCTCCGTGTCTCCTTCCATGATCATACAAACACAAAAAGGCCAAGGGCAAAGAGTAATATCTTCATCTGAATGATCGAATTGGTCTAGGTTTTCTATTTATAGAAAATTATCTTTGGGATTAACCCTTATTCCAACCTTTCAAGTGATCATCGATTTTGCTGACATCTTTGGTGATGTAAAGAAATTATTTCTTCAGCTATTTGCTAGTTGCTTACCTATCTCATATACAGCATTTATAAAACACTGATTGGTTACAGCCCAGGTGAAGAATTGTGTACAGTTCAGGTCATTGCATTATAGGAAGGATGACAATGCATTGGAGAAGGTGTAGAGGAGATTCAGCAGGATGTTGCCTAGGATGAAATATTGCTGTTAATGTGGAAAGACAGGCTGGGGTTATCTTCCTTGGAGTGGAGGAGGGGATTTATTTTATTTTTATATTTTATTTATTGAGATACAGCATGGAATAGGCCCTCCCAGCCCTTTGAGCCAGCACCAGCAATCCCCAAAAATTAATCATAGAGCAATTGTGAGGCAAATTACAATGTCCAATTAACCTACCAACTGATATGTCTTTGGAACATGGAAGGAAACTGGAGCACCTGGAGGAAACCCATGAGGTCATGGGGATAACGTACAAACTCCTTACAGGCAGTGGTGGGAACTGAACCCAGTAACTTTTACTGTAAAGCATTGTGCTAACCACTACACTACCAAGCTGCCCCATGAAGAGACCTAGCTGAGGTATGCAAAGTTATGGGGGTCAGAGATTGGTTTGATAGTACAAAACATTCCCCCTAGGACTGGTTTCTAAAATGGTTTAAGGGTTTAGTGGGACCTGAGAGTGGGTGGTCATAACCTGCACCTACTGCCCGAGCAGGTGGTGGAAGAAGATATTCCAAAAAGATTTAAAAGGCATCTAGCCATGCACTTACATCACCAAGGCATGGAAGGCCTCATACCATGTGCTTGTAAATGCTTGATAGTCGAGATGCGTAGGATGGACTGAATGGCCTGTTTCTGAACTTATGACTCTGTGACTGTATATCCACTTCACTACACACATACTAAAGGGGTCATCCTTTTGAATCAGGAGGATTATCTCCCTCAGGTTACCGAAAATCTTCCAATTATTATCAAGTGGCTTTTTCTGCTAGGAAATTCCAATTTTAGTCTCTCCTATTCATCAGATTATCTCTTTGCGTACCATTAGGCACATCTTAGCCCTCAACACTTGCAATTATCCTCTAATGATTTAATTGTCTTTTTGTACTGAGTGTGATCAAATTTCATCTCAGTTCTCTTCACTTATAGTTAATGAAATTCAGAAAACTTGAGTGGCTGTTCTTTAAGACCGTGTTGGACATAACATAACATTTCGAGAGAACACAGAGTAAGAGAAGTTGGAATGCGAGTGGGATGGGGAATTAATTGATAGGCAGCACAAGGCTCAGTCATTCCTGAATTAGAAAACTACATTCAGTTCTATTCTGTTCACGATGTACAGGAAGTGCAATCAAATAGTCCAACTTAATACAAACAAGAGAAAATATACAGCCTGAATTAATAGATGAGGCTGTCAGGAGCAATGGAAAGATTTGCTAGGGCCAGGCTGGTTTCCCTGGCAATGATGGAAGTTAGATTGAGATATATGAGAGGAGTATTTTGGGGTGTCGGTGTGGAGATACGTCTCCACCAAAGGTGGTACAAGGTGTTCCTTCTCTCTGCTAGCCTGCAAGTCACCTTTGGGTAAGGTGTAGCACCTGTTTAGCCTCCTGACCAAGGTTACGTGAAGCCACTAGAACAGCTGGTGCATATAACAAGTTCTGGTTATGCGACCCTCCTGAAGGGTATTGATAATAGCTGAGGGTCACCCATCATGTAAAGACACTGCCCAGAAGGAGGCAATGGCAAACCATTTCAGAGGAAAAATTTGCCAAAACAATCATGGTCACTGACCATGATCGGCCATGTTGTATAACATGGCACATGATGATGATGATTTTCCCAGAGCAGAGAGGATGATAACTGGGGCCATGGATTAACACAATAGGAATGTGTTGGAAGCAGCACAAAAAATGTAAAACTAGACCACAGTGATGTGCGGCTTGTCTTGGAAGTCAGATGGGCTTGATCTTATATGTTGGTGATTAAGAGGGAAAGGGAATGTGAGTATATATTGCTCATGACATGATCACAATGGGTCTGAACAGGACGAATGTGGATCAGGGGTTTTCTATTGTGGAAGAAACTAGAAGCAGGCTCACCTATTTAAGTAGACAGGAGGTGAAATTTGTTCTCTTGGGAGATCATGGATCTTTGAAATCCTCTTTCCTCAACAGCAGTGGAAGCATAAAGTTTGAATATTTTCAGGGGCAGATGGGTTCTTGATAAGGAACAAGGTGAAAGATTACCATGGTTGATAGAAGGCAAAATAGAAACTTTATTTTCTTAGAAACACAGAAATCTACAGCACATTACAAGCCCTTCGGCCCATAACGTTGTGCTGACCATGTAACCTACTCTAGAAACTGCCCAGACTTTCTCTACTGCATAATCCTCTATTTTTCTAAGCTCCATGTACTTATCCAAGAGTCTTTTAAAAGACCCTATTGTATCTGCCTCTACCACCTTTGCTGACAGTGCATTCCACGCACCCGCCACTCTGTGTGAAAAACTTACCTCTGAAATCCCCCTTGTACCTACTTCCAAGCACCTTAAAACTATGCTCCCTCATGTTAACCAATTCAGCCCTGGGAAATAGCCTCTGGCTATCCACACATTCAATGAATCTCTTCGCCTTATACACCTCTATCAGTTCACCTCTGTTCCTTTGTTAGTCCAAGGAGAAAAGGCCAAGTTCACTCAACCTATTCTCATAAGGCACGCTCTCCAATCCAGGCAACATCCTCGTAAATTTCTTCTGCACTCTCTCTATAGTATCCACACCCGTCCTGTAATGAAGTGACCAGAACTGAATACAGTACTCTAAGTGGAGTCTAACTAAGTTCTTTTAAAGCTGTAACATTACCTCATGGCTCTCGAACTCAATCCCATGGTTGATAAAGGCCAACACACAATACACCTTCTTAACAACAATGTCAACTTGCACAGCAGCTTTGAGTGTCCTATGGACAGGAGCCTCAAGATCTCGCTGATCATCCACACAGCCAAAAGTCTTACAATTAATATTATATTCTGTCTTTAAATTTGACCTACTGAAATGAACCACTTCCACTTATCTGGGTTGAACACCATCTGCCACTTCTCAGCCCAGTTCTGTGTCCTATCGATGTCGTACTGTAATCTCTGACAACCCTACAGACTATCCACAACACCCCTGACTTTTGTGTCAACAGCAAACTTACCAACCCATCCTTCTACTTCCTCATCCAGGTCATTTAAAAAATCAGAGAGGAGGGGTCCCAGAGCAGATGCCTGTGGAACATCTCTGATCACTGCCTTCCATGCAGAATACGAACCATCTAGAATCACCCTTTGCCATCTGTGGGCGAGCCTATTCTGGATCCACAAAGCAAGGTCTCCTTGGATCCCATGCCTCCTTACTTTCTGAATGAGCCTCACACTGGGAATCTTGTCAAATGCTGTACTGAAATACATATACATTACCTCCATTGCTCTACCTTCATCAATGTGTTTTGTTACATCCTCAAAGAATTCAATCAGGTTCGTAAAGCATGACCTTCCCTTGACAAAGCCATAGTGACTATCACTAATCAGATTATATCTCTCCAAATGCTCATAAAACCTGCCTCTTCTCCAACAACTTGCCCATCACTGAAATAAGACTTATTAGTCTATAATTTTCTGGTTTATCTCTATTCCCTTTCTTGATCAATGGAACAAGAATCCTCTGCAATCTCTTGCAATCCTCTGGTACTTCTCCTGTCCCTATTGATGATGTAGAGATCATTTCCAGAGGCTCAGGAATCTCCTATCTTGCTTCCCATAGCAGCCTGGGGTATATCTTGTCCGGTCCTGGTGACTTATCTAACTTAATACCTTTCAAAAGCTCCAGCACATCCATTTTCAATATCTATACATTCAAGCATTTCAGTCCATTGTAAGTCAAGCACACAATTTCCAAGGTTCTTTTCACTGATGAACACTGAAGCAGAGAATTCATTAAGTACCTCCACTACCTCCTTCGGCTCCATGTGCATGTTTTCACTCTCGTTCCTGCTGCACAGATTTGGTATGCCATCTAAAACTTTGACAAAAAGTGTGGACACAGCTTATTCCATCACAGGCAAAGCCTCCCCACCGGTGAAGACATCTAAAAGGAGCATAGCACACAAGAAAGAGCATCCATCATCAAGAACCCTCACCATTGAGGCTATACTCCTTTATCGCTACTTCCAACAGACAGGAGGAAAAGGAGCCTTAGGTCCCACACCACCAGATTCAGGTACACTTATTACACTTCAACATCAGGCTTCTGAACCAGTGTGGATAACTTCACTCACCTCAACTCCGAACTGATTCCACAACCCATGGACTTGTTTTCAAGCACTCTGCAACTCATCTTCTTAATAAATATGTATGTATATAGTGTCTTGTAAAAGTATTCAGTCCTCAAACATTTGTTCATATAAAGGAGTATTAAAATCAGGGATTTTGCTCAAATTAACTGAGAATTTTTAGTTAAGAATCATGTGCTCCTTTTTTCACCATAGAGCCTAAAAAAACAGGAAAAATTGTAAAGCATGAAAATCTAAAAATTCAAGAACCGAAATACAAAAGTATTAGAGTCATAGTGAAGTACTGCACAGAAACAAGCCCTTTGTTCCATAACCGTTTAAAATGCCTAGTCCTGTAAACCTGTTGTCTAGACCATACCGCTCCTGATCCCTGCCATCCACTTTTCCTCAACGTTGAAATCGAGCTCGCATGCACTACTTGCGTTGGCAGCTCATTCCACCCTCTCACAACACTCTGAGTGAAGAAGTTTCCTCACATGTTCCCTTAAACTTTTCACCTTTTACCCTTAACCCATGATGTCTTGTGTAGTCCCACTCAACCTCAGTGGAAAATGCCTGCTAGCATTTACCATACCTGTACCCCTCATAATTTTGTCTACCTCTATTAAATCTCCTCTCAGTCGTGACCTATTCATTTCCTTATAACTTAGGCACTCCAGTCCTGGCAACATCCTTGTGAATTTTCTCTGAACCCTTTCAACCTTATTGAGGTACCAAAACTGCATACAATACTCCAAATTAGGTTTTACCAACTGTTGTGATGGAAATAACTGGTTCTTTGAGTCTCAACAGTAGAGGCCTGGACACACACAGTTTTAATAATAAGGAATTTATTATTAAAGGGGAAGTCAGGTCAACACAAGCAACTACAATACACAGGAAGCGGTGTGAGGACAGGGTACGGTTACACATACAAAGAACAAGGGAAAAGCACTACGACAGCTATCCCCCTTGACTTTGGATAGCCCCGGCTCCCTTACCAGGACAAACGATAGACCTTCCCAAACATAAATCAATCACTTACCTTCAATGAGGTGGTCTGTAAGAGAGACCAAGCCAGGGACAAGTCTCACCTTTTATAGCATGGGGCTGGGCGAGATAATCCAATTAAGGTGACCAATAATTTAGGTGTGCATTGATTAGTTGGGAGGGACCAAATGTAGATCGGCATGTGGTGTGTCCTCCGACCAGCCAGGTGGCAGTGCATCTGTCACGTGGCCGGTATCTCTGGATCCACCAACATCCTATACAACTTCAACGTGTCATCCCATCTACTGTATTCAGTACTTTGATTTCTGAAGGCCGATACGCCAGATGCTTTCTTTATGACCCCATCTACCCGTGACACCACTTTCAAAGAATTATGGACCTGTATTCCCAAATCACTTCGTTCTACGGTACTCCTCAGTGCACTGCTGTTCACTGTGTAAGACCTACCCTGGTTGATCCTACTGAAGTGCAATACCTCACACTTGTCTGCATTAAATTCCATCTGCCATTTTCCAGCCCACTTTTCAGCTGGTCCAGATCCCACTGCAAGCTCTGATAATCTTCTTTGCTGTCCTCTAACCCCCTCAATCTTGTCATCCACAAGTTTGCTGATCCAGTGAACCACCTTATCATCCAGATCATCGATATAGATGACAGACAACAAAGGACCCATGCCCAATCCCTGCAGCACTCCACTAGTCACGGACTTCCAGTCAGAGAGTCAAACAGTTACCACCACTCTCTGGCTTCTCCCACAAAGCCAATGTTTAATTCAATTTACTACATTAACTTGAATTCCAAATTACTGAACCTACTTGACCATCCTCCCACGTGGGATCATGACAAGTGTCTTACTAAAGTCCATGTTGACAACATTCACTGCCTTGTCTTCATCAACTTTCTTGGTAACTTCCCCAAAATATTCTATAAGATTGGTTAGATACGACCTAATATGCACAAAGCCATGTTGACTATCACTGGTCAGTTCATGTCCTTCCAAACACTCATATATCCAGACCTTTGAATACTTTCCCCAATAACTTTCCCACTCACTGGCCTATAATTTCCTAGTTTAGTTTTTGAGCCTTTCTTAAATTGTGGAATATATTCCAATCCTCGGGAATTCTTGTCGCTAAGGATGATTTAAATATCATTGGTAGCCCCTGTAGTTTCTACACTTGCCTTACACAGGGTCCAAGGGAACACGTTGTCAGGCCTTGGGAATTTATCCACTCTAATTTTCCCCAAGGGACTGAACACTTCTTCCTCTGTAATCACGACTGCTTTGTCTCACTTCTATAGATTCTATGTCTGTCTCCAAAAGTAAATAAGAATGGAAAACACCCATTTAAGATCTCCCCCCCCATCTCTTTTGGCTCCACACATAGATACCATTCTGATCTTCAAGAGATCAACTTTGTCCCTTGCAATCCTTTTACTCTTAACATATCTGTAGAATCCTTTAGTATTCTCCTTCGCTTTGCTTTCTGGGGTAACCTCATGCCTTCTTTTAGCCCTCCAGATTTCTTTTGTAGTGTTCTCTTTCATTTCTTATACTTTGTAAGTATCTTATTTTTTCCTGTCTGCCTATACTTGTTACTCACTTACTTTTTGTCTTAACCAGGACTTCAATATCTCTTAAGAACCATAGTTCCCTGCACTTGTTATCTTTATCTTTTATTCTGTCAGGCATGTACAAGCTTTATACTCTCAAAATTTCACTTTTGAAGGCCTCACACTTACTAACTACATTTTTTTCCAGAAAACAGCTTGTCCTTATTCACACTTACCAGATCCTTTCTCATGCCATCAAAATTTGCTTTTTACCAATTTAAAATCTCAATACAAAGACCAACCCTATCTTTTTTTCTATAATAGCTAGTGGCATTATGACCACTAGATGCAAAGTATTGCCCTACACAAATGTCTGTCACCGCTCTGTCTCACTCCCTACTAACAGCTCGAGCATTGCACACTCTCTCGGGACTTCTATCTACTGATTAAATAAACTTTCCTGAACACATTTGACAAACTCTATCCCATCTATTCCTTTTTACAGTATGAGTGTTCCAGTCAATATGTGGAAAATTAAAATCACCTATTATAACAACCTTATGTTTCTTGCAACAGTCTTATCTCCCTACAGGTTTTTTTCTCTAAATACCGCGGACTGTTAGGTGGTCTATTATATAGTTCCAATAAAGTGATCATACATTTCTTATTTCTTAGTTCCATCCATAAAGCCTCACTAGATGAGTTTTCTATTCTGTCCTGACTGAGCAGTACTGTGATATTTTCCTTGACTAGTAACACTTCTAATCCCTCCTCTCTGTCGTGTTTAAAATAAGGGAACACTAGAATATTGAACTTCCAGTCCAGTCGCTCTCTCAGCCAAGTCTCACTAATGGCTACAACAGCATAATTCCAAGTGATGACTCATGCCCTTAGCTCATCTTGTCACAAGAGGCCTAGGTGAGGATGGTAGGTAACCAATTGATGGAGTATCTGAGACTAGAATTGAATCACAGTTTTGAGAATGAAACGAGAACAGGGTTCTTGACTAGATGCTAGACAAGAATCTGACAAGACTAGACAAGAATCCAAATGAGACAGATATCCTAAATGCAATCGCAGGCTGAACCAAAGTGGAGCTGATGAATGAATACTGAACTTGAGTTCAGGTGCTCTTTAGATATTCAAATCTTGGCACCAAAACATGGTCACCAGTTAGCGGCGTGGGTCTGAATATTTAAAAGGACTGCACCATTTATCCATACTCCGGACAATCTGAGCATCTAAACTCCAGAGGATGGTGCAGTTGGATGTTTACTGTAACATGTTTACCTTTTCTGCAATACTTCCTGCATTGAAATATATGCAGCTCAGAACATTCATCACACCATGCTCAACCTTTCATTCCTGACTTGCTCTGAGGTCTTAACATCTGTCTCCACAACATCTCCACTATTTGTCCTTGGCCTCTTGTTACCACTCCCACTTCCCTCCCCAGTGAAGCACTAGCAAATCTTACCACTATGATATTAGTCCCCCCTCACATTTTCCGATCACTGATTAGCCTCTGTTCAAACAGCTATTCATGCCCCTTTGCTCACTACTTAGCTGAACCACCTCTTGCAGCTATTACAGCCAGTAGCCTTTTTGGATAAGTTTCTTTTAGTTTTACCCTGCAAAATTGCTCAAGCTTCGCCAGGTTAGTTGGGAAGCAGAAATGTTCGATTAAGGTCAGGACTCTGACCGAGCCACACAAGGACATCAATTTTTTTCATTTGAAGTCACTCCATGGTTGCTCTCACAGTGTGCTTTGGGTCATTATGTTGCTGAAAGATGGTCTTCTTCCCCAGTTTAAGCCTTCTGGCAGAGGCTTGCAGGTTTTTATCCAGGATCTCCATTTAGCAGCATCCATCTTCCCATCAATCCTGACCAGTCCCTGCTGCTGAAAAGCAACCCTGTAGCTTGATGCTACCTCCAGCATACTTTATGGTAGAGATGGTGCTACTTGGCTGATGTGCGGTATTAGATTTACGCCATATGTACTACCGAGTGTTGAGACCAAAAAGTTCCACTCTAGTTTCATCCAACCACAAGACCTTCTTCCACATCTTTACAGTATTCTCTAAATGACAATTTGCAAGGTCTTTATAGGCAAGGATGTGCTTTTTTAAAGTGGTACATGTGGCGTAAACGAGTGGCATGTGGGCTTTAGTGGTAACGTGGGGTTGAATACTTTTACAAGGCACTCTATTTTATTTATGTGTTTATTTATTTGCATTTTATTTTTAATTGTGTGTAGATTTTCATTAATTCTATTGTATCTCTCCATTCACTGTGAATGCCTGCAAAACAGTAAATTTCAAGGGAGTACATGGTGATATATATGCACTTTGATAATAAATTTACTTTGAACTTTGGAATCTGGAGTAGTGGTTACGATAGCATGAGATGTGATCTTGTTGAAAGAGGGTACAAGTTTGATGGGCAGAGTGGTCTAACCTTTCTTCTGATTCATATACTTGAATGTTTGTATGAATATTACTTTTCCTTTTAGGATGCTTTTTACTGCTTGGGGATGCTGTGACAGGCAGAACGGTGCACAACAAAAATGGGTTGAATGACCTGTTTCTCTGCTGTTTCGCTCTCTGACACAGGCTGACCCTGCCTTCCATCTGGGCAAGTTGCAGCCTATAGGAATCATGATCAAATTTTACAACTTTAGATAGCTCACAATTATTTTCTTTTTTTTAAAGGGGAACTGTCCATCTTTTTTCCGCTTTCTGTTTTGCTTCTGTATTGTCAACCAGATAATATTACACAATCTATATAAAATTAGCATTACATAACACAGTCAAACAAATGTAAGCTTATGTTAATAATAGGCATCCGTTAGTCTCGTGAGACCATGGATTTGCTCCTTGGAAGGTTTCCAGGGTGCAGGTCTACGCAGGGTTGTATGGGAGACCGGCAGTTGCCCAAGCTGCAAGCCTTCCCCTCTCCACTGATGTTGTCCAAGGGAAGGGCACTAGGACCCAAGCAACTTGGCACCGGTGTCATCGCAGAGCAATGTGTTGTTAAGTGCCTTGCTCAAGGACACAACGTGCTGCCTCAGCTGAGGCTCGAACCTGTGACCTTCAGATCACTAGACCGATGCCTTATCCACTAGGCCATGCGCCAACAGGCTTATATTAACTGCGTCATTATTTCATCCCATCAGAAAAAATTTGCTTTGTTCCACCCATTCCCCCCTTCTTCACCTACTCTGCCATTCAGACTAACTGATTTCTCTCTCAGTTCTGATGAAGGGACCAGATTCTGAAACATTGACTTTTTAAATTACTGAGGTTTTCAGCATTTTCTGCTATTTCTCTGCAACAGTCCTTTACACTATCGTAAAGGTAGCTTTCAAATCTTCATTTGCCCATTCTGCCTCCTAAACCCTTAAACGCTGCTGCTTAGATTTGTGATTTTTTTTTATGAACAGAGTGACACACAGATAGTTGCTGAAAACTGCCTTTCTGAACACTTCACAAAAGACCTCCACAATTTCTTCTCCTTTTCAAATTGTTCCTTAATCTTGTTTTGGCTTTCCATCTCCTGCAGTTTCATTCAGCAATGAATTAATGACCATCCTTTTCTTTTGCTGCTTTGGCCTCTAAGTGGGTCCCGTGGCAGGCAGAACTCTTTAATTCATTACAGATCCACAAATGAATCTGGAGCTCTCCAGAACAAGCAATTTTAATGCATAAACCTTAAGTTGTAAAGCCATCAAATGAGAAGAGTCCATAATCAGGTAAGTCTATTTATAAATGGTTCCAGTTCTCCTAAAGTAATGAATGCCATTACAGCCTTCATACTTGTAAATTAGTTTTCGGGTAATTTTGCCATACACACAACAGAACAAAGTGAACCTATATTAGAGTCATTTGTATTAGTTTGTAGTCCCAGTTAAGTGAATGGATTGATGGAAACCCATGCAGGGATGCGTTAATATTTCTTGCCCCAATTCCCAAGAGCTGTTTTCGTCCCATAAATCTCTGTGCTTGAAGTCTAATTTATATGCTAGTGTAAGATGGCTGATCAGTTAATGGTTTCCAGTTAAAGTGTGAGTCTTCCCATTAACATTAGTCCTCACTGAAATTAGATTGGGATATAAATGTGGTTTATTTTTCAGTTTCTGGATTGGTGACTGGTAATGTTAATGATGACCTTTCTTTCCAAGAAAAGCCCATATATAAACCAGTTATCATGGTGACAGTATTCTTGATGAACCATCCTGATAAAAAAATTATTTCAATGGTATTTTGTTCTCTATAGATCAATTTCCTGCTCCCTTTGTTTTCCATTTTATTTTATCATGTCTCCTAACAAGTTAAAAAATTTGAAAATTCCATTTATGGTTTGCCAAGAATTTTAAAATTAAATGCCATTTGAAATGAAATTACAGTTTGTAATTAGCATTTCTAAAAAGCCTTAAACAAGATAAAGAATTATGATCAGTTAATTCCCTCATACTGTTTTGTGATTTGTTATATTTACTCAGTTGAATGCCAGCTATACAGCTGCAGCTACAAACTGCTTAGCTGCAACCACTTTTATTTAGAATTCATATCCTTATGCATTTTATTAATGCTTACGGTCATATTGTAAGAGTAATTTACAATAGTGGCCTAGGCATTTTGTGTATGTTGATTTCTGCCAATTTAGGAATGTTAGTAAGTACTTAGTTAATTCAAAGCAAAAATTCAGTGATTCATTGGATTTTTAAATCACATTAAATATGAAATAATAATGAATGTTGCTAAATTACCTTTGAAGTTGGATGTTATATTTAGCTGGAATGTCTGATTTGTTTTACTATAGCAGGATCTGGCTACTGCTGCGCTACTGTTGATGACTCATACTCTGATTTTCTTGCCATCAAGTTAAGGATTTCCCAAGGCTGCAATCTGTTTTACCTCTTTCCCTTCAGATCAGTATATGTGTTGTTTATGTGATATTTTCATATTCAGTTTCTCGCTTCATGTTTTATACTACCAGTGCCCACAATGTTTTGACTACAGTAGCTAATCACCTCATAAGGTCTTCTAGATGTTCCTCAATGCAACAGTAGAAATCTTGTGTGGTCAAAGGAAGACTGGCTTCTAGACTTTAGCTTTTCACCCATGATATTGAACTTAAATGATTATCAAGTAGAGAATAACTTCAGAAAATCTACAGAGAGAAATATGGCAATAAAACAGGAAATTCTCAAAGTTGTTAACAACATCTACACTGAGAGAAACTTAGCTGACATTTGAGGTTGTTGACCTTTCATCAGAACTGTAAAAGTTATAAATCAAACAGGTCTCAAAGGGAATGTCTGTGATTTAATAAAAAAACCAAGATACACTGGTGGTATCAAGATACCAAGATACAGTGATGCTGATACCAACTGAGAGAGGATGAGCAACTGAGAGGCATTATTAATTGAACTTATTTGTCTGGAGGAGATGTAAGTTGGTGGAAAGAACGATTGGAGAGGAGAGCGAAGAAGAACGATGCTGGACCCGTGAGATATAAAAGCTATAGTTGAAATCTGAAATAAAAAAGAATATTGGAAAGACTCAACAGATCTGGCAGTATTTATGGGGGAGACAAATGGAGTTAATGCTATAGGTTGATGACCTTTCATCAGAACTGACCAGTTCTTATGCAAACTGGAAGACTAGTTAGCTGACATTGCTGAGTTCATTGTTGAACCTGAAGGTTTTAATGTGCCAAGTTGGAAGATGAGATGCTTACATTTGGGTTTTGCTGGAACTGTCTGACAGACCAAAGGGAGAGGAAAGAATGACAGTGGGATGGAGAATTAATGTGAAACTCAGTCACTACTGTGGAATGAATGGATGTGCTGTGCAATGCAGACCCCAATCTACGTTTGCTTTCACCATTATAGAGAGAATCATATTGTATTTACTTGAACTTGGAGGAAGCATAGTGAATGGCTGCTTTCACAGTGAATCCCTCCTATATAACCATATAACAATTACAGCACGGAAACAGGCCCTCTCGGCCCTTCTAGTCCGTGCCGAACGCTTACTACCAGATTCAAGATTGTTTTAGCCATTCTTCAGTACATAAGTGTAATTGAGAATTAAACCATTGTTACTCTAGATCTGATGCAGCATCAAAAATAGCAAAATAAACATAAAGAACATAATAAAACACAATAAATATAAATACATAAGATTAGCTTATACAGATTGACTGACTACGCACATAAAGTGATGCTAGGTACTTCTTCCTCTCTGCCATATGATTCCTAATGGACACAGAATTCATGAACATAACCTCATTTTTTATTAATATTGTTTCTGTTTTGCACTATTTTTAACATAATTATTTTATATATATACATCAACTGATTTGCTTTTTTTTTTCATGACACATGCTGGTGTTAATAAACCTGATTCTGAAATATTTGTACATAAGGTAACTCAGACAGGATGTGATAAAGTAGTGGTGTTGTGATGGGTTAATGTGTGGAGATTTTGATCAGCCTGAAGACTTGGGGGAAGTAACTGTGTTTGAGACTAGTGGTCCTGGTGTGAAAGCTGCGTGGCCTCTTCGCCTGGTTTTCCAGCATTGTTCGTATAAATCTCCTTGATGGCTGGTAGGCTGGTGCCAGTGATGTGTTGGACTGTTTTAACTATCCATTGTCAAGCCTTCCTGTGTGCCACAGTGCAGTTTCCATACCTCACAGTGATACAGTGATACAGCTGCACATCTGTAGAAGTCGTGAGTTTTGATGTGAATCCTCAGAAAGTAGAGGTGTTAATGAGTTTTCTTGACTGTGGAGTATGTGTTCCAGGACCATGAGAGGTGGTGTGAAATGGAGTTTGAAACTATTTTCCATTTCCACTGCTGTGCTGCTGATGTGAATAAGGGTGTGAGTTTTCATGGTGTTGATAACCATTTTGTCTTGTGAATGTTGAGGAAGAGGTTGTTCCTGTGGCTGTAGGTTGTTATTCTCTGTAGGCTCATCATTGTTTATGATTAGCCCAACCATTCTTTTGTCATCGGTGAACTTGACAACTTATTCCCTTTTCTTCAGTCCTTTACCTTATCCACGTATCACCTCCCAGGTTTTCACCTCATCCCCTGTCCCCCACCCACACCCTTCCCTGGCTTCACCTATCATCCATCAGCTTGTACTCTTTCTCCTTCCCCCACCATCTTAATCTGGCTTCTTCCCCCTTCCTATCCAGATCTGATGATGGATCTGTTTATTCCCCTCCATAGACCTACTGAATTCCTCCAGCATTTGTGTGTTTCTTTGGATTTCCTGCATCTGCAGAATCTCTTGTGTCTGTGAATGATTATTTCTTGTGTAAACAGCATTTATGTCCCTGGATGATAGGAAGACCAGGTGTTGCATTTCTGGTGGTTCCATGGGAAGATGCTGTAAGAGGGTTGGTAGAGAGCAAGAGTAGATGACATAATACTTGTATGTTCTATAATCTTTATTAATCACAAGAGATTTCACTGTTGTTAGTGGCAAAACAGCGCATGGATCCCTTAATCTTAAATTATTAGTTTGACATGATTTGGAATGAAATGTTCAAACATTTTTCCAATTTTTTGTTGAAGGAACTAGTAGCTTACCAAATCTAATGTCTCTGTGTTGGGGGTGAGGTTTTGGGGGGATGGTCGTGGGTGTTGTTCAGACAAAGTAAGTACTATGTATTTTCAAAGTGTAAAATCCAATAATCACTTTTGCAGGGTATGTTCACAAACAACAAACCTTGGGAAATGATTATTTTTTTTCTTTATCCCTCTATCTACACAAACTTGCACTTGATTCAGGACTTCATCTTGTTGGCTTGAATGAAATGGCAGCACATCCTTGGGCATTAACGTGGGCACCAGAGCACACTGGCTGGCCAAATGTTAAAATCTACTCCCTTAGTTGTTGATAATTGGTAATCAGCATCCGATGAGTAGTGAAAGGCAGAATGAAAGTCAGGCAAATCAAAGTGGGAAAAGAAGATGTCTTTACTAGTTTCACAACTATTTTGATTAACTGTGGCTAGTATTTTGACAAGCGGCTTCAATCCATTTCATAATTACAGAAATCATCCTAAATTTTTTCTGTCAATACTCACTGAGAAGGGTGTGAATTCCTCTCTGCCTCATTTCAGGTGGAATAACCCGAATCTCCATATACTTTAAGAGAGGAAATCTACAGTAAAGCTGATATACTGTCACAACAGTGAGACAGCTGCAAGCAGATTTTCTTTTTGATACACTGTAAATTTTCAACAGAAACTTGGTGCGAATTGGTATTTATTTCAATATGGAAACATTCTGCAGATACTTGTTGATTACCACCATTACCTTGAGTATTAATTCAGTATGTCTGTGTATCCCATGACCCCACAAAATACGTAGAGTGTCAAAGTAAACAGGTCAAGATAACATTATATTCCTGTTCCAGTCATTCCAGTCAATACTAACTTAAAAATCCATGCATTAGTCCGACAAATTTAATTTTATGCCCATTTCCATTTATTTCTTCCCAAGGCTTTGTTGCAAGGCCGGACTACATGGGAGTAGAATACACATCTAGCACATGGCGGAACACCAAGATTAGGTTAATGCTGGGGACTGCGCAGTTAATGCCAAAGCTCCAGGAAAAATAAGGTTTTTTGCCGGCTAAATGGTACTCTTTCCATAAAATGTTAGGCTAGACATCCAACTATATAGCTCCCTTTTTGTTACTGCATTATTTAACTGATTCGAAATGAAATGAAGTCAGCACTGTGAAACTGAATTGCAGACCTCCGAGCACATGACATGCCAATGTATGGAGGTCATGGGCACACAGAGCAAAGCCAATTTTAATCATTCTTAAAATTACGTTGTACATTGCCAGTGTTAGAAGGACCAAACAGTGCACTGGGGGAAATTGTTTTATTATTCAATGAACAAGCCGACCGTAATAGGGAGAATATATCTGTTTGAGCACTTGCTCTTTTTCTATGGGACTTTGGTGCAATGAGGTCTGATCTTTCTAATGTATTTCCCACTGACCATCTCCAACACTACAGATGCCTGTAGCCTGCTCCCACTTTTGACTTGTCTTTGTGGGTTCTGGCATTCCATGAAGTTCATTACTTGAAGCAGCTTTTTTCATTAAGATCTGATGTTTTATGAGCTGCTAGCACATTGGGAGACCATGCTGATAAATTTGTGCTTGTCACGTGACTCCTTGGACAGTTATAATAAGTAACTGCAAAGAAGGTCTTGGATTTTTCATTCTTGTGTGCACATCATAAAATCATTTCCCCCATGGCCTTGAAAGAAATTGGTTTCTGTGTATTAGACTTTCTAGTGCTTAATTTATTATCGGGGTAAGCTTCAGTGGAAATATTTTGTGTTATTAGGATAATTGTTTTTGATGTTGGAATAAACAATGGGAATTTTCATATTCTGAATGGTAAATTGTTTTTGTAAGAATGATTGGACAAATTGTTTGAGTAATGGAGCTTGTTATCTGTATTTGTGTACCTTTTTGGATAAGCATCATTAAATTATTACATTTTATTGGAAGCAGTTATCATACAGTGTGTATTCCACAGATATATTTTACATATTTACATAATTATAAATGTGGAAGAAAAAACAAATATATTTAGATGTTGTGGAGGTATGGAAAAGGTAAGTGAGACGTCAAAAACCAAGCTCAGATCAGCAGTGTGTAGTCTGAGGTTATTTTTAAATAGTATAAGGGTTCTGATAAGCAGTGACTTGTGAAGTTGGTGAAAATCCACTAGACTACTTATAAAGTTTTCAATAATAGATGGACTGTTCTCAATATAGAAAACAGCCTGCAGCATTATGTAAGAACGTTATCCATCATATTCAGTAAAAATCTGACAAAGCAGTTTTACTTTCATGATGATGAGACTTGAGTTGTTTTATTCTATATTAAATGGGAACTTAAATTCAAAAGAAAAGAAAGATCTTAGTAAGAGACTGGTGTTTGCTGAGTACAATACTGTAAAGACTGCAAATCTTCATAAAGTTTAAGAATGAAAAATCCCACAAATAACAAAAGTTTACTGTTGTGATGGACAATAAAAATTCAGCATGCTTACATGGTTTTCTTCCATCTCCTGTCATAATGAAGAGAAGAGGGATTGAGATTTTCATTAAAACTCAATGAAAACAGAAGTTATCAGAACAGGAATTTCTAGGTTTCCAGGAAATAGACTTTTTGGTGTGTTTTGCGTTTGTCTTTGGGATTTCTACAGTCACAAGTTTTTGTTGTTTTTGTGCTTCTCATGGAAAGATGCATAAACTAGTCTTTACAAGAGATAGAGTGGTCGAATAAAAGAGGAAACAGAAGAGAAAGGGGTGAGGAGTAAATGAGAAGGACGCAAAGACAAGTGATTCCAAGTGGAGAGGATGCCTGAAGAATGAATTAGAATTAGGACTGCTTGTAAGATTGTAGAACTGATAGATATCATTGAGGTAAAAGGAAATGAGACCTGAAAGGGAATTTAATATATAAGATGACAAGTTTGAAATCAGCTTCTAGGGACTGGAAAGTACAAGGCTCATGAGAGCAAATGCTGGCAGGTGTCCCAGTTTTTGAGGTTAATGCATGTATTAAAAAATATAATAAATACAGCAACAGCAGAGGTACAAACCTGAAAGAACAAGGAAATATTTAAGTTACACTGCTGAGCTAAAGCACTGAACTTATATTATTGTGGTCATACATGAAACTTGATTTGTAAATAGTGATAGCTGTGATTAGAAATGAAGTGCTTTGAACTTCAATTTTTACAGTGACTGAGTTTTAAGTAATGAACTGTAAGCATAATTTGATTAAATTAAATGGATGAGGCACATCTATAGTTAAAAAAACATAATATTTCAGCCTTCAGTCAGGGAATACATTTGGGAAGAATCAAATTGGAAAATGGTTTTGGGATCAGATGGAGGTCATTCAACATATCAAATACACTCTACCATTTCCCCAGTTTTATGAACAGCTGGTTTAAAGGATATACAGTCAAGATAGAAATTACTGTACAAAAAACTTTATTTATTCCAGTGCACTTGCGCTGGTGCTTTATATTTAACTAAGGCAGAACGATTCAAACTCTCTATACTCACTTCCAGTCAATTAAAAATATTAATCTATAAATGCTTGTGGAAATAATTTCACCTCCTTAAAAGCTTGCGTAACTTAAAAAAAACCTCTTCATTGGATATTCACAATTATGCTGCCTCCCAACTTTTACTGACTCTTTGATTCCAGTGAATCTTCACAGTCCAATATCTGACACACAGCTAGCTAGCACTCTACATTAAGAAACCTAACCAATACATGGCGGAGTCAGTCATTATTGTGGTGCTGAGCTTTCTATTTTAAAATTCCCACCAATATTTTCTAATACCCAGTAGGTCAGCCTAACGCTGGGAGAATGAACAAGGCTTAATCCACCTTCTTGTGCATTCACTCATCCTTGCAATTTAATATGTATTGCAATCTTTCAAAATGTGATCAAAATAGAAGATGGAAGCAAAATACTTCACATTAGCAATTCAAATGAAACAGAAAATGCTAGTAAGTTTTAAGACCATAAGACGTAAGAGTAGAATTAGGCTATTTGGCCTATTGAGTCTGCTCTACCATTCAATCATGGTTGATCCTTTTTTCCCTCCTCAAATCCATTCCCCAACCTTCACCTCATAACCTTTGATACCATGTCCAATCAATCTCTGCCTTAAATACACTCAATGACCAGGCCTCCACAGCTGCCTGTGGTAAAGAATTCCACAACTTCACCACTCTCTGGATAAATAAATTACTCTGCATCTTGTTTTAACTGGAAGCTCCTCTATCCTGAGGCTATGCCCTCATGTCCTAGGCTCTCCCACCATGGGAAACATCCTTTCCACATCTACTCTGTCTAGGCCTTTCAACATTCTAAAAATTTCAATGAGATCTCCCCTCATCCTTCTGAATTCCAGTGTGTACAGACCCAGAGCCATTAGGTGTTCCTTGTATTATAACCCTTTCATTTCTGGAATTGTCCTTGTGAACCATCTCTTGTTAACAGGTCAGACAGCAACTGTAAAGAAGGAAACAGTATTTGCAGGCTGAAGCATACAGAGATTTTTCAGACGAATTGGAGAAGATTTGCCAATGTGGTACTGCTCAGTGGTTAGCATGTTCCTGACTTCTGTGCTTATGCATTGCAGCATGAAATCATGGAGTGCAAAGGAGCATTTGCTCCTCTGAGGATGGAGCACAAAAAGCCTCACCAGAGGAGCTTCATACACTTCAAATCAGGTACCAAGAAACATGTGAGAATAATAAACAAATTCCACAGAGACACATCTGAATAAAGTTGCTGACATGAAAAGGTAAGCGGCCGGTTTGTTTCTTTAATTATTTTAGGTAATGTTATTTTTAATTAATCTAGATCAGTTAAATCAATTTTGAGTTAATGCATTATTTGCTAACTTTGAACATTTTAAAAACATTAGTGAATTTTATTTTAATGGTTTCATAAATGTTTCTAATTGTAGAGATATTTCAGAAGGGCTCAAACAACAGTAATCAGGTGAACCACGGCAGGACTTTGGACTTACTGGTTGAAGCCCAATCACCGCTTATGGACTGCTGCTTCTCATTGAATGGGCATGGTAGTGAAGTCTTCACGTCTATTAGATGCAACTACAGAGAAAGTTAGCATGGCTATGTCAATCTGCTGGGATGTGGGCTTGGTCAAAATGCATACTCTGGCTTAATGTTTCACTAGATGACTTTTCATCAGTTTTGAAACTTGATCTATCTATTTCCTTCTTTGATGCCACCTAACCTGTGGGCTATTTTCAGCAGTTTCTGATTTATTTAACTTCTGGAAGCTGATTGATCATTGACCAGAAGTTAATAGAACTGGGGGTTAGAATTAGTTACACTCTTTCTTGTTTTTTTAAAATGCAATAGTAGTGTACAGAATCGATTGTCAATTTTAAAGAGAAGACTGCCCCTTGCTACTGCCTGCACAGCAATGCTCAGGCAATCTAGCTGATGCCTTTGAGGAATCAACTGTCTTCATTCCTATCTTCTCCAAAGATTTTAAATGCTTTGTTGTGTTGATTGTGTTTGAATATTTGATTTTGCTGTTTGCTTGCACATTCAGAATCCACCTAGAATGATAGCAATTGGGTTGGGCTGTTAATGGATGGAAAATTTTTGCTCTCAATTTCTTGATTAATGCTACCTGACAGTCTCAATCTGCACTCTTTTGGTATACTGCCAAGTAGTTGATTGGTGTCCAAATTTCTAAACATATTCTATCAGTCGCATCCTGTAATTTGAGAGAAACACACAAACTCTGCCTACTTTTACCATTGTTAGTCTCTTCCAAAGTTAAGTTAGCTAGACCCATTAAAAATAAGAACTGCAGATAATGTCTTTAGCAGACCAGTAAGAAACCTAGAAATTAATTACCCTCGAAAGCCCAGAAGCATCTTTTAGTACAAACAGAAACATTGTTTCTCTGTGGTAACTACACTGCTGATGATCAACGCTCGCTGCAGGTCACTGCTGACCAGAGGATGCACCTGAGTCACTGGTCTTTCAATTAGCCTGACAGCATTAATTTGTTGGACCTATCAAAGATCAAGTAGGAGTGTTTGTTTTTGAAAATAAACTCCCTGAAGAGGGTTACTTCCATGTACAATACATCTTTTATGTGCTGTGCTGTCTCAGCTATCAGCTTGTCATCCATTTCATATTCAGGTAGTGACTAACAACCAGTCCACTCAAAATATAAGGGTGAAAATATCTGAAATTGAAACATGAACCCGTGAACTAGCTCTAAAACATTAAATGTGGGCAGTTTATTTTAAATTTAAATTTTATTTTAGTTTATACCATTCTCTTCACTCACTTGTAAGAAACCACTGGTGTGTATTTTGAATGTAGCTGGGCATTGAAGCAAAAGACGGATTCAGTACATATGAGAAATCTGTGAAGAACATTACATGAGCCCAAAGTTCACATGCCTTAAACTCTGAACATTAAAAATAAAGGAGTCCTGTGGAACTTCTCCAACATGGCTTCTTTACAGAATTGTTGATGCAACCACTTACAAATGACTATCACAATCCATGAAGCAAATTGAAGCAGCTAACCTAGATAATTTGCAGATGTCATTGTCTACAGATATCTGATCATCAATCTTGCATACATTGTTCGTCTTCCATCATCACACCAACAATATTTTCTATGTTTCTTTCAATGCAAATCTAACTCAAGCATAAAGCAGAAAATGGCATTCACAATTTTTGACTGAAAGCTGAAACTGGAGGTCAGATCTTTACCACCCAACCCAACTGGAAGAATAAACATTTTAAATAAACCTGTTTGTTCATTCCAAAATGATAGCATGCAGAATAAAGAACAACACAGTAAAGATCATTATTGGTGTCAGTTTCAGCTCAATGAGTGAACTTGCATCTTCTGGTTTCAAAGTTCATTCCAGAAATCTATGTACACAATCTAGTCATTTCAACGTGGCTTTTAAAGAATGATGCACTATCAGATATGGTTTATTTTGGAAGATAGTGGACACCTCAAGAAAGATTTCATATGACCTATGTAAAGAGGAGTAAATGAGTTTTTTTTGGTTATTTCTCCAAAATGTACTACAAAATGTATCCCATCACTAAAACAAATGATCTGGTATTATATCTGAATGCAATTTTCTACAGATTATCTTTTACCTTGATCACTATTATGATAGCAAATTCACTTTTAGAGTATTTAATGGGCCATGAAGTACAACAATATCCCAAGGTTTAAAAGTATGCTATATAAATTAAAGTTTGCATTTTCCTACCATCAATTTGAAATAATAATTAATCATGTTTGGATATTTATTGAGTTTGCAAATGAAATGGAATCAGATTGAGAAGTACTTTAAAATTTCAGCTCAAAAATTATTTTCTAGTCTCCTGATTAATTTCTCTTTCTGTCTTCTAGCTCTCTACCAATTATGCACGAGCTTTTCTGGTGCATAGGATCATTGAACTGTCTTGTTACTTCTATGTGGCAGTAAAAATATAGAAAATCTCTTTTTCCTGGTCTTAGTCCCAATTTAATTGAACCTAATAAGGTCCATACACAGAAGATTTACTGCACCTTGCCAGGTACATAATATTTCTAATCTATTGCACCTTCCAAGTGTCTTACATTATCGTGAACAGCCTGGCACATTTATTTAAACTTCCATCTGAAATTCTGAAAAATTAAGATGTACTGTTTAAATACATAAAGTTAATGATTACATTTCATTAAAAGAAGCATAATTTCAGCAGTTGTAAGATTCATAACAAAAGCAAATGGATATGAATATTATCAGAGTTCAGAGTAGCACTATAACTATCATGATCAATTATTCAGTTATTTTCAACTTAAGTGGTCAGAACTAAATGATATTTAAATGACTAACTTAGATCCAACAGTCAGTATTGCTTTAGAGATGGAAAGAGATGCAGAAGTATGCTACTCACCCCCCACCCTCTGTGCTTGCCTCACCATTCAATGATCGATCTTTTACCTCAGTAGCACTTTTTTACACTGATCCACATCTAGTACAAGGCAGGTGAGCACCATGAGGGGTGGGGATGAAGGTGCACCTCTAGCAAGCAGTCTGTATCATGACTTTCCAAAATGTGTAGAAGTGTCTTTTGTGCATGCATCAAGAAATGCAAGTCAGAACATAGAACAGAGCAACAGACCCTTTGGTCCACAGTGCCTGTTCCAACCATGATGCTGATTTATACTGCACCAAATGCTTGCACGTGACCAATATCCTTCCATTCACCCTCTGTTCATGGATTTGCCTAAGTGGCTCATAAATTTTGCTAACATACCTGCTTCCAACACTTGCCCTGGTACCACATTCCAGGGACCTATCATTCTCTGTTTAACAAAAGTTGCCTCAAAAATCTCCTTTAATTTTCCTTTCTCACATTAAAATTATGTCCTGTAGTATTTGACACTTCTACATGGAAAAAAAAGACTTTCTATCCTGTCCATGCCTCTCATAGTTTATATACGTCTATTAGTTTGCCTCTTAACCTCTGATACTCCAGAAAAAAGATTCGAAGTTTATTCAACCTTTCCACATAGTTAATACTCTAACATCCTGGTAAAAGTCCTGACGAATGGTTTTGGCCCAAAACGTCAACAGTGCTTCTCCATATAGATGCTGCTTGGACTGCTGTGTTCCACCAGCATTTTGTGTGTGTTTTTTGAATTTCCAGCATCTGCAGATTTCCTCGTGTTTGCTCTGGTAAAAGTCTATTGTATTTGCTCTAAGCTTCCACATCCTTCTTGTAATGCAGTGACCAGATCTGCACACAGTTCTCCAAATGTGGACTTTTGCACACTTGTTGTTTTGCATAGGTGCCAAATGACTTCCCAACTTCTGTACTCAGCACCCTGATCATTGAAGACAGCCATGATGCATGAATTCTTCACCAATTTATCCACCTGTGTTGCCATTTTCAGAGAGCTGTGTACTTCCACTCCAAGATTCCTCAATACATTATTGTTCCTGAAGGTCATGCCATTTACTGTATACTTTTCTATGTTTTCAACCTTATAAAACGCAACATCTTGCATTTATCAAGATTAAACACTGTCTGACTTTTCTTTGTCCACATTTCTAATTGGTGTGTAAATTGCTGAATCCTTTGACAACCTTCTTCACTGTTGACAGCTCTGTTAATTTCTGTGCCATCTGACGAATTAGTAATCAGCCCATCGACATTTTCATCCATATCATTTATGTATATCTTGAACATTGCTGGACACAGATCTGCAGGCAGAATGATACCCCATCACAGCCACCTTGTTCCCTATGGTTAAGCAACTTTTGAATCCAGTCTACCAAGTTTCCATGGATCTCTTGTGCCCTAAACCTTTAGGTCAAGGGTTCCCAACCTTTATAATGCCATAGACTCCTCCCATTAACTGAGGGATCCATTGACCCCAGGTTGGGAAACCCAGCTGTAGATGAACTTTCATTGGAGTCCTTGTTGAAAGCTTTACCAATGTCTGTATGTGCAATATCCTCTGCTGTAGCCTCTTCAGTGATCTGTATTGCATTCTCAAGAAGTTCAATGCAACTTCTAAGGCATGATCTCCCCTGCACAAAGACATGCCAACTATTCCTCATGAGTGTACGCTTTTCCAGACAGTGATTTATTTCCTTTTTCCTCCCCACACAAATTCCTTGAGATTAAATTTTATCTCAGATTTTTGGGCAGTGATTTGTGCATTCTGTTAGGGGGAATTCTTTTTATCTGAACCAGTAGCTGGTTCATTTTTGTACAAATGGATTAACCACACATTTAATATGCAGGGAAATTGAGATGATTTTCTCTGAACAAAATCAAATAATGGGCATATGAGTATATACAGTGACTAGTTCAAAATCAATTTCAGTAATTCTGCATCTTTTGCTTCTGCAGTAAAGCTTTTCCATTTTTGTTTCATTCTCATCTTCTAATCTTTTTCCTTCTCTGAGGAGGTTATTCATGTTGGAAGAAGATTGAATGGGCACATTGTAAATTTCTTGGATTACTGGTTAATTTTTAAAAATTTTTTTATTGGATCTGAGCCAGTATTTAATGCTTATCCCTTTCTGTCCTTGAGGAGGTGACACTGAGCCTCCCGTCAAACCATACTATCAGACAGGAATTTCTAGGAGTATTGGAATATTGGCCCAGTGATGATGAAGGACTAGCTCTATATTTCCAAGTAAGTATGCTGTGTAACTTGAAGGAAGACATACACATACACCTAATATTGTAAATATCTTAACAACTTATCCAGAGGTAATAACGGAGTGCTTTGTTATAGTTAAATAATAATATTGTAGCAATTAGCTTCCAGAAATTTCTGCAAGAGTAAAATCTTAATTGTTGGTCCCACTGGGATTAAATGAAATAGCAGAAGAGTCAAGTTAGGAAGGAATCAATTAATGAAGCATGATTTATAAAAAAAACACACTGACCCAGATACAAATGGGTTGTTAATATAATAAGTCATTTGAGAGGTAAGGTGCCCCCGAGCTATGTAGAAGAAACTAAGACAAAAGCAATGTACTCTGGATCTTGTAACTGTGAAATAAAAACAGAAAATACTGGAAATACTCTGTAGATTGGAAATCATCTACGGAGAAAGAGAAAGGGCTAACATCAGGGACTGATAAGCTTTTATCAGAACTAATCATACGACTTCTGATGGAAGGTCATTGGCCTAAAATGTCAGTTTCTTTCTCCATTGATGATATCTATACTGCTGAGTATTTCCAACATTTACTACATCCTGCATGAAACAGAGATTGATCATAAGGGTAAGATTGATATGCAAATAAAAAGATGAAAAATGGAGGATATATTTATTTTTAGTTACATTGGGGAAGAAGAATATGACAACCTCTCTCAAGTAAAATGCAAAACTGCTTGCATCAGGAGAATTAGATCATTGTTCCAAAACATATTAATCACTGTACTTCACTAAACTGCCATACTGGAAAAATCTTCACTTGTTCTGAAATTTGCAAGCTCTCCTTAAACTATCAATGGTTGATGGATATGTTCAGCTAAATTGTTCTCTTCAATTAATAACTGCACATCCCATGCATATAGCTAACCAAATAAGGTTTGAAGTTTTTCATCCCTATCGGTTATGACAAGCCATCAATCCTTGGAGAAATCACAAATAAAATAGTAACACTTTTTTTGCCCACAAGCCTACAAAATCCATTAAAGTGCATTAGATGGCAACCTATTCATCTGATGCACTAGACTTTAAAGAGTTTGTAATACTCCAATTAAACTCTGTGAAAAAATATACTTAAACAGAAGAATAAATTAGAAATTATTAAGGTGTATATTTTAATGGTCAATGTAAATTTTGTTGTATTGTGTCTTCTGATAATTACTGTTTATTATTTTCTGAATATCTCTTTTTCTGAAAATAATGATTTAGTTTTTTATCAGTAAACCCAATAACTAAATTTACACATTTAGTGTAAATCATTCACTATTTGAAAGAATGATACCAGTGATAATTTCTCATAAAACAGGCAATAAGGTCTATTCCATTGTTAGGTAAATGGTTAGACAAGAGGTCATGGATTCAAGAATTATCACTGCAAAAATATACTGAGCTTTACAGGTAGCTATTAAGCTAAGCAATGTGATATAATTTTAAAGTAAATTGGATGAAATAAAGAAAATGCATTTATATAATGCATTTTACAACCACAGGACATCCTAAAATGCTTTATAGTAAATGAGGTAATTCTGAAATGTAACTGTTGTGTAGGGAAATAAGCCTTCACAAACTATAATGACAATTGCTAAATATTTTGGACTTCTAGCAATTGCATTAAGAAAAAAAGTAGAAAATATTTGAATTTTCAATGGGTCAGGTCATATTTGTGGAGAGAAAATTGCTTTTAATGCTTCAGGTCACTGAGCTGTCAGGGGATTGTTGATCCTGGCAATTCTGGACAATGTTTCTCACCCTCTCCATGCCACCTTGGCTAAATGGGGGAGCACGTTTAGTAATAGACTAAGACAACTGTGCTGCTCCAAAGAGCACTAAATGAGGTCACTCTTACCCTCAGTCTTTAGGCTCTATAATGAGTCAACCTATAGCTGTGGAAGTGATGACCTTCTCCTGTTAGACTGTTGTAACTTTAAAAAAAATCTTTCTTACTTCTCTTCCAATATTTATATCTGCGTACTTGTAATACTACTGTGACACTGTAATTTCCTTTGGGATCAATAAAGTAACTATCTGTGTATCTATCTAATAGCAGAGAAAGGGAAAGGAGAAGAAAGGACAAAGGGAAGGTTGATGAGAGAGAAGAGGGCAGACGATGACACAAACTTTCAAGGGATAGCAAAGAAATAAAATGTGAGTGTTACAGAGTAAAATGGGATAGGTGGAATTAATATCAACAGCTTCTGTTTAAAACTACAGCATCATTTTCATGATCTGAAATTATTAAAGTCATTGATGACTTTGAAAGGCTCTAAAGCACCAAATCCAAACATTAGAAGGAATGACACAGGAGTAGAGAATTACTATGAAAGGCAGCTAGAAGCTTCAGCTCATGCCTGCAGACTGAATAGAAGTGTTCCACATTCAGTTCTCCATGTGGACTCCCTAATAGAGTGGAAACTGTATGGTGAATAGAGATCACAGTAGACAAATTGAAGCAAGTACAAGTAAATTACTATTTCACTTGCAGTAAGGTGTGAGTGCCTGGATGGTTTGCTTCAACACTGTAGGTCAATAATTTAAATCATCACCAGTTGTCTGTGAAACAGCTCGTATCAATGATACTGATTCAGTTATACCTAAAACCATTTCTGATGAATTAAAATGCAAACCTTGGTTCTTTTCCTATATAGGCTGCTTGACTTGCAAAGCATTTCAATTTTTCCTTATTTTTATTTCAGGCATTTACAAACGTTTGTACAATATTTTGCATTCTATTCCCAATATTCATACCATAATATAAATTATAGAGCAATAATTAATTTCCTTGAAGCTAAGTGCATTCCTGATTTTCTAATAACCATATTTCCCAAGAAATATGATTATTAAAAAAGAAATATGAATAACCACCTTTGGAATAGTGATCCTAAAATGATTACGTTTACAGCCCAAAGTGAAAGAGGAAGAACAAAATGATGTGACATTTTCCAAATGGAAGTTGATTGGTGTCATAATAATATATCATTGTAAAGAGATGGTTTCAAACTTCAATTTGCAATGGATAAACAAAAAATTCTTGTGTGGAAAAAAAATAAAGAACATGTATTTCATATTCTCCGGTTTGGATAGATAGTTATTGGAAGAATGCATAAATTGGCAGCAATACCCATAAATTACTTGACTAATGGTTTGAAATGAGCAAATTACTTGCCAAAGACACTAAGAGTGCAGTAAATAATTTTGAGTACCAAAGAGAAGAGGAAAAGGATTTTGATGATGTGTGGAAAAAAACGTAAGAAATTCTATATTACTGTAACTTAGTTGGAGATGTGACTTCATGTTGGATGCAAAAATTAATTAATGGTATTCTGTATGGTGATATCTGGGAGATGTTGTCCCAGCAGAAGGTGACAGAGTTTCAAACTCAGAATAAATTGACCATATTATAATAATGAAATATTGAATTTTAATGTAAATATGGAATGTGCTTGTTAGTAATGGGAATCTATATAAGATCAAGTAGCCACATGTGGACCGCTGTATACAATTTTAAGCTCCATAGCAGACAGAATGCTAAGACAAGAGATCATGCATGGATGTGTTAACACTTCTGCCCTTTACTCCTTAGAAACTAACTTATTCTCACATGCACATTCAGGTTCTATATGAGGCTATCAGAACACATTCAGACTTCGTCTGAAAAATGAGGACAAAAATTCAGACTCAAAATATTGACCAGTGGTGGGGAACAATGTGTTAAACTAATTCCTATTGGATAACAGGAAGAAAGTGTTAAAGTGATTCTGATGGGATAATTTCAGTTTCAAAGACTAAAACTAATCAACTGCTGATCTTCTGAGCTCAGATTTACTTCATTTCTGAGTTGATATTAAGTAGACCACAGCAGCTAACAACTTAGAAAGTAGGACAATATTATTGCAAATTTAATGAGGTGCAGTAGCAACTAATTAATTTACCTTTGAGATGAATAATCTGAGCACTTTAAAATGAATGAATGGAATAAAGATATTTTGTGAGATGATTATTTTTCAAGATAAAAAGCCTAAAAACTGCTCAAATGAATTGAATCTAGAATGGAGAAATCACTTCCTGTTGTCTCTGCTCTTTACTGTTAACGATAATTTAGAAAAGAAAATAATCTTATTGATCAGAGAAGAACAGTACCCTGCATGGTAACACCACTTGAACTCTAATGTATCTCATTGAAACTAAGAAGCTTAATACATGAATTTAGATTTTTGTTTGTCTAAGCAGCTTTAAGGTATTAACAAGGCCCACTTCAATCATCATCACAAGCCTCCATCTCAAGAAATACTATTTTCAGAACAAACAGCTTTGAAAGGAGGAATAGCAAGTTCAGAAGCCTTTTCTGAACTTGTGATTGGTGTAACCGGTTTAATAAACTAAACCACTTTTTCCATTATTACATAATGTAACAGGTCTGTGGAAATGCATTTTGACAAGAAGCAATTAATTACCCTTGAATTTCAGAGTAATCTTTGCAATTATGATGTGCAATATGTCCTTGATGTGCAATATTGTACAAGTGTTAGTTCAGGTATGAAGCCCAATATATACCTGATCATTATCCGCATAGATATACTCCTACTGTACTTCTATTGTTCATATATTATTGCTGAAAGAAGTAACTCTTGAAATACATCAATATAAAATTAGTTAGTTACAATGGTTAAATTATGAGACTTCATTAGTTTAGGTTTGTTATTGTCATATGTACCAAGATATAGAGAAAGCAAGTGTAAAGATCTTTTATATCTGTCGTAATTCAACTGGATAGAAAGTCCTCTGCCACTTGCAAGCATAATGATTTCTGTTGCCTTGATCCAATCTCTGTCAATACAAGCATATATCTGCTCATCATTCTAGTCCTAATTGATAATGCTACTGACAAAAGCCATGCAGGTAATGAGAATATCTTGGGTAAAATGGAGTTGCTATACTGATATACTGTAAATGTTAATAGGGTTCTGCATAGATAAGAAAGTGTGTCTTTAAAAATTAGCTTTCAATCATCAAGCTGTTTCACTTTGAGATTAAATGGAAGCCCATTATTCTCCAGTTGTCACCAATATCCAGATTATTTTTTTCTCCAGTTTTTTTACTTATATTTTATCTGGAGACATGTGAAATGACCAGCTTTAAAAATCTTGCTGTTGCTTCTATTTCAGATACACAATTGTTGAATTATTTTGGTAAATCATAAGGCTTGCTAAGAAATTAATTTTCCACATCAGCAAAAAATATTTAGATAATGTTCTGTGAAATATCAGTGTTTATATAAGGAGTGATTGATATCCAATTCTGCATTCATAAGTTGAACATCACTTTGTGCAGTGGAGTACCAAACAATCTTCTCAGAAATTATAAACTATCACTGGAGACTCTCCTCTGCAACCCTTTCTAAATTTGTTGAGAAGGTTGAGGGAACGTGTGAATATTTATACCTTATGCTGCTTTGCTGTCCAAATCAGAGATTTGTGATGCCCTTTCTTTTCTTCACTCCACATGAATGGAAATATCAGTAAAAAATATGAGCAATGAGTTTGTTCCTTCCATTACATCCTGTGTTGACACTACCGAGGTTGGTGGAGTGGCAGGTAGTGTTTGAGTCAGGAAGCAGGTTGGGAGAGTGTGCAAAGAAGTGGCAGATAGAGTACAGTGCTGGGCACTCTGAGGTTATGGACTTTGTTAAGGTCAGTAGTAAAGAAAACTAATGCAATGTTAGCATATAGTTTGAAATGACTAGAACATATAAGTGAGGATGTAGCTTTATAAGAGTTAGGACAGACCACCTTTGGAATATTATGAGCAATTTTGTCCCTGTTTCAAAGGATAGATGTGGTGGTTTTGGAAAGGTTCCAGGGTAGGTTCACAAGAATGATCCAGGAATGAAAGGCTTAATGTACGAGACACATTTGATGTTTCAGGGTCTGTACTCAATAGGTTTTAGAAGGATAAGGAAGAATCTCATTGACACCAAACACTGAAAAGAACAGAAGAGCTTTGCTGATGCTTCTATTGGTAGGAGAGTCTAGCTTCTGAGGCCACAGCCTCAAAATAGGGACATCGCTATAAAATTGAGATAAGGAGAGATTTCTTCAGCTAGAGGGTGGCAAATCTGTTGCTATGGACTGTGCAAGCCAAGTCATTTGGTGTATTTAAGGAAAAGATTGATGGACTCTTGATTAATCAAGGGATTAAGGGCTACGGTAGGTGGGAGAATGCAGCTAAAGATAATCAGCTATGATTGAACGGCAGAGCAGTGTTAATGGACTGAATGGCCTAGTTCTGCTCTTATATTTTAGGTCTATTTGGAGTAAATTTTGTGGATCCATCCACGATTAAATGACCCTCATGCAAGTTCTTCAGCTCCATTTACAGTGCTACTTATCTTGTTCAGCAAAGTCTTGTTGGTGCTGATCTTTCCATCTTCTAAAGGTACAACCTTTTTATAGATCTCTTCATTTTACTGAAACACTATCACCTTCCAAAGAAAGGCAACAGTGGCATCTCCCAATGTGATTGTTGCTTTGGAGTTCTGGTGGAGCCAGAGCAGTGGGCAGATACTCCACTTTACTTGGATACTGTTACTAGAGGCAAGAGCCTTCTTTTATATTTAGCAATGATACACTGTGAGTATTTAGTGACCCAGCCTCCCTTTGAGATTAATTGCTTGTCAGAACCAAAGACGAGGAGACATTTCATCAATCATTTACATGAGGCCCTGTGCTGGGTTTTTCTCAGAGACCACAGACTTGTTTGGTTTAAATTTAACACTGTTGCATTTATTTTATGGACCCAAAATAAGCTCAACAATAGCCATTTTGGATGGTTGCATATGAGCTGCACGAACGATCATGTTAATGCTAAATTGGCCTAGACATTTTATTCCAGGTGTCGCTCGGGTGTAATTGAAATAAATGTCATCCTCAGTTCAACATTGAGGTGCGCTCATTTCAGACTCAGATTGCTTCGTCCAAGTCAGAGCTTGCAGCCCAAAGAACTGGATTTATCCAGTCATTGAAATCTATCTGCCCATGGAATGCTCATCATTGGTTGATCCTGAGGTAACATGGTCTAATTTCCTTCACAATGTTCCAAAATGCAGAGTGAAAGATACTATCTTGATGTGCATGATGGGGAAATCAAGTCAGGTGTGCAAGGCTGAGTCGCTCTTAAAAGTGACACTTAAAATGGTTGAATTTCAAGAGCTATGCAAAATGACAGTGTTCATTATCACATTTCATTCTAGTTAGTGTCAAATCTCAATTGTGAAACAAAGGAAAATAAAGCCATCAAATTTCTAGCCTGCAAATCGAGGTACTTGTGTAGTTGGAAACGGCAGGGGTTTCCTCTTGGCTGCACATAAATGGGAGGTTGTTATTGCCCTACACCCACACCTCCTTCATACTTCCTCAGTTTCTCTTTTATTTATTGCTAGGTCCCTGTGTGAGGCAACAGCCGATCACAATCGTTATGCTTGTCAGGGACATGTAACACACCAGGAGCTCAAACTCGTCACCATTATAATCAAACTGTAAAACCAAGTTACTCAGTAGTCATATAAATACCAGGCTGCTCCTAAATCACACTCGAGGCATTTATACCAATGTATTTTTGGTTCTGTTCAACCCTCTCGCTTTTCCAGTTCCCTCCCCCTTTTTGGACTGAAAAGTTGCAATGGAAATAATAAAAAAATAACACTTCTTTGATTGCTCTAGAAAATTCTCGCAGTGACAGACTGTAAAATTGGTCTTTTCACAAATACTTATTAAGGACCACAAACTATTGAAGACTGGGGTTGTAGATGAGGTCAGCCAGTTGAGATAGAGTCAACACTTGCTCCCCTGAGGTATAACCTGATGCACTAACATCAGCATACTGAAGGGCCCAACGTGAACAGCTTCTCCATCATGACACAGCAATACCAACCCTGATGGAAAAGTCAGGTCATCTGGAAGCCTAGCTCATATCTCCCCAAACAGATCCTTTATTCCACGATGAAAGAGAGTTAGTGAGCCTCTAGTGGACCAAGTAAAATGCTTCAAATAACATCAAAATCAAGCTGAAGAAATTCAACACTACATCTAAAAACTGGGAAAACTCTGCATTCAATAATAAACACCTGGAGGAAATCTGTTCTACATGAGCTGTGCTATATGAGAATGACCTTTGTTCTGTACAGCCCAAGCAGCTGCAAAATGAGAGAATGAATAACTAAAAGATCCAACCATAGCCACCACTTACTCTTGCTTACACTGCAACAGAAGATTTGGATCCTGAATCAGCCTCTACAGCCATCTGATGACCCATCAATAGACAACCCCTTAGGAGAACCTCATACTCAACTCGAGTGATCGCACTAATACAGTTTATCCCCTGTAATTATTGAATAAAAACAGAAAACAGTGGGACACTGAAGGTCAGGAAAGTGAGGCAGAGATAATATTACAGGTTGAATACCCTACATCATAATTTGAAGAGAAATGATGCTACCTGTATTTGTTAAGTGCCTCCATCATTTGCTGTTTTCTTCAGATTTTATACTACCAGCATCTGGATTTGATATAAAAATTCACTGTTGGCTTCGATGAGTGAAACTACACTCCACCAATTCAATGAACTGTAAGTCCAATGATTGCTACTGAACACAGAGATGATGTACAATCACAGGGCTTGATGTATTGATTCCATGTTCAGGGGGCAGTTCCCTGAAACAACCAGGTGGTGTTATTCTCTCCATCTCCTGTATTCAACCTAGTTTGCTTTTGCTTTGTGATTTCACCACCACTGTCATCTTTGCCCATGACTTCAGGTTGCTACGGGGATATCACTTGGGTACAACAGCACTTCCTATGGGTCACTTCGTGAATGAGGTTACTGCTGTCTGAAGCAAATGAACTGCATTGCTGAATTCTTACTACGAGGATGCCTCAATATCACAACTTTTTTGCTGACTTCCAATTTGACGTTCATGTGTAGCACCTGTTTAAGTAGTATCTGATTAATAGGGATAATCCTGGGAGTTACAGACCAGGGAGTCTTACATCAGCAGGGGGCAACCTAATGGAGAGGATACTTAGGGACAGGATTACCGATAATTTGGAGAAGTCTTATTAGGGATAGTCAGCATGGATTTGTGAGGGGCAGGTCATGCCTCACGAGCATCATAGAGTTTCTCGAAGAGGTGACAAAACAAATTAATTAAGATGGAGTGGTGGATGAGATCTACAGTATATAGATTTTAATGAGGTGTTTAACAAGATTTGCCATGGTATTCTAGTTCTGAAAGTTATATGTCACAGGATCTATGGAAACTAAGCTCAGTGGTTTGGGAATTGGCTTGCCTACTGAAGGCACAGGGTGGTAGTAGTTGGAGCATTTTCTGTCTGGAGATCAGTGTTCAGTAGGGATCTGTCCTAGGACCTTACACTATGTGATTTTTTAAATAAATAACTTAGATGTGGAAGTGGAAGGTTGGGTTAGTAAGTTACAGATGACTCGGAGTTTGTTGGTTTTGTAGATAGAAGGTTGTCATAGGTTACAACAGGATATAGACTGGATGCAGAGTTTAATCCAGAAAAAAAAGCAAAGTGATATACTTAGGAAGATTGAACTTGAAAACAGAGTACAATGGTTAATGATAGGATTCTTAGCAGTGTGGAGGAATAGGAGGACTTGTGGTTCAAGTCAATAGATCCCTCAAATTTGCTACATTAGCTTATAGCTTGGTTAAGAAGGCCTATGGTGTGTTGGCCTTCATTAATTTGGGGATTGAGTTCAAGAGCCATGAGGTTATATTGCAGCTGTATAAAACTCTAGTTAAACCACACTTGGAATATTGTGTTCAGTTCTGGTTGATTCATTATAGGAAAGATGTGAAAGCTTTCCAGCAGATGTGAAGGAGATTTGGCAGGATACTGCTTGTATTAGAGAACATGCTTTATGAGGAAGTTTGTTCGAGCTAGGGCTATTCTCTTGGGAGTAATGGAAGCTGAGAGCCAACTTGATAGAGGTGCATAATATGCTGAAAGTCACATACAGAGTGGACAACGAGGGAAATATTCCCAGGGCAGTAATGGCTAACATGAGAGGGCATCAGTTTAAGATGATTGGAAGAAAGTATAGGGGGACGTCAGAGGTAGTTTATTATAAAGAGTGATAAATGCCTGGAACACACTGCTGGGGTGAGGTTCATACAGGAGGGACTTTAAGAGACTCATCGGTAGGTTTCTGGATGTAGGAAAAATGAAAGGTTATGGGTGGTGTAGGAGGGGTCAGATTGATTGTAACTAGGTTTATACAAATTGGCACAACAGCGACTACAGAATACAGTACATATGGATTTCCTGTCACATTGTATGAGCATTTCCTCTAAAACTTGCACCAGCTAAATTCCACAAGTTGCTTTAACTGTTGACAATCATAGTCAGGAGCTTCACTAAACACTTGCACACCAAACATTGAAGAAGGAAGAAAAATCTGTATGGTCTTTCAGTTGTACTGAACCTAAGTATTCTAATCTTTCTCTGAGTGTTTGCAGTGTTACCTACATGTTACCAAAAATAGATGTACAGTATTTCTTATCTGTGTGGGAAATAAATGTGCATATTCCATTCATTCTCTGAGCTTTTCTTAGAAATCAGTTGTAAATCTTGTTCCATGTGCCACAGTTTACTGGTTGTTGAAGCAACATCCAAAACTTCTGAATAATTACATGAAAAAATGGCACCTGTAAGAACTCAGGTGAAAAAAAGGACTTTCTTGGTAAGCTGAAGGATCATTTTTCCTTGATACCGACAGGTTATCTGATTTAAAAAAATAATGTACGCAGTTGTACATTAGTATGGCAGGTGACCAATTTAATTTGATTTAATTATCACTGGCAGACAGACAGTGATCTCATGCCTCAGTAAATGTAATAAATGAAATTAAAAATAATAGGCCACAAGTGCTGAATCCTGCTCACTGCTCACTCCGCATTTCTTACACAATCACATTCCCTGCTGGGGTTTTGTGGCCTTGAGGACTAGGTGTTGTGGCCATCTCAATGGGTGGAGTAGGCTGCAAGCTGTATCTAAGTACAAGGTGATATTTACTATGGCCTGACCAATGGAATGCCCTGATGGCACTTTTATCAGATTATTGCTGTCAACAGCCTTTCAATTGTTTTTAAATGTGTCTGACCATCAGACAGTTAAATGCAGATCAAAGGGGAATCTGTGGAATTTGTTGCCACAGGTAGCTGTGGAGGGAGGCCAAGTCACTGGGTACATTTAAGGCAGAGGCTGATAGATACTTGATTGGTCAGGGCATTGAAGGGATACGGGGGGAAAAGCAGGAGATTGGGGCTGAGAGGGAAAATGGATCAGCCATGATGAAACGCTGCAGCAGACTCAATGGGCCAAATGGCCTAATTCTGATCCTATATCTTATGGTATGGTCTTATTAACAGTTAGTACTGCTGATTCAAAGCTCTAGTGATACAGGTTCAATCCTGACCTCAGGAACTAACTGTCTTTGAGTTTGCCCATTTGCCTGTCAAAAAGAACCCAAAGAAGAGTGGATTGTCATGAATGAGGAAGGATAAGTTGTAGAGGAACAGTGAAGTAAGAAGAGAAGGAGTGTAATTGGTGGGTTAATCTACTGGGGGCTGGCATGAACCTGATGGCCTGAAAGACCTCCTAAGGTGTTGCAGTAAATCATACAGCATGGAGACAGACCCTTGGGCACAGCTGATCCATGGTAATCTACAAACTGGTCCCGTTTGCCTTGTTTGTCTCCTATCCCTCTAAATCCGCCCTACTTACGTATTTATCCAAATGTGTTCCAAATATTGTTGATGCAAGCAAGTAAAAGAGCTCTTTGAATTAAAAACATAATTAAAAAAAATAACATACTCTGCATTTAACCTTTTAGTCAAAGCCCATGATCTGGGTGGCAGTATTTGTTTATTTATTGGGATTCAGTGCAGAATTAGCGCTTCGGGCCCTTTGAGCCACGCAGTCCTGCAGCCCCCAATTTAACTCTAGCCTAATCATGGGACAATATACAATGACCAATTAACCTACCAACCAGTACATTTTATGCCAGCAATGTCTGGTGCAAAGCTGAAGGGCTAGACGAGAAATATACTTGTTCCATCTGCAAGGAAAAGTAGGTCTAGTAGGGAGATCAGTGGAGAGGGACGAATAGACAAGGGAGTTGCATAGGGAGCGATCCCTGCAGAAAGCAGAGGGTGGGGGGAGGGAAGGATGTTCTTGGTGGTGGGATCCTGTTGGAGATAGCAGAGGTTTCAGAGAGTTATGTGCTGGGCGTGGAGGCTGGTAGGGTGGGAGGTGAGTTTGAGAGGAACACTATCCCTGGTGTGCCGGCGGGCCAAACAAGTACTACACCTGCCCCTGCACCTCTCCCCTCACTACTAGTTAGGGTCCCAAACAGTTCTTCCAGGTGAGGTGACACTTCATCTAGGTGTCTGGTGGGGTAATCCAGTGCTCGCGGTGTGGCCTCCTGTACATCAGTAAGACTTGGTGTAGACTGGGAGGCTACTTCGCTGAGCACCTTTGCTCCATCAACCTCAAAGAGCAGAATTTCCCTGTGGGCACCCATTTCAATTCTACTTCCCATTCCAGTTCTGACATGTCAGTCCTTGGTCTCCGCTACTGTCGTGCTGAGGCCACACTCAAGCTGGAGGAGCAACACCTTATATTCTGTCTGACCTGATAGCATGACCTTCGATTTCTTGAACTTCCACCCTCCTCTCTTTCACCATTTGTGTTTCCCTCTCACATCTACTCTCCTCACCTCCCTCTGGTGCTCCTCCCCTTTCCCTTTCTTCCATGCTCTTCTACACTCTCCCTTCAGATTCTCCCTTCTCCCATCCTTTATCTCTTTCACCAATCAATTCCCAGCTCTTTACTTTATCCCCTCCCTCTCCCGGTTTCACCTATCATTTGCCACCTTGTACTTCTTCCTCCCCTAACCCCACCTTTTTACTCTGATTTCTCTTTCTTTCCAGCCCTGATGAAAGGTCTTGAAACGTCAACTGTTCACTCTTTTCTAGAGATGCTGCCCGGCCTGCTGAGTTCCTCCAGCGTTTTGTATGAGTTACCCTGGCATTTCTCTAACTTGCCGAACAGCTGGTTTGAGGAAAATGCTGAAGAACAGAAGTGACAGGCGTGGTCTTGTGGGTCCTTGGAGGAGATGAGGATGTCATCGAGGTGGACAAACACACACCTGTGTAACATGTCTCAGAGGGTCTCGTAAATGGAGGCTGCACTATTGGGAAGTCTGAGAAGCATCAAGTCAAGTCAAGTCAAGTCACTTTTATTGTCATTTCGACCATAACTGCTGGTACAGTACACAGTAAAAATGAGACAACGTTTTTCAGGACCATGGTGTTACATGACACAGTACAAAAACTAGACTAAACTACTTAAAAAAAACAACACAGAGAAAGCTACACTAGTAAACTTGTGTTTACAAAATATTTGTGGTGGTCAATGAGTGTTATGAATGGGCCCTCTCCATCTCCATGGATATACAGGGTGCAGGCAGGTGGTTCAGCAATTGGGTCTCCAACTCATCAGTGAACCGGCCGATCAGTCAAAGTGTGCGTTGTGAGTGGAGAGTCAGGGGTAACGCAAGATGAGGCAAGTGTTGGGTGAGTCGATAAGGAGGAATTAGATGGACTCGTGGTGCTCTCCGGTGCCCATGCACAGGCAGTGTGGTGCTCTGACCATCCCAGGTCGTAAGGGACATCTGCCTATAGCTGTGGTGCAGAAGCGATGAGAGGAAGGCTCCGTGGGGAGTCCAAGTTGCACCCATAGAGTCCAGTCCAGAAAGCTGCCTCTGCTGGAATCCACCAGAGTCTCCTGTGCATGGAGAGCCATCAGGGTGTGGAGGAGAACTGAGGGTGAGTCAGGCTATGGTGCTGGAAGGCGAATCCAGAGGAAGCTTATCAGGTACAAGGCCCCCTGTCTCTACCTGGTGGTGCCGTTTTCCTGGACAGAATGGGCACTTGACGTGTGGGGGACCCGCTGCTGCACAGTAACCATACAAGTTGTTTCTCAACAAACACTCACATTGTTGGGGGTTTAAGGGAGCAGCTCTCCCTAACTACATGGGTTCTAGATATAATGCTGATGAGGGTACTGCACCCTGAAATGATTTTGGGAATGGAACCTGGGTTCTGGCTGGTGATCTAAAGGCTCATTCCCTAAGATGCTTGTCGACACATAGGTCTGGAGTGACGAGGCTTTCGAGGTCAGCTGGCATCTCCTGGGTAGAGCATTTGTCCTTTAGTGATTTGAGAGGCCATGATGGTAATAGGGCAGCAGTGCTTCCACATTCCAGCTGCACGCCACTGCGAAGTCCTGAATTGCCCGAGGTAATCCAGCACCAAGCACGGACCTTGGCGCAGGCGAAGTGTCCAATCCACTTCCTGAATGGTCAAAAACTTCATATTTATTGAAGATGATGGTTTTATCATCCCATTTAGCAGCAGCCCAGGTCAGTGCTCACCCAGTCAACAGAGAGATGACAAAGGCAATGTTGGCTCAGTCCACAGTTTACAGAGATGGCTGCAACTCAAAGTGGACATGCACTGGGACCAAAAATTATGGCATCGGTTTGGGGATCTGTCAAAACATTTGTACACAAGTATCGGGGCCAAGGGAGGAGGTTGACTGACATCGGGATGCTGTAATGAGATGGAACCTTGGCTGAGAGCAACAAGCAGATAGTCAATGGTGTCTTGCTGCTCGTAGATGGTGTACTCATGTTAGCAGACAACTTCCTTTAGGCGAGCATATTGTGTTGGGTCAATCGCTGGTTCACTCATTCTGTCAGAGCTCATAAAGGAGTCTTGACCCAAGCACAGAGCAGCGGAGATGAGTTAAGGGTCAGCAATCGCTTTAATAATGAACTACAAAATAACAAGACACGAGGGGCCACAAAACCAGAGAGAACAGATACTTAAATTGACAAGGTAACTGAACCCTAGGAACAACTGGCTGAGGCTGACTGATTCAATGGGGGAACAAAGACTGGGGATGAGAGCTGGGTTTAAATAGGCTGCAGATGTTAAGTTGGAAATGAGTGGCAGGTGACTCCTGTTAGATGGCTAGAGACTGCGAGCTGCCTGCCTGTGTAGGGCTGACAAGTAGTTCCCTCTCAGGTTCCACTTAACTACTTCACCTTTCACCCTAAACCTATGACCTCTAGTTCTAGTCTCATCCAATCTCAGGGGGAGAAACTTGCATGTATTTATCCTATCTGTAGCCATCATAATTTTGTAGACAGTTATTTTCCCCTTGTTCTCCTATACTCCAGTGATAAAAAAACATTCCCTGTAACTGAGGTTCTCAGTTCCCGGCAATATCCTTATAAATTTTCTCTGACTCTTTCAAGCTTATTGAGTGCTTACCATATTGTTATAGTTCTACTGGAAATGATTGCAGAATCAGATGCCATAATCATGAGAATTTCACTGAAAAGAAGCCTTTTGCTAGAGTATGGCATTTAATTGCTCGGCTCTATTGAAAAGCTGGTGGAAACAGAACAAACTGAATGAATTCCATTGGTGCTTAATATTCAGTCAAGCGGACAGTCACTTGTGTCTGAGAACAAAGAAGTGTTCCAGAAAGAATAGCTTTCCAAACATAAAATGTCAAAGGCTGATCACAAACTCCCAAATCAACTAAAGGTACAGACAGCACTGCAGAGTAGCAACCAGACTAGATTGTCCCAGACGCACTATATTGAATGTAAATGGCAGTAAGACACAGGATGATGCTGATTGTGGAGTTCTAAAATGCTTCAATAGAGATCAGTATTTAAATCAAGCCAGCTCTTGGAATTCAAACACTCAATTCAATTCTTCACATTCTTTATGAATGATCAAGATGTGAATGTAGAAAGCAATGTCACAAAGTTTATCGATATCCAGGTCTCAGGCTGACTGAAACAGGACAAGCAACATGGAGCTCAGATGGCAATTTAGCTAGCTTGAATAAAAAAAAATAATTTTTTCCCACCTCTAGTGAAAAAAATCTTGAATTCTCAAGTTGAGCAATATAATTTGATTTCACTGTACCATGCTTTAAAGTATACTTCTGAATGGGGGTATAATGATAATGAAAATCTTAGGTCATTATAAAACTGAAACCAACCAAAAATTATACCTGTCAATGAAATAGCTGAAACCTAAAGAGCAGATTAACATCAATTTGGCAATAAATGTAAAGGAGTTGATTACATCTCAATTAAATTTTAATGAGGGACCCATTAGATGATGGAATTTTAAAATGTCTGACCATTATGTTGGGAATTTATTTTAAGCAATAACACCAACTGCAATGTGATGTAATTTACTGTTATAGTTTGGCTTTAATTCTACTTTATTGGACAAACACAACTAGAACCACTGGACAGAATTCTTCTGTCCAGTGGTGTTCCTCAGGGGTTGGTGTCGGGACCCCTTCTATTTATGCTGTATATCAATAACTTAGATGATGAATAGATACCTTTGTTCCCAAATTTGCAAATGATATGAAGATTGGTGGAGGGACAGGTAGCGTTGAGGAAACAGGTAGACTGCAGGAGGACTTAAGACAGATTAGAGAATGGGAAAGAAAGTAGCAAATGAAATACAATGTTGGAAAATGCATGGTCATGCACTTTGGTAGTAGAAATAAATGTGCACACTGTTTTCTAACATTTCTCCTGAGGGAGAAAATCCAAAAATCTGAGATGCAAAGGGACTTGGGAGTTGTCGTGAGGAAAGCAAATGCAATGTTAGCATTAATTTCAAGAGTTTTTGAATACAAGAGCAGGGATGTGATGCTAAGACTTTATAAGGCAGTGGTGAGGCCTCATCTTGAGTATTATGAGCAGTTTTGGGCTCCTCATCAAAGACAAGATGTGCTGGCATTGGAGATGGTCCAGAGGGGGTTCACAAGGATCATTCCAGGAATGAAAGGGATATCACACAAGCAACGTCCGAAGGCTCTGGGTCTGTACTCGCTGGAATTTAGAAGGATGAGGGGGGATCTCATTGAAAGCTTTCAGGTTTTAAAAGACCTAGACAGAGTAGATGTGGAAAGGATGTTTCCTATGGTGGGGGAGTCGAGGACAAGAGGGCACTGCCTCAGGATAGAGGGGCATTCATTTAAAACAGAGCTGCAGAGAAATTTCTTTACCCAGAGGGTGATGAATTAGTGGTATTTATTACCACAGGCAGTTGTGGAGGCCAGGTTGTTGGGTGCATTTAAGGCAGAGATTGATAAGCTCTTAATTGGACACCACATTAAAGGTTACAGGATGAAGGCAGGGAAATGGGGCTGAGGAAGGGAAAAAAGGATCAGCCATGATTGAATGGTGGGGCAGACTTGATGGGCCAAATGGCCTACTTCTGCTCCTATGTCTTACAGTCTAGTATTTGCACCAAGTTTGGAAACACTACTGAAAGGGGTTTTGTACTCAATTAAAACTGCTGTGAATGTTATATATTTATAGATATAAAAACCTTCAAACTCATTTCTGAGGGTGAAATATACTATTAGTATTAGGTGAAATTTGTTTGCATTTTCCCTATGCTACATGGCAAAAATATCTTATTTGTATTATTGAAATGGATTTAGATAAATTTAAAAAAATGTACTATACTTTAAATCAGTAGAAAAATCAAACACACTGCAGATGTCATATCAATCAATGCTGCTATACTGGAAAGCTATAACAATTGGCTTTACAAAATATCTGTACACTCTGCATTTTACAATAGAGGACATAAATTAATGCAATTTACTTCAGTGGAACAAAATCTCATAAATGGATTAGAATACACAGGGTCAATTGTGACAGAACATCTAACTCCACATCAAGAGATTACAGTTTAATCCTCAATTCAGTGGAAATACGCAGAAAGAAAGATGACTATGTTACCTTATTTCAAGGAATTGACATTTATTATGTATCAAGCCAACGGTTCCCAATTTTTTTTTTAATGCCATGGACCAATACCATTAAGTAAGGGGTCTGTAGACCCCAGGAAGGGAACCCTAGATCTAGACTAATAATTGAAATGTCTATGCTATGGATCCAGAGAGTTCAAATCCCAAGTCAGCACCTGATGAATTTTGCCACTGAGTGTATGCTCATGGTCTTTTGCTGCCGCAGCCCATTCAATTCAAGGTTTGACATACTGTGCATTCAGTGATGCTCTTCTACACATCACTATTGTAATGCATGGTTGTTTGAGTTACTGTAACCTCCTTGTCAGCTTGAACCAATCTGACCATTCTCCTCTGACCTCTCTCACTAACAAAGCATTTTCACCCACAGGACTGCCGTTCACTGGGATTCTTTTTTCACGCCATTCTTTGTAAACTTTAAAGACTGTTGTACGTAATAATACCAGGAGATCAAAAGTTTCTGAGATACTCAAACCACCCTGCCTGGCACCAGCAAACATTCCACAGTTAAAGTCACTTAGTAATTTCTTCCCTACTCTGATGTTTGGACTGAACAACAACTGAACCTCTTGACCTTGTCTGCATTGAGTCTCTGCCAGTTGATTAGAAATCAGCATTAATGAGCAGGAATACAGGTGTACCTAATAAAGTGACCACTGAGTGTATCTTTGGATAATTAAATAAATTATATACATTAAATGAAATTAAAAACTAGTATCGATAATTATAACCATGAATCTATGAGATTGTTATAAAGAAACCATCGGATGTTAGCAATGTCATTTAGAAATTTGTGCTTGGTCACATAAACTAAACACACAGACACATTAGAAACTGCAGGTCCTGGAAAGTGGAGCATAATCTGCTGGAGAAACTCAGTGATTCAGGTAGAACCTGTGGGAAGAAAGGAAATGTTGATGATAAGGTTACAAACTAAACACATGATGGACAAGTCTCCAGTCTTCTACTGGAACTCAGTTTAATTGCTTGTAAACCAAAATTAGACAAAACATTCAACTTTGAATCAGATGATGGTTTTGGGCACATGGAACACAATCCTAGTCAAATTCAGTATGTGATCATCATAAAGTAAAACTGTAGGCACAAGAGAGCTGCAGATGCTGGAAATCGGAAGCAACACACACAGAATCAGAGGGCTAGGCAGCTTCCATGGTGCTTAAAATAGCTGTGGATGCTGAGAATCTAAAAAGAAACCAAAAACTGCTAGAAATACCCAGTGCGCCTGGCCACATCGGTAAGAAGAGAATCAGAGTTAATGTTTCAGGTCAAAGACCCTTCATGAGACCACTGTAAAGTAATACATTCCTTCTTTAATGATCCAATGCCACCTCCTCATTTACATCTTTACACTATGATGTTCTCAGTCTGAAAATTCTAATCCCTTGAATGTTAAGTTCTACCATATCTTTTTATAACAAAACTATCATAGTTCCATGTGTTTATTACCACCTTCAGTTATTGCACCCTAGTTGTTAGGATCCTTGAATTAAAATAAATAAATCTAGTTTTACGTTTCTCTCATGTGCCTTTTCAAATCTATGTATGCTCCATTTTCTGGACTGATTTGTTTGCCTTCTATATTTGTCTGTTCATTACTTTCTCCCATACTCTACCCTGCATCTCATTCCCCAGCAAAATTCATTTCGGCCTACCTGACAGCATTAGTAGAGCCTCCCGCAAAAATGTTCAACCAATTTTCATTGAGGTGCAGCCTGTCCATCATGTCACGTCCCACTAGCTCCAGAAACACAATGAAAAATCCAGACTACATACCCCTCCATTTCCACTGCATCATCACTTCAGCTTTAGCTAGTCGATCTGCCTATTCCTATATTCAATAGCACATGGTACCAAAAGTACTCCAGACATTACAACCTTAGAGGTCTTGCTTTTAAATCTATTACGTTGCTCCCTAAATTCAAGCAGGACCTCATCCTTCAGTTCTCCAAGTTATCAGCACCTACATGAACCTCACTTTCTGCTTCCCAACTTAACTTAGAATGTCGTACAAACGTTCCTATAAGAAACAGGAGCAGAAATAGTTGTTTTGGCTCTTTGAACCTGCATCCAAGAAGATCATGACTGATCTTCAGTCTCAACTCTCTTCCTGCGCTCTCCGATATATAACCCTATACCATAAAATCCATTAATCTATTTTGATTTTCTGAGATTCCATATTCTTCCAGGGTGCAGAATTCCAAACACACACTCGCCTCTGAGGGAAGGCATTTCACCTCATCTCTATCCAAACTGGCCTACTCTTTATTGTGAGACTGTGTTCATTCTCCAGCTAGGAAAAAGTTCCCGCTTTGTGTGTCTGTTCAAATGTAATCAGTAACGTCATGGCCCGTCATATTTATTATTCTGCCATTATCTTCAAAAATCTATGCAAATTGGAAAATCCACCTTATCTTGTTCCTGAGGACCTCTTCAGAGGTCAGCCAGGATTTGATTCACTCCACATGAAATGGCAAAATGAATTAGTGTATTTGGAAAGGCCCCGATAACATTTCTGTCCAGCTGCTTTGTACCCTTAGTGTCTATCTATGTACTCCATTGCCAGTTTTACTAGGAATACGGGTTAGTTTCAAATGAGTTTGAAGTGTATAAGAACAGGAAAATTTTTGCAACTGTACAACCAAGTTATCCTTAGCAGGAACAGTGTTAGGAAAGCTGATTGCTACTACCTGTTGCCAAAAAAGACTGCGAGGCTTGGATTTGAGATCAGACAGAGTATGATAATATTTGGCATCGTACTCTATGAAAACATACAGTCTAAAACAGAACATTTGCAGACTGTTCCTGGAAGCTATGGTCAATAAAGGTTCACAATCATTACGTCAATTACTGGGCAACAGTAATAGTTTTATTTTGGTCAAAATAATGCAAGAATATAGAGAGAAGGAGATTGAGTCTGTTTGTTAGCTCAGTAAATAGTTACAATGAGATCGAGTATTCCCTGAATTAAAAACCAAGATCATTTACTGTAAGATTATGGCAGCAGAGTTCATCGTTGAATTCCAGTTCCAATAACTTTGCCTGAAGAGAAATATTAATTCAAGATTAAATACCTCTCCAGAAGTATAGTGAGGAAATTCATGCAACTAACAAATACTGAATTCAGAGTTAGTTGATGGAAGTTTGAGATGTTCTTACTTATAGTGCATTAGGTCAAGTAATAGAAGTTCAAAGTGTGCTACTTAATAAATAACTCTGCATTGAAATAAAACATTTAAAGTTCTGGTTAAAGTTGGAGAATTTAAGTTTAGTATGTTTGCCATTTTAGGTAATAGGGACTTGTTTATATGAAAGAAAGTATATTGCTGATGGGCATAAGAGAACCTGGTGCAAAAAAAAACTGCTGGAGGAAATTGGCAGGTCAAACAGCATCTGTGGAGGCGGAGGGATGGCTGATGTCTTGGGTCAAGATCTGCATCAGAGAATCTGGCAGACATGTTACAGCACCACATGGAGGAGAATCTCATGACAAATAAGAATGAACTGCGCTTTACTGTAAAAATAATGACGAGACTATCAGTGTGCAGTGCTTAGGTACTAGCCAGACAGCAATATTAACCAACCAAATGAGGAAGGCTGTAACTGATGTCACTGGTGGATCAGAGAAAGACAATCACAGCTGCCTGAAGAGGGCGCTGTGCTTTTCTGGATGGCTGCTGCCTTGAGAAATTCCACAGGAATTCTATGGGAATGTACATGTAAAATAAACAACGGGTGCCAACAGTTAGTTCATTATTCAGGAAAAAAATCCACCCCACTGTTCATTGCTTTGGCAGAAACACAGATGTTATCAACACATTTCACTTGGGTTTAAAATTATTTAATATATTCACAACAAAAACTTCAGCTCTCAGTTTTCACAAGTGAATTACTTTAGGGATCTGTAGCTATCAGCAATGGAAACCAATTAGCACTGTGACATTTTCAAAAGGAACAACCCATCAGAAGCCAAGTCACGCGATCTGAAATGCTTCACAATTAAGTTTGTTCAAACCTGAACCCTGTGCCAAGCAGCCAATATTAGTGAAGGAGCAACATGCATGAAACAATTGGAACGGATGAACTGAAGAGTGAACGAAGAACACGCAGGTAAAATATAACACACAGCTGTCAAAAAATGCTTTTAATTATGCATTTTTTGCTTTTGTAGAAAACCATGCCAAGGTTGTATATTCTACTCTAGCTAGTCTAAGTGGCATTAATTACAGGATAATTGGCACAAATGGTACATGATACTGGACCAGCTTCCTTAACCAGTTAATAATGTGTTGCAAGGTGTTAGGTAGGGCAAACTGACATGTAAACTTTCACAGGAGACACAACCTTTCAATCTGACACAAAATAATGGCTCTATAAAACCCCATCTAAATTTTTAACTTGATTCCTTATTATTTCTGCTGCATTGGTGAAGGCATCAGAATTATATTTAAATGAATTTTAAATATTTATCCAGTGATATATAAGCTCACTTTCAACAAATATTGATTTATTTCTGTGGAAGACCATCACAATTTTAACTGTCTTGCAGCTATAAAATACTTCCCAAGTCAACAGAAAAATATATGAAATGGAATTTCATGAAGTAATTTGGTAAATAATGGAAACATATTACACCACCCAAGATTTTGTGATGCACTGTGCTTTCTCAGTGTCATTGCTTGCTAATGAAGGACATATTTTACTTGCTTAAAATCAACCAGCATGTTTTTGAAACACTGGTTCAGGGACCAAAGTAAATAAAAATAAATCATTCTCATATTTCATGCAGAAGCAAAGCATTTTATTTTAAAAATTTTAGTATCATCAAGTCATACAGCCTAGAAAGAGGCCCTTCAGCCCATCCAGTCCAAACCGACCATTTCACATTATTTACACGAATGCTACATTAATCCCATTTTTGTTCTCTCTACTTTCATATCAATCCACCCCAGATTAAAATCTCATAACGTGACCAATTAACCTCCAATCTGTATGATTTGGGGATGTAGAAGGAAATATATGGTCACAGGAAGGACATGCAAACCTCAACAGAAAACAGCCAGAGGTCTCTAAATGAACTTGGGTCTGATGTCACAAGTCTATGAGCTCTATTAGCTGCTCCTCTGCACTACCCCACTCTATTTTGCATTTGTTATATTTGTAAATAAATAAGACATATTCCTTCATTAGGGAAAACTCTTAGCCTCATTCTATTCATATTTTAATCATGCTATTGCACACTGAAGGAGATTAATATTGTTTCTAATGTTTCATAATTATTGTTGTTATTTCTTGTCCTTTGGCTCCTGCCTGTAGTTTAAGATTTATATCGTGATTGCACTAATGGAACAAATTCTAATTTTGCTGGTAGTGATATAAATCTCAGTGCGGCCAATTTTATGACTGGAATGATGGTAAAACTTTTGTTCTTCACCATCTTATACCACGATTGCTACAGCAACTTCAGAAGTATGCATGGGTGCAATAAAAATGGAAATCCGTCTTTCTTCACTGTGCTCCACAAGGAACACATTTTTATAGTCTCTTTAAGAAATCAGTGAGATCAAGAAAATGTCAGGAATTTAAATTACTGTAATTTTCCTTCCCTAAAACAGATGGTTTTCTAATGATAACCTTGTTGTTTCAAAGCTCCCATACCAATGTTTTAGTGTGACGACCTACTCAACCTTTCTGATGAGCTGGTTAAATCCCTTATAAATCGAGGAAACCTGTGTATAGTGTAGAGAATATGTATCATTGTATTCACTGTAACTTTGCTGTTGATTGTGCAATCCTGGTCAGTAAAATGTTAGTTAAAAAGCATCAATTGAATGACTTAATGGTTAGTACAGACTTTTTAAATCAATTCATAATAAAAACAATCTATTGACAGATACTACATTTGATCTATTCAGAATAAAAACACTATTTACACTTGATCTTATCCAAAGGTTGAGGGATGGGTAATTTTTGTTCAAGGACTTGTGGATTGTGACTGCCTAACCGGCTCTGTCCTGGATTCCCAGATGAACCGGAGGACAGTTCAGTTGGTTCCTAAACCGGAGGAATGGAGGAGGGCCACAGCTACGCCAAGTACAGAAGCCCTGAAATCACCTCACGCCCGATAACCAGGTTCTTCCCCATTATTGATAGGGATTGCCTTCCCCTCAGACCCAATTTCTGTTTTACCTTCCCAATCCTCTCCTGCCAAATTTTGTTGCATTCCTCGGCCGCTCAGAACCAGAACCCCAGCACCTTCAGGTTATCAGCATAGATGGTGAAACGGACATTTAGCACTGATGTAGGTACCTTTGCCTTTTCTAAGAGGCATTTCACCTTTGCCATCCTGTCATTACTGACATCATAGAGTGCATTCTAATGTGAAAAAATAGATTGTCAAATAAAAAATAATCAGTGATAAAGGGAATCAAAGTGCATTGGGCTTCTTCTTTGTCCTACTACACGTCTGAAATTCTAATGAAGGTGCAAACACCTTGCATGTATAAACCACCTTTAACAAAGCATCAGGCACATCATAGGAATATGTCTAACAAAATGTTTGTCTGAAATTATCCCCAATCAGTAGCACTAAACACAATCTGCTAGACTATGAGACTCTGCCTCTTAAATTTTGAGATAGAGCTACTACAGTGCGTTTAGAACCACTAAACAGAGAACCCCATGCCTAGGGAGGAATTTCTAGGTCAAAAATGTGATTATAGAGCAGCAGGCAAGAAGCAATAAGGAGAAGCAAAATGAGTTAATGAGAGAAACTACCCTTCACTTTGCACTGCTTGGGTTAAGTCACAGATACTGGTTGTGGCAGAATAGGAGCACTAAAGAGATGGCTGCCTTAATTGGGAATGAGGTGCTAAAACCAGGATTTTGGCCCGGGTGAGATACCTTCACATTAATTATGTTTCAGGGCTTCAAAAATATCTAAGCTTACAATGATGCAATGACCAGGAACTCTGATGTTGAACAGTTTGTTAAATGTTTGTCCAGGTAAATCTTTGGAACAATTTTGAATGTGGGCTACCAAGTTCATGAGAACAGAACCTTGAGGTTGGAAATACAGAGTAGTTTTTGAACTTTTGACTGTTGAAATTGTACATTGTGGCTGCTTCACAAAAATGTAGAGAAAACAATCTTAAAAATGTTTAAAAATTAAAAAGAAATCAGTCATGAAACTTTTGTGTTTGTGTGCGTGTGTGTGTGTGTGTGTGTGTGTGTGTGTGCGCGTGCGTGCGTGCGTGTATGGGGCATTGGGGGTGGGGGGGAGGAGGGAGAGAGAGGGAGACTGAGAGACTGTTTTGATACCTGACAAATGGCCACAGAATGTGAGATTGCAGAGCTGTGTATCAGATACTGTGGTTAGCGGTTTCCCTTCCTATTCATAGTCTACACCTTGGGATTCAGATATAACTCAGAGTCCTGCCACCTGCAGAAGTTTTCAGATGATCCGACATTTGTGGGCTGTGTCAGCTGGGGTCAAGAGGCTGTGTACAGAAGAGCGGTGAACAACTTTGTTGAGGGGTGTGGGCTGAGTCACCTGCAGCTCAACGTAACCAAGACAAAGGAGTTGGTGGTGGACGTCAGGAAGGTGAAATACACCCTGCATCCCCATCTCCATCAAGGGAGCAGATGTGGAAATAGTCCAGGACTGTAAGTACCTGGGAACTCACCTGGACAATAAACTGGATTGGTCTAAAAATAGGGAGGCTTTGTACAAGAAGGGACAGAGCCGACTGTACTTCCTGAGGAGGCTCTGGTCATTCGACGTCTGCAGTACTATGCTGCAGACGTTCTAAGACTCAGTGATGGCCAGCACTCGATTCTACGCTGTAGTCTGCTGGGGCAGCAGGGTGAGAGCAGCTGACACCAAGAAGATGGATAAGCTCGTCAGGAAGGCTGATTCTGTTCTGGGGGTGGAACTGGATTCCCTGGTGGTTGTGTCTGAGAGGAGGATCCTGCAGAAGCTATGGAGCACTATGGACAATCCCTCTCAATCCCTTCATGACATACTGGACAAACAGAGGAGGGCCTTTAGTAACAGTCTGATTCCAACGAGGTACACCACTGAACGCCACAGGAGATCCTTTCTCCCTGTGACTATAAGACTCTATAGAGCCTCCTCCTTGAGTATAGAATTATATGGTTTCATTGCACATCTGTATTTTGCACTATTACTTTTTAATGCATATTTTGTAGTCTTTTCATACCTCAATGCTTACATTATGTATTTTAAAGTATGTATTTCTGACAATGCAACCTTGCAACAATAATTTCCTTCAGGATAAGTAAAGTTTTATCTTATCTTACCTTAAATAACTCAATTATAATTCTAATTCAAAAAGGACTAAGAGATGATAAAAAAAATTGTCAGACATAGATATAATAAGCACTGGTGATTATGGACCTGAATTTTGATGCTTAAGGTACAAACCATCTTCTTGCTTGCTAAAGGGCCTCAGGATATAAAACTGGTAGAATTGAGAAGTGAAAATATGAGGCTACAAAAGTAAATGGGCAACATGAGAAATCTTTATGGAGAATAATAACATGCTTCAGGTAGGAGGTGGGCTGAATAGATACTGTATACAGGTATTTGGAAAATGTGAGGATTCAGATAGCTTTAAGGTGTGAAGTGCTATTTGTCACGTCTTCGGGTTTAATGGATTAAATTACAGAGGCAGAGTTGTTTGATTATGCGCAGGAAACAACATCTTCCTGTAAATCTCATTGGGGAAGGGTGGGGAGACAAATCAGAAAGTGATGGTAACAATGAATTCCAGATTGAAGCTAAAGATGATAGATTCTGTGTTGAAAAGATGAGATATGGAACGGTGTGAGTGAAACTAATCATAGGGGCAGTGGGAACTACAGTTTCGGGAAATCATATCTGACTGTTTGATTACAAATAATAAGAACATAAAACATTTGCTTTTCAAAGACTGCCCTTGTAGACTGCACTTTCTAGTTGGAATATTAACTTTTGAGATACTTGAGTCATGTTTTTGAATTTAAATTCAATAGAAACATACCAATATTTCTGGGGTGGTCTATGAATTAAAATTTAGAAAGTATTTTAACTTGAAGCCTATTACTGGGATGAACATTTTGAATATGAATAAATGCAGTTGTATACACACAAAAGCTAAATTAATTGAACATAGTATATAATGTACTGAGGCACCAGGATTGACCTTGACACATTCCAGGTTCAGTGAACCATCAAAGAGCTCCTAGCATTTTATAACAGGATAGGGTTAGCTCTAAAGAGGGAGCAAGCTGTCTAGACCTAGAAACAATGAGGCCCATTCAGGCAAAATTTCTTCTTATCCTTTCGGTATTGATTGAAAATGGGCTCTGGCAATTGGAGCTCTGCTGAGCTCTTCCCACACACGCTAGGAACTCTCATATTTTTAATGTCATTCATGATCTACCTGGTGATCATGATGATAAAGACTGGGCCACATAGGACTCACCAAGAAACCTGCGGAGTTTACTGTTCCTATTTCCCAAAAGCCCTTGGCCTTCTTAGTGATGGAAACATGAGTTAGGGAAATGGTATCCGAATATCTCAGCTGAGTAACAGTGGTGCGTCCAGGAGACGATGCAGATTGCAGCCATATGGATTAACGGCGGATGAGGTGTCAGCCAAAAGGCTGTTTTGATCTGCATGGTAGTGCATTTCTTGAACACTGTTGGAGATGTACTCATCCAGGCAAGATTATCGCTTCACAGTTCTGACATAACCTACAGATTGTGGAAAGTTTGGGTTGGATTACTGTACTGTACACTACCTGCATACATTTTAATTATATTTTATTAACTTATTTATGGTAATATTTTGTTTTATGTGCTCTGTGTGATATATGATTTGTGGGTGCACTGCGGTCCAGTGGAACTTTTTTTCATTTCGTTTTATATATGTACAGTCAGACCACAATAAACTTGAACTTGAACTTGCTTAGCAGATGGTTTGTTTTCCAAAAGATCCCTAAACTCTGATCTGCTCTTGAAGTCATATTATCTATGTGGCTGGTGCAGTTAAATTTCTGGTTAATGGTGGCGAACAAGATGGGATGGCGGGGGAGCAAAGTAATGCTGATGCCAATGGGAGGTGTTGAGAATCTCTCCTGTTTCTCATTGACCTGCACTCCTGAGGAATGAATCTCACTTGATTAACATCAGCCCTGCCAGAGCTGATACCTGGCATGAACTGTGTGTAGGTATGGGCTGCTTCTTTTTCTACTGAGTAGCAACTGAAAGTTTACATTGTTCAGTCATCAGTGTACATCCCCTTTCTATCTTTATGATGGAGAGCTGAAGCTGACTGAGAAGCTCTAAAGCGAAATCCTGGGACAGTGATGATTGACCTCTGCCAAGCAAACCATCTTCTTGACTGTACAGGTTTATCTTGTTGCGTTAATAAATGTTAGCCTTTCATTAGAAGTGTTCTCAGTGAACCAGGAACCGATGACTTCCAGTATCCCTTAAACAAAATCTGAATAAACTGCAGTCCAAAAGCTGGACACTACCTCTTTGTCTTTTAGTGAAGTTGTGGTTCTGCCTCATCTGCTTTTTAAAACACATTTTCTACCTTATTCCTCTTGGTTACTAATGGTTATCATATTTTATCCATTTATACTGGATGTTAAAAACCCACAACTCCATACTGCAGAAGAACAGTGCCTAGGTCATTGCATAACTTGTAAAGATCAGCAGGGAAATAAAACTAGAAAAAAGCTGAAAATATTCAGCAAGCCAGAACGGTGGAAAGAATATCATTGTTTGAGATCAGAAGCCCTTCTTTAGAAATTAAAAGGAGACAAAACGATCCTGTAAAGGTGCACATGGGATGATGGAGGGGGATGTCACTGACAGGATAAAACCAGGATAACCATGGTGATAAGTTATTTATAAAGTTACCTGGTTAATGTGTAAATAGAAACAGTTAGAGGGAAAACGGTTTTTGTTTTAGATTTCTAGAATCTGTGTTTTTTTTAATTTTCACTGTGAAAACATTTAATTGCTGATTTGTAAGAACTTGCTGTAGTCATTTTCTGAATTGTTACAATGGTTCCACTTCTTTATTGGATGACATTCAGATCATGCAGGGTTTTATTCAAATATACTTTGTTGCTTGTTCAATCATATTGCTACATTACAGACCCATGCTTTTAAATACACTTCCTGCCCTTTTAAAATTTATTGCTTCCATCACTACTTTCAGATTGGGAACAATTCATAAAAATCTGTTGATTTGATAGAATTCAAATCGGTTGTAAGTTTTAGCCTTTCAAAATCTCAGGCACCAGAATATTGTCTCTATATATAACAATAAACTCTGCTCCCAAAACTCACTCCATACATCTGAATAAAATGCATTTTGGAGACAAGGGTACAATGTGCTGGTCGGTTTAGTGCTATTGACAGAGGAGGAATTTCTAGATATAAGTGCGAACTGCCATTTATCAGTATGACTAAAATCCATTCTGATAGTGATTTACTCATATCAACAAATGTGGAACTTATGGACACAGGAGTTACTTTGTCCCAGGTAGCCCCAGGTTAAAACTGTATCACATCAGATTACAATCACTGCCTATGAGGTGAACCAAGATTTATATTGTAAACCAACAGAAGATGCATTGTATTTATCATGAACAGTGAATGTGACCTTTTTCATTATTTAAGGCACATTTATAGATTCAAAGTTGCAAGGCAGTAAACATGTTTTAGAACAGAATTAAATAAACAAATAAAAATATTCTGAGTGCACATAGAGAACCAAAAATTCAACCATGTCGTATTTTTCTTTCTAGCATGAGACAATATAAGTGATAGGTGGAAAATGACTGTGATTGTGGGTCAAACTGCATCACTCCAGAAATCTGAAGGGGCACTTCCAGACACAAAGGTGACCTTGCAAACAGCACTGTTTCCTCAGCAGTCTCTCTGTCAGGACCCCATCATACTTAGGACTCTCTCTCCTTTCTCCATTCCCCATTCTCTACTTACCTCCTGGCTTCTGGATATTCTCTCTTTCACCAGGCTTTGATCAGAAATTGAACATTGAACTCACCTTTCCACTGGATGCTAAATGGACATCTGATTCTCCCAAAAATGGTCCATCATTTCCACCTCCTCCCTCCCCTCCCCACCCCCAGGGTGGCTTCCAAAACTACTGGTCTTCTCTTTCTTCTGACCCCAAGACCTATTGACCCACTTCTAAATTTTCTAGCTATTTTCCTTTGTGCAGTTAACAATAATGCTGTGCACCTGGTAGCTTGGGCCTCAGGTAACACTGCTAAGAATCTCCCAGTGTGTGATGAAATAGCCAGTTATTATGCTCCTAACCCCCAAATGGCACAGTTGAATTTTTAGGTCAGAGTATTTATTGTCAACACAGCATCAGCCAATAAAATGTACACGGTGAGGGCATTTGACTCAGAGCACAGCTAACCTTACTCAGAAATCATTATCTAAGTCGTAGAGGAAATGAAACTAACAGCAAGTTCTCCCAATAAATGGAGAATAATTTTACCAATAAATTGCAATGAAACGATGGTAGTAATAAGGCTTGATTGACAAAGAGTTTCCACTCTAGTTGGTTTATTGTATTATCACTAATATAAATATATCCTGGTACTCAATGTCAGTAAGATGCAGGAGATGATTGTGGACTTCAGGAAGGGTAAGACGAAGGAACACATACCAATCCTCATAGAGGGATCAGAAGTGGAGAGAGTGAGCAGCTTCAAGTTCCTAGGTGTCAAGATCTCTGAGGATCTAACCTGGTCCCAACATATTGATGTAGTCATAAAGAAGGCAAGACAGCAGCTACACTTTATTAGGAGCTTGAAGAGATATGGCATGTCAACAAATACACTCAAAAACTTCTATAGTTGTACCGTGGAGAGCATTCTGACAGACTGCATCACTGTCTGGTTTGGAGACTATTGCCCAGGACCAAAAGAAGCTGCAGACAGTTATAAATCTAGTCAGCTCCATCTTGGGCACTAGCCTACAATGTACCCAGGACATCTTTAGGGAGTGGTGACTCAGAAAGATAGCGTCCATTATTAAGGACCTCCAGCACCCAGGGCATGCCCTTTTCTCACTGTTACCATCAGGTAGGAGGTACAGAAGCCTGAAGGCATACACTCAGTGATTCAGGAACAGCTTCTTCCCCTCTGCCATCTGATTCCTAAATGGCCTTTGAAGCTTTGGATACTACCTCACTTTATTTAATATACAGTATTTCTGTTTTTGCACATTTTAAAAAAAATCTGTTCAATATACATAATTGATTTACTTGTTTATTTATTATTATTATTATTCTTTTCTCTGCTAGATTATGTAATGCATTGAACTGCTGCAGCTATGTTAACAAATTTCACGTCAAATGCCAATGATAATAAACCTGATTCTGATTCTGAACGTGATTCTGATATCCCAGTACAAAAGGATCTGCAGATGGGCTTGACTTTGTAATATCCAATCCCACATTTTGAAATACTTAGATGGTGAGTGAATTCACAAGTTGGCTTACAAACCCTTTTTCTTCCCATTAATCTTTTTCCAGTGATGAGAAAATAAATGGCGGTAAATGCTTATCAATGAATATTGTTAATATTTTAATCTTCAAATTCCAATGAATTATTTGAATATGACTTGACGGATAAGTTAAATTTCAGTTTCCAAGAATGATTTGAATTTTTATCAATCCTTTATGACATTCCTCTTAATTCAACAAAACACTAGAAAGCACAAAATCTGAATCTTCTGTAGAGCTGATACAAATATCATTATAGATAACCTCTGATCCCAGGACATTATTTAACATTTGATATTAAGCATAATACCAGTAAATGAATGGTAAAATCAAAAAGCAGCCAAAATTATATTATGGCTTCTTACTAAAATATTCTAATGCATGCTTTAAACTCAGTTAATACAGTTCTCCTCTAATTATTATCCTTTCTCCTCTGGTCTAACGGTCACATGTGAAAGTATTCACATTAAACTATTTCAACATGATGATTCTTTATTCATGGGTCTGCCAATTTATAAAGTACAGCTAATCTAATGCACCACCTGATTTCTTTTATTGAATTAGTATAGCAGGAAAATTGAGGGTTGGTAGGTCAGCTTAATAATAGCACCAATCCTCAAAAAAAGAATATAGTCCTTTTCAAAAAAGATAACTTTAAAGAGTGGCTATCTTATTTTCTTTTATTCCACATTCTAACGAAGGGTCTTGGAATTGAAATGTTGAGTCTGCCTTCCTCTCTAAAGTTGTTCCTGACTTGAGAGCTTCTGGGATTTTCAATTTTTACAACACATACAAGATTGCTTATTATCAAATGAAAACTTATGTACACACCTATTACCGTATTCAAGCCTGTTACATTTCCTCTCAGTTTTCTGCAAGAGTGATTTCTATACACCAGAACAGCTTCTTTGTGTATGCCATTAAATTCTTCCTTTCCACATATATCTTATTCCAATTAATGAAACACACGTCTCATTTATGAACACTGTTATTAGTATGGCATTTAAGCACCCATTCAGTAAGTCACTTATTATCCATTTGTACTTAATGCAGGGAACCCTTAGTACTGCCCCGCTAGATAATGATACTTATCACCATTAAAAAGTTTTCTTCTAATTCCTGAAAATAACTTACATAATTGGTGAATCTTTGTTGTTTGATGAGGATAGTGGTGTCAGTCTGGGAGGGATAAGAGTTTCTGGATCAAGTTACTTCATGAGACAGTGAAGGTATAAACATAGAAAATCTCTGCTACATGGTAATAACTCCTTCATTAGTTAAAACATGCTGCAATATATCAACTGTTTGGATATACTGCTGCCATGCAGAGTACTTTTAAAATCCCTCTCTTCAATGTATCACTGAACTTGATGTTCATAGTTGTACTGATCCAAATTATTTAGTTTGTAGCTCTGAGCATGTGGTTCCATTATGTAATGGGGAGGGTAGGGGTATGTGTGCTGCAGGAGAGAAGACAGTGGGGCAGGGCAGAACCAGCACTGCCCACAAAAGAGACAAATAAAAGTGGAACCAAGACATACAAAAAAGCTGGATGAACTCAGCAGCATCCGTTGAAAGAAGCAGTCAACGTTTCAGGTCGAGACACCTTGTTCCGATCTGCTGAGTTCATCCAGCTTTTTTGTATGTCTTGATTTCACCACAGCATCTGCAGTGCACTTTTTGTTAAATAAAAATGGAAAGTCTGTCTAACCTCAGTCACAAGGACAGTAAGTGTTCCCTGCCATTCAGAAACATTCTAACATTATTATGAGTGAATGAACATTTAAAATATTCTTAAAAATGTGAAAGAATATAAAAGATACTTAAATTTCTGCTAAACAATTTAAAACATTACCTTAAACTTACCGCAGTGTCACTCAGCCATGATGAACTCCGTGTTCCTGCAGTGGGCCTAACCTAGTATAGGTTCAGCAGGCAGATGCTGCCGAATAGGAACAGATTCATGCTCAACCATGTGATTCCACTCTCCATTCCAAATGTTGGGAGAGCAGCTTTCAAATCTCTGCCAAAGATATACCAACTTGGCACTTTCACATTCATGAGAAAATCCCAAATTTGGTGCCACTTATTCTGATACATGCTGGCACTTAGGTGTGGAACTACTGGCATTTCCCAATGAGTTATACAATTTAATTACCAAATCATTACTTTTACTTTACTGGTTTAAATGAGTCAGCCAAGAGCACAGATGTAACTGAAAGCTGCTGCACAATGATTTTTTTTCTCTCTACTGTTATTCCTGCCTGTCATAAACCGATGTGTGGCTAGTGTAAAATTCAACTTGTTTTAAGTACCTCTGTCATATACACGAAGCACAGTCGAAGACTTACGACAGCTTATTGCTAGTAGGACTGCTTTATGCCAACTGAATAAAGCATGGAATAATGATTTGAAGCAATAAGGATTACTGCTCAAGACAACATCGCAGGCTAGTCTTGCATTGCTCTATTTTGTATGGAAGCTCATGTTTTTCATGACAATGTAATGTTATTAAATGCACAACTAACATATCGTGGGATGAATGCCAAGCCAAACTGGTAATTCAAATCAACCCAAAACTCAGTAAGGCATATTGATTTTGTTTAAATTACAGATCCTTTGTGCAAACATAGCTACAACCATGTGCTAATCATGTTACTGTTGTATAAATACATGTGTGTGTGTGTGTGTGTGTGTGTGTGTCCATGTCCATCCTGTGGCTACTTTATTAGGTACAGAAATGTAACTGGTGTAGTCTTCTGCTGTAGCCAATCCACTTCATGGTTTGACATGCGTGCTCAGAGATGCTCTCCAGCTCCCCACTGTTATAACGCGTGGATGTTCGAGTTACTGTCAGCTTGAACCAGTCTCATCCACCAGTGATGCAGGTGGATGCTTCCTTGGTGTCATGGACCTGACTGGCAGACCACAGTACGTGTGCTTGCAACACTGCGTATCAGACAGAGTGGTCAGCAGCACTGGGGCTCCACAGGGGACTGTCCTGTCTCCCTTTCTCTTCAGCATCTACACCTTGGACTTCAACTACAACACAGAGTCTTGCCATCTTCAGAAGTTTTCTGACGACTCTGCCGTAGTTGGATGCATCAGCAGGGGAGATGAGGCCGAGTACAGGGCTATGGTGGGAAACTTTATCACATGGTACGAGCAAAATCATCTGCAGCTTAATGTGGAAAAGACTAAGGAGCTGGTGGTGGACCTGAGGAGGGTTAAGGCACCAGTGACCTCTGTTTCCATCCAAGGGGTCAGTGTGGACATGGTGGAGGATTACAAATACCTGGGGATACGAATTGACAATAAACCAGACTGGTCAAAGAACACTGAGGCTGTCTACAAGAAGGGTCAGAGCTGTCTCTATTTCCTGAGGAGACTGAGGTCCTTTAACATCTGCTGGACGATGCTGAGGATGTTCTATGAGGCTGTGGTGGCCAGTGCTATCATGTTTGCTGTTGTGTGCTGGGGCAGCAGGCTGAGGGTAGCAGACACCAACAGAATCAACAAACTCATTTGTAAGGCCAGTGATGTTGTGGGGGTTGAACTGGACTCTGACAGTGGTATCTGAAAAGAGGATGCTGTCCAAGTTGCATGCCATCTTGGACAATGACTCTCATCCACTCCATAATGTACTGGTTAGGCACAGGAGTACATTCAGCCAGAGACTCATTCCACCGAGATGTAACACTGAGCGTCATAGGAAGTCATTCCTGCCTGTGGCCATCAAACTTTACAACTCCTCCCTAGGAGTGTCAGACACCCTGAGCCAATAGGCTGGTCTTGGACTTATTTCCTCTGGGCATGATTAAGTTATTATTATTTAATTATTTATGGTTTTATATTGCTATATTCCTTCACTATTCTTGGTTTGTGTGAACTGTAATGAAACCCAGTTTTTCTCGGGATCAATAGAGTATGTCTGTCTGTCTGGCCATTCTCCTCTGACCTCCCTCATTAACAAGGCATTTTTGCCCACCAAACTGCTGCCCACTGGATGAGTTTTATTTTTGCACCAATCCCTGTGAACTCTGGAAACTACAGTGCATGAAAATCTCAGGAGATCAGCAGTGTCTGAGATACTCAAGCCACCCTGTCTGGCACCAACAATCATTCCATGTGGTCCAAGTCACTTAGATCATGTTTCTGCTCCATTCTAATGTTTGGTTTGAACAACAACTAAACCTCTTAACCATATCTGCATGCTTTTATGCTTTGAGGTGCTGTGATATGATTAGATAATGTGCATATGTACCTAATAAAGTGGCCACTGAGTGTATCTACAAGATAATAAAAGTATATTCTAAAATTCTCTTTCACATGTCAAACATCGAATTATCCAACTATGAACATGTTAACATGGCTCTTCTTTCCAGCACAGCAGCAAAAATATATCGCCATTAATCTAATGCCTTCGTTAGATGAGCATGACATGGTGTTTCATGGAGGAGGGGGAATTGACACATTTACACCATATTCACAAGTATTTTACCTTCTGTTTCAGCTTTTAAGTCTATAAGAATTGTTTATTAGAGAAGATTGAAAGACACAGAATTCTTCACCATAGGTGACTATTAAGGCAGGGACCTCTGTTCATCTTTTCATCTTTTTTCAGAAGGTGGCCCAGATAAGAGGAATTAATCAGCCTGTTTCTGTGCTACTCTGTGACTCTATGATTCTGACCAGCCTACTGATTTTCTAAGGTTTAACAATGAGAATGTATTTTCATTTGATCCACACACTATAAAACTTTGGAAGTACTCAGAAAGTCAGACAGAACCTAGACTGAACATCTCCACTTTGATTATGTATATTAGGTACTATTGAGGTCAGTGGCTTGCAATAAAGGTTTGGATAAAGTCACCCAGATGAAAACACCACTCAGTGATGATCAAATATCTGTATTTTAGCCATTTACACACCAACATTGTTATGATTTCTAAACACAAAATACTGTGTTCTCTGGCAGCATTCACAGGCACTGGTGACCCCTGTTTCCATCCAGGGGGTCAGTGTGGACATGGTGGAGGATTACAAATACCTGGGGATACGAATGGACAATAAACTGGACTGGTCAAAGAACACTGAGGCTGTCTACAAGAAGGGTCAGAGCTGTCTCTATTTCCTGAGGAGACTGAGGTCCTTTAACATCTGCCGGATGATGCTGAGGATGTTCTACGAGGCTGTGGTGGCCAGTGCAATCATGTTTGCTGTTGTGTGCTGGGCAGCAGGCTGAGAGTAGCAGACACCAACAGAATCAACAAACTCATTCGTAAGGCCAGTGATGTTGTGGGGGTGGAACTGGACTCTCTGATGGTGGTGTCTGAAAAGAGGATGCTGTCCAAGTTGCATGCCATCTTGGACAATGACTCCCATCCACTCCATAATGTACTGGTTAGGCACAGGAGTACATTCAGCCAGAGACTCATTCCACCGAGATGTAACACTGAGCGTCATAGGAAGTCATTCCTGCCTGTGGCCATCAAACTTTACAACTCCTCCCTTGGAGTGTCAGACACCCTGACCCAATAGGCTGGTCCTGGACTTATTTCCACTTGGAATAATTTACTTATTATTGTTTAATTATTTATGGTTTTATATTGCTATATTTCTACACTATTCTTGGTTGCTGCGACTGTAACGAAACCCAATTTCCCTCGGGATCAATAAAGTACGTCTGTCTGTCTGTCCGTCAGTTACTGCCTAAGCTGGTGAGTGTTTCAGAGAAGCTTCCATGACATGGTTGACTCCATCAACTGCACACGTGTAGTGGGTGTGTATCCATGTACATCTGTTTTAAAATATTAGGATTTCCCCACAATTTGAGGTACATTGGAACTACTGCCCCCACTTTGGAAACACAAATGGCTAATTCAAGAAAAGAGTTTAGTACCTTGATTTTCATTCTACTTCTCATTTTTCTGAAGACTAATAAACTTAATCTCAGTTGTCCCACTGACTTCAGCTGGGTTCACTTGGTCTTCAGGCAGTAGAATTCCCAGTGTAGGCTGAGAGACTGGTATATACATCTCCAAAGGAAAGCAAAATCTCTTTTTACAAACCTTATAAACCTTGTGGGTCAATACTCCCACCCCTACAAAGCCGGTTTTCATTTCCCTACTCTACTGGGTTGTCACCTTCTTCCCTGTGTTGGAGAAAGATTGATGGGGTAAAGGTGAGACTATGGTGAAATTGCTCAGGCAGATAAGCATTCCTGCTGTTCCTCACACATTTGACATTCTTAATTATGCAGAGATGTTAGTATTTATGATTCGTGAGGGACCAATAAAGCATTGCTAAGGGTCTGAAAGTTTCTAAATGATTTGTGGATATTCCACTGCTTTCAGATGGTAACAGACTAAACAGGCTTGAGCTAATTTAGAAATGCTGACACCAATTAAATATTGCTGGCACTCTAAATGACATCACAGATGGTTTATGTCATTATAGTCAGAAATCAAGTTCATTACTGGATACAAATAGGTATGGTTTTGTATCCTCACCTGTAGTGGGAAAGGAAATTAAATACCACCTGACCACTGAACACCCCTTTGCCACCCTCACCATTAAGACATTGCACTTACAGCGCCTGCATCTTCAGAGGATGATAGTCCTTTGTTAAAAGAGCTCTGAGTGACCATCAGGTGTTCTGGGGAATAATAGTTAATAAGTTCTCCACAGTTCATGTTAATTTATTATAGGCACATACGTATAGTTAAGGATCTAATGAAAAGAATATGCTGACAAAGGGTCCCTCACGGGACACGCTCACTGTGTGTCACTTCCCAGAGAACTCGGCTGATCTGCTGAGAATTTTCCAGCAATTTCTGTTTTTGCTTTATATTTCTAGTATCAATCAATTTTTTTAATAAATTACTATCCAGTTAGCTGTCACATTATTAGATTTATGTATATGTAAGTTATAGGTTAGCATATTTAATTTGATAAATAATTTTGCAATAATTGTTGAAGAAAGACAGCTTTTTGAAGAGTCCGGAGAGATGGGACGAATTCCTGTTTTTGGGGTGAGTTTACTCAGTATTATATTAGAAGACATACAAGGTGGAATCACTTCTAAAATTTCATTTCTTATTTATTTATTTAGCGATACAACGTGGAGTAGGCCCTTCTGGACCTTCAAGCCGTGCTGTCCTAGAATCTCTCGACAAACCCGATTAACCCTAACCTAACCATGGGACAATTTACAATGACTAATTAATCTACCTAGTACATCTCTGGACTGGAGAATTTGGAGAAACCAGAGTATCTGGGGAAAACCTATGCATTCCATGGGGAACAGGTACAGATTGCTGCCTTTGTTATGAAGTAGGTAAATTTTATAGCCATATAACAATTACAGCATTGAAACAGGCCATCTCGGCCCTTCTAGTCCATGTCGAACGCTTACTCTCACCTAGTCCCACCTACCTGCAACTCAGCCCATGACCCTCCATTCCTTTCCTGTCCATATACCTATCCAACTTTTTTTTAAATGACAAAATCGAACCTGCCTCTACCACTTCTACTGGAAGCTCGTTCCACACAGCTACCACTCTCTGACTAAAGAAGTTCTCCCTTATGTTACCCCTAAACTTTTGCCCCTTAACTCTCAATTCATGTCCTCTTGTTTGAATCTCCCCACTCTCAATGGAAAAAGCCTATCCACGTCAACTCTATTTATCCCCCTCATAATTTTAAATACCTCTATCAAGTCCCCCCTCAACCTTCTATGCTCCAAAGAATAAAGACCTGAGCAAAAAGACCTGACTTGTTCAACCTAAGAAATTATACAATTGAGCTTATAATGAAAAAACAACTTTTATTTGGTTTGATTCCGAATATTAAGAATTTCCATACTAGCATGAGTGACATTTAGTTCATACAGTGTGATCCTTTGGTCGTTCCTCTTTAATGGGTTGTAAATGCAGGAAAGGTCTGTAACCAGAAGGATAAATATACTCAAACCTCCACAGTATCACTAAGTTCTCCTATTTTGCCTACATTATATATAGAATTAAATACTAATCTTCGCTTCTATAAAGTATCTAATTAAATTTCACTCTATCCAACATGTCATTAGGACTTTAATTTATGTTCTCATTAGTGTCACTGTGCAATATGTCCTTCTCTATGATTAAATAAAATTGCATGCACTGGGTAACTCTTCCATCTGTAACTTCATGTACGATGTCAGTTAGAAATGTTTTTGAATTTGATATATCAATTATTTTGCAGTAATAAAATGTTCATGAAAGACAAGTATTCATTTTAATGAACTATCTTTAATTTTGAGATGTGGCTGCTTTCTGTTCATCAGCAGTTTGAAAGGAAAGAGAAACTAAGAATGGACATGCTGTATCATGTCTTCTGCTTGAGTGGGGTGTTTCCTTAGTGGGCTCAGTGAAGCTGGTGAAAACGTAAGACTGTTCACATAGATTTCACCTCTGAGTTACCAGAGATTGTTGCAACTTGGTTGCAGACAGCTATGATATTGGTTTAAGGAGGACAAAATACTTTTCTCCCATTTCACTACATCCGGTCTGCCACATTCTTTGCAGTACAGACTACAGACAATGAACTAATTTCCTAAATGACTTCATCAGATTGTCCAGTTGCTTCTCTGAGATGGAACCTTTACTTTGTATAGCAGCTGGTTGAACTCTCAAGTTTGAAAAGATTGCTACATGGAGCATACCTAGAGGAGAATATCATTTGAAAGGCAAACTCCTTAGCACTGATATCGGATGAGTTGACAATTTGCTGTCTCTGCTTCATTGGTAGTCCTGCCAATACCTGACATAACTGCATTTGTGAGATAAACACGCTTTCATTACATCTCACGTTCTGTGCTAAACTTTGTCATCTTTTGAAGCATCCTGTAATGTTTTGTTATGGTGTTTGAAAGCAGTTGTCAGCAGTTGGTGGAAGAACAGCAGAGATGTGCACCACGAAATAAAGAGATATTGTGATTACCTGCTGGTAGAGAAAATGGAGGCACTGAGCAGCACATTCAAGGTATATCAGTAATTACTGTTAAGGGAGGAGGAGATATGGATGACTTACTTCCTCTTACTGCTTTTGATTGGTGACTAAATACCTTGGTACTGAATTGAAGTCTGTATCTTTTCATTCATCTCTCTACAGGCAGCCAAGTGGTTATCTTGAATTGTGTTCCTTCTGCTGAATGTTATCTATCACTTTGCCTAGACCTGTTCATCCAGGATGACATCTGAAAAGCTTGAAACATCTAAACCCTGAGAACCTCTTTAAAAATATTCAGCAAGGTATTAAATGTAGCATCATTTTAGGAAGTGAATTCCAACTTTGGGCTGACAGGAATTGGTGAGGGAAAAACATATTACATAGTTTGAGTGTTAAAAATAGGAATGGTGTAGGGGAAGGAGTGGAGGGAAGGTGTTCCCATATGCCTAACTTGTTCAAAGTTAAAATGAAGCTGCTGGTATCTTTTAGGATTGTGTTAGAACAAAATCATAAATTCTGGCACCATTTCTTTCCTTACTAATGATGAACAACTTACTGGCTTTTGATGGGATCAGGTTAATGGACCATACAATTGTATAACTAAACCAAGATGGACAAATATCCAACAGAGTTATTATCAATTCATTTAGAGTTCACAACCATTATGAGCAGCCATCATCTTGCATGGTTCATTGAACAGTAAGCATCAATTGATAGAACTTTCTTCCCTTCACTGTTCTAATTGTGATTTTTAAATTTATTTTAAATATTTCATATAATCATGTAATCAATAGAAACCAGATCATAGACAATAAGATACAGGAGCAGAATTAGGCCATTTGGCCCAACAAGTCTAATCTGCCATTTCATCGTGACTGATCCAATTTCCTCCTTAGCCCCAGTCTCCTGCCTTCTCACTATAACCCTTCATGCCCTGCCTAATCTAGAATCTATCAACCTCTGCCTTAACTATACTCAATGACTTGGCCTCCACAACCGCCTGTGGCAGTGAATTCCACAGATTCACCACTCTCAGGCTAAAGAAATTGCTCCTCACCTCCATTCTAAAAGGATGCCCCTCTATTCCAAGGGGAATTATCTTCCTAAAGCCACCACAATGGTCAAAAACTTGTTTCAGTAGTGAGTCATTTGCACTCAAGTTGATCAATGAGCCAGGCCCAAACATTTCCAGACCAGCAAAATTGAGCTTGCTGTCTGAAGTCATCTTGGCACTAAATGGTCATCCTGACCCAAGAGGTAGGTTAGGACAAATTCCACTCACGAAGTGTTTAAAAACACTTCATTTACTAACAAAGCTACATCTCCCAGGTTTCAGCAACTTCTAGACAAGTTAAGAAGACCCATGAATTTTCCTGAGACTAGAAAATGTTGACAGTTCAAAAATTAATAAAACTGAACTTAAAGGGTAGCACAGCTGGTAGGGTTAATGCCTCATAGCTCCTGCAACCAATGTTCTCTCCTAGTCTCTAGTGCTGTCTGTACAGAATTTGCACATTCTCTCTGTGACTGCGGACATTACATCTTGGTGCTCCAGTTTCCTCCCAAAGATATACAGGTTGATAGGTGAATCAGCCTCTCTGAACTACTGCTAATAGGTTAGTGAAGGGAAAGTCTGAAAGTGGAGATTAGGTTGCAGAGACATTAGTGGGGGACTGGCATTGCTTTGAGTGCCAGTATGGACTCAATGAGCCAATTGGCTTCCTTCCATGTGGTTTGAAAATGTGAAAATTAAAAACTGAAAACATGGAATTAACAATTTGAACAGTTGAAAAGCTATTAATTATTATCTAACTGACCTCAATTAATCAAAAAGCAAAAATTAGCTAATATCTCCTCTTCTCACCTGCCGCCATTCTTTTTGATGGAAATGCTGTAAATGGATCAACTACAGTATGGATGGAGAAATGACAGATGGAGTTTAAACCAGGCAAAAGTGTTACACTTTAGGAGATCAAATGTTAGGGGAAAGTATGCAGTTAACGGTAGTTAATTTACAGACGTATTAATGGTCCAAGTCCCTACCTCCCTGACAGTAGCAGTGCAAGTAGATAGAGTGGCAACACAGGTACATGGTATGTGTGTTTTCACTAGCAAATGAGAGCATAAGAATCTGGCAGTCATGACGCAGTTGTATCAAACTTTGGTTCAGCTGCACTTGCAGTATTGCGTGCAGTTCTGTCCGCTCTATTGTGAAGACTTTGGAAAGGTGTAGAAGAGGTTCACCTGCATTAGAAGGTTTTACCTATAAGGAGAAGAGCATCAGGGGTTGAAGGGAGAACCGATAAAATATTATTAAATTCTGGGATGCATAGCCAGAATCTTATTCCAGGGTAGAAATGCTGAATACTAGAGGGCACAGCTTTAAGGTGAGAGGGGAAATGTTTGAGTGATTTGTTGTATTTATTTCTTCAGTGAGAGAGGGAGGAACAGGCCCTTCCAGCTCAACAGGCTGCACCGTCCAGCAGCCCACCTAGTTAACCCTAGCCTAGTTACAGGACAATTTACAATGACCAATTAACCTACTAACCAGTATGTCTTTGGGCACTGGGATGAAAGCAGAGCACCTGAATGAAACCAGCAGACATGGGGAGAACGTTTACACTCCTTACAGCCAGTGCCGGAATTAAGTTCTGAACTCCAGAATGCTCTGAGCTATAATAGCGTTGTGCTAACCGTTACAGTACTGTGGCACCCAGAGAGATGTGTAGGGCAGCCTAGGTTTCTGGAATGTGCTACCAGAGATGGCACTGGAAGCAGGTATTATGGTGGCATTTGAGGCTTTTAGATGTTAATGAATATGCAGAGGGTGGAAGGATATGACTTGTTTGCAGGCTGACAGGATTAATTTAATTTGGCATCGTGCTCAGCACAGATGCCATTGACCAAGGGTTAGTTGCTGTGCTGTTCTGTGTTCTACATTCAATGAGTTTCCTGCAATTGTTTTTAACTCCCACTGATTCAATGGGGAAATCTCTCAGGGTAATTGTTGGGGCTTTACAGTAAATTGATGCTCCATCACTGGATTCAACAGGAGCTACAATTTGGGAATGCAATTGGAAAACCCAAACACAAAACAGTCGAGTGAAGTTATTCTGTTTGGTTCAAGAGCCTTGATGGGTGAGGGGTAATAACTGTACCTGAACCAGGTTGTGTGGGCCTTGAGGCTCCTGTACCACCTTCCTAATGGCAGCTGGGAGAAGAGTACATGGCCTAGATGGTGAGGATCCTTGATAACTGATGCTGCTTTCCTGTGGCATGATCCTTGAAAATGTGCTCAAAAGTAGGGAGGGTTTCACATATGATGAACTTGGCCATATCTAATAATTTTTGTTGGCTCTTCCATACAAGGGCATCAGTGTTTCCATACCATTCCCATGATGCAACCAGTCAATACACTCTCCAGCACCCATCTAGAGACATTTGTTAAAGTTTTAGATGACTTGTCAAATCTTCACAAACTTCTAAGAAGTGGCAAGACCTAATCACAGACCTTGATTTAAAGGTTGTGCAGTTAAGTGCTTTGTTTCTGGTGTTTATTTGTGTTTGTAAGTAATTTATGTTGGTTAAATGTAACTTTATATACTGTAAATTAGTGGGAAGTTAGAGGATTGTTAAGCTTTTTAAAACCAACAAAAGGCAACTAAGAAGTTATTAAGAAGAAAGATGGAATATGAAAGTAAACTAGCTAGTAATATTAAAGAGGATACATAAGTTTCTTCAGATAAATAAAGTGTAAAAGACAGGTGAAAGTGCTGGAAAATTATGCTGGAGAGGTAGTAATGGGAGACAATGAAATAGCAGAGAAACTGAATAAGTATTTTGCATCAGAGTTCAGTGAGGAATATGCTAGCAGTATGGTGGAAGCTCCAGGTGTCAGGATGCATGAAGTGTGTGAAGTTACTATAACTAGAGAGAAGGTTCTTGGGAAACTGAAAGGTCTGGACCAGATGGTCTACATCCCAGAGTTCTGAAAGAGGTGGCTGAAGAGATTGTGGAGGCATTAGTAATGATCTTTTAAGAAGCACAAGATTCTGGAATGGTTCTGGAAGAATGGAAAATTGCAAATGTTACTCCTCTCTTCAAGAAGGGAGAGAGGCAGAAGAAAGGAAACTATAGGCCATTTATTCTGACCTCAGTGGTTGTGAAGATATTGGAGTCTATTATTAAGGATGATGTCTCATGGTACTTGGTGACACATGATAAAATAGGCCACAGTAATGATAATTTCCTGAAGGGAAAATCTTGCCTGACATATCTGTTGGAATTCTCTGAAGAAATAACAAGCAGGATAGACAGAAGATAATCGGTTGCTGTTGTGCACTTGGATTTTCTGAAAGCCTTTGACAAGGTGCCACACATGAGGCTGCTTAACAAGCTAAGAGCCCATGACATTACAGGGACGATTCTAGCATGGATAAAGCAGTGGCTGATTGGCAGGAGGCAAAGAATGAGGATAAAAGGAGCCTTTTCTTGCTGGCTGTTGATAACTAGTGGTGTTCCTCAGGGGTCTGTGTTGGGACCAATTCTTTTTATGTATGTTGCCACTCATTCCAAGAGGACAAGGATGTAATATTGTGTCTTTATAGAGTTCACTTGAGGCCTCACTTGGACTGTTTTGAGCAGGTTTGGCCCAGCTCCTTATCTTACAAAGGATGTGTTGAAACTGGAGAGGGTTAAAATGAAGTTCACAAAAGTAATTCCAGGATTGAATAGCTTGTCATAGGAAGAGTGTCAGATGGCTCTGGGCCTGTATTCACTGTAATTCAGAAGAAAGAGGGGTGACCTCATTGAAACCTATCGAATGGTGGAAGGCTTTGATAGAATGGCTGTGGAGAGGATGTTTCCTAGAAATGGGAGAGTCTAAGACCAAAGGACACATCTTCAGAATAGAGGGGTACCCTGTTAGAATGGAGATTAGGAATTTCATTATCCAGAGAGTGGTGAAACTGTGGAATTCTTTGCCACAGGCAGCTGTGGAGGCCACGTCTTTATGTATATTTAAGGCGGGGTTGATAGCTTTTTGATTGGTCAGAGCATGAAGGGATATGGGTAGAAGGCAGGAGATTGGGGCTGAGAGGAAAATTAGATCAGCCATAATAAATTGCAGAGCAGATTTGGTGGGCTAAATAGCCTCATTCTGCTTGTATATCTTAAGGACTTATAGTCTACATGTATTTATTTTCACTTTTTACATTTAAATAGTTTTGAAATCATTAATTATTGGGTATATATGCCTCTGGCAGCCTGTCCTCTGAAACTGGTAGGAATGTAGCTCATTTGGACCTGTCAATGTTACATGTTGCTTGAAGCCACCCCAACTCTAAATGCTGAGGCACTGCCCAGTGGGGAGGCATCAATCTGTCTGAAAACTGCTCCAGAATTGCACTGGAATAACATCGACAACCAGGACTGGAATTTGATTTTAAACAGTGTTATGCAAGAGGTTAGTGCAGGTGCGGAGACGGTGCAGTAGCTGAGTGCAAGGATCGGGCTGGATCCAACTCAGTAACAATTTGTCAAAGCAGATTAGTTGTTACAGTTCAGAAAAGAATAAGACATCATGCAAAATGAACTGTGAACAAATAATGGTTTCTTTCAAGAGATATAATTTTACAGTTTTTCACTTATTAAAACTGGGGTGTCACTGTATAAAGTAATACACTTCACTATTCAGTGACATGACCTGCAGCTGCATGGAGGCCTGAGGATAAGCTGAGGAAGACACTTTAAGGTATGACCTTGCTGTTGTTCAGTTAGGATTGAGAGTGAGATGGCTGTCATGTAAGAATATAAATGCTGCTGTGAGCTGATTAAGATGGTCATGTCCTAAATTTGGATAGGCTAATTATGGAAATTTAGACCATAAGATCATAACAGATAGGAGCAGACTTACGCCATTCAGCCCATCGAGATGGCTCTGCAATTTCATCGTGGTTGATCCATTTCCCTCTCAGCCCCGTTCTCCTGCTTTCTCCCTGTAACCTTTCATGCCCTGACTTATCAAGATCCTTTCGTGCTCCGTCTTAAATACACCCAATGACCTAGCCTCCATGGCTGTCTGTAGCACTGAATTCCACAGATTCACCAATCTCTGGCTAAAGAAATTTCTCCATATATCTGCTCTAAATGGATGTCCCTCTATTCTGGTGTTGTACCCTCTGGTCCTAGACTCCCCCACCAAAGGTAACATCCTCTGCTTGTCTACTCTACCTAGGCTTTTCAATATTCAATAGGTTTCAAGGAGATTCCCCTCATTCTTCTAAATTCCAGCAACTACAGGTCCAGTCATTAAATGTTCTTCATACAATAACCCTTTCATTCTCATGAACCTCCTCTGAACCCTCTCCCATGTCAGCACAACTTTTCTTAGATAAGAGACCCAAAACTGCTCACAATACTCCAAGTGAGGCCCCACCCATGCATTACATCCTTGCTTTTATATTCGAGTCCTCTCCAAATGAATGCTAACATTGCAGTTTTCTTCCTCACCATCAACTTATCCAGCAAATTAATCTTTAAGGAATCCTGCACAAGGACTCCCAAGTCCCTTTGTGCCTTGGATTTTTGAATTTCCTGTCTGTTTAGAAAATAGTCTATGTTTTTGTTCCTTCTATCTAAGTGCATGACCATACACTTCCTGACACTGTATTCCATCTGTCATTTCTTTGCCCATTCTCCTAGTCTGTCTGAAGTTCTTCTACAGCTTTCCTGCTTCCTCAATGCTACCTGCCCCTCCACCTATCTTCGTATCATCCACAAATTTGGCTACAAAACCATCAATTCTGTCATCCAAATCATTGGCATTTAGCATAAAAAGAAGCAATTCCAACACTAACCCCTATATAACACCCCTAGACACCGGCAGTCAACCAGAAAAGGCCCCCTTTATTCCCACTCTTCGTCTCCTGCCAATCCTATCCATGATTTAAATCTATCTAAATTTAAATCGACTTTCTATTAAAATGTCTCACTTGCTTTTCGCTTTTGCAGCTTTTCCTTTTGAAATGATGAACGGAAATTTTTCATAGAAATTCTTGAGATCATTTCTCTTGTTTCTGTTTTAGTCACATCAGACTGCTGGTAAATATTTCATCAGCATCTGAAATTGATTTCAATTTTGATTCAAACATTTTATGTAAACATAGAACACTACACTACTTGAAGCAAAATGCTGCAGTAGCTGGAGCTGGTAATATAATATCTATAGTATCTTGTTCTTGTTCTATTTCTTAAAATTAAATGTTTGTTTAATTCACTAATAATTCTCTTCCTAGCTTCAGTCTCAACCTCCAGCCTCCGACACCTGATACCCCGCCAGCCAAAATAGAAAATGGATGCGTTCTTTCATTCAATGACATCATTATCTGCCACTTTTATCCTGTTCATCTCCATTGCTTCAGTTCACATTTCTCCATCTGCCCACTTGGGATATTATGGAAGATTCATCGTATCATCCTCCACAAGTGTCGGAACACCTGTTCAATACTTCCACAACTTCTTTGCTGAATTTGCACTGGCACCTGGACCGATTAAGTACTGGACTGAACCTGACGTTCCGGACACTATAAAGTTATGATTCCATTCAGAAAGTTGTGATGACGGCATTACCTATGTAAGTATTGTGGTTGCTACTTGCCTAATGCAAGCCTGCTTTGGAGGTTGCTCAGAATGCAGGAGATCCTTCAGATCCTGGAAGTCTAGAGTAACACACACACAAACTGCTGGTGGAACTTAGCAGGTCAGGCAGCATCTATGCTGGGGAACAAACAGTCAGCATTCTAGGCTGAAGCCGTTCATCAGGCCTGAATGACCAGGATCCTGAAGAAGGGTCTTTGCCTGAAACATCGACTGTTTATTCCTCTCTATATATCTGCATGACCTGCCAAGTTCTTCCAGCATTTTGTGTGTGTTACTTAGTTAAGTGGATACCTCATAGAAAAGCTTGAATTTATATGACATAATAATAAATGCCCAAAGCGATTGTTCAGAAGTGCTGCTCCACATATAGTTAATACAACTAAAGCTTCTATTCTTTTTTAATTATCATCAACAGCAAATACATACAAGTGTCTGATGACATGGTCATTTACCAGGCCTGAAATCAACATGGTCATTTGCTGACACCTTGTTAAGTCCTCATACTCTTCTTAGTTACAAAGTTTCTTCAGAAACCCAAGAGGGCTGCTCTTTATCTCTTGCTAAGATCAATTTCAACTCCCAAACCTTGAAAAACCAAGTAATATGTAAACAGGCAGCACTATTCAACATAAGGTGGGACATGCCAAAGCAGAAATAAATGTTAAAAATTTACTTTGCATATTTAAGAAGCTTGTCTAATAGGAATAAGCCTTATGATTGCGAGTGAAGCCTTTCTTGCAGGCATAATGTTTGATACAGGATCAGAATTGAAGGTATAAAAAACCTTGCAGGTCAGCCAAATCAATAGCCAGAGTACTGGTGATGCCAGAAAATAGATTCTTTATCGAGGTACAGTATCTTCAGTTGGTTCTCAAAAGGACAGTATAATTACCACTTCTGCCTGCAAAGTCTCCGCTTCATGTAATTTATGAAGGCAAACAATTTCTTCTACTTCAATTGTCTGTGGAGTTCTATCCATATCAAGCTGTCACATAGGCCTGTCTGCTGACATTTAAATACAAAGTTCATTGTCAGTGACCAGGGTGCTACAGCGTGATAGTAAGCTTTAGGAAATCTGTGCTTGCTCGCTGATACAACACTATAATTAGGACTGTTGGATCATCTGGCTATAGTGTCTATACTTATTCCTATAATCTTCAATCACATGTCTAATCAAATATTAATCCTGGACATTTTTTTTGAAGATACTAATGAAGATAATAACTACTTTTGGATATTCACACCTCAGTTAAAAAGTGGTTGATTCAAGTCAAGTGTAGGACTTTGACACATAATTTAGATGATTTTATTTTTACACAGAGTGTTTGTTGCATTACCTACATGTAAGTAATAGTGGAACTTTCTCGCATTGACCTAGTTTGAGACAGGATCTATGGGGAAATCCTAGTGGGTGTTGTGCCATCAAGAGAACAGCCATGTTGAAAAAGGAAATGCAATGGTTCAGCAGCCATTCTTAAATGATTAACTGAGAAGTTTACAATTAGTAAGCCATTCAAGATAGACTAAAGGTGGGAAAGATTTACTTTGCAGAGGGATATCAAATCAGGTAAAATCACCTTTCCCACAGTAACCCTGAGAAGAAATGAAAATACTGGTTTAAAATATTATTTTCTTATCTACTCTGAGAGCCCTACAGATTTTGTAAGCAATTAATGGTAGGACAGTCATTTGTGATAATTTTGGCAAGAACAGGAATATTGAGGCAATGTTGGGCCTTGGAAACATGCTTCCATCATCATCTCCGCAGATTACAAAAGGGACAGAAGAGGAAATTCTTTTCAAACAGACTTACTTGTTTTTGTGATGATTATTAAAAGCGTTGGTGGTGTAATGATTGCTATTATTTTTAAACCTCAGGATCCTCTCAGCTTTTAAACGCTTTTCCCAAGTTGTACTACAGCTTTCAACAATTAACAAAAAATCAATGTGAGTGTATTGTATCGTCTTGCACCAAATCTTGCTTTGATATCTGACGTTCCCCAACTGGATATATTGTCTCCATTCATCAAGATTCAAGTACATTTATTATTAAAGAATGTATAAGTTATACAACCTTGAGATTTGCTTGCTCACATGAGGCCACAAAGCAACAAACTCAAAAGAACCCAATTCAAAAAAAGAATAAACTAAAACCAAAAGGCCAACACTCGATGCGCAAGAGAAAGAACAAAATAAAAATCATGCAAACAATTGAAGCGAACAACAGCATTCTGAATCCAAAATTCAGTCCTCAGATCCCAATATAGCCTAAATTTAAAATTCTGCCCTTTCTTGGCCTTTTACCAGCTATGTTTGCAACATCCAGCTACACCTCTTCCCCTAGAATAACCTATTCTGACATGGTGCACATCCTATGATTTTTCTGAAAGGCTTATTAGAATGAAGAATCCTGAAGAATCCTAACACATGTTTTCTTGGTTCTTGTAGCAACACCCACTGCCCTCTCCTGGGATTGACCAAATAGCTGGAGTCTTCCCTTGTAATTCCCATCCTACTTCTCATGTGACCAACAGGATTCTCAGACATTCGGGCAAGTCCTTGAAGGGATGAAGATACACAGGAGTATAATTTTCATGATGCCAACGTATCTGATGATTATGTATGATTTAGACGAGATAGGCTCTTGATCTGTAAAATTAGCAGTGGAGGATTGCAATTCACTTTTGCACCATGAGACAGGAAGGGGGAATATTTCCTTCCTCGACTCACATTAATGAACTCTGAGGAAAGGAGCCAGTCTGGGGACACTTGCTGTTAAAGCTCACCAATGGTTAATGCATCGAATCGAGACACACAAGATTCTGCAAGGCTGCTTCTTCTCAGTCGACTCAGTCGAGGGGAGCAGTCTCGGGATTAGGAGCAAACCACTTCGAAAGGAGATTCTCGATGCACAGGCTAAAATTCCGTACCTTAAAGAGCTGCAGATGCTCAGCTATCGTGTATGGTCAAGGTTGAGAGCAACACATTCTCTGCATGGTAAAGGAATCAAATGGTACAGAAAATGAACTTGAGGTCAACCATGACCTCATTGAGTAGTGGCTTGAAGGGCAGAGTGGGAATCTCGAGCTTCTGTTTTTTCATATTCTGAGATGGATAAAATGAGCATAATGTAATGAACTCTCCTCATGTTCAAGAGAGGAAGGTAATGAAAAAGGAAATGAAAAGTCAGTGTGACTTCTCTCTTTCATATTAAAATGGAGTCATCCATTATTTCATTCTGAAAAGATATTGTGGCAAAAAAAGATGTCAACAGATGTTTCAAATGATAAAGAGGTAAATCTGCCTTCAGGCTTTGTGCTTGATGTGTTTGTATGGTAATGTTTTGCTTGCAATTTGCATCTTGCAAATTAGGTTTCTTTTCCTCACGTTTCAACTTGAAAACAGTTAGTTCCATAAATAACACACATGTGAATAATAAAGGTGTGAGATGCGGGGTTTAATCAATGGCGGCACCAACTGTCAATCCCCGTTGAGATTTAAGAATTGAGAAACAAACTAAAAGGAGCAATGAAAATACTGAGCAAGGGCTAAGAGAAGGAAAACAAAATTCTGGCTAAGAAAGCAAAAAGAGATGGAATAAAGAATTATTAAAAATTTAAATGAATAACACCAGAAATGAAAGTCCAAGGATACTACAGTCACGTAGCGATTAGCGTGAAGCTTTCACCACTTGAGGCATCAGTGTTCAGAGATCCATTTTGATGTCATCTGTAAGGAGTTTTTATGTTTTTCCCATGAAAGTGTGGGTCTCCTCCATGTGCTCCAGTTTCTTCCCACGGTCCAATGATGTACTGGTTAGTGGGTTAATATGTCATTGCAAATTGTCTTGCAATGTTACCTTGATTGGGGAGCGTGGCTTATGAGAATAGGTTGAGTGAACTTGGCCTTTTCTCCTTGGAGTGACGGAGGATGAGAGGTTCTCTGATAGAGGCATATAAGATGATGAGAGGCTTTGATTGATTGGATAGCCAGAGGCATTTTCCCAGGGTTTAAATAGCTAATACGAGGGGGCATAGTTTTAAGGTGCTTGGAAGTAAGTACAATTGGGTGTCAGGAGTAAGCTTTTCACACAGAGAGTGGTGGGTACTTGGAATGCTCTGCCAGTGAAGGTGGTAGAGGCAGATACAATCGGGTCTTTTAAGACACTCTTAGATAGGTACATAGAGCTTAGGAAAATAGAGGGCTAGGCAGTAGAAAATTCTAGGCAGTTTCTAGAGTCAGCACAGTGGGCTGAAGGGCCTATAATGTGCTGTAGATTTCTATGAGTAGGCTAGGGCTAAATAAGTGGGTTGCTGGGCAGAACAGCTTGTGGGGTTGAAGAGCCTGGTCTGCACTGTATAAGTAAATAAATAACTTAAATTTTTACTTTTCTGGACCAAGAAGCTACCTGCTGGAGGAACCCTGTGTTGGGCAGCATCTTTGGAGCCAGAGGAATGGGCAATGATTCGTGTTGAGATCCTGCATTTGGACTGAGAGTCTAGAGGAGAAATAGCCGGTATGAAAAGGTGAGAGGGAGGGATGAGGTAGGAGCTGCCAGGCGGTAGGTGGAACCAGATAGGTGGGGCATGATGAGAAGATGGAGTCAGGTGGGGGAGGGGAGGGGTGGAGTTAGGAGAAAGCAACCATTGGGGAGATGTAGAGGCAGATCAGGAAAGAGAAAACAAAAGGGAGCAGGTGGAGCCAGGAAGGGCGAGGGAAAAGGTGAAGAGAAAGTCAGAGGCTAGAAGGTGATAAATCGAGGCTCGAGAGGTTGCAAATGTGGAATCTGATAGGGAAGTTGATAAGGAGCCAGATAAAGGAGAAACAATGGTTGGACAGAGCTAGGTGGGGAAAAGAACAAAACTGGTAAAGAGGAGCTGAAAGGTGGGCCAGAGGACCTCAGTGAACTGGAAGGAGAAAGGAACATGGGGGTGTAAACGTTGTGGGATAGATGAATGGACCAGGGAGTCATGAAGAGAATGGTCCCTGCAGAAAGCAGGAAGAGATGCAGAGAAAAGATGCAACTGAGGATTGGATTCTATTGCATCTGGAAGAAATAACAGAGGATGAAATGCCGGATGTGGAGGCTGATTGGGTGAAAAATGAAAGGGTGAAATCTTCATCTACTCTCTCAGTGGTGATGCAGGTCTTGACCTGAAATGTTGACCATTCACTGTGTCCACTGGTGGGACCTGACCCGTTGAGTTCTTCCAGAAATTAGTTTTTGATGATCATTGCATCTGCAGTCTGTCGTGTCTCTGTGTTCCCTTGTTGGGCTAGTAACATTGAAAGGTGTTCCACAAACACAAGCCTTATCTCTGAAATTGTCTTTTACATCATTCAACTTGTGGCAGAGAGTTAGGGACCTGATCGTTAAGGGCCCCATGCATCGTTAAGAATCAGCTCCCTAGCCTTCTGTCATAGGGCAAGTTTAATTTATTTTCACATTGGAATGACAGAGGTTTTTGAAATATGTGGGAATGTTGACAGCAAGTTCACATTTTCACAAAGTTTCTAATTATCCCTCAATTTTTTCTCCAAATCATGTTGTATCCTATCCTCATTTTAAATTGCTAGGTTGCTTTCTCTTCTCCGGCTATCTATTGGGATCAAGGCTAATTTCAAAGGTTCAAAGGATGATTTGCATCCACTCTGGTGTTGTGGATTCTAATGCTAGTGAGGCCCGAGTGAGAAACCACAGGCTTTTCCACAGATGATTCAAAGGCTGGCCATTGGGCAGGTGGGAGGACAGGTTGTGATGATGTGCTCATGCAGAGCTTCTTCATGTTTCTCCGTGTTTGGCCTGGAATTATTTACAGATTAGTAATGACATGTTCATTCAGCTTGCTGTTATTTTCCCAGCAGCTTTTACAGTGTACCATTATTCTTAACAATAAAATTTTCATCTCTGCCCAGAGCCAGCAAATGCTATACTTAATTATTCTGCTGGAGTGTGAATTCTCTCTTGCTACAACCAATTTAAAATCAGCTTTCTGGCAGCAATTTACATTTGACTAAATGCTATCGCCTATATTTAAGACAATTGTATTGAACGTTGTGATTTTTGCAGTCCCATTTCCTATCAGCTTACTGCAATCAGTATTATTACTTATTGCCCAGAACTTGTATATAGCATAATCTGTCACCCATTGGCCTAAAGGATAAAAAACTGATGTGTTCAGAAGAAATATAGAATAAGTTTTTTCAAATCCCCATCAGAAGATGCTGTCATAGTTTCAATTTATAAACTTTAATTTGTTATTGTAGTCATTGAGCAAAATAATGGCTGCCTGTTAAGAGCAGTGTAAACATTAGGTTCTAGAAATACATTCCCAGCTGGTAGCATCACTGAGCTACACATTATTTTGCATTCCATCTCCATGATGTATAACTGTATAGCATGTCCATCGCAAGTAGATGGGATTGAATTACCAGCCACTGTTTTCAATAGCAGAGATGATTTAAATAATTAGGTTTATTCTGAGTGTTGCTGAGAAAGATAAATAATTTTGAACAAATTAGATTTTAACCTTGAGCTAGCCAAATTCCCAAAATTCCCAGCTGCGTATTTCATCATATAACAACACATCAAAAAGTAATTCTTGGGGCATGAAGCAATACGGGATTTCCTGAGAGATGAGATAACGTGCAATATAAATGTGTGGGAATAAAAAGAAAAAAGAAATGAATCTTCATTTATATGGTCTCTTATCACATCTTCCAGAAGATCCCACAGTGCTTCACATTCATCAGATCATTCTTTGAAGTGCAGTCACTGTTATGCAGGTAAACATGCTACAATGAATTTTAAATGTACATTAAGAGGTTTATGACTATTAATCACTTATCTTTTATGTTCAGTATTTTTATTGCTTTTTCTGAGTATAAAAAGGTAGATTTATTACATATTGCATTTCAAATTATATACACCAATCGAAGTATTAGCTACAACTGTAGATGGAAGAAAACGTAATATTGAAGACAAATAATATTGAAGACTCACACTTAATGCATCTTGCATGTTTAATTTCCTTATATGGAGCAGACCCTTTCATTTTCAGAACTGATTATAATTACTTCATTTCTTTTGCTCATGAATCCATTAAATAAGCCGCATGCTTTTGACATCTTCTGTGGAAAATTCATTGTTCAAATTGGTTCCTTTTTGACAATACTTTAGAATTTTTGATTATTAATTGTGTGACTGAAGGGACTTCAAAGTGAATTACTTTGAATACAATGTCAACATAAAGCACTCTCAGATCTGGGAGAGTCCAGGCTAGGCAGCAGATGGTTCTTTCTACTCTTCCCTGATGGTGTATTTTAATGTCAATAAAAAAAACACCTGTTACAGCATCAAACTTGTTTTTGTTTTTCCATTCAGGCCATTTTTTTGGTATCAATGAGATTGTAGATTATACTGCAGATTTTTTGATGACCAGGAACTAAAATAAAGCTGCCAAAATTCAATTTGATTTGGAAATTTGCACTCTTATGTGCAGATTTAAGTTACATAATTACAGGGACAATATTTTAAATCAATGGGTGTGTATGGTGTGATGACCCGCCAATGTCACAAAATTATGAGTTTTATCCACTTATTACCATGCAAAGTAAACATTCCTGTTGGAACTGATTGGTCCCCTGAGTAATGAAAACTACAGAACAACCTTCATTTTGATAGGATTTACTTCTAGTTATTGTTACCGTAATTCTAGAGGAGTAGAATATAAGAGCAGGGATGTGATGTTGAGGCTCTATAAGGCATTGCTAAGACCTCACTTGGAGTACTGTGTGCAGTTTTGGGCTCCTTACTTAAGAAAGGATGTGCTGAAGTTGGAGAGGGTTCAGAAAAGATTCACTAGAATGATTCTGGGAATGAGAGGGTTAACATATGAGGAACGTTTGACTGCTTTTGGACTGTACTCCTTGGAGTTTAGAAGAATGTGAGGGGACCTCATAGAAACATTTTGAATGTTAAAAGGCATGGACAGAGTGGATGTGGCAAAGTTGTTTCCTATGGTGGGGGAGTCTAGTACGAGAGGGTATGACTTAAGGATTGAAGGGCATCCATTCAGAGCAGAAATGCGAAGAAATTTTTTTTAGCCAGAGGGTGGTGGATCTGTGGAATTTGTTGCCACAGGCGGCAGTGGAGGCCAAGTCACTGGGTGTGTTTAAGGCAGAGATTGATAGGTATCTGAGTAGCCAGGGCATCAAAGGTTATGGTAAGAAGGTGGGGGTGTGGGACTAAATGGCCAAATGGATCAGCTCATGATAAAATGGCAGAGCAGACTCCGACTTGATGGGCTGAATGGCCGACTTCTGCTCTTTTGTCTTATGGTCTTGTCTTTGTCTTATGTTCTAATTAATATTTTGCACACAATAAGTAACAGCCTAGAAACTGGATTTACTTATGTATGTTTTCAAACACAGGTTGTTCAGGGAGGATGCATTAGTCTGCATGACAATCATTTTGCAGTGTGCTTACATACATTGGGAAATAGGCTTGGGCATTTGTGTGTGTGAGCTACGTTAATCAAGCTGTTGTTTTCCTGGTATTGCCTCAATACTTTATCTTGTTATGGAGGTACATACCATATTTTCTCCAGTGCCAATATATTTGGGATTTAGAATGCAACTCGTGGCCTTCATTAAACATTAATGTACCTCATGCATGGATTGGCAATGAGATGACACTGAGGAAGTCTGCACTGTTGCAGCCATAACTTGGAAACAGCTGACACCAATGATTTGCATCTTTGTACCTCACTTTTCAATAGTCAAAATAGTGTGTGGTTGATGGAAGATTTCAATTAAGCTGAGGGGTGTGGATGTGTGGACTATGTACATATATATTTGTCTGTGGTTTTACTAATATTCTATATGTGCCTGTATATGCAAAGACTAGGCCACTAAACTGTGGTATTGCCTTGCTTGTGTTGGGGCAGGTCAGGGGATTATCTTGGAGGGTTGAGAGGTCTGGGCTATATATACATGCATATTCAGTGTCGTTGTTTTTACTAGTATGCTATATGTGAGGACGGGGCCTCAAAGTCACAGTATCACCTGGCGGGTTGTCAGATAATCTCAGTGGGATGTGGGCCTGGATCCTATATGTGTATAGTAACATAGAAACATAGAAAACCTACAGCACAATATAGGCCCTTTGGCCCACAAAACCACACCACTGCTCACCAGCTTTGCAGAATATGACCCACCTACAACCACTCTTTGCCTTCTGTGGGCAAGCCAGTCCTGGACCCACAAAGCAATGTTCCCTTGGATCCCATGCCTCCTTACTTTCCCAATAAGCCTTGCATGGGGTACTTTATCAAATGCCTTGCTGTTGCATGGGGTACCTTATCAACTGCCTTGCTGACTACACCAGTGTTCTAACCACTCATTATCAAAAACATAGACAATGCTGCTAATAATTTTACTGATTAAAAGGAGATGTTTATATGGATGACCATTACATCTGAAATGGACATTCTTGCTGGCAGCATTCATTATTATTCATACTTTTCATATTATGTCATATGCTAGGTATCTAGTGTGAGTGACTTAGATCCTAGAACTTCATAACTTTCCTGCAATCTGTAAGGCATCAGTCCTTAAAGTGATGAAATATTCACCATTGCTTGGATGAACGCTGTTCCAAGAATAAATTTCAGCAAGTTCATCTTAGCCAAGACAAAGTAGCTACTTGATTTGTATGTCATCCACTGACCTCGGCATTTATTTCTCTATACCACATGCATATTCTGCATCATTATATATTTTTTTACTGATAATCTATATGTGCTTGATGTACATGCAAGGACTGGAACACTGGGCATCACGCCATTGTGTCTTGGGTGGGGGGGGGGTGTTGCATTGGAACTCTTTTACTCCATGAATGTGCTCTTTGTGTTCATGTGTGTGACCATTGGTAATGTGTTTCCTCACTTTGACCCCATAATAACGCTGTCTCGTTTGGCTGCATTCATGAGTATGGTTAAATGACAATTAAGCTCGAATTGAATTGACTCTATCCAAATACAGAAAAAAACACAAAAGTTCAAGAACACAATAATAATGCTAAAAACACACACAATAAATATAAATCCATAAGGTAGTGTATATACAGTATTGTGCAAAACTCTTAGGCACACATATATAGCTAGGGTGCCTAAGACTTTTGCACACTACTGTAAATTATACACTTTTTTTTAACAAAAAAAACATAAAAATGCAACCAGTGGCCACTTTATTAGTCAGTGGTGCACCTGCTTGATAATGTAAACATAGTCCTGTGCAAAAGTCTTAGGCACCCTAACTATATATATGTGCCTGAAAACTTTGCACAATACTGTACATAGATTGATTGTATGTCCATAAAGTGACACTAAGCTGTATGTATGGTGACTGATGGGAAATTATGAAGTAGTGGTGGAATTAATGGACAGAGGTGTTGATTCATTTTACTGCTCGGGGGAAGTAACTGTTTTTGAGTCTGGTGGTCCCAGTGTGGATTCAATTCGCTTCTTTCCTTATGGGAATGGGACAAACAGTCTGTGAGCAGAGTGTGTGAGATCCTTTATGATGTTTCTGGCCCTCTTGCGGCAATTTTCTGTATAAATATCCTTGACGGCATGTAGCCTGGTGCCTGAGATACATTGGGCTGTTTTGATCACTGGTGGTGTAGTTTCCATACCAAGCAGTGATACATCTTGTTAGGATGGTTTCTACCGTGCATCAGTAGAATGACATGAGCATGGATATGCAAACTCCCACAAAGCCTCACCAACAACAGAGACAGCCTACAGAGAGGAGGTGGAATAGCACGAGGCCTGGTGCCTGGTAAATAACCTCTTCCTTAATGTCAATAAGACCAAGAAAATGGTAACCATCTTCAAGAGAGTTCACACCATTCCTCCCCCTTTACATCAGCAGCAGTTACTTGATGTCTCTCTTTTTTGTAGCATTTACTTCTGAGTTGTATGTTGTGTTCACTAATCTCCTGATCACCCTGCACCTTGTCATGGTAAGGGACCACTTCAGATACAAAAATTGACCAGGACAGATGCCTTGGTGATGTGTGTATCCTCCCTACCCGAGCCTTTGCACAAAATGAACTTCTCAGTTTCTATTTTAGTGTTCAAAATGTCATATAATGTCTTTTAACACAATCTGTGCATTGCACAAACCTATGGATGGAATTCCATTGATGTGTTTAACATAACACATTCTTTACGCAAAAAGGGCAATTGTTGAGGAATTAGAAGGGAAGCAGACCATTATACAGAGTTAGCCTCTGAAACTGATGTTCTCTGCTGCATAAAACAGTACATCAGGCCAAACTGCAATTACAATTTGCAGTTGACATTCATCAAGAGACTGAATGAATCCTGATGCACTTATTATATGTCAACACATGCTCTGTTGTACAGTCATAATATGCTAAATGTGTTGTAGTATCGGTCAGACAGCTTGCATGAATTTTTGGAACCCGATGCAATGCAAATATTGTTTCCCTTCTTTGTGTAAAACAGATATTAATTGTGATGGATGTTCACTTTCCAGGGTCCAGGGGGATAATTGCTAACCTGAGGATACTAGAACAGCAGCATAAACTTTCCAAAAGGTCTGAGTTATTTGTGACAAATTTAAACTTCTAACAAATATTGCTTGGTCAGCTTCTTGTTGTAAACTAGAACCAGTCTTGAATTCATAATGTAAATCGCAAGCAATAAGCAGTCTAAAGTATAAATGACAGATCTGCAAACAAACAGCACTGGGGGGTGGGGTGTTTGCAATATGCTCATTGAGTTCAGAGACTCTTGCAGACCAGACTTATTTTGTCACTTAGCACGTAAAATATGGTCACAGGTATGATAAATCAATAGTTGGGATACACTGTGTACTTAGGGACTCAGCCCTCAATGGTGTCTGGGATCTCTGTGCCCAGAGCTTTCAGACCATCTGTGTCAATTGCTTTGTCCCAGTAAAAGTTTCTAAAAAAATTACATGCAAATAACTTTAACTGGTAGCAAAACAGTATAAATATAAGAAAGCATTTGGGGTTGTTAGGAATGACAGAAAAAGAACCAGAATTTATTCCCCAAAATTCAGTTTATGTGATAGACAACTTGTTCATCTACATCTCATTAGTATGCTCATTTAGTTCATAAGAATTGTACCTGTGTTTAGAAATCCTTCGTAGTTTATAACATTTTGGAATTCAAAGATCTTTTATAAATCAGAAATCTTTGAAGACAGTGAACCCAATGCCATCATGTAGTAACTGACGGATGCAGGAGCTTCCTGCTATGTACACGGACATTTGTTTCTCAGACTGTTACTGAGCATATTTGTCTGTGTTGGTAATTTAATGTGGAATATCATTGATATTTTGAGAAGGGAAGTCTTAGGAACTGCAACGATAATGCTATATTCACAAGCATTTCATTATCTTCATTACGTTATTATATGGCTGTATTGTATTTGCTTTTAAAGTCAGGGAAATTTACAGATGGTCAACAAAAATGGTATTACACAAATTCAAATTGATTTTTGGTCAGAAATGTATTATGTCGTGAAAGGTGGCTTTCTCAATTTTGTGTTCTTCTAGAGCATTATCAAGAACTTAATCATTCAGGAAAATAGTTAAGATCACAGAGCAAAATTTTGGCCATCCGCCGTGACTGAAGAGTTGTTGGATGATCGCCTGCATTATGATTTTTTTCAGCACCTGTATGGACCAAGGATGGAAAATAAAATGAGGTGGAGGAGGAGATTAAGTAGTGAGGTCTTGGATCTATTTTAAGGAGGGGTCTGTTTGCAGACTTGAAGTACATTAAGATTGGCAGATCTCCATGGCCTGATAAAGTGCACTGCTGGACATTATGGGAGGCTAAGTAAGTTATTGCAGAAGCTCTTATAGAAATATTTGTTCTGTCTTTAGCCCCTGGCAAAGTTTAAGATGATGGAATATGTTGTTCCATTGTTCAAGAAGGGTAGCAAGGACAGAGCAGGGAAGTACAGGCCAGAGAACCCCAGAGAAGCTGTGGGAAAGTTGCTGAAGGGAATTCTCACCTGGATAGTCAAGGGCTGATCACAAATAGCCAGCATGGTTTTGTATGTGAGAGATCATATCTGATACATCTTTTGGAGTTTTTTGAAGGGGTAACTAAGAGGATAGATGAAGGTAGGGCAGTGGAGGTAGTCCATATGGACTTCCGTGAAGCCTTTGAGAAAGTCCTGCATGGCAAACAGTGGGGGGCTAGTAAACTGGATTCAAAATTGTGTCGAGGATAGTAAGAAGGATGTAATGGTTGAAGATTAATTCTCAAACCAGAGGCCTGTGTGTAGTAAAGTGCCCAAATGATAAGTGCTGATGCCTTTGTTATTCATTATTTCTGTAAATGATTTCTATATGAATGTATATGGCATGATTAGTAGTTTGCTGATGATACAAAATTAGGGTTCTTGTTGATTGTGAGACAGTAACAATGAATTGCAAGGAGATACTGATCAGTTGGGGAGATGGGTTGAAAAATGGCAAATGAATTTCAACTTTGGTAAATGTGAGGTAATGCATTTTGACAGTCAAACCAAGGAAGGACTTAAACAGTGAATGTCAAGACACTGACGAGTGTTGTTGAACGGAGGGAAGTGGTGTATAAGTCCATAGTTTGATGAAAACAACTGCACAAGTAGAAGGATGGTGAAGTGGGCATAAGGCATGTAGGCCTTTGTTAGTCAGGGCATCAAGAAGAGGGGTAGAGACATTGTGCTGCAGTTACATAGTTCATTGGTCAGATTGCACTTGGAGCACTATGTACAGTTTTCGTCACCGTTAGAGGGAAGACATTGAGGAGCTGGAGAAGATGCTGAAGAGATTTATGAGGATGGTGTCTGAACTAGAGGGCCTGAGTTATTGGGAAAGGTTGGCTACACTGGATCTTTGTTCCCTGTACCACAGGAGAATGAGAATTTTATAAAGTCATGAGGGGAATGGATAAGGTAGACAATTGTAGACTTCTACTTGAGGAGTTACTACCTGTCAACCATTAGGCTCTTGTACTAGTGAAGATAACTTCATTCATTTTCACTTGCCCTGGCACTGAACAGTTCCCACAACCTATGGACTCACTTTCAAGGACTCTTCATCTCATGTTCTCTATATTTATTGTTAATAAATTATTATTATTATTATTATTATTATTATTATTATTATTATTATTATTATTATTATTATTATTATTATTATCTCTTCTGTATTTGCACAGTTTGCTGCCTTTAATGCATGGTTGTTTGTTTGCCCTGTTGGGTGTGATTTTTCAACAATTCTGTTATGGTTCATGGATTTATTGAGTATGCCTGCAAGAAAACAAACTTCAGGGTTACATGTGGTGACATGCAAGTACTTTGTTAATAAATTTACTTTGAACTTTGACTTCTCCCCAGGTTTGAAGAATCTAAAACTAGAGGGCACAGATACAATGTAACAGGAGAGACTTAAAAGAGACATGAGAGATAACTTCCTGACACAGAAGGTAGAGAGTAACTGGGTTGAGCTGCCAGAGGAAGTGGTCGAAGTCGGCACAACTGTACCCTTTAAGAGTCGTTTGGACAGGTATATGGATGGTTCTGGGCTCAGTACAAGTAACCGTGACTAGCAGGGAGGATGCTGTGGTAGGCATGGATCAGTTTCTGTGTTGTACTACTCTATAGCTCTGGGAAGCAACAGTAAAATGATATACTCAGGTGAAGTATAACGTCACTAAGAAAAATAAATCGGCTGATATAAATTTAACTCCTATCAATTATAAAAAACAATAAGTTTACACCAATCCTTGAAATAGATTTTCTGTCAATTTACAAGTAAACACGAGGAAACCTGCAGATGCTGGAAATTCAAGCAACACACACAAAATGCTGGTGGAACACAGCAGGCCAGGCAGCATTTACAAGGAGAAGCACTGTCGACGTTTCGGGCCGAGACTCTTCGTCAGGACTAACCTAAAGGAAAGATAGTAAGAGATTTGAAAGTAGCGAGGGGGGCTGGGGGGATGTGAAATGATAGCAGAAGACCGGAGGGGGTGGGGTGAAGCTGAGAGCCGGAAAGATGATTGGCAAAAGGGATACAGAGCTGGAGAAGAGAAAGGATCATTGGATGGGAGGCCTAGGGAGAAAGAAAGGGGAAGGGGAGCACCAGAGGGAGATGGAGAACAGGCAGAGTGATGGGCAGAAAGAGAGAAAAAAAGGGGAAAAAAAACCTAAATATATTAGGGACGGAGTAAGAAGGGGAGGAGGGGCATTAACTAAAGTTAGAGGTCAATGTTCATGCCATCAGGTTGGAGGCTACACAGCAGGTATATAAGGTATTGTTCCTCCAACCTGAGTGTGGCTTCATCTTGATAGTAGAGGAGGCCATGGATAGACATATCAGAATGGGAATGGGACGTGGAATTGAAATGTGTGGGCCACTGGGAGATCCTGCTTTCTCTGGCAGACAGAGCGTAGGTGTTCAGCGAAACGGTCTCCCAGTCTGCTTCGGGTCTCACCAATATATAAAAGGCCCCACCTGGAGCACCAGACGCAGTATACCACACCAGCTGACTCACAGGTGAAGTGTCGTCTCACCTGGAAGGACTGTCTGGGGCCCTGAATGGTGGTGAGGCAGGAAGTTTAAGGGCAGGTGTAGCACTTGTTCCGCTTACAAGGATAAGTGCCAGGAGGGAGATCGATGGGATGGGATGGGGGGGGGGGGAATGAGTGGACAAGGGAGTCGCGTAGGGAACGATCCCTGTGGAAAGCAGAAAGGGGAGGATGTGCTTGGTAGTGGGATCCCGTTGGAGGTGGCGGAAGTTACGGAGAATTATACATTGAACCCGGAGGCTGGTGGGGTGGTAGGTGAGACAAGGGGAACCCTATCCTGAGTGGGGTGGTGGGTGGATGGTATAATCTTGCTCTGGATCTCTTTATTGCTAATTGCTGATGGGACATTAACTGTCTTGACTTCACCACACCGTGCTCCTTCCCAACGCTCTGCTGTCTGCTCCCTCCACTCCAATCCCAACCTCATTATAAAACCGCTGATAAGGTGGGAGCTGTTGTTGTCTGGTGTACTGATCTCTACCTGGCCGAGGCACAGCGACAACTCTCTGATACCTCCTCTTATTTACTTCTTGATCATGACCCCACTAAGGAGCACCAGGCCACTGTCTTCTATACCATCACCAAAAATCAGCTCTGGGGATCTCCCATCCACTGCCACCAACCTCATAGTTCCCACACCCCGCACTTCCCGTTTCTACCTCCTATCCAAGATCCAAAAACCTGCCTGTCCAGGTAGACCTATTATCTCAGCTTGCTCCTGCCCCACCAAACTCATTTCTGCATACCTTGACACTGTCCTATCCCCCTCTTGTTCAATCCCTTCCCACATATGTTCATGACACTTCTCACACTTTGAATTTTTTCAATGATTTTAAGTTCCCTGGCCCCCACTGCCTTATTTTCACCATGGACGTCCAGTCCCTATATATCTCCATCCCCCACCAGGAAAGCTCTCCGCTTCTTTTTGGATTCCAGACCTAACCAATTCCCCTCTACCACCACTCTCCTCCGTCTAGTGGAATTAGGTCTTACTCTCAAAAATTTCTCCTTCGGCTTTTTCCACTTCCTCCAAACCAAAGGTGTAGCCATGGGCACCCGCATGGGTTCCAGTTATGCCTGCCTTCTTGTTGGCTTTGTGGAACAGTCCATGTTCCAAGCCTATATGGGTATCCATCCCCCTCTTTTCCTTCGCTACATTGATGACTGCATTGGCACTGCCTCCTGCACGCATGCTGAGCTCATTGACTTCATTAACGTTGCCTCCAACTCTCACCCTGCCCTCAAATTTACCTAGTCTATTTCTGACACCTCCCTCCCCCTTCTTGATCTTTCTGCCTCCATCTCTGTAGATAGCTTATCTACTGATATCTACTATAAGCCTACAGACTCTCACAGCTACCTGGACTATTCCTCTTCCCACCCTGTCTCTTGCAAAAATGCCATCCCCTTCTCACAATTCCTCCATCTCCGCCACATCTGCTCTCAGGATGAGGCTTATTCCAGGACGAAGGAGATGTCTTCCTTTTTTAAACAAAGGGGCTTCCCTTCATCCACCATCAACTCTGCTCTCAATCGCATCTCTCCCATTTCCCGTCCATCTGCCCTCACCTCATCCGCCTGCCACCCCACTCGAGATAGGGTTCCCCTTGTCCTCACCTACCACCCCACCAGCCTCCGGGTCCAATGTATAATTCTTTGTAACTTCCGCCACCTCCAATGGGATCCCACTACCAAGATCATTTTTCCCTCCCCCCTCTTTCTGCTTTCCGCAGGGATCGCTCCCTACGTGACTCCCTTGTCCATTCGGCTTCCCCATCCCTTCCCACCGATCTCTCACCTGGCACTTATCCTTGTAAGCGGAACAAGTGCTACACCTGCCCTTAAACTTCCTGCCTCACCACCATTCAGGGCCCCAGACAGTCCTTCCAGGTGAGGCGACACTTCACCTGTGAGTCGGCTGGTGTGGTATACTGCGTCTGGTGCTCCCGGTGTGGCCTTTTATATATTGGTGAGACCCGACGCAGACAGGGAGACCATTTCGCTGAACACCTACGCTCGGTCTGCCAGAGAAAGCAGGATCTCCCAGAGGCCACACATTTCAATTCCACGTCCCATTCCCATTTTGATATGTCTATCCATGGCCTCCTCTACTGTCAAGATGAAGCCACACTCAGGTTGGAGGAACAACACCTTATATACCGGCTGGGTAGCCTCCAACCTCATGGCATGAACATTGACTTCTCTAACTTCCGTTAATGCCCCTCCTCCACTTCTTACCCCATCCCTGATATATTTAGTTTTTCCCCTCCTTTTTTTCTTTCTTTCTGCCCATCACTCTGCCTGTTCTCCATCTCCCTCTGGTGCTTCTTTCTTTCTCCCTAGGCCTCCTGTACCATGATCCTTCCCCAGCTATGTATCCCTTTTGCCAATCATCTTTCCAGCTCTTAACTTCACCCCACCCCCTCCAGTCTTCTCCTATCATTTTGCATTTTCCCCTCTCCCTGCTACTTTAAAATCTCTTACTATCTTTCCCTTCAGTTAGTCCTGACAAAGGGTCTCAGCCCGAAACATTGACAGTGCTTCTCCTTATAGATGCTGCCTAACCTGCTGTGTTCCAGCAACAGTTTGTGTGTGTTGCTTCTGTCAATTTAGCCGGTTATTAAATAATAAAATGAAAACACACAAAGTTGAATGCTTAACTTTTATATTCATTCAATTAAAAAAATACAAGTGATCTGAATTTGATAACTCATGAAAACGTAGACAAGGATTATAGCACACAATTAACCAGCAGCTGTTTAATGGAGTACCTACATTTTGGAATATTTACAATGGCCAATCAGTACTAATTGTGATGTTCCTTAGCTTTAAATTTCAGCAAGTCCAGTACCATGTAAAATTAGCCTGTATTGGTTAAAGTTATCCACTGCACCCCTTGAATGGTAAATGCGTTAGCTGCAGAGACAAATGCCGGCCGACACTCCAAAACTCACTCTCCCAGGAAATTTTGAGCAACGGCATAAAACAGGAGATACTGAATGCTTTACTTTCCAGCTTGTACTGAAGGTGAGAAAATGGAGAGATGTATTGCTGCGTATTGCTTTTTATGTACTTACTGTCCACCTCTATAGATTATGTACCAATGGCACCGCTTAGTGGTTGTGGTCAACAGATTATTCTTACGATATTTTTTGGTTTACTGAGTTAGCTGTAAAGCTGCTAGCACAATGGGGTGCCACAGAATGTGTGCGAGATGGCAGTGCCAAGGCAACAGCCATTGACCTGGTAGTTTACTGATTTTAGTCTCACAGTAGCTTTACATGGTGTAGGATCCCATTCAGTTGTGGAGTAGGGAGAAGTTGACATTGTGACATGCATTTCTGATGTATTGTGTGAATTGTATATATTATGTTGAGCACCTTGACCCAGAGGAACATTGTTTTAGTTAGCAGCATACTTCTATAGGGTTGAATGATATATAAACATGAACTTGAAATATTGTGATAGTATTGGGATCCTTGTCTGCAAAGCCCTAAACTAAAAAGGTTTAAAGCCCTCTCCAATACAGATAACTACAAATGCCCTCACTAAAGGGAGACTATACCATGTCCACCTACTCTTCAAAGACTAGCTTTCTTCCCTGTCTATCCTCTGCAGTGAGGTTTAGTTGCCAATACACACAGCTTGAGTGGTGGGTGCCCTCTCTCTACCAAGGAGGAGAAACTTACAGTAAAAAAAAAGTTTAACCATAGTTTATTTTAATAATACACATTTAAATTAAGACAAATTCTTCTTAACACACATTTCAAACTCACAGAGATTTCTAATCTATAAATTATTTCTGAATTACAAAAGATTTACAAACTACAAAGGATTTCCAAACACAGGTACAATTCTTACAAACTAAAAGACGATACCAACAAATTACTTACAAACAAGCCATCAATCGTAGAAAACAAAGATTGAGCAATAAATTCTAGTTCTTCTTTCTATAACCCCATTTTTCTTTTGTTTTCCTTGTTATTCCTAACAATCCAACAGTGTATCGGTATTTATACTATTTTCTACTAAATGATATAATCCGCATGGAATGCTTTTCAGATACCTTTGCTGGGATAAAGTAACTCACATAGATAGTCTTTGAACCCTCTGGTGACAGAGATCCCAATCACCCACAGTTAATACAGAGAGGGCTGACCCCCTAAGTACAAAAACATCCCCACTTGTTTGATGTGCTAGTGACATAACCCCCTTTGTCTTGCATTTGTCTAATGGAGCCAAGTATCCTGGTCATTTTGCTAAGCTGTGCCTCTAACTACAACCTGATTGCTACTTGCAATTTACATTAAGATCTGGGCATTGGTTATTATTTATAACAAAAAAATGAGCAAAGAATATTTGTTGAAAGTTTAATTTTGTCACTAACACCTCTGGCCCTTTGGAAGGGTTATGCAGCATGCTAGAAAGCTGCATTTAGCAACAAGCCTATTGGGCACTGGAAAGTGAATATCAATCACAATATACAATGCCTGCACAATTTCCAGCTGGTTTCCAAGACAGAATGGAGTTTTTTCATAACAGAAAGCATCAGTGACCTCCTTAATGTAACAATGGATAGACAATCGTGAGATGTTGCAAAATTACCAGCTTCAGCCACCAAGAAACAATGTGTAAGACATAGCATATAAGTTGCATTTTTAATCAATGTCAATGCAATCCTTGTCCTGCACTAATATTGAAAATGTGACTACAGCAGATCTGCAGGTTTCAGCAAGCCAAGTTTTAAACTGAAATTCAGGTAGGAGAAATGCCACCTGGGCAACCTAAGCTGATATGGTCTCCTAATGACAGCCTCCTACCTCTTCTCATATTTCTCATATACCTCATTCTACTGCTTGTCCTAGTCCTAGTGAATGCTTACTTGTTCAGGAGGAAACTATTTGAATTGAAGAAAATTCAGAAGCAGCTAGAGGTCCTCACCATCCTGCAGCCCTTGGGATATGGGAAGAAACCAAGGCATCAGGAAGAAACCCACCAAGTAAAGGAGAATCCAGACAGATAAACACCCAAGGCTGGGGATTAAACTCGGGCCTCCTGCACCATGAGGTTACTAACCGCATCACAGTCTAATTAAAATGCAGAGTGTAACCTAGTCCTGATGTTACATTTTATAAACAGCTCGTTATGGCTCTCTGCAACTTGTATATTCTAACGTACACCATAAATTCTGGAGCAGGAGGAAATTAACTATCAACTAACTCCTAAACAGATGAAGACTTCTTTACATATGTTGCTATGCTGAGTGTTTGTTCTATTTAAGGGTAACCATTAGCTTAAGTATTGAACTGCAAAATCACAGAGATGTTTTCAGGATATGCTTACTCTGCAAAATTAAATAAGCACACTATAATCTTAGCTAAAATATCATCCAGTTTAATTTATCCTCCAAGGACTCTCAAACAACATGTGATTCTGAGCAGATCTTCAGCCCCTTTATGATATCTATCTGGTATGGAGGGGCTACTGCACAGGACCAAAAGAAGCTGCAGAAGGTTGTAGATCTAGTCAGCTCCATCTTGGGTACTAGCCTACAAAGTACCCAGGACATCTTCAGGGAGTGGTGTCTCAGAAAGGCAGCATCCATTATTAAGGACCTCTAGTACCCAGGGCATGCCCTTTTCTCACTGTTACCATCAGGTAGGAGGTACAGAAGCCTGAAGGCACACACTCAGCGATTCAGGAACAACTTCTTCCCCTGAATGGACTTTGAAGCTTTGGACGCTACCTCACTTTTATAATATACAGTTTTTCTGTTTTTGCACATTTTTAATAATCTATTCAATATATGTAGTTTACTTGTTTATTTATTATGCTTTATTTTACTTATTATTACTATTTTTTTTCTGTTTCTGCTAGATTATGTACTGCATTGAACTGCTGCTGCTAAATTAACAAATTTCACGTCACATGCCGGTGATAATAATCCTGATTCTGATATGGAAATAAGGTTCCACAGTAAAACTTTCATAGACAGAGGTATAAAGTAACACAGTGTGGAAACAGGCCCTGTGGCCCAACTCATCCTTGCTGACCAAGATACCCACCTAAGCCTGTATTTAGCCCATGTCCCTCTAAACCCTTCCTATCCAAAAACATTGTATGTCAGAAAGTCATCATCATATAGCATTAAATAGGTCCTTCAGTTTATAAAGACATCATTGACTATCACTCACCCATTTACATTAACTGCACTGTATATTAATACTATCCCCCCCCCCCTCCGATTCTAGGATACACCTACACACAAGGGGTGATTTATCATGCCCAATTAATCTACCATCCTGCAGCCCTTGGGATATGGGAAGAAACCCACCAAGTAAAGGAGAATCCAGACAGATAAACACCCAAGGCTGGGGATTAAACTCGGGCCTCCTGCACCATGAGGTTACTAATCGCATCACAGTCTAATTAAAATGCAGAGTGTAACCTAGTCCTGATGTTACATTCTATAAACTGCTATGCTTCAAACCCAACCAATGTCTTTCATCTAGATGGTCTTCTGGTACCAGGTTAAGATGTAGACAAGGAAGTAACACCTTATTCACTTGGAGGCAAATAAAACTGTGCAGCAAGTAAAGTTGAATCAAAGACCTTCCATGTTGGATTCTTCGCTTTCTCTTTGTTAAAGTAATGGATGTGTTTTGCCTTTAACTACTTGATTTAAATGTTCACTTTGGTTTATTGACCCACTGAGAACTTGATCCACTGAAATTTCCATTTCATGTCAGTCCGAGAAACTGGCATAAGGTCATTTTCAACAACGATCTTGGAGGAGAGAAATACTCTGACCTATTCTGGTAGATGCAAAGGTATAAATCTTCATTTTATGCACTTAAAATGGTTGATAACAAATCAGCAGCCCATTTTACACTCCTGCAAATTCAATGAGAATAAAATCTTGAGATAGTGATTTGGCAATCCATTTAATTTCACTCATTTTACACCAACATATACAGTCAAATAAATGATTTGGATAATCTTGATCTCCTTCATTTTGCTACTAAATAATTGTCCTATGGATATATATATCCCTGAACCCTGAAGTCCTTACAAATTTCTAACTTTTGTAAAATGTAGTGTGAACAAAATAGAGTCTGTGAAATCCTTTGCTGGCTTGCATGGGAAAATTTACACTAGTCTACGTATTTTATGGGAGGAAGCTGCTTTTTAATGATAGGCGATTTGTTTTATGGCCAGAGGGCATGCTTTGATAACAAAATAAACACAATAGAGCTTCTAGAAGAAAAAATGTGAGAAGGAGATAACAAAGGATTGTAATTTTGTGGAATGGAGCAACTGTTCTCTTGCAAAAAGAAACATAGAAGTGGTTTTGTTGAAACATAAGATTGGAAGCTGTTCTCCAGCATAATGTTTGGAGGTAGCTTCCCTTGCAAGAAAAATAATAAATGGCTTAACACTGTGATGTATTCCCAATTTGTTGTAGTTTGTTTCTGTATATTAGAAGAGCTAGCTGAATGGTACATGACAATAGTAATTCCAATGTGGCCACAGGAACAAAAGAACATAGAACAGTACAACACAGGAACAGGCAACTCTTCCCGTGGTATTGTGCCAAACTATTTAAACTAGCAATTAAATGCATAACTAAACTAATCCCTTCTGCCTATACAATGGCCCTGTCTCTCTATACTCTGCACATTCATGTGCCTATCTGGGAGCCTCTTGGATACCTCTATTTGCTTTCACCACCAACCCTGACAACACATTCCAGGTGTTCACCATGTTGCTTTTGAACTTATCCTTAAGTGCATCCCTCTAGTATTAGACATTTTCATTCTTGGAAAAGGGTGCTAGTTCAATGAATTTTAATATGTGGTACAGAGGGGCTATTTTTGCCTGTTTGGATATCTAAATGCCTTTCTTTCTCTACCCATGAAGATCAATATGCACACACATTCAACTGGGCATAGGTGAGAGTCATGGCAGAAGCAAATACATGGCATGCAAGAGAGATCCTAGAAATGTGGTCTTCCATAAATAATTCTGTAAAAAGATGTGTAGACCTCGATCTCATTTATAAGCCAATGCAGGCAAAATTCCAGACAGTGCGCATAGTTCACCATGCAACCAATCAGCGATGAGACATCACATAACTGAGTTTCTGTACGGATGACCTATCAAATGATTAATAAGAATATAAAAGCCAAACATTCGGAGGACACTCCACAAGTGAACAGTGCACTTACGATTTCCTCTCATATGGTGACAAATGGATTGCCAAGACTGGAGAACAACTCAACCCAACCAAACCCTTTTCCTTGTTGTCATTTCAGAAAGAAACCATGGTCAGAATTATCATATCTTTTCTTCATATTGATATTAAACCGTTCATTGGGCACAAAATCCACTTCCTACTGGAATGACAGGCAGCAGGTCTCACAACACACCACCTTTCTATACTGCACCGAAGCTTCATCTTAAGTTAAATGGTTAAGTAACAGAATAGTGGCTTGAAACCACTATCTCCTCTAAGATGCAACTAATTGAGTCAAGCTATTTTTTTGTTTAAATGACACTTTGGCAGGTAAAGTTTCCAGACATTTGAATTGCTGGTTTACCACAAGTTTAACTATTCTGCTGCCTGAATAAGACAGTGTTGGCAAAATAAAGAAGTTTCATGATTCACCTAAATTAATTTACCATGTAAATTCTAAATAAGTTTGGTAAACCAATGATTTTCCACTGCATATTCACTTTATACTTCTCCAGAGTGAGATCTTAAATTCAAGTTCAATTTATTGCAATCTGACTGTACACACAATATATACAACCAAATGAAACACCATTCCTCTGGACCATGGTGCAACCACATAACATACATCACACACAGCGCATAAAATAAAATATTATACTATAAATAAGATAAGCAATAAGATATAAATAAGATTATAAAATATAATGCAAAATGCATGCAGTAAAGCACAGTATGCTATACTGGTGACGCCACCTTGGTAGTGGTAGGGTATTCATTAGTCTCACAGCCTGAGGGAAGAAATTGTTTCTCAGTCTGGCAGTCCTCGTCTTGATGCTCTGCACCTCTTCCCTGGCAGTAATGGATCAAACAGATTGTTGGATGGATGGTGGGGAACCTCAGTAACTCTCTAGGCCCTTCATTTGCAATGCTCCTGGTAAGTGTCAAAATAGGCAGGGGAGGGAGACTCTGATAATCCTCTTGGTGGTTTTTAACTGTCCTCTGTAGGGTTCTTGGTCGATGCCTTGCTGTTTCCATATCACACAATGATTCAGTCAGACAGGACAATCTCAATGGTGCTCTGACAGAGAGTTGTTAGAATGCGGGTGGGGAGCCTTGCATGCCTGAAGCTTCTCAGCAAATGTAGACTTTGCTGTTCCTTCTTGAGCAGTGTGGTGGGTGTTGTGGGTCCAGGTTAGATCATCCGTTATGTACACATCAAGGAACTTTGTGCTCTTCTTTCTCTTCAGGGCAGAGCCATTGACATGCAATTGGACAGTGGTCTACCTGAGCCTTTCAGGAGTCCACAGTCATCTCTTTTTGTCTTTTCCCATTGAGGCTCAGGTTGGTGTTCTTGTACCATTTGACAAACCTCTCTCCCAACTCTCCTCTCTGCATGCTAACTCATTACTGTTGTTGATGAGGCTGACCTTTGTTGTATCATCAGCAAAGTTCATGATGCAGTTGGACCTGAATCTGGCAGTGTAGTCATGAGTCAGCAGCATGAAGAACAGGGAGTAGTGGGCTGAGCATACATCCCTGGGGAGGTGGGTGGGGACACCACAGCTCAGCTTGATGGAGACTGAGATGTCACTGCCAACTCAGACGGACTGGGTCCTTTCATCAAGAAATCCAAGATCCAGTTACAGACACTGGCGTAGAGTTCCAATGAGGTCAGTTTATCCTTCAGCCTCTGAGAGATGATCATGTTAAACACTGAGCTGAAGTTGACAAACACCATCCTAGTATATGAGGCATCACTTTCTAGGTGGGACAGGACAGAATGCGGGGCCCAAGCTATGGCATTATCAGTGGACTGGTATGAACAGTAGAAGAACTGGAAAGGGTCGAACGTAGCTGGAAGGTAGGTTTTGGATGATCCATTACCAGCTGCTCAAAGCACTTCATGATTGTTGAGGAATTCTACTGAACAAAAACTACACCACAATTGAATCATTTCTTAAAATGGTTCATGACCGATGACCCATGCAATATTATTTGGATTAAGACGACAAGATTCAAATTTTCTTTTTATTGACTTCTTAAGACATTATTAGCTGTGGTTTTGGCTAGTGGCAAAAGGCCAAATTAAACAATGCCGCAATGATTTCAATTACATTTCCTATACAGTTCTTGGGAAAAAAAGTATTTGCAATTATGTTTTGCCCCTCCATACTGTTACCAACCATTAGACTTCAAAATCTTAATGACATTTAAATAACCACATATGAAAAAAAATCGACATTGTTTAAAGTAGAATCACAAAATGCTGTCACATTTGAAATATAAACATGTCCAGAGAATTGATGCTAACCTGAATCTAATTGTAAACAATCCTCAGTGTGTGGTTAGTGCTAATGGGAACAGCACTGTTCTGACTTTGCAAGCTCCTAAATCTATATAGAGTATATCTAGTGTATGATCTTTTATAACCTATAGTAAGCTTGAAACAAGTTAAAAACACAAACCTTTATAAACCACATTATATCTTTTCAGTATAAATAGCCTTCTTTTTCTTTAATAAAACAAAGCATTTACTTATGGTACAGTAAATTTTCCATTCTTTGTGTAATCAGCCTACAATATTTAAAAGTAATTTTTAAATGAATCAAATTATCTAGTCTTTTCCTAATAATTTCATAGGAATAATTATAATGATAAAATGTCCAAAACTCTTTCTGAATAAAAGGGACTAAAATATAATAAATTAGTATATTACCTATCACAATCTGCTTTTTGAACTGTTCCTCCTTGTAGATCTGGGAAGCTTTTGGAGGTGTTCCCTGTCTGTGTCCTTGAGGGGGGGAGTGGTCTCGTACATGCCAATACTCAAAGTAAGGACAAAGCTGATAAATGTCAACAATGCTTTCCGTTTCAATTATCAAGCATATTTAAAAATAATTAAAATTGTTAGTCTTGCAGTTTGCTTTACCTTCTTCTAAAATGCACAAGTATTCCATATACCGAGTCCAAACATTAGTTCTGTGATTTTCCTCTGCAACAGCACCTCAGAATTCTACTCCTATTCTAGAACTCTCACCCTAGATTTCTCTCTGCTCTACCAGAATTTAGGGAACTTAATCTCATTCCTGGCAAAGTACGGGTCAGGAGAATAATCTCCCAGCGGAGCAGCAATAGATCAGCGATGGCTCTGATACACATGTGAACAAAAGGTTGGAAGCTCAGTGTGTGGGTAGTTAGACAATCACAAAGAGTTTGCACTGATAAAGGCCTATTCTGAACTGGAATGAAGGATAAATGTCAACGAGTACTGTTGTGCCTGTGCACAGCTACATGTCAATTAAATAAAAGAATGCACGCATTGGCTTTAAAGTTAAAGATGGCTTTAACTGAATTCACATTACAATGAGGGAGAACAGTGCATGTGTAGAGATCAGATCAATATGTAGTGCTTTAAAAGAAATAGATCCATTCATTACACTCCCTCCCTTTTAGATTAATGCAACATAAACTGTCTATGTACAGAACATACAGATTAGCTTTAATAAACTCATAGTCCAAATAAACATGCTTTCAGAATAACAGTCTATCACTAATTTCATAGTTCTAAAGATTCAGTCTTTTCCGTTTCTTTCAGGAGAGTTCCTCTGGACCTTGAAGTTGCATTAGGTTTGGCAGGTGTCTTATCAACGATAACATTCTCGTTGTACCTTTGGACCTGTGAAATGGCATGAGGATTGGTAGGTGTCTTGTTTAAGACAATGTTCTTGGTTTCTGGTGTCACACTGCTGTCAGTGACATGATCATCACTGACAGGCAAGTCCGGTGTGTTCCTCAGGTAAGCATACTGTATCTGGTTCACATAACGTCTCCAAGGCTGAACTCCAACATCTACCGTGTATGGTCATGGTCCAGTTTCTGTAGCTGTCCTACCGGTGTTCACTTGTCTTCTCAGTAATCATGTACTAGGACTTCCTGTCCAATCTTGAAGTTCCTTGCTGCTTCACCTGGCAACTGGCTGAACTGTCTATTCTGCACTACCGTCCATAGATCTGGTTTTGGGTGTATGCTATATCTCAGATTCCAGTTCTTGAACAGCATTGCAGATGTTTGATTTATCATCGCATAACCAGAGTCCTGACACACAAGAAGGAAGTTGCCCACTTTGCGGTGTAGAGAAATGTCCTTATTGTCCAGTGCTTTAATGGATTTCTTGAATGTATGAATAAACCTTTCAGTCATCATTCATTGCTGGGTGGTGAGGAGCTCACTTGAAATGCGTGATACTATTTTTCTTCAGGAATAGTTGGAATTCTTCTGACATGTATTGCAGGCTGTTAGTGACGTTTACTGCAGTCTCTAACATTGTTGCAATGGTCAATGCCCATTCGAAGGTTAGGTCTCTTTCTGCCAGTAGCCTCGTTTGAGTGCATTGATTAAGCATGCCATATACAAGCCTATCCCTTCATGCATCAGAAAGTCCACCTCTAAAGTCACAGTTTAGGGAGAGTTTGCACAGTTTTGCAATGTCTTCAGAAAGGCTTTCATCTTTTGAGTGGTTCCCTTTGTAAAATTAGCTATTACCAGAAGGTTTCATCAAACATCTTGCTTATTGGCTTTTCAGGGGTTATTAAGTTGCATAAGAGACTGTATGTTCTTGGACCCATTAAGCTAGGAACTGTAGGAGCATTCTTTTGCTTCTCCACGTTGCTCGTGTTACAATACAGTTCAACCCTCTCGATGTACAATTCCCAGCCTTTATTAGCACTATCAAATTCATCAACTTTCCAGACTGAAGCCATCGCCATGTAATTTTTACTTCAAGTTCAGCGTGTCTTTCACTGTTACTCACACGTTCCATTGTTAGCGTTCGTGATGACCTTCCTTGTACTGCTGAACACTCGCAGTTTCATCCTGTAACCGTTGGTGCAGTTTGTGAAAATTTCTGACTTTTAGGGTTGTACTCATTCCCAACGAGCACAGAAAACTACTACACCTTGCTGGAGGTGGCTTTAACTGGTGCATAGAAAGAGAAATAGAGAGATAGAGATAGAGAGATAGAGAGATAGAGAGATAGAGAGATAGAGAGATAGAGAGATAGAGAGAGAGAGAGAGAGAGGGAGAGAGATAGAGAGATGGAGAGAGAGAGGGAGAGAGAGAGATGGAGAGAGAGAGGGAGAGAGGGGAGAAAGAGGGAAAGAGAGTAGAGGGAGAGGGAGGGCGAGTGAGAGAGAGAAAGGAGAGGGAGATAGAGGGAGAGGGAAAGATGGAGATAGAGAGAGAGAAGGGGGAGAGAGAGAGAGAGAGAGAGAAACAAGGCACATATGCAGAAAACAGATCAATATGTTGTGCTAAGGGTGGGTGCTCTAAATGAAATAGATCCATACATCATAATTACTATGCATTCTCTGCTCTGCAGGTTGTATCATCCAGCTTCCCTTCAAGTGGCTGTAACATTTCTCCATGTCAGGAGAAGGGAATTACAGTCAGCAGCTTCTGGAGTTGCTCTCAGAATTTCTTTATTACACTGACATTCACATCATTATGTTTACTGAGTTTGTTGCTGATGGTTACTATTGCAATGGCAACTTTTGCAAATAAAAATGCAATAAAAAAGTCTTAGCATGCAAAGCTAGATTTAGTTTTATTTTCAGACTTGAGCCTGGTTAACCTTCTAGACTGAATTGTATATTTAATTGTGAGTCAATACAGCAGATTTTGTGTAGATTATGGGCAGATTTATTTTTTGCTACTTCAGCAATTTAGCCATTCTCAGACTTTCCTCGTAGACTATGTTACTAATCTCCTAATAAACATAAAGTCTGGATAAAGCTCTGCAAAATATTCTGTGGACTCTCCCACTGATTAGTGTTAAATTAAGGCATTCGGATAAGTCAAATTTGATGGCGATCGATATGTAAATTTATACAAAGATATGGTCTTCACTGAAAAATTGAATTAGGCTTAAATTAGGAATTGCAATTTGTAGCAAAGTAGAAACAGGGGCTAAGGAACAGGCTTCCATCTTGAATTAACACCATTTACACATCTTCAAAGTGTCAAGTTAATGAAAAGCTTTTCATTTACATACCTCGAATATTGTCTTGTTTATTCTGTATTATCTTATGTTTATTATGCCATATGATTGTTGAAAAGGGCTTTCCTTAAAAATGCTTACCATATATAGTAGTGATCTCAGTGAGTTGTATTATTCTTATAGTTGTAAAACCTATTATGGCATTGTTTTGACCCTAGCAATGAAAGAGTTTTCCACAGTCAGATAATTGCAATGGAAATTGAAATGATAATTCAGTTCATTTAATAAGTGTATTATTCCTTTTGGCATGTACGCTCTTGAGTATTAATGTGGACATTTATTTTACATGCTAACTGCTAATATTTATTACGAGGCAATGAAACTAAACAGTCACTATACATTTACAAGCTCTAATTAAACTCTGTTCAATTCAAGTTTGCCAGAGCTGAACACTGGAGTAATAGATAACTGACTTTCATCCATAGCATGCAATTATTAATTATTCAACAATTATTCCATTTTTGCAAAATAAAGTTGAATTTTTGAAACAATATAGGACGCCCTCAACTCTCAACCTTCACTCATCATAACTTGGAACTGATTTAAAGTTGCCAATAAGGGTCAGCAACTTTAAATTCCTCAGTGTTGTCATTTCAGAGGAACTATGCTGGGCCCAGCAGGTTAAGTGCAATTATGAAAAATTCATGACAGTGCATCTACTTCTTTAGAAGTTTGTGAAGATTTGGCATGACAACTAAAATTTTGACAAACTTCTATATATGTGTGCTGGATAGTATATTCGCTGGTTGCATCACAGCTGGTATGAAAACACCAATGCCCTTGAATAGAAGATCCTACAAAACATAGAGGATATGGCAAGTCCATCACTGGTAATGCCCTCCCCAACTTTGAGAACATCTACATAGTGCTTTTTCGCAGGAAAGCAGAATCCATCATCAGGGATCCCACCACCCAGGTCATGCTCTCTTCTTGCTGCTGACATCAGGAAGAAGGTACAGGAGGCTCAGGACTTACACCACTAGGTTCAGGAACAGTTATTATCCCCCAGCCACCAGGCTCTTGAACCCAAGAGGATAACTTCCCTCACCTCATTACTGAAATGTTCCCACAATCTATGGAACTCATCCCTTCACTGGTGCTCCAGTTTGTTTCCAACTTGACAAAACTCTGCATGTACTAACAGCACTTCACCAGCCTTTTCCTGATATTACTCTGATATTGCACTGCACATGGACCCCAGTGGCAGAGATTGAAATTAAGATAACTGCAGAAGCACTTGCAAAACCTGCAACAGGTTAAAGCTGGCATGAGAAGAACAGCTCAATAAATTTCCTTGAAAGGAATTTCTGCTAGACATCCATGAAGGTATTTGCTTTTTTAAAAATTAATTGAGGCTAATTAAGTGTTACTAAGCACACTTGTGCCATCATGATTTTATTTTGTTTTCCATACATGTTTTATTCAATGAGTTTTAATAGTTTTCAAATGTTTCTGAATATAAGAACCGTACAGAAACATTCAATGATTGATAGGTTTGGCACCAGAATATGTCAGACTATAGCTGGCAGTCAATGACATTCCTCACCTATCATGTGGGGTGGGTTATGGCCTGCTCCCTCCTCCATAACTACCAACCCCCCCCCCCCCCCCCCACCATCTGCCTCATCACGCCAGAGCATGAAGATCTTGGTGCTGTTACTGGGATTGTTTCTAATGACTATGATACTGAAACTCCTCCTCGGACTACTTTTAGAATGAGAAAATTAAAGCTACTGTCCTCTAGTTTGTTGTAATTTTTACTGTTTATTCAACTTTAGAAAGTGGAAACAATGTTAGTATTGATGAACCACAGAACTTTCAATTGTGGCAATTGGACACAGTAACGTTAGTACAATGATAAAATATATTCATGATTCATTTCTGCTCATATTGGATGCTGCCATCTTCCTCAAAGTTTGCCACATATACATTAAAAATAATTTGCAGGCAAGCAAAACTAGCCAAGCAGGGAATCATTCTTTCTTCAAAAATGCAATTACATTCCAGCCTCGAAGCGTTCATACACAGTCAGTGGTGGAAGCCTTGGATGATAAATTACTAATTGTGACTTTTAATCTGACCAGAATGTTCCCTATTTGTACACAATCATCTATAAGCCTGAAATCAATCAGTTTGTACAGAACTCCCATTAAATGAATAACTAAGTAATCACGTCAGTATAAAAATTAAATAAATCTAATTACAATAAGTAATCAGCTGCAGCATGTAGTCTGACATCATAGTAAACTTCTTAAATAAGTGCATCTACTTCTTTTAAAAGGAGCCAGGTAAATTTAGTTTTACTAATTTTTGCCATTAACTTACACACAAGATGTTGAAAATCAAACTCAACTGAAATACTATGGGATACTTACAACAGAATTATGGATATGAAAGTGTCACAGGAGCCACAACACTTATTTTGAACTGGCTGTACTTACCTTCCTAACAATAATAATATTGTCAGATCAACATATTCTGGCTAAAAAAAAATGAACAAGAACTTAAAGTTTGATTGCTACAAGAAAAACAACTCACTGCTTCATTGGAGCAACACACACAGCATCTACGGAAAAAGTACAGTCAATGCCTCATGCCGAAATGTTGACTGTACTTTTTTCCATTGATGCAGCCTGGCTTGCTGAGTTCCTCCAGAATTTTGTGTGTATTGCTTGGATTTCCAGCAACTGCAGATTTTCTCTTGTTTACTGTTTTATTGGGCTGTGATGGGTACTATGATTTTATTATAGTAAATAGATTTAACTTAATTTTTATATTACATGATTCCCTTTCTCTTCTGTTAATGGGCATCCATTATAAAACAGTTGCTTGATTTCAAGACTAAACATGATTCCACTCAGCGGCCACTTTATTAGGTACACCTGTGCACCTGCTTGTTAATCCAATCAGCCAATCACGTAGCACCAACTCAATGCATACAAACTTGCAGGCATGGTCAAGAAGTTCAGTTGTTATTCAGACCAAACATCATGGAGTGATCGTTGGTGCCAGACAGGATGGTTTGAGTATCTCAGAAACTGCTGATCTCCTGGGATTTCATGCACAACAGTCTCTGGAGTTCACAGAAAATGGTGCAATAAAACAAATAGCATCCAGTCAGAGCCAGTTCTGTAGGCAAAAATGCCTTGTTAATGAGAGAGGGCAGAGGAGAATGGCCAAACTGGTTCAAGCCGACAGGAAGGTTACAGTAAATCAGATAACCATATGAAAAAGGATCTAGTGCTGTCCTGACATATACAACGAATAAACTCTTCTCAGGCTTCCAGCTGGGTACAGGTATGGATTTTAACTAATGTTTTGAAGACAAGCTGTGCCTTCTTCATCAGGGATGATGCCTGGGCATGTCTAGTCCAGTGGTATTTATACCGCCCCTCCTGACTGGTTAGTTCTCATCCAATCAGGTCTTCACTGTCCCACCTTGTTTATAGTCGAATTCCAGTTCTTACTTCGCCTTTGTTAAAATTATTCCTTTCTAGTTTTATTTCAATGGCTTCCTACACCAGGTGGTCCCAAAAGCCATTGGTGTGGCACAGTAATTTTATGCTGCCGAAGTCCATCCTATGGCCATTGCCAATGCAATGTTCTGCTATCGCCAATTTCTCCAGGTAACCCAAATGGATACACTCCCTGTGCTCCTTGATGTGGGTTTCCACCATGCCTCCCATCTGGCTGATATACACTGCTGTGCATTCACAGGGAATCCTGTGAATGGTAGATGTCCTGAGTCCCAGGTCATCTTTCGCCTGCATAAACTGTGAGTTGAGCTTCATTACGGGTATGTGGATGGTATTAATCTGCTATTTCTTCAGGATCCTGGCAATCCTTTCCTGTGGAAATATAGAGAAGACAGGCAGTAGCGAGGGGTTCCTCCTCGTTTTTAGGTTTCCTGGTTTTTCCGTTGGCCCTCTTAAGGGCCCGATTGATTTCTTTCACCATGTAGCCATTCTGTAGGAATGTCTGTGTAATCATCTTATTTCCTCACACTCACATATTTATTATACCTCAAAAATAACAGCCACCATCATACCTCCCAAATTAGAGTGGTTCTTTCCACTTTGATTAACTGTGTAAACACTATTTCAGACCCGGAGAGTCTCCCTCAGGAAGTAAGATGATTACGCATAATGTTCCTATGGAATAGCTACAAGGTGAAGGAAATGAATCAAGCCCTTAAAAGGGCCAACAGGCGGTAGTGACAGGTTCCTATGTTTCCACAGTTTCTATAAGGGCCGTCAGGATTCTGAAGAAATACTGGATTAATATCATCCTCAAGCCCGTAAAGAAGCTCAAATCACAGCTTACATGGGTCAAAGATGACCTGGGACACAGGGTGGTTGCTGTTTATATGGTTCCCTGTGAATGTGAATATTGGCCAGGTGGGACGCATGGTGGAAACCTGCATGAAGGAGCACAGGGAGTGTATCCATCTGAGTTACCCAGGGAAATCGCCAGCAGCAGAACATTGCGTTCGCAATGGCCATAGGATTGACTTTCATGGCACAAAACTACTGTGCAACGCAATGGCTTTTGGGACTGCCAGGCGAGGTAGCCATTGAAATAAAACTAAAGGAAAAGAATTTTAACAAAGACAAAGGTCGCACCCTAAGTAAGAACCGGAATTCAATTGTAAACAAGGAAGGACAGCGGAAACCTGATTGGATGAGGACTAACTAATCAGGAGGGATGAATGACAAAGGTCACGCCCCAAGTAAGAACCGGAATTCAATTGTAAACAAGGTAGGACAGCGGAAACCTGATTGGATAATCCTCATCCAATCAGGAGAAACGGACGACAGGGGTACAGACTGGACATGATCAGGCATCATCCCTGAAGAAGATGGCAGAGTTTGTCATTGGAACATCGGTTAAAATCGATACCTGTACCTGGATGGAAGTCTGAGAAGAATTTATTCACCAAATAACTACGTGTTATAATAGAGTTGTGGAGAAGAGCATCTGATTGCACAACACATCAAACCTTGAAGTAGATAGGCTGTGGTAGCAGAAGACTATGAATATAGACTCATACAGGAGATACCTAATAAAATGGCCACTGTGTGCATGTTCAAGTAAGAAATGATCTGGTCAGACTAAAAAACATAACATGGGTCTTCATTCCAATGGTCACTCAGCCTAATGTCAAGATGAGTGCAGGATGAAGGAACTAGCTTGGTCATACAGTCATTCTATAAGCATTGAAATGTCAAAAATTATTAACGCCTTTCACAGGAATGAATCATGAAAAATTGCTCTTTAATACATAATCAGACTATGCCTAGTGCTGTCAATCTTAAAGTATTCTGTAAAATAAATACTATATATTGCACTTTAACATTTTAGTAAAAATATCTAATATGAGTTTTACACTTGTTGAGAGATGTGAATATTTATAATTATGTGGTGCTCCAAGACTATTGCAGAATATTTGGAAACTGCGCCTCTTATTATGTGATATGATTCATGATGCACCATTGCAGATCACACATATAGTCGCAGCAGAAAGGCACAAATTGCTGGTGCACGTGTTATGTGTTAATAGGTAGATATTAGCAAGCAGCAGGTGTTGAAATGGATGGATATGCGGAGTTGCTTATTAACTCAGAAAATGGCCATTCATGTCAAAACTTGCATTGACCCTCAAGATAATAAATCAGATTTTGTTTTCAGATTAAAAAAATACTGAAGACTGCATGTGTTATACTGTGAAGTTCAGTATAGTCAATACAAGAGCAGAATGAGAGTGTTACTTTCATATTTAAGAAGCTACACTTTTATTCATAAATCCTTAAAAGATGAATAATATATTCATGTGCATTCATTGACACAACAGTGTGTAAATTTCAACAGTTTCAGTAACAATTTCTTTGCAAGAAGAACATGCAGGTACTTGTCTAATATACTTCATTAAGCAGAAATTCTAATGATGTCTGTCAGCATCACTAACATTACATTGGGATTTGTTTGGGCAGATTTGTGTTGAGGAATAACATAATTTTTTATAGAATAACAAGGTGGGAGTGCAGAAAACTGATTTGATGAGGACTAACCAATCAGGAGGGAAGGAGTACAAGGGTATAAATACTACCAGACTAGACATGCCCAGGCACCATCCCTGAAAAAGGTGGCAGGCTGTCATCAAAGCATCAGTTATAATCGATACCTGTACCTGGCTGGAAGCTCGAGAAGAGGTTATTTGTCATGTAACCAGGAAGGCACTAGATCCTTATTAACATCAGTTTGTTGATAATTGTAGCAGTATTCACTTATCTCACATTATTGATTTTATAAACATTCATGATGCCTGACTTAGAATCACTGAATGAATAAAGGCAGCTTAAAATGCTCCAAAATTAATGGGGTTCCAGCTTTGAAGTAGAGGTTCCATATAGCTCTTGAATTTTACATTTTGACTGAGTAAGTGAATTCTTAAAAGTCTTTTTTTTTCTTTTCTGCTTTAGCTTTCTGGTATATTTCATTTTACTGGAACGAATAGAACAAAATGTTATTCAGGTTTCATCTCTGGGGGATTTCTAGTATTCAGCAGTCATGAGGTCAAGCTGAGCAGCTCATCAGATTTAAGACCTTGCTGATGTCAAACCAGCAAGTGGCTAAGCTGTCAAACATTTTACTGCAGTGAAACAGGTATACAGATTTAAAATATTAAACATCTTAATAACCTTACAGTAAAATATAATTTTAATTAAGGAATCAGATTTCCAAATAATTCACACAAATACATTTTCTTATAGGGCTGGAATATTTGCTAGGCAGTATTTCTGCCTTGGTACCACACGAAACACTCAGTGACAACTCATCCCATCAGCTGCTGTTTTTTCACTGATTTACTGTGAGAACCATCAGTAAATATTTGAAATTCTCATCAATTCACCAACTATGTCAATGAAGACTTCATACACAACATGTGGATGTCAAAGGAATCAATGGCAGAAGCTTCTGGTTTACCACATTTAACCTTTCATATACATTCTGCAGGTTACTTTCAACATTCCTTCACTGAGTCCTTAATCTTCATCATTGCTCTTTTTGTAAATCATCAGAAGTAGAGATTCTACAGGTTGGTGCTGGTTTTAGCAGCTCAGATTACCTGAACTCAGGTTAACATGCATGGAAGATTAAGGGATTTTAAATGCAACTCATGTTGACATTACATTAAGTTTTTGTAACTGTTAACTTGCTAGAAACAATACCTGGTCATGAGAAAAGGCCATCTTGAAATTTGAGCATTGCATATGTGAGTTTCTGTTAATTTTGCAGTCATAGCACCTTCTTCAAATTGAGCTCAATTTTATAACATATTACAGCTCAAATGACAGACACCTGATTTGGTATATTTTGAAAAGAAGCATCTAATGCTAGCTCAAAGTAATATCTTGACCTCTTCCATCATCCAAATGCAAACATTTAAGTAACATTCACAAAACAGTGGGCTAGGCAGCAAATATGGAGGGAAATGTACAAGGTGATATGCACAAGTTGGTATTTTAGGCTGAGACCCTTTATCAAGACTGATATGGGATCTTGCCTGAAACATTACCGTGCATTGCTCTCCATAGGTGGTGCTTAACGGACTGAGTTCCTCCAGAATTTTGTGTGCTTTAAGTTCTTTATTGCTAAAGAGACAAATTCATTAATCTCTCTGCCCAAGGTATCCTTCTCTTATGGTATCTTGTCTCCATTGACTACATTGCCTGTCCGTGTTACCTGGCTCCCACCCAAAAGCAAACTTCTCCAAGAGTAACTTCACTAAGTACACTGAAAATTTGCTGTTAAGGTAGCATATCACTGAGCAAAATTTGCTCTTCATGAGTAGCTTGGCCTTGATGCATGATTTATGGGTGATGTTTTAGCAGATAAGACGCATTACGTGTCATACACATTAAACATCACTTGCTTTGGCCTTGACCTAAATTAGGTTTCAGTAACGTCCTAATGTGCTAGAGAATTTCTAACCCTTTTGGTCTCCACTTATTAAATGAGAAGTGAGATACTGAAGTTAAAAGTTTAAAGTACTGGAATTAATATATGTTCAACCTTTTGATTGCTTCAGCAAGACTTAAATTTGTTTTAAATCTTCTCTATTTATGTCCACTTTCTGTTATAATTCATTGCACTAGAGTAAAGTGAGATAAAAAAAATCACACTTTTGTTATTTTATATTTTGTTTACAGTGCTCCAGTTTCAGAAACATTGCCCTGTGCCTTCATTGCGATGTTCCTCAGTCACCTTAATCTGTTAAATGAAACTGTGCTCAGTGTGACAAGGAAACTTGCCCCTGTGTTCTCAGAGTTGGGGCAGCAGGGCTCGGGCCTGAGAGTGAGGAATGAGCTGAGGTTTGATTGATTCAATCACCAAATCGAATTGGAAAGACCAGGTGCGGGTGGAATCAAGGCAGTGGGTCCCAGATCCAAGAGCGCCTTGAAGTGGCAGGGCCCAGGTTCGTGACTTGGTGGTTAGCTGAATTAAGCGATGGGCCAGATTGAAAGCTCAGTGTGACAGGGGCGGAGACAAGGGATGAGTTGGTGTTCAGTTCACCACCGCGTGAGGTTTACTCGTCTCTGTGCCGAACCGAAGCTATGGCCGGCAACTAACTGGATCCTGAAGGGCTGCAGGGATGACTGGACTCGGGGCTGTGGACTTACTTTCATGAATTACAGTTGTTTGCTTACTCTTACTGTTTGTACAACTTATTTTTACTTCTGTATATTTGGGTGTTTAATGAGTTCTACTGGGTTTCTTTGTTTTGTGGCTGCCTATAAGGTGACGAGGGTGTATATAGTATATAGAAATCCTCTGATAATAAATTTACTTTGAATTTTTTCTTCTGTAATTGAAGCTGAAAGTCAGGATTGTACAAGGTAATTTTTACATCTTCAAGTTTTACCAGGGGCATTTCTATATCACAAGATTCACATAATAATTCTTCTTGAAAAATTAAGAAGTTATCATGGGAATTTTTGACACACAGACCAAACCATTAGCTTTCAAAACATGGAATAAATATGGAATTTTGGCACTAAACAAAAAGACCATGTTATTAACTAATGTTCAAAGGATGTTAAGTAAACTTAGAAAAAGTTGACAGTTATGCTGCAGAAATCAAACAGTACATTTATCTTGAGGCGCCCAGAATTTGTTACAGATTCAAGCCTCTTTTACTGAAAAATTCAAAGTGCTATTTTTATTAAAATAAGCAGTCACCCACTCTATTCTTGTCTGTTAAGTCCTTTTAAATAGTTTTAAATACCAAGTAAAGAATGCTAATATTGTGATTGCAGCATTTTCTATTTCAGGCTCCAAATGTTAACCAAACCTGCTTTTAGGCCACGTGTGACCTGGTCAGCAGCACAATGTATGTCACATTACTTCTTGACGCTTTTTACTGGGACATTCATTGTGACTTCTGATGAAAACCTGTTTACTTTGTTTCACTATTTCACATGAATTGATCAAGGTGGCAAGGCCAAGAGCAAAGAACAGACCTGTGTTCACTATTGTTCACTATTCTGCAAGGTTTACTCGCTTTTGTATGGAACTTACTCTGCGGCTGTGGCCTGCAGCCTTTGGCACCTGCCTTGGCGCTGAACTGGCTCTGTGGCTGTGACTGGTTCCTCTTTTGCATATTGGATATGTGATGGTCTTTGTTGTGTGGGGTCTTTAATGGGTGCTATTATGTTTCTTTGTTTTGTAGCTGCCTGCAGGACGATGAATCTCAAGGTTGTATAAAAATGTATTTTGAACTTGAACTTTGAACAGTTTGTTAGTGATGAATTATAAATAGATCTATGCTGTGACACCTAGAAATGGTTTAAAATAACATTTCGTGTAGGCTTCCTGCAAGCATTAGAGAGATATTTTGTCTCGCAATTCAGATGTCTCTGTTCTCTCACCATTATGCAATTGAAGTGAGATTTTTATGGGTGGAATATAATCATGACTGTGTCCAGATTGTTTCACATCCCCATTGAAGTTTGGCTGGGCATTTCTGGCATCTTTATTTTGATTTCCATATCAGGGTACATATATTGATATAATTCCCTCTGCAACTCTCCTTTTGAAGGACTGCGAGGCAAGTTGGGCTGAACTGCCAGGATGCTTAACATTGGGTACCATCGTCTTCCTAATGATCTTCATTGTAATGGGTTTATAAAAAGAACTTTAAATGAATGCTAAGAATAAAAATGATGGAATCGATTACAAGCTCTTAATGGAAATCTATTTGTTTAAATATCTGGATTCTTTTTATTGCTATCTTTTCAAAATCCGAAACTTCAGATGAATTGTACCTGTTTATTCATGTTGCAGTGAAATGACAATTGGGGCAACAATTGATTTCAAGTGGTAAATGTACATATTCACAGAATAATCTACATTCCAAACTCAGTTCCAGTGGTTTCAAATGGAGTACAATGTGCATATACTGCTACATTACACTTCTGTCATTTTCAGCTGAGGATAACTGAACTAATTTTACCATCCAGTCCCTTACAACAAATTCTTATATTCATTGAAATGGACTTCATGTACAATAATAGCAATGAATTATATCTGAAGGCAAACATTCATTCAACCATTACACCACACCTGTGAATATACATATTATAGACTGGATGAGATTTGGCCAAGTTTGCATGCAAAACTCTGCTATGATGTTTCATGACATCAAGTCTGTGTAGGCCATCTCTTTTACATTTCAAATAATGAAAACCTAGCACGGCCAACCTTCCCCTATAACTCAAGGCCTCTAAACCTGGCAATGTCCTCATTTGCAAACTTTAAAGAGGAAATTCATGGGATTAAAAGCACTTTGTTTATGTTCAGTTTTTCAAATTAGCAGCTCATTGGATCCCCTGCCTGCAGCTTGATGAGATTATACAGCAGTCTGACACTGGAAGGGCCCACAGGCTTGGCAATGTTCACAACTTTTAAAAAGGCCGCAATTTATTCCAGGTGCTAAGGTAAGTTTGACACTAGATAAACCTCAATGAACCAATGTTAAATATATAAAGAACATCCTTAAAAAGTTCATTTACTATAGGAAACACTATTCTGTCTCCAGTCACAGAGATTGTTTAAAACTCATTGTGTCACAGAAAAAAAATTAAAGCTTCAGGAATTTTTTAAAAGCAAATTATCGTTGGAAAAACTGACCCACACTCGGTGCGCCAGAGAAAGCAGGATCCCCAGTGGCTACACATTTTAATTCCACGTCCCATTCCCATTCTGATATGTCTATCCATGGCCTCCTCTACCGTCAAGATGAAGCCACACTCAGGTTGGATGAACAACACCTTATATTCTGTCTGGGTAGGCTCCAACCTGATGGCATGAACATTGTTTTCTCTAACTTCCGTTAATGCCCCTCTTCACCTTCTTGCCCCATCCCTGATTTAGTTATTTTCCCCCCTCCTTTTCTTTCTCTCTGCCCATCACTCTTTGCCTGTTCTCCATCTCCCTCTGGTGCTTCCCCCCTTTCTTTCTCCCTAGGCCTCCCATCCCATGACCCTTTCCTTTCTCCAGCTCTGTATCTCTTTCGCCAATTACCTTTCCAGCTCTTAGCTTCACCCCACCCCCTCCGGTCTTCTCCTATTATTTCTGATTTCCCCCTCCCCCTCCTACTTTCAAATCTCTTACCATCTTTCCTTTCAGTTAGTCCTGACGAACCGTTTCAGACCGAAACGTCGACTGTGCTTTTTCCTATAGATACTGCCCGGCCTGCTGCATTCCACCAGCATTTAATGTGTGTTGTAACAATTTGACTATTTGACAGTGTGAAATAACAAGGCACATAATAGCTATTGAAGTAATAAAAAGAAAATTTGGATCTGCTTTCAAATATATTGCAGTGCCATAACATAAAGTCAAAAGAACTTTGATTAAATCTTCTGCATGTATGTACTGACAGATTTAAAGCCTTAAATATCACTTAGCATTTGTGATCACTAATCCCTCAGTGTAAGCATTTGTGCCATCACCCTTACCCTCCCAGGATGTGAGTATTCTGGCAAGACTAGCATTTATTGTGCATTTTCAACTATCCAATCTTCAAACTATTCTAATATGGCTGGTGAAAATATAGCTGAGGGATTAGAACTGAAATTGGTTCTAAGCAAGAGATTGCATTGCTTGTAGCAGTTCAATAATAATTATGTTACTGGATGTTCTTTTTGAAGCCCTAAGTTATCAGACTTATACATCCATTTACTCTAGTTCTCCAATATGCATAACCAAAGCATCCTCCCCATTCTTGCAACCCCAGCCGCGTTCATTGCTGGATTTAACCCTGACTCAGAAAGTACACTCATTGCAATGTGCTTTATACACTTATGTCTGTGTATGAAAAGTGCAATGCAACAAAACACTGCAAATCCTGGAAATCTGATGAATGTAAAGCAACAATACACAGCAAAGAGACCTTTAAAGGAAAAAATAAAATGAAAATATTCCAAAATATTTCAAAAATAAGTCTATTAAAGTGATAAAGCTTTTTGTGAGTGTTGATGGTGAGAAATGCTTTGGACTCTTCTTCCATCTCCATCTGTAGGTAGACCTGAGCTAAGACCACTTTGCTGAAGTGTTTCCCTCCAGAAAGGTTTGCAAAGACATCCTCTATCCTAGGCAGAGGATTTGATTTACTTTCAGAACTGAGCTGATGGTGTCTTTAAAATGACCACATGTCCTGACAGATCCTTCCTTCTTGGCTACGAGGACAATTGGCATTACCTAAGGGCTCCACTCAACCTTGAAAATAATTTCTTCAGCCTCCATGTGATCTAGTTCACTGGCTATTTTGTCACAGATTGTATAAGCAACCAGATGGGCTTTGTAAAACTTAGGTGTAGCAGTTTCACGTAACACTATTTTACCCTTGATGTTTTTGAGTTTTCTAGTGCCATTCCTGAATACTGCTGTGGCATCATCCAATACCTTTCATAATTTGCTTTCAGTTGTCTCTATTGCAGTGGATGTGGCATAAAATGGTCGATGGATCTCCAAACAAATTGTATTTGTCTCAGGCAATCACAACCCCACAACATTAGCCCTTCTGTTTTTACCACTTACAAGCCCAATGTGGCTTGTTAGTTGTTATTTCGCACTGTTACGAATGTCATTCCTACAGAAATGATCTTTTCTCTGATATAAGTTTCTAGTTGGATGCCTGCAGGCTTCAGTTCAGTATCTTTGAAATGCTGTTCAAACTCATTTTGTGTAATGACTGAAACAGCTGAGCCAGTATTCAATTCTATTTTAATTAATTTGCCGTTCATTTCTGGTGTAAGCCATATTGCCTGTCTCTTGTCAGTTTTCACACTGTAAATTCAAGTCTCCCAGTCCTGTGTCACTCTCATCATAATCAGATTTTTCATTAACCTGCATGCAGATTAATGCTCTTTTTGAAACTGCAACTTGACTTTATCTTTTTCTCGTCCCTGTGCAGTCCATTTATTTTTATCTGCCCAACATGCTTTTTGCATGAATCCAACTTTGTTGCATTTTCTGCAAGTTTCACTTGTAAACCTGCATTGGTCTGGTGTATATGAGACCCTGCCAGAACAGTAACAAGAATTGCTTCGCCAGGCTGGTTTTGTTTACACCCACTTTCACTCTTGACTGCAACTGAACTGTATCTGCCTGCTGGTTCCATTGATAGTGCTATTTCAACTGTTCTTTTAAATGTAACTTGTGCTTCTGTTCCGTTTTTGAATGTTTTCTTGTAAGATTCCACCAACTAAATGATCTCTCAGTGCATCATTAAGCCAGTCACTGAACTGACAAGGCTCAGACAATCTCTTCAGTTCACCTACTCATGCTGCAATGGATCCTCCTCCATTTTGATTCCACTTCTGAAAATCTAGAGCATTTTGCAGTCAACAATGTTTTCAGTTCTAAATGTTCCTGCCATACCTTCACAATATCAGCAAAGCTCCTTTCAGCTGGTTATGTTGGAACAATTAAACTTCTAAGAAAACCGTATGTTTTTTACGCCAAATGCACTCAGCAAAATGCTTGTTTCTTGCGTTGAATGCGATTCTTGAATTGTTGGAGCTTGTGTTTTGCAGTTTGGAGATCGTTTGGTTGCTTCAGTGCTCTGCAGTCTGCGAGAGGATTCTGGGAGTGGGAGTGACAGCGTGAGTGAGCCACATGGAAAGAAAGCTGCAGGAGGCACGCGAGCTGATTAAAGCATCCATTAGTCACTGATTAAAGCACCAAGGGAGATTGAAACATCAAGGTTGGTGTGGAAGTTTGGAGACTGTTTAGGTTTTACGGTGCTCTGCACTCTCCGAGAGGATTCCAAGAGGTAGAAACAGACTGCATGAATCTCACAGTGGGCAGGCTGCCAGAAGGGTGCAAGCCGATGTTTGGCTCATTTCGTGGATGAAAGCTCCCATAACTCACCAATTCAAGTGTTGAGGGAGATTGAAACTTTGAAGCGAGTGCAGAGGGTGAGCGCCAGCTGCTCATCCTTTTGTTCTTCACATAATTGAAGTATGCCTTGGGGTTTTCCTTTACCCTACTCACCAAGGCCTTCTCATGCCCCCTTCTTGCTCTTTTCAGCCCCTTCTTAAGCTCCTTTCTTGCTACCCTATATTCTTCAATAGACCCATCTGATCCTTGCTTCCTAAATCTCATGTATGCTGCCTTCTTCCACCTGACTAGATTTTCCACTTCACTTGTCATCCATGGTTCCTTCACCTACCATTCTTTATCTTCTTCACTGGGACAAATTTATCCCTAACATCCTGCAAGAAATCCCTAAACATCGACCACATGTCCAAAGTACATTTCCCTGCAAAAACATCATCCTAATTCACACCCGCAAGTTCTAGCCTTACAGCCTCATAATTTGCCCTTCCCCAATTAAAAATTTTCCTGTCCTCGCTGATTCTATCCTTTTCCATGATAATGCTAAAGGTCAGGGAGCGGAGATCACTGTCCCCCAGATGCTCACCCAGTGACAGATCTGTGACCTGACGTGGTTCATTACCTAATACTAGATCTAGTATGGCATTCCCCCTAGTCGGCCTGTCAACATACTGTGACAGGAATCCATCCTGGACACACTTAACAAATTCTGCCCCATCTAAACCCTTGGAACTAATCAAGTGCCAATCAATATTAGGGAAGTTAAAGTCACCCATGATAACAAACCTGTTATTTTTGCACCTTTCCAAAATCTGTCTCCCAATCTGCTCCTCGGTATCTCTGCTGCTACCGGGGGCCTATAGAATACACCCAGTAGAGTAACTGCTCCCTTCCTGTTCCTGACTTCCACCCATACTGACTCAAAAGAGGATCCTGCTACATTACCCACCCTTTCTGCAGCTGTAATAGTATCCCTGACCAGTAATACCACCCCTCCTCCCCTCCCCCCCCCCCATCCCTTTTAAAGCACTGAAATCCAGGAATATTGAGAATCCATTCCTGCCCTGGTGCCAGCCAAGTCTCCGTAATGGCCACTACATCATAATTCCATGTATGTATGATCTATTTTGTTCATTTTTGTTTGTGCAAGGAGGTGGGATTTGGGGGTTATTGATCGAACTGCCTTTCTTTCTTGGCTTCATGACTAACCAGAGAAGAAGAAATTCAGAGTTACATAATTCAATGATAAATAAACCTTTGAAAACTGGCACTAGCTTCACATTGGTTATTACATTTGCTTCAAAATACTGCTGTTTTCTCAGTATACAGTATCCAGTTATCTCTTGTGCAATTGAACATATCTTTCCAATGTAGCCAGCCAACCACTTCTGCTTTTTTTATTTATGATTATTATCACCCGATTCTCTTTGTTTATGAACCCCTGTATTTGCCTGTTTTCTGCCTTTTAAAAAAAACTTGACCATGTACGTCTCTTTCTGAGAAAGAACATGCTGTGCTGATATTTTTACACAACTGTTTCTCACTGCACTTTTAAAAAAATGTATCACTTCACTTCACTTCAACAGATAGGTAGTTATCTTGGGTTCATTTAAAACTTCCTTGTCACCACTATAATGTCTTATATATCTAAAACATAAAAACTAGTTGCAGGAAAAACATAGAGCTGGGGTAACTCATATTCGTTCTTAGTTTTACTTTTAGTGAGATGCATGTGTATGAGAGTGGCATAATGATGTTTGCCATTCATGTACTTCCTACATATAACCTGCAATGCAACAATGCAAACCTGCAAACACCAAGGAATGTTTAATCAAACAGCATATTTACAATATTATTCACATATTACTGAAATATTAAATACACATCAGTTAGTGGTCCTGAGATGCAACATCACAACATGATTCACCTTGCCACTCTGCCAGCACTTCCATTTACAAATCTTTTCAGCCTCGTTCAAGACGAATCTCATCCCAATAGACCACATATTATATGATAGCATTATTCTTCTTACAAAGGATGGCACCTTGCTTCCAAAATACTGGATCCTCCAGAATGACCACTTCATGCTTTTTCAACCGCTCCCACTGTGAACATTATCATGGTCAGGATTTTGTCTACCTAAGTGACATTTTTTATTCATCCTCACTGTTTGCAAATACATTGCACCTGTTAAGTAACCACGAGGAAATCTGCAGATGCTGGAAATTCAAACAACAACAACACACACAAAATGCTGGTGGAACACAGCAGGCCAGGCAGCATCTATAAGGAGAACCCTTTGTCCAAGGGTCTCGGCCCGAAACATCGACAGCGCTTCTCCCTATAGATGTTGCCTGGTCTGCTGTGTTCCACCTGTTAAGTAAGATGAGTTTCTGATGATCCTCGTCTCTAACCTTTGGTTTGTCTATGATTATTTATACAAAACCACTCTGATCATGCATCTATCTTTGTGATGTGTCCATCTGGAATAATCTGCCTGGTTATATGTCAGAAAGTCACCTACAAATACTTTATTACAACAAATCTGAGTTGGAGTGACCCAAGTGAAAAATGTTTTCTATAGACACATTTGCTCGAAAAGCCTTACTATCCACAAATTGACGAGGATTACAAGCTAGACAAGGAACTCACTTCTTTACTAGATTCTACACTATGGTGGATACAGCCCAGTCCATCTTGAGCAAAACCCTACCCAGCATCAAGCACATTTACAAGGAGCACAGCCACAAGAAAACAGCATACATCATCAATGATTTCTACCATCCAGGCTATGCTCTCTTCTTAGTTCTATTGGGAAGGAGGTTCTGGTGCCATAGGTCCCATACCACCAAGTTTAGGAACAGTTATACTACAACCATCAGGGTCCTGAACCAGTGTAGATAATGTAATTCACTTCAAGCCCAAACTGATTCCATAACCTACAGACTCACTTTCAAAGATTCTCCAATTCGTGTTTTCAATATTATTTTTTTTTATTTATACAATTGTCTTCTTTTGCACATTGGTTGTTTGCCAGCCTTCCTTATGTATAGTTTTTCTCCATAAATTATGTTGTATTTCTTTATTTTCCTGTAAATGTCAGCAAGGAAAGAAACCTCATGGTAGTAGATGGTGATATGTCGGTAATTTGATGATCAATTTACTTTGATTTTCACTTTATTTGGAGTTCAACTTCTTAAAGAAATCTTTTTAGCTCTTTCCATCCATCCACCTCCTCTGCAATTTGAAACACTTACCTTTTTTTCTCAGTTTTGATGAAAGGTCATTTAACTGTACTTCTGTTCCTTAAGGTTGTTATAGCTGGAGGTGGTAATGGGGACAAGCTCCCATTACCTATTAAATGCTCCCAGTGGCATGTGCCTCAAATAGCCTTTGACAACCAAGTACAGCTCCTGGCCTTCACATTGGGCTTGGCTACAAAGTTAGATAGATAGATACTTTATTGATCCCAAAAGAAATTACAATGCCACAGTAGCATTACAAGTGCACAGCTATAAATATTGGAAGAGAATTAGAAAGAATAATAAATAAGTTACCTCAAAGAGTCTAATGGGGGGGGGGGGGTGGCGGTCATCACTTCCATAGCTATAGGTTGACCCATTATAAGCCTAATGGCAGAGGGTAAAAATGACCTCATATAGTGTTTTTAGGAGCAGTGCAGTTGCCTTACTCTATTACTAAAAGTGCTCCTCTGTTCAGCCAAGTTGGCATGCAGAGGGTGAAAAATATTGTCCAGAATTGCCAGGATTTTCTGTATGGTCCCTTTTTCTACCACAGCCTCCAGTGTGTCCAGTTTGACTCCTATAACAGAGGCAGCCTTTCTAATCAGTTTATTGAGCCTGTTGGCATCACCCGTGTTGATGCCATTGCAATAATAACCACTGAGGAAAAAATCTAGAACTTGAGTCCCTAAGGCAGTCCTACGTTGAATTCAATGCTGACTGGCAACTCCTGTGATGCTGCTGGTACTGTATGTATCTCTGCCGTTCCTCTGGGTTCATCAGATACATGGAGAGGGGGAGCTGGCAACATGGGTAACAGTTTGCTCACCATATTGTACTGCCCAGGCTTGTATATCTAGGCATCTGAGATGCAATATCCATGGTCAACTCTGACTGATGGAGGCCTCACGTCACTTCTGTCTATGCAGGTACTGTTCGATTAATTCAGTACATGCAGTTTTCTGTGTTTTTAATTCTGTTATATTTTGAGCTATTACTTACCACTAATGACATCAGCTGAATCTTTCTTTTGAGTTCACTAACTTAGCTTGACATTTCTACTTGGAAATCTGGTGGAAACTATTATTAAGGATGTGATGGTATCTGTAAATGATAATAGGATTGGACAGTGGTAACATAGATTTATAAAAATAAATTATGTTTGATAGATCTATTTGAGAATAAAAGGGTGAACCATGTAAGACAGTGTATTAAATTTACAGAAGGCACTCAATTATAACAAATAATCAGAATGCATTGTATTAGCAACTATTGCTGAAAATTTAATGGCCAAGAACAGAGAATTCAAATAAACAGATCACTTTTGTTTGGGAGGGTGTGGTTAGTGAAGTGGTATAGGAATTGTTTCTGGGACCCCACCTCTTCACAAACTATACCAATGATTTGAATCAGGCAAATCAAGTGTAACACATCAAAGCTGGTTGATCATACTGTGTTGTGAAGGATATAGACTTCAGATGGAAACAGATAGGGTAACTGAAAGGGTATGTGGCAAATAGAAATGTGAAAAAACATGAGATTATTAATGTTCGTACAACCATAGTTCAGAGTATTTTTTTTAAATGGTTGGAGATTGAAGGGCCTGTGTCCTGATTAGGAATATAAATAGTATTTGGCCTTTATTGCTAAAGGAGTTGAATAGAGATATTTACTTCAAATTACATGGGACATGAGAATGACCACATCTGTTTGTTAGTCTGATCCCTGATCTAAGGAAGGTTTCTTTGGGATGAAGGCAATGCAATAAGGGTTCACCAGATTGATTTCAGTAATTTCCTTGATCAGAATAAGCAGAGTAAATCTTTGCTCCCTTGAATCATGAAGAACAAAAGGTGATTTCATTGAAGCATAGGCATTTTTCTTGTTTTGACAGGTAAATGACAAGTGTATGTTTCTCCCTCATTTGGGTAACTAGAACCAATGATGATAGCATCAAAATAACATGCTACTCACTCAGAACAAAGATGAGAATTATCTCCACATATGGGGTTAAGAATCTTTGAAATTATCTACAAATAAAGCTGCGAGGAATCAAAGATTGATAGGATTTTAGATATTAGGGTTAAAGTGTTAATGTAAGAAAGTGGTGCTGAGATAAGTATCAGGTATGATGTTACTGAATGACAACACTTGCAAAATGTATAACATGGCCAACATCTTTTCATGTTTTGCTGTTGCACAAAGAAGCAGCATCGCGTCAAAATTTCAAATATTTACTTCTTTAAGTTTATTGCAACATCTACAGTTATTGTAAGCAACATCTTCACCTCCTACTCCCTCTGCATTGAATGATGCAGAGGTGCATTCCAAGAACTTTAATGATATTGTCAGAAATCTGCAGGAGGAAGTCACATGAAATCAGATTAAGTGAGATCATTTGGTCACCTCCGCAGTTGACTCACTTGTGCAGCACTGAGGAGGCTAAACATAAAACTTTCCGTGTGTATTTACACAGAAACACTGTTTAATGTACATAACTGCTATACGTTTCAATCAGTCATGAATCACCCTATAGCATCGGTGCCTTTCACATGCCTCAATGTCGTTTGCCATTTTTGGTAGTTTAAGCAAGAAATATGCATAAGACATAAATAATTCCATTTTAGAACTTGGTCACAAGGACACGGCATAAAATGCTGCCAGTGGATTTCTTAACAAGTACTTGAACTAATAACTCTATGAAATAGACAGAGCTGCTCAAATGAATACAGAATGATAGAAACAACTACTAACTAAAGATGAGCTGTTCTCCTTGACTAACAAATAGTAGCCACAATAATTTTAGAAAGCTCATCTTGGGGAATATGATCATTAAGAGAAAACAAACACAATCTGAAAGAATTGTAAGGTAGATATGATGTATTTTGAGAGGGGTAGATGAATGGGTGGGACTGGTTTGGTTTTACATAACTAAATTTAAATTTGCAGAAACAGTTATTAAAAATGTAAAATAAAATATTTGATTGCAGCCAAATTAAGAAATGTGACACGATATCTGCACAGTATAAATAAAACTAAGGGCAAGGAACCTGATCTGAAAGTTTTTATTTTCCGAAGCTATGCATATGAAAAACAAACACTTCCAGAGTAGGATCCCCTAACAGGCATTTTCAGATTGAATTAGAACAATCTCAGAATGTGTTTAGGCACTTTCAATGTTGAACTATGGTTTGTTTTCCATATTAGAAATTTTGGACTTCTCCATGCAAGGCTCATTCATATTACTGTCACAAGAAATTATCCCATGTGGTTGTGAAATACACTTGCTGCTGGGCACTCAAACCCAATTTGCTTTCAATAATTATCCTGGCTACTTTGCACTTTAAAGAGATCTTTCCCAGGTAGACCTGAGCCTGATTCATATATGCTGCCTCTAATTTATTTTCTTACCTGGCCTCAGCTACTGATCTCCAACACCGCCAGCAACCAACCATGCACTTACAAGCATTTCACAATCGGCACACAGATCTTCTGACATTCAAGCTCTATTCCCTTGGTTTCTGTACACACTCCTTATCAGGAAATGTACAGGAGATTTGACCCAGAAGTAAAGTGGCAGAGATAATTTAGCAGTAAGCAATATTTGACTAATAAACTGCAAAATAACAAGTCATGAGCAACCACACAAAACAAGAGAGAACAAATACTTAACACGACAAGGCAACTGAAGGCTAGGAGCAACTGGTTGTGGCTGAATGGTTTGATGAGTGTACAAGGATTGTGGATGAAATCTGGGTTTAAATAGGCTGCAGGTGATGAGTTGGAAACAAGTGACTCCTGTTAGTTAGGTGGAGACTGGGTGCTGCTTGCCTGTGCAGGCCTAACAGGAACCCCCACTCTATGGCTGACAGCATACTGCCCAGGATGATCTGAATGGGTCCAGAGGAGCTCCTCGATGAGTGATGGATCCAAGATGAAACTGGATGACACCCAAGACTCGGGGCTGCAACCTTCCCAGTGTGCAGTATTGGGTACTGCACACCCCAACATGGTGACATGGATCTATCAACTAGTGAAGCATGTATGCTGCACCACTTTCCACCACACTTGGTTCCACTGGTGCAGACTCAGGTGGGTTGACTAGTCCATCAAAAATGGGCTTGAGGAAGGACGCATGGAAGGTAGATATGATCCTGATGGATGGTGACAGCTGGAGGTGGTAAATGATTGGATTGATGTGACGGGTAATCATGAAGGAACAAGCAAACCAGGACAAGAGCTTATACAGGAGATAGTACACAGGGGTAGATCTCGAGTGGATAGCCAGACACAGTCCTCATGCCAGAAAAGAGCAACAGCAGATCGCCTGGTGGACAGTGAAGATGGCCCTCTGTGCCATCTTTCAGCATCGACAAATCATGATCCTGGCTGATGGAACCTCCACTGTTGGCTCCTCTGCAGGGAACAATGAGGATGTTAGACATGAAGACATTCAAGTGACATACCTGTGTCAAGTGACATACGTGTGTAGAATGTGGGTCAGTTCAGCCTAGAGCAGATACTTCTTCCATATGGAAGAGTTAAAGGCAGTGAAGCATTGCCGAAACTTCTCCGTTGTTCTGTGATACACCACTGTCATGATCACCGTGGCCCCATGAGAAAGTGGCAAACTCATGATGAAATCCATGACAATGTGTGACCATGGGTATTGAGGAAAGGTAGAAGCCACTGGTTGGAGGAATTGAACTGGGCACATTGAGGGTATGTCACGATGAACTGACATAGATATGATTGTGGTGGGCTACTAGAACTGGCATCACAGAAAATCCAGAGTCCATCATGCGCCTGGATGACTGGAGGTATGTGAGGAGTGGGCCCACTGGAGTGCCTCAGATTGCCTGGCCACAGGCACCAATGTGCAGTTGTCAGGTGTGTCAGATGGAGCATACTCGTGCTGTAGGGCCTGGCAGATCCGCTTCTCACAAACCCAGACAATCAGGGCAAAAATCTGTGAGGATGGAGTGAAGGGCTGAGGGTCAATCTCCACTTCATCTGGGTCAGTTGTGACAGTGTATCCACCTCAATGTTCTTGGAGCTGGGTCGGTAGGAGATGGTGAAGTTGAATTGCCTGAAGAGGGCCCAGCAAGCCTGATGTGGGTTGAGTTGGTGGGTCTGTTGTGTGGAAATGAGATTGTGCTGGTCAGTCCAGATGAGGAAATACTCAGCGTTTCCAATCAGCCAATTTCTCCACTCCTCCAAGGCCCATTTAATAGCGAGTAGGTCCCTGTTTCCTATTCCATGATGGTGCTGTGTAGAGTTGAACTTGCAGGAGAAGAAGGCACAAGGGAGTATCTTCCCATCTGGTCCTTGTTGGGAGAGGATAGCCCATGTTATATCCAGCCATGTCTACCACAAAAGGTCTGGAGGGTTTCAGTTGCAAGAAAATGGGAGTGGTAGTGAAGCATCTCTTGAGCTCTTTGAAAGTGTGGTCCATGACAAAAGACCAGATTATCCATGAGATAGGTGATTTGATGAGGGTGGTTAGAGGAGAGATGAAATGGCTGTAGTTCCTGATGAAACAACGGTTGGAGTTGTAGAGGCCCAAGAAACAGTTTAGATGTTTGAGGGAGCGTGGGTAGGGCCATTCAATGATGATGTACACCTTCTTTGGATCCATGGCTACGCCTTGGGATGAAAGGACGTAACCCAGGAAGGAAGTGACTTTGGGGATCCCTAGAGAAGATGAGGAAGTCATCGAGGTGGGCAAATGCATACTCGTGTAGCATGTCTTGGAAGGTCTTGCAAGTGAAGACTTGGAAATTGGCAGGACTGTTGGAAAGTCTGAGAGGCATCACTAAGTACTCGTAGTGGCCAGTGGGTGCTATGAATGTCGCCTTCCACTTATCTCCCTGGCAAATGCAGATCAGGTTTTATGTGGTCCATTGAACCAGTTTCATGAAGATCTGGGCCTTATGGAATGACTTGATTGCACTAACCATCAAAAGGAGAGGGTAGCAGTTCTTATTGGTGATTTTATTGAGTCCATGATAGTCGATGTAGGGACGAAGACCTCCATCTTTCTTTTTGACACTGGCCAGGGTCTAAGATGATCAAATGAAGTCATGCTGTAGTGCTTTGTTGATGTCGTCATTCATGCCTTGGGTCTCAGAAGTGAAGAGGGAGAATTAGGCAACCTCAGAGAGGGATGGTGCTCAGGAGGAGGTTGATCACACAGTCATGGGTTCTGTGAGGCAGCAGGGTGCTAGCTTCCCTTTTACTGAAGATGATGGCTAAGTCATGGTACTCCTGTGAGAACTTGATGAGGTTGAGAGTTTCCTTCATCTCCACAGATTTGGGTAGGTGGTTCCGCAACTCAGCAGTGAACGGGTTTGACCACACGAAGTGAGGGTTGAGTGGACAGCCAGGAGTAACTTAACACAAGGAGTGTTGGGTGAGTCAATAAGGAGGAATTAGATGGACTCACAGCGCTCTCCGATGCTCATGTGCACTGGCCCTGTGGACGCTTTGACCATTCCACACTGCAATGGACATCTGTAAATGGCTGTAATGCAAATGGGGTGAGAAATAGGTTCAGTAGGGAGTCCAAGCTGCACTCACAGAGTCCGGTACAGAAAGCTGCCTGCTACACTGGAATCCACCACATGTGGAGGAGGACAAGGAGAGTTATTCAGGCTATGGTTCTGGAACACAAGTCTGGGGAATGTGCATAAAATGCTGGAGGAGCTCAGCAGACCAGGCAGCGTCCAGGAAAAGAGTATGGTCAACATGACCCAAAGTGTCGACTCTACTGTCTTCCATGGATGCTGCTTGGCCTGCTGAGTTCCTCCTGCATTTTGTGGATGTTGCTCGGATTTCAGCCATCTGCTGATTTTCTCTTGTTTGTGAGAAGAGTCTGGGGGACGTTATCAGATAGAAGGCCCCTTGTCTCTACCCAGTGGTGCTGTTTTCCTGGAGGCAGTGAACATTTGATGCATGGATGATCGACAGTTCCACAGTAAGTGCTCAAGTTGCTTCTGCACTGATGCTCCTTCTTTTGGGGGGGGGGGGGGGTGTTGAGAGAGCTTTCCTTACCTACCTGGATTCTGGACGTGTTGACGATGAGAGTGCTGTAGCTTAAAATGATTCTGGGAACAGAAATAGGGGTCTGGCTAATGACCTAGAGGGTCATTCCATAAGACGCCTGAAAATTCAGAGGGTCAGAGTGATGAGGCTTTCAAGGTCAGTGGCCATCCTCCCAGTCGATAGTTCATCGTTCAACTGCTCCCTGCGGCCATGATGGTAAGGGGATTTCAAGCTGCACTCCGCCATGACAGTCCTAAATTCCATGGAGTAATCCAGTGTGAGCTTGAGCCTTGATGCAGGCGAGGCATCTAATCCACTGCCCTCTGTCCACTTGCTGAATGGGCAAAAACCACATCTCAGCAGTGAATTCCCCATATTTATTGCAAATCATAGTTTTATTGTCCCACTTAGTGGCAGCCTAGATTAGAGCTTGCTCTGTCAGGAGAGTCTAACAAAAGGCAATTTTGCTTCACCCTGTAGAATACGGAGATGTCCAGAGCTCAAAGTGTAAGACACACTGAGACAGGAAGTTGCGGCACCGGGCTGGGGATCCGGCGAAGTGTTCAAGCACCAGAATCTGCAGCTCCAAGGAAGGAGCTTGACTGGTGCAGTGTTGCTTTATTGAGATGGAGAGCCGGTTGAGAATGGCAAGCAGATGGTTTCCTGTTGCTTTAGGGTCATGTGCTCCTGTCAATGATGACTTCCTTTAGGCAAGCAAACTTTGCTAGCTCAATCGCTGGTTCACTCATCCTGTCAGGAAATGTAGAGGAGGCTTGACCCAAAAGCAGAGCAGTGGAGATGATTTAACAGTAAAAGATATTTTACTATTAAATGGCAAAATAACAAGCCACAAGGGGCCACAAAACGAGAGAGAAAAGATACCTAACATGGCACGGAAACTATAGGCTAGGACCCAGAGACTGGCTGGTTTGATGTGTGAACAAGGATTGTGGATGAGCAGTGGGTTTAAATAGATGTGGAGAATGTGTTGGAAATGAGTATCAGGTAACTCTTGTTAGCTGAGTGGAGATGGGAAGGAGCCTGCCTGTTCAGACCTGACATTCCTCTGCAGACTGGGTGCAATCACTGATAACTTCTGACCCAATGATACTTAACCAACAGACTAGGCTGCAGAACAACATGGTAGCATTGCAGTTAGCGTGATGCTGTTAGAGCACTGTAGTTAGCATAATGCCAGCAACCCAGGTTCAGTTCTGCTGCTATTTGAAAGGAGCTTGTATACACTCTCTGTGTCTGTGTGGGTTTTCTTCTGAGCTCTGGTTTCCTCCTACGTTCCAAAGACATCTGGGTTTGTAAGTTAATTGGGTGGTGCAGGCTTGTTGGGCTGGGAGTGCTTGTAACCACACTGTATCTCAAAATCAAATCAGTCACCATCCTTCTGACTAAGTGAACTCCCATGTGCCCTTGTCTGCTGATTGGTCTCAAATTCCATGTATGCTTCACCTCTGCCTTTTTAACCAACAGAAGCAGGCACCACCTCCACCAGGGAACACCAGACCCCTCTTCCCTCACGCTCGCTCCCAGACCTCTATCTAACCTGCTCTCTAAAGGCTTTGTGGGCAAAGTAATACCTTCAATCTTTTTAAAAGCTGATTTAGTAGAATCTGTCACTGAATTTACATGCCAGACATCACCATAGTATTTTGATGATCTGGTACACTACTTTAAATACATTTACAAATAGCATATCCACAGCAGCCATTTTGAAATGACATAAAGGCTCACTGAGTGAAAATAATTAAACTTAATGCTTAGATGTTGGGTTTCCGAGAATCACTGCACCACAGCAGAGAGCGGTAGTCCAGATGTACTTAGCCGATGAACTCGAGTTTGGAAAGCATGGAAAAAAAAACATACATTGTTTTACCTCTAAATGATACAAATGCCTGCAAGAATCCGAGCTCTTTCTGCCCTCCTGCAACTAAAATCACACCCTACTCATGCAGAAAGGATCTGCACAGCTGATGGTGTTGCTATCAAGTGGACATGCTGCAGCATTAGAATTTGAAATGTTCTCTCCCACTCACATTCATTAATGAATGTAATCCAATCAAGTATTAACTTCAAATGGGATAAAAATTGCTGTAAAGCTACCTTACATTAAAAATGTATAAACTTTAAAACCCCTCTCACACTGCAACATAATTTAAGTGTTTAAACTAATACAGAGAGTATCACGATACAAAAATAACCTCCCGAAATATGTCAGCATTCCTACAAGCTGAAGAACAGGGGGTTCAAGTTTATATGTTCAAGCTTGGAAGGTGAGGTGCATAAACAATATGTGTTTAGTTTCTTTCCACAGGGAGTTATAAATGCCTACAATAAACCGAGCACAGTAAAACTGGAGACAGCTAAGCCTAGAAACTAGAGTCCACCCACCTTTAGTGTGCTAGGCAGGCAATGGATTTTGGCTTATTGTCAAATTAAAGATCACTTTAATAATTAGGACATAAAGAAATTACAATGACAATGTCCTCTCAGTTAAAAATATTAGAAGCCAACTTCTGCATTCACAGTGTCCAGCTGTTTGCTGCACAACTGTGAAAAGCAGGTCAGTATCAGAATCAGGTTTTACATTACCGGAATGAGTCACGAACTTTATGGCAGCAGAGCGATGAAATACCTGATAAATAAATATAGAGGGAAAAATCTGAATTACTCTAAGTATATAATGTCTACAAATAGTTAATATAAGTAGTGAAAAATACCCAGAAATTAAAAGAAATAGTGAGGTACTGTTCATGGGTTCAATATCCATTTAGAAATTGGATGATCGGATGGCAGAGGGGAAGAAGTTGTTCCTGAATCACTAAGTGTGTACCTACAGGCTTCTGTACCTCCTTCCCGACGGTAACAATAAGAAGATGATGATGAGTCGCTGACTTCCTAAGGCACCGCTGCTTGAAGATTTCTTGGATACTACGGAGGCTAGTACCCATGATGTAACTGTCTAGTTCTACAAGTTTCTGCAACTTACTTTGATCTTGTGCAGTAGCACCCCCACCAATACCAGATGGTGATGCAGCCGGTCAGAATTCTGAACTGACTGTATGTTCGTATGTTAAACTGAACTTTCCATGACATTCATACAAGGAAAATGGAGATATATGTGTGAGATATTGGGTTGGGAAGGACAGAGAAAATGAAGAGTAATAAGGAAATTGAAGAATTGAAGATGTGGGGGTGGTCGGGATAAGGGAAAGGTTATATGGTACAGTGTTGGGTAATGAGCTCTCCTATGATATGAAGTCACCCAACTGCGACACGCGCCATAACCAAGCCACTGTCACAGCAAATACTGGGCTACTGATCACAGCATCTAGTGCATAGGCTATACATTGCAGTTGTGTCTACTGGCTAATTGCAAGTATATGGAAATCAGTGTCAGAGAATAAGATAAAATAAACATAATCCCTCAACAAGACACATTCCAGCAAGATTCTCAACTTTCTGCACAACAGACTGAGTGAACAACAGGGTTCCCTGTCACAGCTTTTTGATGTGTCTGTGATTGTTAGAAATTCATGCCACAGATGAAGATGAAGTCATCACATATACAGACTATGACTCTGGAGTGACACCATCATTGGGGTGAATCATAAGAGTGTCTGATCAATCAGACTTCTAGCAGAAGTCAGTGTAATCATGCACAGTCTATTTTTATGTGCAGTTTATAAAGGAAACAGGCGTATTTTGGTTCTAAACTGATCTCTATGCTATAGTCTATAAAAAATTAAATGCTGAAAGGGTTTTCAAGTTCAAGCTCCAAGCTCTTTCCTTGCTGGTAGTTGTGTTATAGGAATTACTCAAGATTACTCATCTTTTGTAGGTTACAAAAGAATATGCCTCTAACCAGGGATCTTAACATAACCATGTTACATCCAGCATTCAAGATCTTTAGAAATGTAATTATTACAGATCCTTATTTAGACCAACAGCAGGGACTTAATTTGAGCACATGACTATATTACGGAATTTCACTAATGGATGTTGTAATATTTATTCACACTGTTTCCATGCAGCATGTGAAAAAACAAACTTACTCCATCATAAACTTTTGCTGAAGTGCCACCTGCCACCTCCTGATGAAGGCATAGTATAAATTGTGTGGAAGGTGAGACAAAGCCACATGACTGTATTTAAAGAGTGGTATCCTGGATGAAATATATTTCACCATGAATTCTGTTCACAGGAAGAAAATTAGCCCTGACCAATGTAATCATCCATTTGCACTTGCACAAATGTAAACTAGAGAATGCTGGAATTTTTCAGCAGGTCAGGCTGCATTTATGGAGACGGAAACATTGTTAACCTTTTCGTAAAGCTGGTCCAGGCAGCTCCCCTTAAATTACTATATTCTTTACTAATGAGCTGAAGGTTATTTGAATGCAGAGGCCTCAAAGTGGAACATTATCCTGGGTCCAGCTGAAGTGCATGTGTTTTCTAACAATGCTTACTCATTTGAGATATGAAATGGGGTATACATCTCATTAGCATAGCAAGACTGAATTATAACACCATAGCTATTGTTCTGCTGAGATCAATGAATGTATCGATGATTGTTAATGGAATATACAAAATAAATCTCCGTGTTATATACCAAATATATGGTTACCCAGCAAACCAAGAGGAGAATATTGAATCAGTACCACGAGCAAAATGCTAACTCCGTCCATCTAATCAACAACAATAGGAACTAACTATGGGTGTACTGTGCATCTGTTAAGGATTTTACTGAATTGTTAAATTATTCACCACAATTATAGTTCAGATGAGTGGATACTTAAGTACACTGCATTAAAATTACTAATTCATTTGGAGGCACACTGGTTTTATTTTCAAATAGCACTGCTCTGAGGCACTTAAGGAATTTGAGCATGCTCTCTGTTATTCTGTAATGAATTGGTTCACATGGGCCTTTAGAAATGACAGCGGGAGTTGAAATGAAAATGAAACACTATAAAAATAAAAATAAAGACAGGTGTTTCTGCAGATGCTGGAAATCCAGAGCAACACGTACAAAAGTTGGTACCAATGGAAATGAATAAACAATCAACGTTTCAGGCTGGAACCCTTCTTTAGGACAAAAATATAGACTTTTTTTAAAACAGTATCTTATCTTGGAAAATGAGTAAACATTTCCAAAATAAACTTAACTGTTTTTGACTTATGTAGCTTCTGTAAATAACACAAATCTCCTTTTTCTGGAAGACAATTAATTATTTTGAAATGCAGCTGATTTCTGTTGATTGGGACACATCGGGACCAGTACATTTTGGTCCAAGTAAGTGGCTTCCCTACCTAGCCAAAGTTTCAAGGAAATTGTTAAAAGGCATAAAAAAGACTAACTATCATTTAACCGAGTAACAAAATATGTATTTAAATGAAATACAGAACAAATTGGAACACTACCAATACTACTATAGCACTATAAAACTGAGTATCAGTTCCTAATATGTATCAAAGTAGGAATTCATCCAGTGAATGCTGCAGTGTTTTTTTCTGATTGACCGTAAATGAACAAAATCCGCATAGACACCTAGTGCAGGTAATGAAAAGCATTCATTGCTTTTCTGAATAAAGTTTGAAAAAAATTATCAAAAATCACTGCTTTTTGAATCAGTATCCATTGGTCCAAGTGGATAGTATAACAAAAGCATGTGCAACTGACACTAGTTAAAAAACTGTTTGCTCCGTAATGTGTAACAACCATTTTTGCCATCTACAGAAATGAATACTTAAAACTACAGTGAGTAAAACAGTTCTGAGTTGTCTTATTGCTTATTTCTCATCAACTACCAGTCACTGCTCTTTAAATACAAACACACACAGTAGGTTACTTTGCTATTTAAAAAACATGGAGTAGAATGGCCACACAAATGTACATGACTGATGCTCATTAAAAAGCTGTCGGGAACAGACTTCTGTCCCAATTAAGTGGCATACTGTCTCAAATAAATGGAAGGAATCCCAGCTATTATCTTGATTAGTTTTTTTTTTAAAAAGAGTTGTCCCAATTAAGTGGCTACTCCGAATAACCAACACCCCAATGAACTGGAATCCGTTCCATTTCCAAAGTCAGGCTACCAAGGTGTTGAAGTGTGCCCAGATGTAGCTAAGTCGTATTTATTTTACTGCATTTCTATTATCCTGTAGGTGCAGAAATATGATATCAGTCACATGATGTTTCTGGCAAAATAATCACTTGTCACAATTATTCTTTGTTCATCTTCGCTACAGATCGATACACAGAAATTTGAGGCTTTTCTTACTGCGAGACAATACTTGTTGATACTCAGTTCATAAATTAAAAAATGTGAAGGTGCATGAATGAACCTTGTAGTTTACTGCTTTTGGATCATGTCACCTTTAATCTGTTCCTCTGGTGCTTTCTTTACCTCTCTCCTTCTCTTTTAGTTCATTTGTCCCAACTAGATGAAAAGGACAACTTAGCTTCTTAATTAATAATTTACCACTAATTAGGTAAACATGATGTGAACTACATTAAACATGAGGAGTATCCTGTGCCCCGAAGTCTCTAAGTAGAATGTTGTGTAATTCCCATGTATAAGTACTACAGGTATGTTATATTAAATACCCACAAGTTATTGTTGATCCATATGCACATTAATACTGTTCACTTAATATACAGGACTTTGGATTATAGTTGGCAATGCATGATGTATATACAGTGGTAAAGAAGGCATGCAGCGTGCTTGCCTTCGTTAGTTGATGCATTGAGTATCAATTCTGGGAAGTCATGTTGCAGCTGTGCATTTGGAGGGCACATTTGGAGCATCTTGGGCAGTTCAGGTTGCCATGGTACAGGGAAGAATGTGGGAACTTTGTAGAGTACAGAGAAGGTTCTCCAGAATGATGCCTGGATTAGCTATAAAGAGAGGCTGGACTAACTTGAATTGGTGAGGGGTGAGGGTTAAACCGATGAAAGTATTTAAACTTTTGAGAGGCAAAGATAGCAGGGACAGTCAGTCTTTCTCTTTAGGGTAGAAGTTCAAATAGTAGAGAGCGTAGCTTTAAAGAGAGAAGGGAAAAGATTTTGGAGAGTTGTGTGAAGTGAGGTCTTTTACTCAGAGAGAGGTAGGTGCCTGGAATGTGCTGCCAGGGGAGTCAGTGGCAACACAATGGCAATGCTTGGGAGCCATTTAGATGGACACGTGAACAGAAAGGCAGCAGAGGAATACAAATCATGTCTAGGCGCGTGGGAGTAGTAGATTAGCATCATAATCAGCAAAGAGATAATAGGCTGAAGGCCCAGTAGTGTGATATACTGCCCCATGTTCTATGCTCTTCTTTTGATTTTAGCAAGGCACACGAATGGCTCTATTTCATTAGGCGGTAGAGGGGATGTGGTATGTCACCAAAGACTCTTGTAAATTTCTACAGATATTGGTATTCTGACTGGTTGCATCACAGCTGAGTATGGAGGCACCAATGTACAACGACACAAGAGGCTGCAGAAGGTTGTAGACTCAGCAGCTCCATCAAGGGCACAACCCTCCCCATCACTGAGGACATCTTTAAGAGACAGTGCCTCAAGGAGGCAGCATTTATCATTAAATACCTTCACATGTCCTCTTCTCTTTACCACCATCAGGGAAGAGTGCAGGAGCCTGAAGACATACACTCATACTCAGTCTTTGTCTCAGCTAAAGAGTAGTGAATCTGTGGAACACCATGCCATGGACTGCGATAGAGGCCAAGACCATGGGTATATTTAAGGTGGAAGTTGATAGTTTCCTGATTGGTCAGGGCATTAAAAGATAAGGGTTGATCATTTAAGATAAACGATCATCCAAGTGCAGCTAAAATTTCTTTCAGAGCTCACTCCATTGTATCTTTATAGTGCTATGAAAGTATTTAAGTGTAATACCTTATTTAAGTGTCTAACCCGGGGGTCGGCAACCTGCGGCTCCCGAGCCATTTGTGGCTCTTTCACCTCTGTGCTGCGGCTCCCTGTGGCTTTGGGAAATAATTGGTCAGTATTTAATTAAAATGTATTTTATGTTAGTTTGTTAGCTTTTGAAATGTAATTCTAAATTTGAAGATTATGGTGATCTTGTACAATCTAAGTGTGGCGACACATTTCCTGGCACATCCGAAACGGCTCACAATTAGCCAGCATTCCGGCTAAGGGAGATAGCCTACGGGGGTTTGTGAGTACGCGTCTTTTGCAGCATCTGTGTCCATGGGGGCTGGGTTGAGGGAGGCTTAAAAGCAAGGCTGTTTAGTTCGAATAAAGTTATTCGACTGCAGTTTACTGACTGCGTGAGCACACCGCTACAACGTGTTTTTATCGCTATTAATATACGTCACCACTGCCAATACCTGACACCCGCCAGTGCGCGATTTCTTTAATTTTTCGATCCAAGGTAAGCCAACTATGGAGAATTCTAAAAAAAGAAAAGTGACTGAAGAAAACAGAACGTTTAATGATACGTGGACAGATTCATTTGCTTTCACTGTTGACGAGACTGGTTTACCGGTATGCTTAATATGCAATGAGAAACTAGCAAACAACAAAAAGTTAAATGTCGCAAGGCATTTCCATAATAAACACGCAGCCTTTGCTCAAAAATATCCGGATGGAGATGAGAGAAAAAAAGCCGTTTCGGAACTGATGCGGAAGGTTGATCTGAGCAAAAATCATTTCCAGAAATGGATGAAGTCTGGAAAATCAACGACATACGCCAGTTATATTGCCGCTCAGGAAATAGTCAGGCACGGGAAGCAGTTTACAGATGGTGAATATATAAAAGAATCTTTCATTAAGATTTCAGAACATCTATTCACGGACTTTAAAAACAAGAGTGAAATTGTGCAGAAAATCAGGGATATGCCCCTCTCTGCAAAGACTGTCAAAGACAGAACCATAAAAATGGCAGAAGACATCACAAGACAGCAAATTAAAGACATCAATTCAGCTGTGGCCTACTCGATTGCCTGTGACGAGTCTAAAGACAAAGGTGATATTGAACAAATAGCGTTGTTCTGCCGGTATGTAAACTCTGCCGGGCCACAGGAAGAACTGATTGAGTTGATACCTCTAAAAGACCAAACACGGGGGGAGGACATCTGTGAGGCTGTCTTGAATTGTTTAAGAGCCAAAGGAATAAAGACCACCCATCTGGTGTCAGTAGCTACTGATGGGGCACCGAATATGACGGGAACGCACAAGGGATTTGTGGCTTTACTGCAGAAGTCGCTGGACAGAAAGCTGCTGACTTTTCACTGCATCTTGCACCAAGAGGCACTGTGCGCTCAAACATTTCCTCCGGAATGCACAGAAGTAATGGATGTTGTCATTCAGATTGTCAATAAAATAATGGCAAAAAGTTTAAATCACCGTCAATTCCGTTTGTTACTGGACGAGCTGGAAAGCGCATATTCTGATCTCCTGCTGCACAACAAAGTCCGGTGGCTGTCCAAAGGGGAGGTGCTGAAACGCTTTGTCGCGTGTCTGGAAGAAGTGAAAACTTTCCTGGGCAGCAAAGGGCTCAACTTTCCTGAGCTGGAACAGCCAGAGTGGCTGGAAAAGCTACACTTCATGGTAGACATGACAGCGCACCTGAACACGCTGAACACAGCTCTTCAACGGGGTAAGGACGTACAGCCCTGCACATGTTGGAGGATGTTTTGGCATTCGGGCGCAAGTTGACGTTGCTTGCCAGAGATTTACAGAAAGGCACATTGTCTCACTTCCCCAATTTGAGAGAGTTCAAACAAGGTCACGACATGATAAATTCGGAGTATTTACATTCTGCAATCATCGCAATGCAAACATCGTTTGGGAAACGCTTCTGTGAGTTCAGAGAGGAAAAAAACACATTATCCTTCCCGGTCACTCCCCTAAGCATCGATCCATCCCTACTAAATACGACTGCATTGTCAGGTGTGAGTCAACCTGAACAAGTATGATAAATATTTTAATTGCCTATTATTTTACGTATATTCATATGTTTTCATTGTTCAGTGAAATAGTCCTTTTATTTTTCAGGTTGACAGCTGGCTGACGTTATTTTTGGTTTGCTGCTGGCGGCAAATTTAAGTTTGGCGTTTTTCATAAATACAAGAAGGACTCAAATAGACGTTGAGTATTTTACTTAAAAGTAACCTTCAACCCAACGTCTTTTTTTCGGAGTTCAAAATGTTTTTGTTGCATGCAGAAATGTAATTTCATTTTCTCTGCAGGAGTTCATCAATTTCATAAATGCAACACATTATAGTTTGTTTATACATAGCATAAAGGCAAAACAAAACGTTGTATGCAGTGTTATTTCATTTTAAATGTCAAGCGGGTTTTGCGGCTCCCAGTGTTTTCTTTTCTGTGGGAAACGGGTCCAAGTGGCTCTTTCAGTGGTAAAGGTTGCTGACCCCTGGTCTAACCTGACCCACCCATCTACAATTTATGGAACTAAACCCTCGTACCTGATAAAGTGGCCACTGAGCGTGTGTCCTGTGGTCTTTGCTGCTGTAACCTCTCCACTTCAAGGCCGTGCATTCATAGATGTCTTCTGCACACCATCGTTGTAAAACGTTGTTATGTCAGTTCAGCTTGAACCATTTGGGCTATTCTCCTGTGACCACTCTCATTTACAAAGCATTTTTACCAACAGAACTGTGACTCACTGGATTTTTTTTGTTTTTTGCACTTTTTTGTAAATTCTAGAGAACTCAAGGAGATCAGCGGTTTCTGAGATACTCTAACCACCCTGTTTGGCACCAACAATCATTCCACAGTCAAAGTCACTTAAATCACATTTCTTCCACATTCTGATATTTGGTTTGAATCCCTTGACCATGTCTGTATGCTCTTAAGCATTGAGTTGCTGCCAAATTATTGGCTGTATCAGGTGTACCAAATAAAGTGGACACTTAGTGTAGCTTTATTGATGCAACATATGCTTGTGGAAAAGAAACTGAGGCCCTTGCTGAGGGTGAAAGTAGGTTTCTTCTCTAATGCCTTGCATCATTTCTGATTTTGATTTCCTAGCAAAGAAACCTTTCAGTGGACCCAGCGACACTTTATAATTGAAAACTGCAACCTCATCCCTTCACCCAGGCACCCACTTTATTTCCATCCTTGGATTCATTGCTGAAAATGTCATCACCCATTAACTTCGGCGGAGCCATGAGCTATAGGTAGTAACCTCAATATTATTTTGTTGTGCGGAAGATTTCTTCTATGATGAAAAATAACTTGATGTCATATCCTAGCGGCAATCTCAGCCTACGTTTTGACCTGGAGATAATGTGAATCTGATTGCAGGGAATATGTGAACGGAAGGGCCATCTGCTCCTTGTGTCTCAACCATTAAAGCAATAAGTGAATACTTAAGGGATGGATTTAAATCTTGCGCAAGTGTTTTGCAAATCTTTGATGCAGTCTTCATCCACCTGGTTTTGGAGTTTAATTACCTTTATGTTACAGGTAATAATTTCTCTGTTTGAGAAAACTCCTGTATCTATACCATTTTGTCTTCTTTTCTCATAAATATATTGCACTTGCAGAAGACATATTTACTGTGATTTGAACATTTCTGAAGAGGATTGGCAGGCTTCAGAGTCAAGTGTCCTAAAATGGTACTCTTTCTGTTTGTAGCTGTTTCTAAATTACATTTGCAACTCAACATTGGGTTTTATCTACAGAAAATACAATATCTTTTCACAATCCCATTAATAAGATCTGTGTTATTCTTCACATAACAGTATTTGAATAGGAGAGCTTTAGTGTGGTGGCATCTATTTACATAAGTTAATAATGTTAACAAATACGAAGCAAAAAAGGGAAGGTGGAATTCAGCGTCAGAAGAGTATAAAATTAATGTTAATGGTGCAGCCACTCAGTTAATTTTCACTCAGTTATCTTTCTATATCAAGTGAAAATGATCATGTGAGATAATGAACAGCCAATTCACTGCTATCCACTTTACACACCACTAAAGCTGAATTTCACAAAATGGATTGCCTTAATGCATCCAAATGTCAATTTTTCCAAAATAATTGATATAGTCACATTGCGTCATAGAGAAATTTACTCACACACCATCCCTCAATAAGAAAAAGATCATATGCATTTACCATATGTCACCCTCTCATGGTTTTGTACACCTCTAAAAGGTCACCTCTCAGTCTCCTACACTCCAAGACAAAGTGCTGGCCTGGCCAACCTCTCCCTATAACTCAGGCCCTGGAGTCCTGGAAATGTTCTTGTAAATCTTCTTTGTACTCTTCCCAGCTTAATGACATCTTTCCTCTAAGAGCAAACTCAACAACATCTTGTGCAAACTGCATCATCCTGCCTACAGTACCTGTGATGCCACTTTCAGGGAATTATATACTTGTCCTCCTAGCCCCCCTGGTCTAACGCACTCCACAGGGTCCTACCATTTACTGTGAAAGTTGGACTTCTCTAAATGCTATACCTCCAGCTTATCAGAATTGAAAACCCATTTGCCATTCCTCAACCTAGCTGATCAAAATCCTCCTGTAATTTTGATAATGTTCTTCACTCTCCATAATGCCACCAAGTTTAATGTTATCAGCAAACTTACTAACCATGCTTTGTACACTTCCATCCAAATTATTTATATTCCAATGCAATTTATGTCCAATGCCAGCACTGTTCAGTGGGTAAGTTATTAATAATACTGTATAATATGGGATTATGCACGCTTATGGTGAGGGGCTATTTATAAACTGGATTTTATAGATCTTCTAGAAGTAAATTTTCAATGATAAATCATTTTGTTTAAAACTTAAAATGTAATTTTAGAAGTAAGCAAGCACTCCGCTTTCTGCTAGGATTGCTTCTGTCATTCTTTAGTTATACTTTCCATTTAAAGTTAATTGAAACTGTGGCAATAAAATGAAGATACCCCAGGGCCTTGACAGGTTGAATGGAGAAAGGATGGATCTCCACAATGGAAAATCTAGCACTATGGGTTACTGTTTAAAAACAAGTTGTTAAAAAAGTGATTTTTTTTTCAGACTCCTTGATACTATCTTCCACAAAAGGACATTTTTAAAACTTAGGAAGACAGATACCATATGAGCAAGGGGGTGAAAGGTTACTTGGGAGCAGACAGTAATCTAGAATTGAAGTTACAATCAGATACCATGATCTTATTGAATAATGTAAGGAATGGGGGCTGAGTCACCTAATCCTACACCTAAATCATTTGTTTGCATGTTCATGAAGAAAGAATATAGATGCATGGAAATGTAGTGCAAATGAGGCAGAGTGATGATAAGTAAATAAAGATCTACCAAAACAGTATTGTGAATTTAGAAAATTGATAGTACTCGGTAATAATGCAACCATGAACAAAATTAATAGTGGTGTAGCAATTAAGGCAGAAATTTTTACCAACTATACAGAAACTTGGACCACCAATTCAGACACCCAAGTCCAAATCTTATTATGGCATCTGTGGAATTGATGTAATCGGCAACTTTAAAGAAACTAGTCATGACTAATGATGGCCACAACACAATCAACTTAACCCCTTAACTCTTGCCCTTCAGAGAAGGAAAGGCCCTACCCTTTTTCAGTTTGACTATATGTGACTCCAGAACTGCCAAAGTGGCTGAAACTTAAATGCCTCAGCCAGCCACTCAGTTGAAGGGTTAATAAGGATGCCATGCTTCCTCAACCCTCCCCTACACAAATGGATATTTATAAAAGTAAAACCCATTTTCAAAAGCTAATTACTTAATGAATATCTTTGCAAACTGTCACAATTTACTGTTCAGTTCCATAAGGGTTAATATATATCACTTAAGTAATCTAGAATGTAGCCAGATGCCAAGATATTTTTTTTTCACAAATTGGCTTAAGCTGATTCCCTAATGCAGGAAGTGTGATCAGACTTTTCAATGTACACATGAAAATAAATTACAACTTCTGTCAAGCAGGACTTGTAGAAGTGAAGGGAAATTAGTCCTGGATAACTATAGATTTTTCTCTCAAGGCATCTGGTTTAATTATAACACAACAATATTAGATTCTGTGTGACAGTTACACAACTTGTATATTAGAGAACTGTAGAAAATAATTTATCACATATGAATCTTGCCTTTAAGGGTCATTTTAAAAATTCACTTCTTAATCTTTCTGTCAGATGGTGATGTTGCTTTTGGGCATTTATAAACATATTTAGCATACTTTATATCATCCTTGTCTGACAGGATCCATAAAAACCCACACATTTCCGATACACATGAAATTGGCATGAGTTTTGAAATTACAAGTTAATTTGCACTGTTCAGTTTGGACAACAAAAATGCTCAAAATAACTAAACAAATCAAGTTTTCATTTTGATAACTTTAAGTAATAGAAAAGGTCAAAAAGAAGTTGCTGCATCAGGACTTCCAAAATTTCAGCCATACAAAATACCATCAGAAACTTGTGTTTGAGTAAATAGCATTCTTACACTAAAATATGTTAAATATTTCATATTAAATGTTTTAGCTTTTATGGTGGAATAACATGTTGCAGTAGCTGGCCTTTTGTCTCATTTATCCTAATCCATTATTTATTTTTATCTAACAAGAGAAAATCTGCAGATGCTGGAAATCCAAGCAACACTCACAGAATGCCTGATTCTCTTGTGCCTGATCTCATCCTTCAATTTGTTCCCAAATTACTGTATGTTCTATTTATTCTGGTAGCTCTCTAATTCTCATCGAAAAGAACTATTGTGGCCAAATTCAGCTTGATTCCGTGCACCAACAGAGCCCAGTCTTAACTGGGAGGGCCAAGCATGTGCAGTGAGGTAGAATCTTGATGTTAAATAGGCCTTAGTTGGTCCTAACACCCCAACCCTGAAATGTCCCAACAGCTTTTGACAATGGAAAAAGCTAGGGATGAAGTTTTACATTCTGTCAAGACTGAGAGTCATTATTAACAGTCTTCATACATCTCTATTATTCCAAACTATTAGAATTCCTATTAGTTTTAAAACACTGAAATTTGTAAAACAAAATTTTCAAAATGCAATAGATAATAGACAATAGGTGCAGGAGTAGGCCATGCAGCCCTTCAAGCCAGCACTGCCATTCAAAGTGATCATGGCTGATCATTCACAATCAGTACCCTGTTCCTGCCTTCACTCCATATCCGTTGACTCCGCTATCTTTAAGAGCTCTATCTAACTCTATTGAAAGCATCCAGAGCATTGGCCTCCACTGCCTTCTGAGACAGAGGATTCCACAGATCCACAACTCTCTGGGTGAAAAAGTTTCTCTTCAACTCTGTTCTAAATGGCCTACCCCTTATTCTTAAACTGTGGCCTCTGGTTCTGGACTACCCCAACATTGGGATCATGTTTCCTACCTCTAGCGTGCTCCAATCCCTTAATAATCTTATATGTTTCAATCAGATCCCCTCTCATCCTTCTAAACTCCAGTGTATACAAGCCCAGTCGCTCCAATCTTTCAACATATGACAATCTTGCCATCTCGGGAATCAACCTCGTGAACCACTCTCTCAATAGCAAGAATGTCCTTCCTCAAATTTGGAGACTAAAACTGAACACAATACTCCAGGTGTGGTCTCACCAGGGTTCTGTACAATGCAGAAGGACCTCTTTGCTCCTATACTCAACTCCCCTTGTTATGAAAGCCAACATGCCATAGCTTTCTTCACTGCCTGCTGTACCTGCATGCTTACTTTCAGTGACTGATGAACAAGGACACCTAGATCTCGTTGTACTTCCCCTTTTCCTAACTTGACACCATTCAGATAGTAATCTTTCCTGTTCTTGCCACCAAAGTGGATAACCTCACATTTATCCACATTAAACTGCATCTGTCATGCATCTACCAACTCACTCAGCCTGTCCAAGTCACCCTGCATTCTCCTAACATCCTCCTCATATTTCCTACTGCCACTCAGCTTTGTGTCATCTGCAAATTTGCTGATGTTACTTTTAATCCCTTCGTCTAAATCATTAATGTATATTGTAAATAGTAATTAAAATACATCATTCTCCCAAGAAAACAATGAAAGCATAAAATAAAAAATAGAATATGAAAATAAAACTTACCATTTGCCTCATATCTCAAGGCCTGAAATCTCTAGTCAAGTGTTTTGGAACTCTAATCCTCTGCCTTATCTAGCTGTTATGGAACAGGAAAAGCTGTTGAAGTCTCTCAACAGACAAAGTAACATACTCACTGGCATCTGTCATTTATCTTCTACTGGACCTCGGGTAAATCCCAGGGCTGAGTCATATGGGAGAATCTGATTTCCAGCAATATCCTTTGGCACTGATGACTACAGCTTGTATAATTCACCCAGTGATGTGGACTAGTACATTTCTTTCTCTGTGCAATTTAATCAAGTAGTGGAATTATTTTTTTTAAATCTACCTTGTCTGATGATAGTATTGTGACTGCTTCATTTCTGAAGCACGTTCATGTTTATTATTCATTGTGAATCATTTACAGTTTATATAATAATAATTTGCATACTAAGGAGAATCATTGATAAACTACAGGTTAAAAATTAATATTTTAAATGGATGAAATAGCAGATTGCTACTAACCATAACTGATATCATTCAAATAATTGTACCTTACTTAATAGCACGTAACATTTGGTGTCAGTAATTTGAGATTGGAATTATATTCATGAGAAAACCAGTGAATATTACCCTATACTTCTCAGTAAGCCTCCTATATTAGCTAGCAGGGTGTAAACAGAACAATATTTATCTGATTTATTTATTGCAAATGCATTAATATGGTGGAAATATGAACAATAGTGAAGCTACATAACCAGCAAGATTCCAGCTTGATCATTGGTGTCAACTTAGCTGATCTCTATGACATCAGAGGTGAGAGACACGACAATCTGTTCCAGCATTTCAGTGTTAGGGAAAAAGATGAGGTCGGCCTCCCACTTCTGGTCCCAAACTAGCAGAGATAAATCGGAGAAAGAACACATGGAACTGAGGAAGCAATGTGATTAATTATCAACAATGATTACCAAAACTCATTCCTAAACCATATCACTTAATTCCTGAAGTCATGCTAGTACCTGTGTAAACATACACAGAGTGGCCACTTTATTAGGTATGTCCTATACTTAATAGTTACTGGGTGTATTTTCACGGCCTTCTTCTGCTATAACCCATCCTCTTCAATGTTTGTTGTTTTGTGCTTTCAGAGATGCTCTTCTGCACACCACTGTAGTAAGCATTGGTTATTTGAATTACCATTGCCTTCCTGTCAGCTTGAACTTGTCTGGTCATTCTCCTCAGACCTCTCTCATTAACAAGACGTTTTCACCTAAAAAAACTGCTGCCACTGGTTGTTTTTTGTTTATTGTACCTTCCTGTAAATTCTAGAGACTTCTGTGTGTGAAAATCCCTGGAGATGAGTAGTCACTGAGATAGTCAAACCATCCCGCCTGACACCAACACTCATTTAATGGTCAAAGTCACATAGATCATATTTCTTCCCCATTCTAATGTTTAGTTTGAACAACAACCGAACCTCTTGACCTTGACCATGTTTGCATGCTTCTATGATTTGAGTTGCTGCTAGATGATTGGCTGATTAGATATTGCCCAGGCCTCAGTCATCAACAAAAATTGGTGGACAGCCGAAGAGAAGAGAAACAAGCAGGTGTACAGGTGTACTTAATAAAGTGGCCACTGAGATTTCAGCAGATAGTCAAAATAATCACCAATGAGAAACCGACTGGAAAATAATATTACTGTATTATTTGTATACTGTATACTAATATTAATAGTATTACTGTTACCAAAGGACTTAAATAAATGAGATCAAAGCTCCATAGTCCTGTCATGTTCAATGGAAGGAGAGGACTTTGTGAACATTTCCCTCCTCAATAGTGAATAATGAGTGAAAAGCCTGAAGCATTTACCATCATTGCCAACCAAGAGCCAAGTGGGTGATCCAGCTCCTGAGGTCCAGGCTTTCAAGGAAGACCTAGATATATTGAATAAAACAAACATCTGGTTTTACAACAACCTAACTATGGGGATGAAGATCTGTACTACAAATGGCTGTGACTTTAATCATCGACTTGCTTCACTAGTGACTGCACTGCAAACTATCTGGAAGACATACTGCAATAACTCACGAAGGCTTCTCTGACAGCTACTAAAAACATGTCTTCCACCCAGACAACATCTGAAGTGAACCTCCACCAGCAAGTTCCTTTCCAGTTTACAGCGTGCATTTGTAGCTGCATCATGACAAGTAGGGCAGAAGGAAGTGTGATTTGTAGAGGATGGATTGAGTTGGACATTGGGAAATGAATCACGTAGTATCTGGACTAAAAGTACAATGATGCTTCATCATCATAATCATGACAGAATTCTGGAACTCACTCCCTAATAACACTGAAGGAATAACTTTAGCGTGAACATTATATCAGTTCAAGAATATACATCACTAGCATCTGAAAGGAAATTAGATGCAATAAGCTCTGTCCTTTCAAGAACAGTCACATTCCATGAACAGATAAAGTGAATATGCTCTTTAAAGGCCAGAAAATACGCATGTCTATTTTCAGCGTTAGTTTGTCTAGCATCTTTATGTGCAGCCCTGACTATCATTGAGATTAAACTGTGTCCTGACACTTTTTTTTCTGAGAATGGGATCCTTTATCAATTAGCAGACCAGTTGTAGATTGATGTCATACTTTCAATGTATACAACTGAGTCATAGGTTGAAATGGTAACTGCTGCTGAAAACCAGAGCCAGTGCAAAGTAAGGGGAATACCTCAATTATTGCACTTCTCATCAGTTGCCAACTACAATCAAGCATTAAAAATTCCCCAGATAAAATGTTCTAAATTTTATTGGGACATAGAAACAAATTGACAAAGCTTCCTTTTTTATTGTTTAACATCTTGATCAGTGGCGAGGGCAGACACAATTCATATTTTTCTTTTTCATGGTCTGGATGAACCTCACATCAGATTGTCTTTTTTGAGAGGCACTTGACAAAGACCATCAAGTTCAAAAATAAGTAAAGAGCACACATCATTTTTTTCTGGCACTATCCACTGGTGATAGAATAATGTTTTTCAATGCAATGATGTGCTTCAATTTAACTTGAATCAGCATATTGCAGTGTTTCATCAAACAATTTTTGCAGGGTATGATGGTTGACACTGAGCCAGAAAAGCCTATGTCGCCTGTTGCCAAATTAGAATCTATAAGAATAAAAAGTAACGCTCTTTTTAAATGCTGGGGGAAGGAATTTAATTCCACCAACACTACCAAGTGCTTGTGTGGTACTGAATGCTGGTTGTACTTGACTCTGTATCTTTGACACCATTTGCTGAATGGAAGGAAGGCAGGTATAACACGGGGCCAACATCTGCACATACATGGGTACTGGAAATCAAGAAGTACGAGGGCAATCAATGCAACACAATTCCCAGTGCTTCAATTATTCCCAAAAAATAAAATTGAGGGAATGTTTTAAAACCATGGCAGCAAAGTTAAACGAGATAACGCAGATGTTTAAAATAATGTCTGCATAACTTTAATAAGAATCCAAGCTTTTCCTATTTATTTCTCTAAATGTCAGCAAGTACAGTATTTTCCCAAAGGATTGCTAAAACTCCTCACAGCTAAATGCTGCCAGTCTGATGTTGGGACTCGTCATGGAATCCAGCAGAAGAATGCAAAACTTCTCCAGATACAAGTCAGGTTCTGTCTCTCCATTCACTTCAATTGAAAGGATGAGCTGCAATGGAGAGACGTAACTTTGAAGTAGCTCTACTATTTTATATTTAAATTAAATTGCATTTAAGCCAACACGTCTATTGTTCATCTACATAGAACACTACAGCACAGGAAAAGGCCCTTCAGCTCACAGTGTTGTGCTGAACTAATTAAATCAATCACCTCTATTTGCACATGGTCCACGTTCCAATGGTGCAAGCTGCATCATCTGCAGCTCAACATCAGTAAGACAAAGGAGACGGTGATGGACTTTAGGAAGACTAAGCCTGAACTGTTCCCTTTTACTACTGGTGGTGAGGACCTACAAGTACCTGGGGGTGCACCTGGTTGACAGACGAGTGGAGCATCAACGTAGAGGCTGTGTCCAAGTAGGGCCAGAGTCCCCTCTACCTCCTGAGGAGACCAAGGTCCTTTGGAGTATGCAGGCCTCTCCTTCACATGTTCTACCAGTCTGTTGTTGCCAGTATAATGTTCTACGTGGTGGTATGCTAACAGGGTCAATAAATGATTAAAAAGGCTGGCCTTGTTATAGGAGTCAAACTGCAAAAACTTGAGGCTGTGGTAGAACAAAGGACCCTACAGAAAATGCTGGCAATTCTGGACAGTGTTTCTTACCCTTTGCATGCATCATTGACTGAATGGAGGAGCACTTCTAGTCAAAGAATAAGACGACTGTACTGCTCTAAAGAGCCCTATGAGGTTATTTTTACTCTCAGCCATTAAACTCTATAATGAGTCAACCTATAGCTGGGGAAGTGATGACCCACTCCTGTTAGACTGTATGGTTAACTTATTTTTTGTTTTTTCTTTCTTCTCCAATACATGCATATCTGTGTTCTCGTAATGTTACTGTGACCCTGTAATTCCCCTTGGGATCAATAAGGTATTTACCTATCCGTCTCCATTCTCTGTATATTCGTGAGCTTATCTAAGAGCCTCTTAAATGCCTTTATCTTATCTGCCTCTACCACCACGTCTGGCAATGCATTCCAGGTAGCCTCCGTGGAGGAAACTTGCCCCTCACATCTTCTTTGAACTTTACCCTCTTACCATATAGGCATGCCTCTAGTATTAGACATTTTGACCCTGGAAAGATATTTGCTGTCTACTCTAACCAAGTCTCTCAAAATTTTATAAACATCCATTAGACTTCTGGTTAAGATGGCACGACTGAATGTGTGTGACAGCACGCTGATGGTTCAAAAGCAAGAAATTCAATCAAAAGCATCACATTTTCTGAGGTAGATTGTGTTAAATTATCACCACAAACATTGAAGGGTGAGCGATGGTGAGATGAGTTCTGGAGTTGAGCTGGGATGGTGTATTGAAGAATCAGTGGAGATGGAGGGAGCCATTCGGAGAGGAGAGCCAGGGCAGTAGAATTCTGGTGTCTGTACAACTGGCACGGGTACGAGGTTGGATGACTCTGAGCGCTGAGCCAATGTGCAGAGCTTGAGCTTGCAAAATTTCGGCTTGGAGCAAGTCACTGGGCAGCCTGGTCCAGGCTCTGAGCCCTTCACAGCAACGGGTTCCTCATGCAAGATACGACCCACTATTTAGACAATTGAAGCACTGGCCCAGATTGGGAAATAGGAGCCAATTTCACTCACTTTCCACGTTCACTCCTCTCTCCAGAGCGCTGGAGCCTCTCACTGTTCCATTGTTTGGTCAATTTAAAAACTGGCCAGATAGACTGAAAAGGCGGGGTATTGGGAGCTGATTTCATTCGCTCTCCGTGCTGGTCACCTCCATGGTGCTGAGGCTATGAAGACTGCCCTGTCAGCTGTGCTCTGTGCCTGCTGGTATGATGAACTGATAAGCGAGGCTTTGGTCCAGCTTCAGACAGCTCTGGGGTTTGGATCTGAGGACTCAGTTTGGTTCGGAATGTTGCTGTTTGCTTCGATTTTCTGCACAAATTGTGTTTTTCTGCCCCTTGCGCATCAGGTGTTGGTCTTTTGTTTTTATTTTTTTCTTTAATTGGGTTCTTTTGGGTTTCTTGCTCTGTGGCTACCTATAAGCAAACCAATCTCAAGGTTGTAAAATTTATACATTCTTTACTAATAAATGTACTTTGAATCTTTGATTCAGGTCTTCCCTCAGCTTCTGCCATACCACAGAAATGACATCTGATTTAACTGGCCTCCTTATAGCATATGACTCCAATCCAGGCAACATCCTGGTGAACCTCTTCAGCACCCTCTCCAAAACCACCACATCCTCCCTGTAATGAGGTGATCAGAACTGAATACAATACTCTAGATTTAGCCTAAGCAGAGTTTTGTAAAACTGCAACAAAATTTGCTGATGCTTGAACTTAGTGTCTCGACTAATAAGGCAAGAATGCAGATGTACACTTGGATCCCAGGTTTCCAGCCATTAAGAGTTGGAGTCCAACCACTAAATGTTAAGAGTCTTACCATCAATGGTGTACTTTCCCTTTACATTTGGTCTACCAAAGTGCAACACCTCACACTTGCCCGGATTGAATTCCTTTTGCCATTTCTTCAACCATATCCACAACCAATTCATTTTCTTGTGGGCATTCTCAGTAAATACATAACAGAATAATAACCATAATGGAATCAATGAAGGACCACACCAGTTCAGGCATTCAACCAGTGCGCAAAAGACAACAAACCTTGCAAATGCAAAACAAAAGAAATAATCATAATAAGTAATAAATATTGAAAACATGTGATTAAAAAGACCTTGAACATGAGTCCATAGGCTTTGGGAACTTTTCAGTGATGGGATAAGTTGTTGGTTAAAGAGCCTGATAGTTGGGGGTTACTAACTGTTCCAAAATGTGGTGGTGAGTCCCGAGCTTTATTCTTAAGGCAGCAGTGAGAAGAGGGTGTAATCTGAGTAGTGGGGGATCCTGATGATGGATGCTGTTTACTTGTGACAACACTCTGTGTAGGAGTGATCAATGGTGGGAAGGGCTTTATCATTGATCAACTGGGCTGTATCCATTAAATTTTGTAGGATTTTCCATTCAAGAGCATTGGTGGTTCCATACCAGGCTGTGATGTAGCCAGTCAATATATTATCTGTAGAAGTGTGTCAAAGTTTTAGATGCCATACTGAATCTTTGCAGACTCCTAAGGATAGAGGCACTGCCATACTTCCTTCATAATTGCAATTACATGCGGTGCCCAGGAAAGGTAATCTTAAGTGATAAACCCAGGAATTTTATGCTGCTGACCTGCTCCACCTATGATCCTCCAATAAGGACTGGCTCATGAACCTCTGGTTTCCGTCTCCTGAAGTCAATAATCAGCTCCTTGGTCTTGCTGACATTGAGTAAGAGGTTGTTGCTGTGACACTGCTCAGCCAGATTTTCAGTCTCCCTCCTATATGCTGATTCATCGCCACCTCCAACTCAGCCTATGACAGTGGCATTGGAACTGTACTCAGCAATAGTCATAAGTGTAGTAGAGTAGAGGCTAAGCACACAGCCTCGAGGTTCACCTGTGCTGAGGAAAATTGTGGAGGAAATGTTGCCAATCTAAACTTACTGGGGTCTGCAAGTGAGGAAATTGAGGATCCAATTGCATAAGGACCTCCAGGAAGAATATGACCCATCGATGATTACTCTTTATCTCCTTACAGCAAGCCAGTTCCAAATCCAAATAACTAAGCCATCATATACTCCTTGCATCTTAGTCTCCTGGGTGAGCCTACCATGAAGGACCTTGTCCAATGTTTTACTAGTCTTCTAGTCTACGTATTTTTTTACTATTATGTAATTAAATAATGTTCATTTATTCATAATTTTTAAATGTTTGTGACTTTAGAAGATATTTGCAAACTTGCAAACTCTTTGACATCTAGTTCAGCCTGGGGATGTGGTTTGACCTGCTTTTGAAATATTCCTGAAGGATTTGGGATCGAAAGAGCTTTGCAGAGACTTATCAATCAGGTTGGAGTCAGCTTGAATCAGCTCCATGGAGTAAATTATTATCAGGGATCTGTTCAAGATAAGAGTAGTTCTAGTGAAGAGATGTGCAGCAAGTGCTGGTAGCAGTGCTCAGAGGAAACTATAAGCTTTCATTATACAGATAAGGACTATCCATTGCACACCTTTTCTAAACTGACATTTTAAATTAAAAAAACTGATTAATTAGAAATAATGGGTTTTTTTCAATTTTTTGTTCAGGATCTGTCTGGGGTTAACTTATATTTTTAATCAAGATTTGATGTGCATTATACTTATCAGAAATGTTACAATGATTCACAATACAGATGCATCCTTAGAGTCTTAAATTAAGTAGGCGAAAATTAAAAATATATTAATTATAATTGAAATATGGCTATACATATTTATCATGGGAAATACATTTACTATAAAGGAATAATAAATGCTAGTACATTGCATAAGACTGTAAGAATATCCTTATGGCCACTGCGGTGACAATCTTCTGTCAGTTACAAAGAAAATGCTTCATTTATTAAAGCTCAAAGTTCAAAGTAAATTTATTATCAAAGTATATATATGTCACAATATACAGCGCTGAGATTCATTGCCTTTTGGGTATACTCAATAAATCTATAGAAATATGACCATTACATAATCAACTAGGGCGTTCAACAAGAGTGCACAAGACACAAAACTGTGCAAATACAAAAAGAACAAACACCAATAATAAATAAATTTTGAGAACACAAGATGGAAAGTCCTTGAAAGTGAGTTAATTGGTTGTGGGACTGTGGTAAACTATGTATACCTGTCTGGACACACCCATCTGCTGACTGCTCCTGTGGCTCCTCCCACAGACCCCTGTATAAAGGGGATTGGAGGCACTGCTCCTCCCTCCGAGATGTTGTGCTCCATTTTTGCTGCTAATAAAAGCCTATTGTTCACTTCCAGTCTCTAAGAGTTATTGATGGTGCATCAGGGACCATTTCAATGATGAGGCAAGTACAGTTGAGTGAAATTATCCCCTCTGGTTCAAGAGCCTGATGGTTGAGGAGTAGTAACTGTTCCTGAACCTGATGGTGTGAGTCCTGAGGCACTTGTACCTGTTTCCTGATGGCAGCAGCGAGGAGTGAGCATTTCCTGGATGGTGGGGGTCCCTGAAGATCAGTGCTGCTTTCTCATGACAGCATTTCATGTAAATGTGCTCAGTATTTGGGAAGGCTTTATTTGTGATGGACTGGGACATATCCCCCCTCCTTTTTTTTTCTCTCTTTCTGCCCATCACTCTGCCTTTTCTCCATCTCCCTCTGGTGCTCCCCTCCCCCTATATTTCTCCCTAGGCCTCCCGTCCCATGATCCTTTCCCTTCTCCAGCTCTGCATCCCTATTGCCATTCACCTTTCCGGCTCTCAGCTCCACCCTACCACCTCCGGTCTTCTCCTATCATTTTGCATTTTCCCCTACCCTTCCTACTTTCAAATACTCTTACTATCTTTCCTTTCAGTTAGTCTTGACGAAGGGTCTCGGCCCGAAACATCGACAGTGCTTCTCCCTTTAGATGCTGCCTGGCCTGCTGTGTTCTACCAGCATTTTGTGTGTGTTGCTTGAATTTCCAGCATCTGCAGATTTCCTCATGCTTGGGACATATCCACTAACTTTTGTTGGATTTTTCATTCAAGGGCATTTGTGTTTCCACACCAGGATGTGATGCAGCCAGTCAATATACTCTCCACTATAAACCTACAGAATTTTGTCAAAAGTTTTAGATGTCATGCCAATTCTCCACAAACTCCTAAGGAAGTAGAGGTGCTGCTGTGCTTTCTTCATAACTGCACTTACATGCTGGACACAGGACAGGCCCTCTAAAGTAATAGCAACAAAGAATTTGCTGATGAGGTCTGGCTCATGGGCCTCTGGCTTCCTTCTTTCCAAGTCTATAATCAGTTCCTTGGTCTTGCTGACATTGAGTGAGAGGTTGTTATTGTGGCACCACTCCGCCAGATGTTCAATCTCCCTCCTATATGCTGATTCATCACCATCTTTGATTTGGCCTATGATAGTGGTTCCATCAACAAACTTGAATATGGCTTTAGAGTTGAGCTTAGCCACACAGACCCAAGCGTAAAGCAAGCAGATCAATGGACTAAGCACACAGCTTGTGGTGCACCTGTGCTGCTGAAGGTTGTGGAGGAGATATCATTGCCAATCCAAACTGACTGCATCCTGCAAGTGAGGAAATCCAGGATCCAATGGCACAAGGATGTATTGAGGCAAAGGTCATGGAGCATATTGATTAGCTTGAGGGGATAATGATGTTGAATGCTGAGCTGTAGTTGATAAAGAACATCCTAATGTTGGCACCTTTGCCATCCAGATGTTGCAGATGCTTCAACAGATTTGGCCAAGAGGGAGTTAGTTGACTGTTTATATAGTAGTGTGAATCGTGTGAATATTCAACCCACCTCCAACTATTTATAGGTTCAAGCAAAATACAGAGATGTGGACAGCAGTAGTAAAAGATATGATAGGATCCTCATCTCAGACTTGGAACTTGTTAGTTTGAACTCCATACTGGAACTCTGGCTGTCTAAAGAGCAGGCCTTTAAATCCTGGCCACCACCCTATACCATAACACATACACACACGTAGTGCACAAAGAGAACAAAAAAAAAGAGAAAAAATAGTGAGGTAGTTTACATGGGTTCATTGTCTATTATGTTAGGCAGTTGTCAGGCCAAAGATTTGCCTACGAAAGAAGCTAACTCTTTCTGGAAACAGGCAGACCATAATGGAGATGTTCGATGCAGATGTTCGTACCTGGAGAAATATATAAACTTTTGCAAGAACAACAGGTCAGAGATGGGGAAAGAATCAGAGGCAGACCACGATCTTCAGGATGTAAAGCTCCTGAGTAAATGGTAGAGTTTAATTGAATCTTACATATCTAAATGATTAGATATCAAGTCTTAAGGAAATCTGCCATCATACTTTGCACTATTTTTTTTACTATTAATCATGATTAACACTTTCATTTAGAGAACACACCAACAAAGAAAAGAAAAAGAAAATCCCCAAAATATTCAGAAGGTTAAATTGGAATTGTGGAGAGAATGCTCATCCTGCACCTTGTTCAGCTTTGCCATTTCGTTAGCATTTGTCTGTTTTATGAGGCCAAGTTGCCAGCTCGAGGCCCAACCCAGCACGGGTAGAAAGCATGCAAGAAGCGGACCAAATTCGAACCCTGGACCATTTGCCCCAAGGACCAGTGCAGAGACCACTACACCACCGACAATTGTGAAGAGAGAAAGAGTGATAATATTTCAGGCTGATAATACGTTATCAGGATTGTGAACAGTTAGAGATAAACAAGTGCCACCAAACAAAAAAAAACAAAATTGAAGGTCAGTGATAAGGTAGGAGTGATCAAACAACAAAGAAGTGCAAAGCAGTGGTGGTCTGAAGCAGGTATAAATTGAAAACAGTTATTTATATTGATCTCCTTCAGTCTTTGGTGGTTTCTTTCTTGTGCTGATTGGTGGGTGGGTGATATGTTACTTTTTCTGTGAGGGAAGAGTTGGGGATTTGGGGCCTTTTGGTGTTTTTCTGCGTAGGTGATCTGTTAGCTTTTTTTGCGTTTGAGAGGGGGGAACTGGAACTGTTGAACTGTTGAATAATTGGTGAAATGCTGTGATATGTTTTGTCAGTAGGGAACATTGGGATTATGTTGAGCTTCAGTTGAACAGTGCATTAGCCAAGGACAGAGTGGGAGTGAATTAGAGACTTTAAGTGATAGGCATTGGAAGCTTGGGGCCATGCTTGTTTTCACCTCCGTGTTTACTGTTTTAATTTCAAACTTCCTGCTGCTGCAAAATTTTGGCTTTTGTAGAAGTAATATTAATGTAGCATATTGATTCCTGCTGAGATCGAATTTCTCTGCATTCTTATTAATGCTGCAATCACCTTGCAAAAATCTCTCTAAGTTTCAGGCTCTCGGAAGTCTCAGAATCAACAGTCATTTCCCAGTGGCGCTCGGAACAAATCACTTTTACACCCTCGGCCAGCCCAGTTCATTCGGATTCAGATTGGTGGACGTTCTTTGCACAAAATGAAACAGTACTCAGAAAATAACAATGCGGAGGAAACATGAATTAGTATGTTCAGAGACAGTAGAATATTCAAAATTGTAATTGGATGCACTTTCATCTCATTCAACTGCAGAAACTCTAGCTCTCTCCCAAATCACTTCCTATATATCTCACTGTTTAAATTTTGGATTGTTTTTAATACCAACCCATCTGCTTGATCTGCTGTAACACTCTTGTGTCCTGGTGCTGAATTTTGTTCAATATCAATTCCAGTTTCAGAATTAGTAGTCACAAAACATTGCAAAACTTCAAAAGAAAAAAATGTAAATGAAAATTATGTTGGTGGTTGTCATAAATGACAACAAAAATAATCAAAGGTTCTACGTAAATGCTTGGTGTTGCTGTGGCTCCCATTCAGAAATGTGAGGATTCTTCAGCTGCACAGCTTGGCTGGTTCAGGAAAGGTATTTAACAAGCAGCTGAGGAACTCTTGCTGCAATATAACCACAGAAACAAGTTTTAAAATTATACCTATTCTGTCAAAATCCGAAGAATTAAAACAGCAAACATACAACAATGCTTAATGAGATTGTTAGCAATAAATATGCTGAGCCACATAAGGAGATAAAAACAAAATACGTTGGCCAAAGAAGTTGGTTTTATGAAGCATCGTAAAGGTGGGAAAGAAAATGCAGCGAGTCGGGCAATCAGGGAGACTCCCAAAACTTAGGATTGGTGTGAGCTAAAGATATGTTTGGAGATGGTGGAAAAACTAAATTGGAGGATGAATACAAGACTAGAATTATCAATGTGCAGATGCTTGGAAGGCAGCTGCAGCAGCTTTATAGAAAACAAAAGGATGCCTAAGTGGATCAAGTACAGTGCAAAATGGATGCAATATTGAAAGCTGGTTTTGGCCTGACTTCAGGACTATTTCCTTGGAGGAAGGTCCGAGCTAAAGTGAACATTAAAGAAAAAAATATTATCGTTCTAATCTATGCTTATTTCTTAAAGACATAGAATGCAATATATTCCTGACTCTTTTTAATGACTTAAGCAATGATGTTATGATGTTATTCAAAAATTACTAGTTGTTTCATATAATCTCAGCATACTTAGCTGAGAAAACTCTGGGATCAAACTTGTAATAACTACATCAAGTAGCTGCACTAAAGTTGCTGTCCTTGTTCACAAAAATATTTTCAATCAAAATCTTCTAGGCAAAATGGAAACAGGCCTTTACTGGTAATTGGGGCTATGTCATCTTTCATTTCCACAGTGAGGTTATGATGTTAAGTCACAAAACAATAAATATGTCCATTTTCCTTAAATGGCCTTTCTGTGATTTACACTGTGCTTTTTCTCAGCAGCTTCAGGACAAGGCTAACAGTACAAAGACAGGCTTGCTTGACCAAATCCTGTGAAAATATAGCAGTTACAGTACAAAGTTCAGTGCCAACAACCTCACTGAACAATTGTTAGACGCGGAGTGACTGCTAATCATGCAAAAAATTGACGTAAATGAAGAACATTGTAATTTGTGTCACCTTTGATCTAGCCCTTTCTTTCCTTATTATTTATTACAAATAGGTTTGAAACTATCCATTTCAATTTAGCTTGATCAATGGAAGGCAATTTGCAAATATTAATTGAGTTCACAATGGGCCAGAACTTGTTGGGAGATGTCAGCAGTTCTATCATTACTTACTTATGTGACAAGGTCAGTGAACAGGGACTACTACAGTGCCTGGCATACAGAAAATGTACAACAGAGATGGTGCGATCAGTGAGGAAATTTGGCACTGGCAAGTGGCGTAGGAATGCTGGAAAGAACAGTGCTCTCATTGGGACTCAACACCTCTCTCTGTAACTGGATCTTGGACTCCTTGATTGAAAGACTTCAGTCATCCAAGTTGGCTGAAACATCTCGGGCTCCATCACGCTGAACGCTGGTGCCCCATTCCCGGTGCTGTGTGCTCAGCCCGCTGCTGTCCATGTTGCTGACTTAAGAATGCACTACCGGATCAAGCTCAAACCACATCATGAAGTTCGCCTCATCAGTAACAATGATGAATCAGCACACAGAGAGAAGTCATGAGAGGCTTGCCAAATGACATGAGAACAACAACCCCAGTCTCAATGTGGACAAGAAAAAGAAAGAGATTTTGGATGGTGTAGGTTGACCACTCTCTTTTACAATGGCTCTGTCATGGAGAGAGCTTAGAGCACAAAGTTCCTTGGTATGCACATAATGGACAATCTAACCTGGACCATTAGTCAAGAAGGCACAGCAATGTCTACACTTTCTTAGGAGACTGAGGTGTGTAATACTCCCTGCCCGCATTCTAACAACTTTCTACAGGGGGACCATCGAGAGTGTCCTGTCTGACTGAGTCATTGTATGCAGGGCATCAGATTGCAATACCTTACAGAATATAACAAAAAATTCTGAGAGGATTACCAGGGTCTCCCTCCTCCCTAGTGATGACGTTTACTGGGAGCATTGAGACTAAGGGTCCAAAGCTTTGTTAACAATTCCTACCACAATCTCTTTGACCAACCACTGTTAAGAAGGTGGCAGAGAGGCATCAGGACTAAGACCGCCAGACTGGGTTGCAGTTTCTTCCTGCTGGCTATGAGAATAATGAATACCTTGCCACCACCAAGGTCTCACCACTAGGACAATGAGCTGTGTACTGTTTATTGTATTGTTTACTACTTATCTGTTGTGCATTACATGCATTTTGAATTGTATATTATTAACTTCTTTATGGTCTTATATTGTTTTATGCGCTGTGTGCAATATACGGCTCATAAGCCCACTGTGGCCTGGAGGAACATTGCTTCATTTGGTTGTATATATGCACAGTCAGACAACAATAAACTTGAACTTGAGATGTAGCCTAGGAGGCAGCAAGGAGGAGCAGAAAACTTGGTGAGAGTGAATCAAATGCTGTTGTCAGTGCAACCATCAGGAGGTAAAGGACTTGGAGACATTGAGCAAAGGACACTGGAGAAACTGAGATCTGCAATAAATGTGAAGGGAATATGTATGGGAGAGAATAATGGGATGATTAAGCTGCACGTATTTGATATTGAGCATCAAAGATTCCTGGTGATTGGATCCAAAAACACTGCTTTTGGGGAAGAGAGTGGAATTCAAAGGATGAGTTGCTGCACCAGAAGATATTAAGAGTAATAAAATGGAAAACATTCCAATTTCGGAGTTCACAGAACTATGCAAATACGTTTTACGCAATCGTTACCAGCAAAGTGAAACATCTTTTGGAATACAGGGAAGGAATCTAAAAGTACCATGAAGAAAAGCTACAAAATGATTGGATTATTTGTCAAGGTACCTTGGACTTCTGCTGTTGAAGGCTTTGCAAAAGGTTGCTTGTTAAGAGCATGCAGAAATTAGTATCCAACAAAGCTTTCTACTCTGAAAATAATTGGCATAAATTATTTGAATGCTATTTCTAGAGAGTAATGGTTTGAAGTATCATTGTCTTGGCCTCTGTCTAGACTTGCCACGGTTTCTACCAGACTGGAATTACGCTCTGCACCTGATAGTGTTTCTCTGTGACAGAGCCGGCATTGCAGTACAAAAACTTTAGATACAGTATCCCGAGGTTCCATCCTACTTTACCTGCTACCATTTGACAGCTTGTGGGCTATTAAAGGCTTCTGTATTATCCACCCCCACAATAGAAACATTTGAGCTCTATTCAAATTAGTATTAATTTAAATAAAGATTTTAAAAGATACAAAATATAAAATTAATGGAAAATACATTAAGATGAAGTAAAATAAGAGCCACATTTATGGAGGCTACCTTTCTCCTTAAAATCTGGGATGTCTTTGAATAGACTTGTAGAGAGACCAATTTGTCCTTCAACTCCACTCAGATCCTCCACAATGGGAGTACCTGTGGGCACATGTGCTGACAGTTTCTCTGTAGGATATGTTGACATCTTTGTTTTATATCCACTTGGGCCCTCGCTTAAATCTTTTTAATTGCATGTTGATGATGGCATTTCTGTCCTTCGTTAATTTTACTACCAACTTCAACTTTTCTCTCATCTACACACCACTAGTTCTGATTTTTTCTGGATCACTCTATCTCAGTTTTAGGGAGAAGTCAGGGGCAAACGTCAATTAAACGTCTACAGACTCCTACAGCCACCCTAACAATACTCCTTCTATCCTATCTCCTGTAAAGTCCCCATTGTTCACCCCCCAACCCAACTGCCTCCAGCTGCTTAGTACTTGCTTCAATGGAGAGACTTTCCACATGTACCCCTGAGATGAATTCCTTCCTCCTGACCAATATTTCTCCTTGATAATAGATGACAGATTATTTGACTGCATCTTATTTGTTTTTGGACCTCAGCATTCACTCCCTTTCCTGAAAAGAGCAAATGTACATTATTCCACCTCACCAGCACCTGCATTCAACAGATCATCCAAGCAATTTCTGTTACTTTCTACAAGATATACGTCATATACAGAGATGCCATATCTCAAGAGTATACCTGAGCCTCCAGGTGCCCGTGCGTCAATACTTTACACCCTCACTCGGACTTCTGTACCTGTCATAACCGAGTCCCAAGTTAATTTCAGGAACAGGACCTCAACTTAAGAAAGACCATAAGATATAGGGGTAGAATTAGGGCATTTTGCACAGAGAAAGGCGCTGCTACTTCACAGCTTTAGCAACCTGGATTCAATCTTGCTCTCCAATACTGTCTGCATGGATTTTGCACATTATCCCCATGTTCCCCTTGCGTGCTCTCGTTTTCTCCCACAAACAAAAGATGTGGTTGATTAATTGGTTACTATAAATCGTCACTAGTGTGCAGATAATGGTAGAATGCAATGAGTGTTGATGGGATTATGGGGTGGATAAAAATGGGAATTATATAAATGGGTGCTTGATGATGCGTGCAGACCTAATAGGCCACAGACCTGTTTCTAAGCTGTTGGACTCCATGATTCTATTCCACCACGACATTCTGAGAGATGTATCGCTCACTGCTCTGTTCTTCCTTCTCCGCCAACAACTCTCCTTCTCACAGTACATTGCAGGAGTTGCCATACAAAAAATGTGGTTGATTACCTCTTCCCATTCCACCATCCAGTTTAGTGTCCTGCATTCAGTGCCCACATTGTGGTAAATGAAATGCAGATCGTGTTACCACTTTGCAGAGTCACAGCAGTGAACCTGAGTTTCCAGTTGCTTGCACCTCAATTCTCCACATTCCACTCTCTCCCTGATCTCTGTACCTGTCATAACAGGGTCCAACGTAAGCCTGAGAAACTGCATCTCAACTTCTATCTGGGCATGCAGCAACCTTCCGGACTTGATGTCAAATTCAACAATACCAGGTAACAAAAAAAAAAATCATCGTTTCTGCCTGGTTAATTGTTTGCCTGTCTTCTTTGTTGTGGAGTAAAGTTTCCGGATGATAAATGTGTTCAAAGCTTTTCCTTTGCAAGTAGGTGCATCACTGCTCCACTCAGTGGTGAGACCAACACCAGTATGTGAACTCAAGCTCTTCTTTGACTTCTGCCTTGTGCAGTGGAAGCCTGAGACAGGCTGAGCCACAATGGGCTGTCGGGAAGAGGTATCCTAAGGAACTGACAGCTATCAACCAACATGGATTGGTGCAACTTCTGAGAGATGTGACGTTAGGTTTATAGAATGTTCCCTGGCAGCTGACAAAACTAGGGGAAGTTCTGACATTGTTCAGGTAGTGGTACTTTTCTGGGCTGGGCTGTGACTTGAAGATTACAAAGAATTAGACTGAATGAAATCACATCAAGAAGAATGGTGGACGTGGACTTGTTAATTAATCTTGGGATATAACTGAGGACTTGGAAAGGGAAAAAGCTGCTTGGCATTTTGACAGATAATGCTCAGTAGAAGCATAATAATATGATCACACATCTCCGGCTGTATCTGAGTGATTTACAGCTGCAGCTCACACAGATTCATTGTACCATGTAGCAGCAAAATTTGAATGGAAAGATTTGCATTTCAAGCACGACAGATATTCTCTCCACAGCTAACATCATAAAATATTGCAAATTCAACAATGATTAATTAAAAAAATATTTCTAAGAAATTGATGGGGAGTACAGTGATATAGTTTATCATGCAGAGATGAGATGGTTCGGCAGGGTTGTTTTATAGTCACATTATGGGAGGAAGCCCTCTCACAAAGCTCCCTTGGAGAATGCTCAGTGCCTTTGTGATCTTTCTTTACTGCTCATTTTAATGTTCTGAATGTTCAATTTCAGGGGAAAGTGTCATAATGTCTGACTTTGTCAGCTAAATTGCACGAGTTCAGACTAAATTGAACATTTCTGTGCAGAGCTGCAAAAGGTGATGTATCCCACCTTCCTACCAGTCAGCTGAGCCTTCTCCCCGCCACCCACGATGGTGACCCAGAGTGGGCCTGCATTCATTTAGCTGTAATTCCCAGAACTTTGAAGAGAAAAAAGGTGAATAAAGTTCTTCCAGCTTTCACAGAATCAAACTGGACTTTATCAAACTTCTATGGTTGATGATAATCTGATCCATTAGGATGTTGGTTGGATCAAAAAATCATTCTGTTATTGTGTCATCAGGCTGTGATGGGACAATCAAATTACGCTGCCTAATATCAGTACGTGTCATAATTCCGTGCATTTTAAATAAGGAGGTGATTTAACAGTTTGTTGCTTCAATGAAGTGTTAACACAAATTAGGGGTTAATAATAATTTGGTTGTTATGTACAGTGCCTATAAAAAGTATTCACCCCTTTTTTCATGTTCTGTTTTGTTTAACAATATTGAACATTAATTTGACTTTTTTTTTGACACAGATCAACAGAAAAACTCTTTAGTGTCAAAGTGAAAACAGATCTCTACAAAGTGATCTAAATTAATTAGAAATATAAAACACAAACGAATTGATTGCATTAGTATTCACCACCCTTTAATATGATGCATTAAATCAAAGTGTTCCTTTACCTTAAACTCCTCTAATCAATTTTGATGTATTGCACAACATCCAATCCAGAAAGGCTGATTCCCTGGTGGGTTCTGCCATGATCTGCACAAAAGATTGGCACGCTCTACCTCGTTGGCAGTTAAGTATATTTCATGATTGTATACAATAATTTTTCCTTTTTGAGAGTCTGATGCGGCTAGTGTTGATGACATGGAGTTTGTGATGATTTGTCAGCAGATTTTAGAAACGGCTAATTTATATTGTTTTTATTGAAGAAATGATTGCCGAATTCCAATGAAGCAAAGGGAGTGAAGAACAAAAGAATTGCTAGTCCATTTGTAGCAGAAAGACTTAATGAAGCAGTCGAAAATATAACACTGAAAGTTCATGAGGTCAGGACTGAGCAGTCAGGAGAAATATTTAGGTACAATACAGAAATATGTTACCTGTGTGTATTGTCATGATGCAAAAGTTGCCAGAGAATTTGCAAGGGGGAAGAAGGACGAGTGATATTTGCAAACTTGACTTTTTAAAGCATCATTTAGCAAACAAAGCAATATGGATGGTGTGCAAAAGCTCTGGCAAGAAAACCCTTCATTACCCACTACAGGCCTGCTACATATGTTTTGTGAGAATACAGATGAACGAAAGCGAGAATGATCAAACGCAGAGGAGATCAAAGTTCTTGTTGACAGTGCTTTGCTAGCTGTTAAACTGAATACTCTATATATAAAATTCAGTGAGCACACGTTGTCGTCACCGGGCAAAAAATTGCACAGCAAAAGATTTTTGCACACACTGGTCATTACAAATTAGAGTGCACATTGCTTGTGGGCATTTTACAAATTGCCCCTCTTGGGATCCACTACCAACCTGATTTTTCCAATCTACCTGCACAATGAAATTCCCCATGACTACCATAACATTACCCTTTCCATGTGCATTTTCTGTCACTCATTGTAATTTGGATGTCAATATATAACTTTTATAAGGAACATTTTACCCTTGCAGCTTCTTACCTCTGTCCTCAATGATTCTACATCTTTGTCTACTTTGTCTGCCACAGAGAAAGTCATTGCAAAGGTCCTTCTCAGCCGCCTCCTGCTGAAGAGCTGTTCCCGAATCACAGTGTGGATTCTATCTATATAGAGGCACACTGGATATGACCCCAAGACAGGTTCAGCAACACGAGCACCCTTTCCTAGCCTTGTTTTCATTTCTTAAGGGCTTTTAACAATGTCAAACACGAGGAACTGCATGGTTGCACTTCCTCTCCAAAGGTTTTCCTACGGGAGCAAATGTAAAGAAACAGGATAAGTTGGAAATTGTCCAATCTTGCCTATCTTTACTCCATAGTCAAGGTCATTCCAACTTTATATTGAGCTGCAGTGACAGACAATGTTTGAGTATGCACACGTTCACAGGCTAAACTCTAAACCATTGTTGACTTATTCACTGAAGTATTCTAGAGAAAGGGCCTTGCACATAGCATCTGCAAAAATTGGGGCTCTGCTGGACAACACCACCCTTCAACAGCAGAAGTCCTTGACAAATTCTGGAAAAGGATGCATTGCCTCCTGTGCTTCAGGAGCCATCTTTCAATGAAGGCAGACACCAGTGGTGCAACAGCACAAGCTTTGACTTTCCGAGGAAAATGGCATTTGAAATTCAGGATTTCGAGAGCTGTACAAAAAAAAAGATCATGCCCCCTTGTACACTTTTGAATTGGGAAATACCCACAGCTGACTTCTCAAAGCACTAGAGAGATAGAAATATTTTCCTCTCAGCAAAACAATGAACATCAGCATTCCCTCCACAGCCCATCCCTCATTCTAAGGCTCTAATTACTCACAGCCAACTTTGATATGCAGGTCACTTTGTCTGCACACCTAGCATCACATCCCTGAAAGTGGCAGTTCTGTTCCAAGTTCTGTCACAGCAAGGGATTATCATACAGATGAAATTATTGTGTGGTTTTCTCAAAGGCTGAATAAATAAAGGGTATATTCTCACTGACACAAATCCCATGCCCGCTCAAGATGAGAAAGGGCATTCGAGATGGCACTGAGCACAGTGTACATGGATCAGGAGCACACAATTGCCCAGGATGAAGAGTGGCATGAAAATACTATGTAATGAAAAGACCCATTTTCCTGCCCCATTAAGCTCTATCTGCCCCATCAGTCTCTGGGTTCCACACTGGTCTTATCAGCCCATTCAGAACCCACAGAAATGCAGTTAAAGCAAGTCAGATTCAACCCTGCCTAAGAAAGAAGAGATAAGAAATAGTCAATGTCTCCCATGAATTACTAGTTCTATACTATTGGCTCACTTTGTGTTGAATATCCAAATTATATTACTTAAAAACTGTAAACAAAAAGATTAACTGAGTTAATTTTCCACATATGCTTTTATGACTGTCTGTGGTCTAATACCTAAATGTATTCCCAAGAAATCGTGACCTTAATGTTCAATAAAAAGATACTTTAATATGACATTTATTATAATGCTGACTCTTATGTGTTACAGTGGAGGCAACAAAGAGGATTTAATAATTTGTATGTTGCAAGCAAAGGAAACAAAATAAACAATGGCCCTCATTCAATCCAGGGAAATAAACCCAAACCAAATATTGCAGACGTAATTCAACCAACAAGTAATTGAAAGATTTATAATAATATCTGAACATGGTGATAATGTAATTTCAAATGAAATCATTTACATCTGGAAAGGATCCATTTTTAAATCAATTTCTTGGAATGATGGTCAGAAAGTAAGGAGTAGATAGCTTTTATAGATTCTTAATTTGCTCCGTAAAGAATATTCATAATAAATCCTGTCAGAAAATGGGCTAGACATTTAAAAATCTGATAACTGTGCAATGCCCTAATACTGGCAGCAGGAAAAATATAATTCAGCATCTCAATGAGTCTGTGCTCAGCTTGAACCACAGATGCCATCGTCACTTAGTGTTAGTCTGAAGAGACCACAGACCCTTAAGTTTTAAAAGTTGCTTTAAGTCCTTGTAAATGAATCAGGGAGCCAATCTGTTACCCATTAAATCTTCCATTTGTCTTGTGTTTATTAACTGACTGTCATTTGATTCTATTGCTGGATCCCAAATAGATATACTTTCTGCAATAAAAATGCTGTATTTCTTTAGCTGATTGACATAGTCCTTCAAAAAATGGGGACATAGGAGCCTTTGGGTATTGCATTAGATGCAGGCAGACATTTAATACAGCTTCAGGACATGCTGCCTACTGGAATTAATGGCTCAACTTTGACAACTGAGATGCTTTTGACAGACGTTTCCTGCATTTTGCAACCAGCGAGGGTGCTGCCATAGAAAGGCATGCTGTTAGACATCGTCTGCTACTGTAGGGCAGCAGACAGAATGGCTTCTGACTGGAGTGGTGGGTGGTAATGCATGATAAGTGCAAGCACCATGATCAGAGACTCAGTTTCCATTTCACAGTCACCATCACACCTTTCATCCCACTTGCTTGTTGCTGCCTTCAATGAGCTGCTGAACACTTGGCTGCCGGTCAGACGTGCACTGACCATCCAAGTCCACGGTAACTGCCAGTCTATAAAAGTTGACTTTCAGCAGATGAAAGTCATTGGCTACAGGCCTGCAATTGTACCTGTGAAATTGCATCATTTAATGCTTTGTACAATGAATCTTTTACATTATCACAAAAGCTCAAAGTATCATGTCTCTCATGCACCAAGCACTAATAATGTGACTGGGACATCACATATTGCTTTTGGGGCAGTGTCTTCACAAGATGGGTGACCCAGCCATTCCTAACAATGAAGCTGGAGGAATAGTTGACAGTTGCAACTGCAGAGGGGAATATGAAATTTAGAATTAAGAGTAATATTTTAATAATAATTACTTACTCCAAATATGCATATTAAAAAACTTGTATATGATATGTTGCTTACATAGCAGTAGTTTGGCCAACATAATTACTGCATGTACATGTGGTCATTATATATTTAAACATGTAAACAAACTTTTCAGTAGCCAGTGGAATCATATAGCAGAAAAATAGGTCCATCTCGCCTTTTCTGACTGTAATAGTCACATTTTCCAACATTAGACCTTCATTGCTTCTAAGCCTTTTCTATACATGTACCTGTCTAAATGCCTTTAAATATTTAATTGTATCTACCTCTGCCATCTTCTTCAACAGCTTGTTCCAGATAACTACCACTGTGAAAAAACTTGCCCCTCAAATTTCCTTTAAAGTTCCCTCCTCTCACCTAAAACCTGTTCCCTTTAGTTCAAGACTTCACGGCCCTGCAAAAAGGACCCTACCTATCCTATACTTCTCTCTCACAATTATTATTACTCTTTTAGGTTACCCATCTGCCTCCCACTTTCCAATGAGAATAAACCCCGAATCTTTATAACCTCAGTTCTCCATTCCAGGCAAAGCCCTTGAGAATCTCTTCTGCACTCTTGTTATTACTACCATATCCTTCCTGAAGTGCAGGGACCAGAATTTTACAGAAAACTCCTAATACAGCCTCATCAACGCTTTGTACAGCTGCATCATGACATCACAACTCTTGAATTCAGTGCCTCAGCCTGTGAAACAAACATACCAAATGTCTATTTAGCTACCCTATTCGCCTGTGTGACCTTTTCAGGAAGCTATAAATTTGCATCCAAAGATCTCTTCCTAAGGTCCTTGCCCATTACCAAAATTTGTCTTCCCAAAATACATTAACTCAATTGCCTGGATTAGATTCCATCTGCTGCTGTTCCGCCCAGCTGTGTGTACACACACGTACACACACACACACACACACACCATTTACTACAGACTTTCAATCAGGTAAGCACCTATCTCCAGTACTATCTCTTCCTTTCTAACACAAGCCAATTTTTGAACCTGTTTGCCATCATGCCTTGGATAACTCTGAACTTTGCCAAAGGTCTTACTAAAGTCTATGCAAACTATGTCTTCTACTCTGTTGTTATTGATTTTCTTAGTCACCTGCACAAAAAAAACAAGAGATTTGAGAGACATGATCGCCCGGCAACAAGCAAAGCCTACTCCTTTTACCAGTCCCTGCTTTTCCATATGAACATAAATCCTGTCCCTCAGAATCTTCTCCAGTAACTTCCCTACATTTGATCTAAGGCTCACAGGCCTGCAGTTTCCAAACATATCTCTACTGCCCGAGGAGCCAACATTCTCTGTCCTTCAGCCCTCTATTCCCTCATTCATCATCAAAGCAGATCAAAGTAGCAGCTTCCTCCTCCAATGCTTCCATTGATACCCTAGGATAGATTGGATCAGGCCTGGGGATTTTTCCACACTAAAACATTTCTAACATGCCTTCAGAAACCGGTGTATACTTCCTTTACCCTACTATCTTGGTATCCGCTCTCCTTGGTCAATACTATGTAGTACCTTGTTCATATCCCCTGGCTCAACAAAGACTACCTCCTTGGTTTCTAAGCAGAAGTAATATTTCCCTGGCTACTCTCTTGTTTCTAACATACTTATTATAAGTTTTAAGATCATCCTTGACAATGTTATTTTTGGCCCCTTTGTACCCTCCTAACTTCCCAAGTTCTTGCCATAACCCCTATAAACCTCAATACCAATTACTTATTCCTGAAATTGTTTCCTTCTTTTCCCGAATAAAACCTCAAATATTCTTTGTTAAATAAAATAACCATCTTTACCTTCTACACTTACAGGAGATTCTGTGAGTATCATGGCTCAGATCTAGAAATCAGTCAGTCTTGATATAATTAGGAAAAGTATTTATATCATGTTTTTAAAATTTTAAGACCAACTTCAATCCATTAAAAATAGCTTTTGTTAGTGGCAGATGGAATTGTTTACATGTCAAGCTATATAACTATATACACAATTCTAATTTGTTTCACTGCTTAATGGCGACACTGCTTGAATAACATTATGCTCACTCCACCGAGCAGCCTAATTTGAATAGAAGTTGCCAGATGTGTACCTGGTACAGGTATCATATAGGCATTATATTTTATCACAAGAATTTATTAAGAGCAGTCAACTTTGGGCAGCTTGCCCTGGTGAATATGTTCTACAATTAATTATATGTAGAAAGTATGGGCTTGGATTGAGCTTAAGGTCTTCAGTTGCAAACACAACCATCTAACTGTAAACAGAATGGTATTGTACAGATGAAGAAAGTATGCAAACTCAGAATAAACAAATCATATAATATGGTTTGCCTTAATTTGATTCAATTAATTTTAAAAGTGATGCATATGAATCTGATCCAATGATTTATATGTATATTTTTCAAACTTAGAATAAACTCTTTTTCAGGCTGGTCATCTTTGAAGCATATAAGCTGTGATTTGAGCTTTCTTCTTTGTGGATCAGACCCTTTAAAGGGCCGATGGAGAATCCAGCATAACCTAAAAATGAGGAGGAACTAGTCACTACTGTCTGCCTTCCCTACATTGCCACAGTTTCTGGATGAATCACCAGGATCCTGAAGAAATACCAGATTAATACCATCTACAAACCCGTAAGGAAGCTCAAATCACAGCTCATGTGGGTCAAAGATGACCCGGGACTCAGGGTGGCTGCTGTTCACAGGGTTCCCTGTGGATGCAGAGCAGCACATATCAGCCAGTTGACACACACAGTGGAAACCTGCATCAAGGAGCACGGGAGTTGTATGCACTTAGGTTACCCGGAGAAATCGACGGTAGCAGAACGTTACATTCTCAGCGGCCATAGGATTGACTTCAATGGCACAAAACTCCTGTGCCAAGCCAATGGCTTTTGGGACTGCCTGGTGAAGGAAGCCATTGAAATAAAACTAGAGGAAAAGTATTTTAATGAAGATGAAGTTCTCACTGTAAGTAAGAACTGGAATTTGATTGTAAACAAGGAGGTACAGTGGAAACATGATTGGACGAGGACCAACCAATCAAGAGGGACGGATGATAGGGGTATAAATACCATCAGACCAGACAAACCCAGGCATCCTGTAGGTCATCCTTGGGCAAGGTGTTAGCATCTACTTAGACCTCCAATCAGGGTCATGTGAAGCCATAGGGATAAGTGGTGGATGAGCGTATGAATAGCTGGTGCATATCACAAGTTCTATAAAACCACTGACAATCCACTGACAGGCAGACAATCCCTGAAGAATATTGAGAATTGTTGGGTCACCCTTCTTGTAAAGACACTGCCCCCAAAGAAGGCAATGGCAAACCACTTCTGTGGAAAAATTTACCGAAGAGCAATCATAGTCATAGAAAATCCATGATCGCCAGAGTCATATGACACACCACATAATGATCATGATGACAGACAGGTTAAGTGCATGCAAGCTTTGTCCCGTGAAGGTGGTCGAGACCAGAACTAGAAGTCATAGGGTTAGAGTGAAAAGTGAAATATTTAAGGGGAATCTGAGAGGCAACTTCTTCACTCAGAGGGTGATGCAAATATGGAACGAGCATCAGTGGAAGTGGTAGATGCAGGTTCAATTGTGATATTTAAGAGAATTTCGGGTAAGTACAGGGATGGGGGGGATATAGAGGGCTACAGTCTGGGAGCATGTGAATGGGGCTAAACAAGAGGGATGGGATCAGATGGGTTGCTGAGCCTTTTTCTGTGCTGTAGTTCTCTGACTCAATCAAACCCTTCCTTCCTACAAAGCACATGACCCTCCATTTTTTTTTCATCCATGTGCCAAGATGAGTCTTTTAAATGCCTCAGTTGTATCAGACACTATCACCACACCTGGCAGTATGTTCCCAGCACCCTCAACTCTCTGTGCAAAATCCTTCCTCTGCGATCTCCCCTAAACTTTCCCCCATTAACCACAAAAGGATGTCGTCCAGTATTGGCCACTGCTGCTCTTGGTAAAATACGCTGGCCTTCTACTTTCAATGTGCCTCTCATAAGCTTATATACATCTAATAAGCCACACAGGGCCAGTACTTCTGCGTAATAATTTCCTGCTCTAAACATAATAATAATAATGATAATTATTATTAAAATTAAAAAAAAAATTTCAGGGTGACTCTCTAAGCCCACTATGACTTTTTCCCTAGCTTTAAACCCCCTCTCTAATTTATTGAATTGGATGAAATAGGGTAACAAATCAGAAACGACCAAATGATTTATACATTGACTACATTTCATACATGGATGATTTGAAACTATGCATTCCTTCAACAGTAAAACTAAAGCAATTAATTCAAATAGTAGAATTTTTAAAAAAGATATAAAGATGAACTTTGAATTAGTTAAGTGAAGAACACTAAACATAAAGAAAGGTGATATACCTAGTAGAAATTAAACAGACCAGCAGGATACAGTACGACCAATGGATAAATATGAAACATGTAAGTACTTGGGATATCAACAATTAAAGATAGATCATACTGCAAGGCTTAAGAAAATCTGCCCAGCAATAGTAAGACCATGACAAAAACAATAAACACTTTCGCTGTAACCATAAGATATAGGAGTCAAATTAGGCCATCATTGCGCCATCAAATGCTCTTCAAATGATAAGCCATTCACTTGTTCAATCATTTTTGTGAACCTCCTTTGAACTGTCTCCAGTCTTAGCACATAATTTCTAAGAAAAGGGGCCCAAAATTGCTCAGAATACTCCAAGTGAGGCTTCACCAGTGCTTTATAAAGTCTCAACGTTACATCCTTGCTTTTATATTCTAGTCTTCTTGAAATGAATACTAACATTGCATTTGCCTTCCTCACCACAGAGTCAAACTGCAAATTACTCTTCAGGGAATCCTGCATAAGGATTCCCAAGTCCCTTTGCACCTCAGTTTCTTGTATTTTCTCTCCATTTAGAAAATAGTCAACCGTTTAATTTTTTGCTATCAAGCTGCATGACCATACACTTCCCGAAACTGTATTCCATCTGCCACTTATTTCCCCATTCTCCCGTAATCTAAAACCTCTGTAGCCTCAAAACTTACTCAAACCTACCTACCCCTGCACCTATCTTCATATTGTCTGCAAACCTTGCAACAAAGCCATCAATTCCAACATCCAGATCATTGACATATGTAAAAAGAATCGATCCCAACAAAGACCCCTGTGGAACACCACTAGTCACTGGCAGCTAACCAGAAAAGGCTCCCTTTAGTCGAACTTTTTGCCTCCTGCCAATCCATGCTAGAATCTTTCTTGAGATACCATGGGCTCAGTTTGTTAAGCAGTCTCATGTATGGCATCTTGTCAAAGGCCTTCTGAAAATCCAAGTACACAACATCAACCAATTCTTCACTGTTTATCCTGCTTATTGTTTCTTCAAAGAATTTCAACATATTTGTCAGTCAAAATGTTCCCTCGAGGAAGCCATGCTGACTATGGGATATTTTATCTTGTGCCTCCAAGTGCCCTAGACCTCATCCTTAATAATTGATTCCAATATCCTCCCAACCACTGAGGTCAAAGTAATTGGCCTATAGTTTCCTTTCTTCTGCCTCTCTCCCTTCTTGAAGAGTTGAGTGACGTATACAATTTTCTGGTCTTCTGGAACCTGTCTGTTATTCTTCTTCTTTCCGTCCTAGGTAGTGTTAACTTCAGTGTATTTGAGTGCACATAGTGTTTTCTAAAATCTGTCATTTCATTCCATTTTTTTGGTAAATTTTCCAGATCAGTTTTGGACCAAGATATTATACCAAAAGAATATGTTAAGGAAGATATGTGGCTAAGGAGTTGGTGTAGAAGGGAGGGTATAATATTTTTGGATCATTGGGCTCTCTTCCAGGGAATGCGGGACCTGTACAGATGGGACGTTTTGCACCGGAACTGGAGAGGAACTTAAATCCTAGTGCGAAGGTTTGTTAATGCTGCATGAAGGTGCTTAAACTGGAGTTACAGTGGGATGGGAACCAGAGTGTCAGAACAGTTAGTGGAGAGGTTGTGGAGGCAGATATTGGTAAGACCTCAGACGAAGTTAGGAATCAAAAGGTTGAGCACGGTGTGACTAGTGTCCTGAGCTGCCAGTATTTCAACGCAATAAGTATGGTAGGAAGGGCAGCTAATCGTACTGAAGATGAGGTGACTAGTTTAAACACAGAAGCAATATGCAGTGAGGAGAGGCTGTTGCCAAGACAAAATTGCAGTCAACAGGATGAGTTGGAACCTAAAAGCAGACAGAATTGAAAAGGGTGAATACAGGACTGAAGGTGTTATATTTGAATGCATGCAATATATGGAATAAAGTAGATGAATTTGTAGCACAGTTACATGTTGGCAAGCATGATGTTGTAGGAATCATGGCTGAAAGAAGATTATAGCTGTGAGCTTAATGACCAAGTATACACATTGTATCAAAAGGACAAGCAGAGTGGTGAAAGGTCTTGGGGAGAGGATGTATCCTATGGTGGGAGAGTCTAAGACCAGACAGCCTGGTTTCAGAATATAGGGGTGTCCTTGCAGAACGTAGATGAGGAGCAATTTCTTTAGCCAGTGAGTGGTGAATCAGTGAAATTCTTTGCTACAGGCAGCGATTATGCTTATGCTAACATAGCATTTATCTTCCTCTTAGACTCTACCTGCAAATTAACGTAGCAAATCTTGCACAAGGATTCCCAAGTCCCTTTGCACCTCAATTTTAGTATTTTCTCTCCATTTAGAAAATAGTCAACCTTTTTATTATGTATATTTAAGGCAAAGATTGATAGATTCTTGATTATTCAGGGCATGAATGGATATGGGGAGGTGGCAGGAGATTGGGGCTGAGAGGAAAATTGGATCTGCCATGATGAAATGACAAAGCAGACTTGATGGGACAAATGGCCTAATTCTGCTCCTATATCTTATGGACTTAAAAATTTACACAACAGTCTGATAACATACATAGTTTCATCAACGAAAACAGGATTCACCATTCCATGCGAGCATATGCAATTCTGATAAGTACATACCATTAGACTTAAATGAAAGCACAACCCAGAAAAATAAAGAAATTATCACTTTAGAAGAAAAAATTAACCAATGGAAGAGCATGACCTTCATGAAAAACATCCCCACTATCTGTCAGACTAGATGTCATCAAAGAAGCGTCGAATGCCTGGCTCAGAGTTAGAGACGTATTCCCAGAAACAGAGAGGTTCCTTGTGGCAATACAGGATCAGGTGGTTAACACAAAAAATTATTTAAAAATACATAATAAAAAGCTACCAATTCAAGTAGATAAAGCAGAAAATGCCAAGAGAAACCAGTCATTATCCAACACATTACAGGATCCTGCAGCAATTTAACTCAATCTGATTACTCACACAGGCACAATCAAGTGGTACACATCATTCACCAAAGTCCTACCTGAGAATACAAACTCATAAAAGACACCATACCTTACGATAAATACAAGCCTGGTCCAGTTTTAGAGTCAGAGTCCTACAAAGTATATTACAACCTACCCGTTATTACAGATAGGACAATCCATTATAATTGTCCAGATCTAATATTACAGGATAAATAAGCAGGAACAGTTTACTTAATAGATTTCACCATTCCAAAAACACCTAACATACAGAAATGCTAAGTGAAAAGCACCGGAAATATGCTGAATTAAGAGGAAAATTGAAAGACTATGGAACACTAACAGAGTATACATTGTCCCAATAGTAATATTTACAACTCATATCACCCCAAAAGGTTTGCACAATAGCATTAAACAATTGGGCCTACACAGCAACATTTATATAAATACCCAGAAAGCCACAACACTAAACACCATTAGAGTAGTCCAAAAGTTCCTAGCAATTGGGAAATGAGTGTGCTTGGCAATGCCCATACCTCAGGTTTTACCAGCTTGAGCTAAGAAAAAAACAAAAATACAAAAATAATAATCTAACAAGCAAGAGCCAAGTAGCACAGAGTATAAAGAACTACAAATGATTAAGACTGTTGTCAACTTGATAAATATGTCCAGGTATTGTCACGTCTTAAAATTAGTCATAAAGTGGAAATGCGGTATTTAGGAAAATCACTGGATCTAATAACTGAACGTAGCTTGGACGTGCAAACCACCAGCCATATTCATTTGGGAAAGGTGTTCAAATGGGTCTTACCCAGGGAGTTTGGACAGCTCAGCTTTAGATTCCTGACTTGTGCAGGACAAATCACTGGAGAGACCGATAAACAGTACTCATTGACGTTCTTTGAATTAGAGATGGGTAAGTGATTTGGGATTGTCATTGGAAAGGTTTGTTAATAACAAAAATGGGAAACACATGCCTGTGGACAGGATTTGTTTAAATCCTCTGAGTCAATGTTCTGTTTAGGTCATTCATTGAGAATGACCATTTGGATCAGGTATTAGAGATCAGTGGTCACCCAAGGAATAATTTCCCAAAATTACTTCTACCTTCCTTTACTTTTTTCATCCAATGAATTCAAAGATTGTAGTAAATCAAGTATAGTTTTGGACCTTAAGTACATTGATAAAGGGGTTACCAAGTTGCCAGATACTGCCATGCATTACATTTAACATCATTAATAGTTCTAATAAATGGACCCACTAAATATAAGACAGTACAAAAATATAACAACATAGAAAGGAGAAAATTATATATTGTAAATTATGCTTAGTTACCTTAAGTAAATGACAAAAATAACTGATTTTAAATGATCAAAGTCATGATAGAAGGAAATTACTTTTGGAGTATTTGGCAATAACTGTTAAATGCTTTCATTATAATGTCATATTAACTTGCTGTAAACAAAGTGAAAAGTATACAGCACATCTTAGTCTGCCTAAGTAGTAGAACTTCCACTTGTATCCCCTTGACAATTACCTCCATCATTTTACACAAAATCCCAAAGATCTCAAAATATCAACAGAAGTGGGAAGTTTCACCGAAGTTATAAATATGCAAATACTGCTACTATGTACTCTGAATTTCAGAAGTCAATCAGTATGTACATTTTAAGAAGTATAATGGACTGATTAATGAAGTTACAGAGATATGCTTACTGACAATATACTTATAGTTTGTACCAATAATAAGTTACATTGCCTAAAGGTGGTATTGCGGAAATTACTTACTCTGGACAAAATCCTATGATACTACCATATACTGTATATTTTGAAAGGAACCAAATCAATGCTTAAAAAGTGTTTCTTTACATTTTTATCTTGCAGTATCTTAGGTTTCTTCAATAATGTGTCATTTACACAATATGTAACAGCACCTTTACAGTGATTTTGTCTAAACCAAAAACATGCATCTTGATACCAAATGACCAGATGTAACAAACTATAAAATAAGTCACAGAATGTGGGTCAGTTGCAACTTTGGGAGACATGGCAACTTCAAATAGGATGGCCAGGATGCTAGTGAAAGAAAGTGCCTCGTTAATGCCTGGATGGCGACCTATCATGAAGAGAAGCTATTCAATTTACATAAATGCAAGAAACATTCTACTTTAGTCAAATTTACTTTGAACTTTTGGGAAGCATTTCTGCAAGCACAAGTTAGTTAGTATCCAATTATGTTAGGAATGATCAATAATAATTTTTATGAAACATCAACATGAAGTGGAGCCTGATAAATTATGTGATTGTTCCTGGAATAAAGAAAAAAATTATGTTACATGAATATTTTGACAACTGAAGAAAATTCTGATTAATAAATGCAGATTGAATGGCTTTAATCTTTAATCAACAGAAGTTAATCCCACATACTTATTTTATAAAAGTCTAGATGTTTTACAATATCATTTCATTTTTATTAGATCATGTCTAGAGTAGAAAAACAATTTATAAAATGATAATGGCCAGCTATGACAAATATTTACATATATTATGAATGTACATGATCCATTGTTTTGCAATTTGGTAGATACAGCTGAGCTGTACCTCTTCCTCAATGCATCCATTATGTCATTGTGAAAATATTAGTAACCTAACTTGGTGTGATGGGAAACCTAATAGAATTGCACACAGATAAAACACATAAAATAGACATGATCTAATTAATGTGTGTTGTACTCTACAGACTATTAATCAAATCAGAAATCTTTAAAAAGCTATCAAAAAAAAATTGGATCTATTTATTTTATAAGATGCCTCATGGTATATCTAAGAAACATTTTCATGCCTGCACTGTTATCACAGGATCATCACTGTTTGTGAGATCCCCCGATGGATAATTTGAGCAAAGGAATGCCAGGAAAAGAAACAAAAGGACAGCTCAGTGCATCTACTTTGCTTGGTTTCAGAAGAGAAATAAATATCGTCCAAGAAAGTCAACTGGAAATTGTTTTATACTACCACTTGACAAAATCTTCCAGCTAAAGACTCTACAAGCCTAGGGTGTATTCTATTAACTTAGATAGACTGGCAGATGAATTCAAAGACAAAAAATAAAGAGAGAATATAGTAAAAGAAAGAAAAATTGTAACTATACTGTAAATTCACTGCTTCTGAACATTTTTGCTTGTTTTCACTTAATGCATCTTTCATATTCATAATCACTGAATACAAATAAAAAGCTTGGCATGGAGTGGAGAACTCATCATTTGTCACTCACGTGAGATATACAAAAGTGTCCAATAGTTAATACAAGGCAAGTTTTCTATTTGATATCAGAACCAACTAAATCTTCCAATTGTGTTCAGTTGCTAACTTTCCTCTTCAGATTGCACACTTATAATGTATCTGCAGCCAAAGAAATGGGAACAGCCCATGTGTCCAAGGTACCACCAGGATCTCCATGGTTAGGAATCACATGCTGTCTCTGCTGCCATGGTTACTACTTCTCTTTCTCCCTCTTCCCATAAGTATCAAGCCACCACTTATAAACAGTGTGCTCAGTATGAAATGAGTGGAGAATGAACCACTCCACAAAGAGTACACTTTGTAAAGTGCTGATGTTGTGCTGTCATCCCAAAATTGCCTTTACAACACCTATAATACTTTAGAAAATCTGGTGACCTATTTATTTTGCTACTGTTTCTGAAAAGCAACTTACTTAAGTTACTTTCAGTATTGTCCACAATGTGAACAGATTTCAGATTTGAACCATCTAATGTTACAGGTATATTGAACCTTTAAAGATGACATTTAAAATGGCATTGATACACCAGACTAGCTTCTCAAAGGTTTAACTTTAACTTGTACTATTAATTCAATTCTAGTTTTAATAGTTATTATCTGCATTTTAATTGCTTTATTAATTCATTTTGTGATTTTCTGTTAAAAGCACATTAGATAAATCATAGAATAAGCAGAACATTACTATAAACTGCAAGAAAGGTCTTTCTAAATCTTTTTATTAGTATTAGTAATATGGACAGAATACAAATGATATATTGATAAAGAAATTACCAACATACACATTCCATTACATATGAAAAAAAAACATACATAATAGTTACAATATATATGAGTTTACCAAGACCTAAGCCATAAGATATATGTATGGACATAGTAAATCTAAATATTTCATAATGTATAATATAAAGAAAACAGAAAAAGGAAAGAAAAAAACAAAAAAAAATTTTTATAATGCAAAACTAGCTAATCTAATAACTATAACTAATAAGTAAAAAAAAGAAACAAAAAAAAGAGAAGGAAAAAAAAAGGGGGCTGTTTATAATATCTCACAAAAATAAGTATTCATCAATGCCGTCACTTCCAGTCGTCTCAAAATACATAAGCTAAAAGCTGGGAAATCAAATGAACTTGGCACAGGGTCATATTACATCATATGAAAATGTTGAATAAATAGTCTCCATAACTTTTCAAATTTAATAGAAGTCTCAAAAGTACCACTTCTAATTTTTTCTAAATTTAAACATAACATAGTTTGAGAGAACCAATTAAATACAGTGGGAGGATCAATTTCTTTCCAATTCAACAATATAGATCCAACAAATATAACTTGCCGAGATTTCATTTTTTTTTAGATATTTACAGACTAGACATTTTTTAAATTCTGTACTCTCTTCAGATACTTTGGAGAGTTTATTTGAATTAGACCCTTTTCAAAAAGGGCTTATTTCAAAACTTTATAATATAATTATGAAGATACGTTCAGAGCCTCTTTATAAGACTAAAAAGGATTGGGAAAGAGAGCTTAGTTTTAGTATTTCTAGTGAGAATTGGGATAGAATTCTTCAATTAGTTAATACATCATCGTTATGTGCCAAACATTCACTAATACAATTTAAGGTCGTACATAGGGCCCATATGTCCAAGGATAAATTAGCTCGTTTTTACTCTCATATAAGTCCTATTTGTGATAGATGTCATTCTGAAATTGCGTCTTTAACTCACATGTTTTGGTCGTGTTCATTTTTGGAGAAATATTGGAAAGATATTTTTGATATTATTTCTGCGGTTTTGAATATTGATTTACAACCTCATCCTATTACCGCAATTTTTGGTTTACCAATGTTAGACTCACTGCATTTATCTTCTTCAGCCCGTCGAATGATTGCATTTCTAACTCTGATGGCTAGAAAGGTCTTAACAAGAACAATTCATGCATTGCTGTTCTCCGTTGTGAAATTGCAGAGAATTCACATCAACCTACATCACAGATAAATCAGAGATAGTATTTGCTTAGCAAACCTGACCTTTGATACATGTGTAATAAATCATAAAAACATGCTGCTTCCCTTACCCAGTGGAAAATCTATGATTTAAAAAGGCTCAGCTTGCTCCTGGCATTTTGCGCTAGTTTCCTGATGATCTTTATGAGTAAGCTCAAACTAAGTTTTATTATCAATGAAAATTACTTCCCTCATGGTGTGACAAAGACTTCAGTTTCCCTTTGCCAAGTGGACTTGTACAATGTTAGGTAAACTAGGAGCTAAATATGATACCCCAAAGTAGTCAAAGTAAGTTCAGAAAAATCAATAAAGATGTAGTGTGTATGTATAAACAAGGGAATTGCAGATAAACATACAGAAAAAAAGCCTCTTATCCACATGCTGACCAGCAGCAAACTTGCTGATATGTATGAAGCGATTATGGTGGTAACTAAAATGTCGAAGCTATTTACCTGCTTACATTTTCATGGCATTGTTCACAGGATTAACTGAAGAACTCAGAAAAGGAGCAAATGCACTTTCAAGCACTTCTGGAAAGCTGTTTCATTTACCTCTTGCAGTAAGTAACAAAAGTAACTTAAACTTTCACACCGGCCAATACATTTGATGTTATGCTGCTCACGATAAGTGGCTACTGAATGAACTGAATTAAAACTCTAGGACCTTTGTTCAATTTTATTTTGTTTAAATGTATCCTTTCCAGTCTTTGGTGCATTGGGGTAATCTACTCTTATAATTAGTCACTAATTAAATGAGAGAGAAATAAAATCAACTTAATTTATTAATTACTGTTACCACTGGTTTATTTTATAATCATTATAAATTAATGATCACTGAAATGAATTGTCTACTGATTTATTTGAAAAGATATTGGACTTTACCTGCCAACAAACATATTATGTTGCAACTCAGTTTATGATTTACTGATGGCTACATAATGGTATTTCAAAGTCATTCGAAGGTTTGGGTAACACCTTATCCAGAAATCTAGTCATGATGAATTAAGATTTGTCAATATATTGATTTGTTCAAACAAGTCACTGAATAAAATTCTGACTTAAATATTTCATTCCTTTTCATTTATTCATGGGGTTTGGGCAGTGTGGTCATGGCCTGTATTTATAGCCCATCAGTCGCTACTCTGGAGAAGGCAGTGATGACCTGACTTCTTGGAGTTCTGCAAGGTGTATGATGAAGGTTGTTGGATATGGATTTTTAGAAAACATTTTGAAGGGAGAACAGTGAATGAAGAGTGTTGTATTTCCAAGCCAGCATGGCTTGTGAGTTGGGAGGAAACCTGCAGGAGATGACGTCCCCTTGCATGCCTTGCTGCTCATGGCATTCTATGACCACAATGTTCTTTACAACAAATGGCAAACAATTAGCACTAAAGTTACAAGCCCAGGACAGGATTGGTATACATACTGAATCACCTGTTTTCTCGTGTTTTTAAATATTTCTATTGCTAATTGAACCAGACAGTTTTTAGCTAATCTCTCTAAAACACTTTTTACATTTATTATCACAGTTGTAAGAGACCAAGGGCAAGGATAAACCTTGACACATTGAATTAGACTTTTCTTTACTTCTCAATGATATTTCTCCAAACATTATTATCATCAACTATGTAAGACTCCTTTGTAGACATGAATTACCCAAGAAGCCTGGACCAGTCCAATCAAGGTCCTTCCATCCAAGCACTGAAAACTAGTATGGCAGGTCATTATATGCATGATCTGGTTTCCACACATAAAATATTTTAATATAACACTTAAAATACAAAATTTATATTATGTTTCAGCTGTATAAGCACTCCTTTACTAATCGTCACAATTCTGTTTTCTGGAGTGGTTGAAATGGGGAAAACAAAGCTCTCAATAACCACGCAGCCGTAGTCCAGACATTTCAGTTTTGCTAATAAGCAATTACATCTTTTAAAGATGGTGCTGGGTAAGTTTAAAATTGGTCAAATGTCACACTTACCGCGACTTTTGTGCGCTAAGAATTTGTATCCCAACGACCCACTTTCTTTTACTTACAAGATTATACTGGAGGAACTATCTGATAAACTAGAGTTAATCTAATCTTAATATCATTCTCGTCCAGATCCGTACAACAGTTTCAGAAGATCTAAATTGTATTTATGACTTGTAATACAATATATACAGTATTCTGGAATTACCTTGGCGGCCACCGAGGAGCTGGGTTTCTCTAAAAGGTCCCAAAGTTTCTTCCTTTTGTCCGCACAGAAGGTGTTATCAAATTCTTCTCCCTCTCTGTCCCTCATGGTCTCAGCTTCTCGCTTCAGTTCCTCGTTCATTTGTTCCTTTTTCTGGTGATACCTGGCTTGGCAACAGGACTCCAGATAAATTTCGTCTATCCCCCAGTAGTCAAGCTCCTGGCTGAAGGACAAAGCGCACATCTCTTCCATCATATGCAACTTGCCAGTACGGTAAAAATTCAAAATAGAAGTAAAAGCTCCCGGGTGACGATCAAAAAAGTACTCGTTCTCCTCCAAGTTATAATCATCACAGCTCTCCATAAGGGACTCGTGAGTATTGCAATCCCGGAGCTTGCCCAGTCGCGTCCGGGGTAACCGGTCCAAGGTTCTCCACAGTACTTCGTGTGCAAGTCCCCCAACATTGAGTTTTACCCTTCTGGAACAAGCCTTGCTCCTGATGATCTCCACGGGATCTGGAGGTAGGGAGCTTGTGGATCGAGACCCCCCTCTATTCATCCCCGTGGGCATGCTTCCAGTTTTCTTCTGCAAGGTTGGATATTATCTCACATTAACTATCCGAGCGTTGGATCTCAGTGCAAGATTTTCATCTGGCTGCTTTTACACCCATCCTCGAAGCTGGAAAAAAAGGGAGAATAAAAAAGGTATTTGGTGACAAGATCCAAATTGTTCTTCAGATTCAATTGACCTACAGAAGGAGCAAGTACATCTCTAACGTAGTGTCAGGAGGTGCGGGCGCGGCGCCTTATCCAGTAATCAGTAATAGCTCATTAATCTGCTCAAAGGACAGATTTCATTGCGAGCAGACAGTGACCAGAGGCGTGCTGGTGCAGAAGGCCAAGGAGCGCTGTCCACAAGCCGGCGCTGAACGGAGACGCAGAGACTGACAGCTGGAGGAGAATGGCAGTCACCTCTCACATCACACCCCGGAGAAAGCCACAACTCTTCAACTTGTCTCCATCAACAAATGACACCACCCTAATACCACCCCCATATCAGGAAAGTTGCGGACTAATTTACCCTGTTATCAGAATTAGATTTGTGCATCTACCTTACATCAAAAATTACTTATATTAAAAAAAAATTGAGCCCTCACTCTGCTCTTCCCGATAGGCAATCTAGATTTAACCCGAAATTCCGCTGGACCTAGAAATACTGGTTGCAATTTGGGTTCCGTTCACAAACCACCCACTTGCTGTATTGTTTCAACGGCACTCGTGTTTAAAATGTGTGAACTGGAATAATGACCGGCACCGCGCGACGTTCCCCGCAATACCACCGGGTGGATTCTCCCGTTTTTTTAATTTTACATCATGGATGTATATTTGTTCCCTAATGTGATCGCATTTAAAATTAGTCTATACATTGACTATTCTTGTTTGCACAATAAACACCAACGGTAAAGCAAAGTTCACTAGCAGGCAGCTGAAAGATTAAACGCCAATATTTGCATACGTTTTATATAATTCTCAACGGTTTAAAATAAATAAAGTCATGGACATACGGAAACCACCTATGTCAAGAAATAAAGGATCGCCAGGTCTTTAAAGGAGCCGCAATGTTTTCACCTTTTTGTTTGTCCCTCAAGGAACCGGAATCATGCTTGCACAACAGCGAGAGGTCAGCTCCTCCGTCAATAACCAATGTGAAGTTGGTTTCTGCTCCCGGCTGGCAAATGCAACCAATGACTTTTCACGCTAAAGCAGCAGGTACATGTTTCCCCACATTCCCTAATCAACCTTCCTGCCATTTTATATTTGCCCCTGCTAAACAATCATCGTCCCACATGCCACTCATCTCGTGCTCAGATGCAGAGTTGGCCGAAGAACAAGTTTAAGGAGACGTGACCTTCCCTCTGTGACTGTGCGACAGGCTGACCGTTTCCCTCGGTGCACCCTGCTTCGGATGTGATTCTAATCAGCACAGCCTCCGAGAGATACACCGTCATGCAAAACTGCGGAGTACAAAGAACAGCGACAAAAGAAAAAAGAACAAATGGAACGTTTGTTTGCCAAGCACTGTTAGAGGGTTTTCCAGCTATTTGCCTTGCAAAGTACGCCGGTGCTCACCCTGGCTGGGCTACCACTGTGCTATAGCTCACTCCTGTTAGAAGAGGACCTGTCAGAATAAATTTCACTTCCAGAGAGTCACATTTTTGATTGTGCTTTTAAGTGTGGAAGCAAAATTTAAATGATCAATTTATGTTTGAATATAGCCTATTCCAGCCGACTGCTTTTAATCTCAGAATAATGTACACAAAGCTTAACCTGAATACTAATCTAAAATCATCTTCACAATGTTGAGTCAAAGAGCGCGTCCCTTCACATTCGTACAAACCTTCAAGTTTCTCTCCTATATTCCTCGTGGTGAATATACATGAGTGGTTCAAAGCTTTCCGGTGCTTCCCGGCGCCCTGTAAATGTTTCCCTGATGACAACAAATCTCCGCCATCCCCTTTGATGGAGCCTCGCATAGTTACTGCTTGATAGCTGAGTGCAACAGACAATTTGGCGCAATTTACTAAAAAGGTATACCCACCCCCACTCCCAAACCTCCACGCAAGATTATTTTCAGAATTTTCCCGATTGAAAATTAAATACAAGTAATGTTTATGCGATTAACGTTCCACTATATTCACCAATACACTGATTGTCTACTATTGGGTTGCAACTGGACTTACGACGGTATGGGGCACGGGGATCATATAAAGAAAACAAATGCCAGCTCTGTAAGCCCTCTATTAATACAAGTGCAATCAGTTAACAAAAATAGCGTTTTAACCGCAGTGGATATAGACAACATCTTCAGCATGCGCATCTGCCACTTACCCTAGTGATTAGAGTAATATTTTCTAAACTCATGACACGCTGAGTTTATGTCCATAACCTAAAATCAGCCGGAGATGAGGTAAGAATCATTTGTTTTACGAACCTTGTATAAAACCTATTGCTGTATTGAAGTAAAATCCTATTGGATTAACAAGGGCTGCTTAGAGATGAAAACGGCTCCGCAACACCGAGCGAAAATGGGCATCTATCAGCTCTGCGCTACACGTTTTATCATCCAGCTAGATTTTTTTTTGCCAGGATCCAAACAATTTCGTTGTCCGCGAAAAGCTCTCCTAATTTATTTCCGCTGTCTGTTAATGGAGATCAACAAGTCTGGATCTGCAAAAAGCTCCTTCATCCTTATATTCTTCCCGAGTTAAAAAGCTTGAAATCTATATAAAAATGGGGAGAGATGTTGCCACCTAGTGGTTGCTGTTATCCTGCAACAATATTAACAAAAATGATTCCTTCAGGTTTATTGCTTCAACTTGCGTTTTTGGTAACAAAAATGATTCTTATGTAGCTTTACTTCAAAACGTTTGATGCACTTTAATTTTGTTCCCGTTAGAATTGCTATCATTAATATTAAATTGTTTGTACAGAAATCATTCTAAAATTCATTGTACAGGAGGTTTTGAACAGATTCCTCCTAACCTTTTACATGAGAATGACATTTTTATCTTAAACTCCCAGCTTATTTTTACAAATACGACGTGAATATATAACACAAAGCCCCGATTTTCGAGAATGTAGCAAGTTAAGGTCTCGCAAGAGCTACGTCACAGCTACATCACCTGAGTCTAAGACAATCCCAGTCTTGTTTCAAACCTTTGGAGAGCATGTTGCAAACTAAATCACTTTTTTTAAAAAAAGGACTACGTTCTCAGAGTAGGAAACTCTGCTAGTGGGTAAGCACATGTCAAGACAGCGTTCAGGCGCTAACGACGCTGAAAATCACTGGCAATTTACATTATTGATCGGGTATCCCTGGAAGGCATGATTTATACTAGGCATTGTTCACACACAGGTGAAGTAGATAATACCCTCAATAATTAAAAACACAAGTGACAGACTTTGCGAATGTGACTTTGTAATTCATTATCCCTTAATGTCCCCCTTGATTTTTGTTAAAATTGGCTATTTGATGCTTTCTCAACGACATTACTCCCTTCTTTGGTTTTACCCACTCTTGCCTATCCAATCATAGAACACTTTCATAAGTAGCTTCTAGTAGTCATTGGCAAAGTTGGTGTGTGGTCTGCTGAGAAACAGTCATCTCCATGATCCCCCCTTGACAATGCCATCTACAGATATGAGTTACATTTACTTACATAGAATACCTCCATCTCCACTCTGTCTCTGTCTCACAACTACTGCCTCTTAGTTGTCAGATGCTTGATACATCCTTCGGTTTTAGATGAGCTCAGTTTGCGGCAGTGAAATGTTAAGTCTGAATCAGAATCAGGTTTCTTGTCAGTGATATGTCATGAAATTTGTTGCTTTGCAGCAGTGGTACAGTGCGAGACATAAAAAAATCTACAAGTTATAATAAGAAATATAAAAATCTAAGTAGGTGGTACAAAAAGAGGGTGAATTAGTGAAATAGTATTCGTGGGGCTCACTGGACCCAGAGAATTCTGATGATAGACAGCAAGGATTGTGTGTTCTCAGAGTATTTTACCTCCTTCCTGACAGTAGTAATAAGAAGAGGGGACACCCTGGTTGGTGAGAATCCTAAATGATGGATGCTGCCTTCTTAAGGCATCAGCTTTTGAAGATTTCCTCAGTGGGGGATGGTGGGGGGGAGAAGCTAGTGCCCATGATGGAGCACGCTGAGCTTGAGGCCCTCTGCAGCTTTTTCCCAAACCTGTGCACTGGTGCCTTCAGACCAGAGGGTGTTGTAACCAGTCAGAACGTTCTCCACAGCACATCTGTAGAGCCTTCGGTGACCCACAAAATCTCCTCAAATTCCTAATGCTGGTGTGCCTTCCCCATAATTGCATTGATATGTTGGGCCTGGAACAGATACACAGTAATGCTAGCCCCCAGGAACTTAAAGCTGCTTACCCTTCCCACTGGTGACCCTTCACTAATATGTGTTCTTGCAACTTCCCCCTCCTAAAGTCCACAATAGGTTCCTTGTTCTTAGTGAGGCTGGGTGCAAGGTCATTGTGACACCATTCAATCTATCTCACTCCTGTATGCATCCTTGTCACTATCTGAGATTCTGCCGACAACGACAACAAACGTAGTCTGAAACTATACTTTTTGGTCCCACAGTAAATATACTCTCCAATCCAAAGATTTTATCCTACTCTCACATTTTAGTCACCAAGACACAAATAGCATACTCGATATTCTATTTGAATTCAAATGCCTTCTTTTGGTATGTTGACCAACTATGCTCCACTAGGACTACCATCTGCATTTTTATCACCACTGGCATTATTACAATGCTTTGCAATTTGGTCTCTGACTTTCTACCATCGTACCATCACCTCATTAAAAGTTCTGCTGCTCATACCCCATCACACCAGATCACATCAGCACCCCCTGAACTTAGCATTGCTGCTTTTCTGGTAAAGCTTTTATGAGTAAAGACAGTTAAACATTAAAATGATTTTATGTACTATGGAATTGAAATTACTATTAGAGATCTTGTTTTGTTAATACTGAACATGCTCATGGTAACTTTTTTTTTCGGAATTGAATTTTTAATCCAAGTCCATTATTTTTTATCTATGAAGTCAGACAATCTGAAGTGAAACTAAATGCACCACAGCAAGACAATTAAGTTAATCTGCAGCAGACAAGACTATACAGAAATAAAATTATCTTGTTGTGATGATCATCTAAACTGTCATTTACTAGGTGCATGTAAAGGTTTTATTTAAGCTAATCAATTAGCAACGACAGATGTCCCAAAAGGCTCTCACGGACAAGATAACGAAAGGCACAGAAGGCAACTATGATTAGTTATAAGAATTTAAGGCATGGACTATTATTAGGATAATTAACTAGAACTGCTTTTCCAGGTCTCCTGCCATTGAAGTAACCCAATGCCAGTGCTAATGCTGTGTAGTCCAGGCATGATCTCAGTGTTCATTAACAGGCTGACAAACTTCTAACTTCACGTTATCATCAACTTCTGATGCTGCATTATCCCTGCCTCTAGAACTCATCTCCATACATCTGAACATTATCTCACTCTAACAATTTACTTAGTCCTCTTAATCTCAAGAATCCAAATTGGCCAGAATCCAACCTCCTAGCTGACAGTCAATGTTATTTCATGTTTATGTACCACAATATCTTCATTATACTGCTTCAATAGGTTTAATTTAAACCATCCTACTGATCATCTATGTATTCATCCATGACATCAATCAGGCATTTTGATGCATGTTTAATAGAAATGTTATATTACCAGAAAGGAAACACAGAGAAGATTGACAGGTGATTGGATTTATCTAGTGGGTTAGAGTCATATAGAGCAATACAGGTTGGAAACAAGCCCTTTGGGCCACCATGTTCATTTTTCCCCTCTGTTCGAATATGCAATAAAGGAGCTTCACAGGCCGGGAAGAGTGTTAAAAAACTTAGGAATAGGAACAGGACTTTTAATTCTCCAGTAACCTATGCAAAAGTGCTGGAGGAACTCTGTAGGTCAGGAAGCATCTATGGAGAGGAATAAACAGCTTACCCTTTCACTCAGTGAAGTCCTGATTTTGGCGAATGGAGTCTAGGTAAATTAGGGGCATTTGTAAACTTCCTACGGGAAAAACTATTAATTTTATATATAAAGTTCTTAATTGAGCTGGCACCTGATGTGTTTGAATGTGTTGGAATTTACATTTCTATGACCTCTTGTAGCAGGAAGTGTTTTCTCACTGTTTTTCTCAATGGCTTGCATTTTCTTTTCAGGTTATTTCCATTGGTTAAAAATTATTCTTTTCCATCGAATTCCTTTCATAGCCTTAAAATTCCTAGCTAAGCCATGTCATGATCTTAAATAGAAACATAGAAACATAGGAAATAGGTGCAGGAGTAGGCCATTCGGCCCTTTGAGCCTGCACCACCATTCAGTATGATCATGGCTAATCATCCAACTCAGAACCCTGTACCTGCTTTCTCTCCATACCCCCTGATCCCTTTAGCCACAAGGACCATATCTAACTTCCTCTTAAATATAGCCAATGAACCGGCCTCAACTGTTAACTGTGGCAGAGAATTCCACAGATTCACCACTCTCTGTGTGAAGAAATTTTTCCTCATCTCAGTCTTAAAAGGCTTCCCCTTTATCCTTAAACTGTGACCCCACGTTCTGAACTTCCCCAACATCGGAAACAATCTTGCTGCATCTAGCCTGTCCAATCCCTTTAGAATTTTATACATTTCAATAAGATCCCCCCTCAATCTTCTAAATTCCAGTGAGTATAAGCCTAGTCGATCCAGTCTTTCTTCATATGAAAGTCCTGCCATCCCAGGAATCAATCTGGTGAACCTTCTCTGTACTCCCTCAATGGCAAGAATGTCTTTCCTCAGATTAGGGGACCAAAACTGCACACAATATTCTAGGTCTTGTACAACTGCAGTAGGATCTCCCTGCTCCTGTACTCAAATCCTTTTGCTATGAATGCCAACATACCATTTGTCTTTTTCACCGCCTGCTGTACCTGCATGCCCAACTTCAATGACTAGTGTACAATGACACCCAGGTCTCGTTGCATCTCTCCTTTTCCTAATTGGCCACCGTTCAGATAATAATCTATTTTCCTGTTCTTGCAGCCAAGGTGGATAACCTCACATTTATCCACATTAAATTGCATCTGCCATGAATTTGCCCACTCACCTAACTTATCCAAGTCACCCTGCATCCTCTTAGCATCCTCCTCACAGCTAAAACTGCCACCCAGCTTCGTGCTATCCGCAAACTTGGAGATGCTGCATTTAATTCCCTCGTCTAAATCATTAATATATATTGTCAACAACTGGGGTCCCAGCACTGAGCCTTGTGGTACCCCACTTGTCACTGCCTGCCATTCTGAAAAGGTCCCGTTGACTCCCACTCTTTGCCAACCAATTCTCTATCCACATCAATACCGTGTGCTTTAAGTTTGCACACTAATCTCCTGTGTGGGACCTTGTCAAAAGCCTTTTGAAAATCTAAGTATACCACATCCACTGGCTCTCCCCTATCCACTCTACTAGTTACATCTTCAAAAAATTCTATAAGATTCGTTAGACATGATTTTCCTTTCACAAATCCATGCTGACTTTGTCCAATGATTTCACCTCTTTCCAAATGTGCTGTTATCGCATCTTTGATAACCAACTCTAGCATTTTCCCCACCACCGATGTCAGACTAACCGGTCTATAATTCCCCGGTTTCTCTCTCCCTCCTTTTTTAAAAAGTGGGGTTACATTAGCCACCCTCCAATCCTCAGGAACTAATCCAGAATCTAAGGAGTTTTGAAAAATTATCACTAATGCATCCACTATTTCTTGGGCTACTTCCTTAAGTACTCTGGGATGCAGACCATCTGGCCCTGGGGATTTATCTGCCTTTAATCCCTTCAACTTACCTAGCACCACTTCCCTACTAACATGTATTTCCCTCAGTTCCTCCATCTCACTAGACCCTCGGTCCCTTACTATCTCCAGATTATTTATGCCCTCCTTAGTGAAGACAGAACCAAAGTAGTTATTCAATTGGTCTGCCATGTCTTTGTTCCCTATGATCAATTCACCTGTTTCTGACTGTAAAGGACCTACGTTTGTCTTGACCAATCTTTTTCTTTTCACGTTACCATAAAAGCTTTTACAGTCAGTTTTTATGTTCCCTGCCAGCTTTCTCTCATAATCTTTTTTCCCTTTCCTAATTAAGCCCTTTGTCCTCCTCTGCTGGTCTCTGCATTTCTCCCAGTCCTCAGGTGTGCTGCTTTTTTTTTGCTAATTTATATGTTTCTTCTTTGGACTTGATACTATCCCTAATTTCCCTTGTCAGCCACATGTGCACTACATTCCCTGGTTTATTCTTTTGCCAAACTGGGATGAACAATTGTTGTAGTTCATCCATGCGATCTTTAAATGCTTGCCATTGCATATCCACCGTCAACCCTTTAAGTATCACTTGCCAGTCTATCTTAGCTAATTCACGTCTTATACCTTCAAAGTTACCCTTCTTTAAGTTCAGAACATTTGTTTCTAAATTAACTATGTCACGGTCCATCTTAATGAAGAATTCCACCATACTATGGTCACTCTTACCCAAGGGGCCTCGCACGATAAGATTGCTAACTAACCCTTCCTCATTGCTCAATATCTAATCTAGAATGGCCTGCTCTCTAGTTGGTTCCTCGACATGTTGGTTCAGAAAACCATCCCGCATACATTCTAAGAAATCCTCTTCCTCAGCACCCTTACCAATTTGGTTCACCCAATCTATATGTAGATTGAAGTCACCCATTATAACTACTGTTCCTTTTTTGCATGCATTTCTAATTTCCTGTTTAATGCCATCCCCAACCTCACTACTACTGTTAAATGGCCTGTACACAACTGCCACCAGAGTTTTCTGCCCCTTAGTGTTACGCAGCTCTACCCATATTGATTCCACATCCTCCAAGCTAATGTCCTTCCTTTCTATTGCGTTAATCTCCTCTCTAACCAGCAATGCTCCCCACCTCCTTTTCTTTCCTGTCTATCCCTCCTGAATATTGAATATCCCTGTATATTGAGCTCCCATCCTTGGTCTATACTTAATATATTTGGGAATACAAACTATGTTTTGGGGAATATAGTATTTTCCCATCATGTAAATCTTTCATTCCCACAATATTCTGTTAATCCTGCAGTGTAGTTCTTGCAGAAACAGTTTATTCTTTCTAAGGCTTGATACCATGAATTGGACATAGTTCTCCAGATGCTGGTTAGCATGGAATCTAGTCACTTCATCATTGGTTACTGTACCTTCAATTGCCAAAACCCTAATCAATGGGGAATCCTCTTAGCTTCTCAACTTCAAATTCTGCCTTTAAAGAACTCATCATGATTTGGTGAGCTTGCTTCACCTTCTTATATAAGTGGCTTGATATCATATTTTATTTGAAGATATTCCAGAGAGTACCTTGAGATAACTTGGTAAGTTAAGAATGAAATACAAATAAAAATCATTGACTTGTTCAGCGAAGCAAATAGAAAAGTTGGAAGATAAAAACCTTCACCAACCGGTTGATGATGCACAACTCTGCACGCTGGTAATAAAGATCCACAATAAAGTGTAGGAAAACATGGAACATCTTCCACATTTTGAAAGCCACCACTCAGAGAAAGCAAACAGTGATAAAAAAAAGTTTAGTGTCGCAGCACAGCATCTGTCACCAGAGGGAAGGGGTGCAGACTTGTAACACATGGTTTGATAGGAATCCATCTTCTATGTTTCAGAGACTATATAGTACTGTACTCATATACAGTAGTCATCTTAAAGTGGGGAAGGGAAAGATACATTTCTCCAAGTCCATTGTCAGGACAGAGAAAATCTTTCCCAGGGCAATGAATGGAGTATCACCTTTACATTTGGCCATCTGTGAATGGTGTACCATGCCATTGCTGTGGCTAACAGAACATTCCCAATGCAGAGACACATCATGGGAAGAGAGCATTGCAAGACAGCAGGACAGAGAAAATTACTTAATGATTTCCTCAAATGCTTTCTTAGAGTGAATGTACCTACAGAGAAGAAGTCATCACCCTGACACACTGGTGTCAAGAAAACAACCTCTCCCTCAATGTTACAAAAAAACAAAGGAGCTGTTTGTGGACTACAGGAGGAATGGAGACAGGCTCACCCCCATTGACATCAGCGGATCTGCGGTTGGGGTTGAACAGCTTTGAGTTCCTCAGCATAAACATCATTGAGGATCTCACGTGGTTTGAACATACTGGCTGTGACACAACAGTGCCTCTTTCACCTCAGATGGTTGAAGAACTTTGGTATGGGCCCCCAAATCCTAAGAACTTTCTACAGGGGCACAACTGAGAGCATCCTGACTGGCTGTATCACTGCCTGGTATGGGAGCTGTATTTCCCTTAATCGCAGGATTCTGCAGAGAGTGGTGTGGACAGCCCAACACATCTGTAGATGTGAACTTCCCACTATTGAGGACATTTACAAAGACAGGTGTGTAAAAAGGGCCCAAAGGACCCTGGGGATCTAAGTGACCCCTATCACAAACTGCTCCAGCTGCTACCATCCAGGAAAAGGTACCGCAGCATAAAAGCCAGTACCAACAGGTTCTGGGACAGCTTCTTCCACCAGACTGCTTAATTCATGCTGGTACAACTGTATTTCTATGTTATATTGACTGTCCTATTTATTATAAATTACCATTGCACATTTAGACAGACGTAACATAAAGATTTTTACTCCTCATGTATATGAAGGATGTAAGAGAAGTTAATTCAATTCAAATCCTTATTCACTGACTGGCAGTCAAAATCAATAAAGAGCATCTAAGAGGGTTTTGTGCAGTGCAGATCTTTTCTCTTCCATAGGCCAAGTGCAAATGATGGAAGTAGTGTAGAAACCCCCAGGCAACCTGCCAACTCCATCAATCACTTCCTGCCCAACTTGTGGTAGAGTGTACAGTTCCGACATTGACCTCATCAGACACCTCCAAATCCACTGAACTTGTGTGGAAGTTGTTCTTATGCTGAAGTAGCTGCTTACAAAGAATAGTAAATATAAATGGAACTTTTTCCGATTATAAAGTGGCCAGTTTTTCATTTTTTCCCCCACTTCTTTTCTTGATTATCTTGGACATGTCAATTAGCATGATGTAGGATTCCAGTAAGTTAATGCAATTTACAAACATCTTGACAGTGCACTCATTTGTAAGCATATGAGCTTTTTACTTTATGGTGGAGAAAAGGTAATTTATGAAGCATTTGAAATGCTTGGGTGAAATGCATTGCACTAAGGAACTTATGCAGCTGTATCCTGCACTGAGTTAATTAATATGCAATTATTACAATCATTGACCTTTACCTGGTACAAATCCAATCAATGGAGAGCTCTCTTCCTGAATTTGTGAGGGATTTTTTTGGAAGTAATATTCATTCAAATGCTCCTCTGGTGTTAATACTAGTCAATAATTCTCACTTCAACAATGAAATCCAGTTCATTTTTTCTATGTTTGGATTAAGTAGCAATGAGGTGTAAACTAAAATGGGTTGGCATGACCTAAAATCAGATCGTTGCCAAAGTCCACATGAATAAGTGATTCACGGCTGTGATCTGAATGACACTTCTCATTACTTTGCTGATGACTGCAACAGGCAGACAGGCTGATTATTGCTGACTGGGGTTATTTTACTTCAAGAACTATCTGGGTAATTTTCTATGGCCTCAGGATTTTCCATGATTTTTCTTCCTTATCCTCCATGAATCTGTCAGCTTTGATGCTGGATCTTAGCAATGCGATGACTGCAGTGGAATAGAGTGTAAACCTGGACATCACCTTTGGAATTCTTATTCATGCATTTGTGGCCTGCTGATGGAACCAGCCACGAGGCTTGAGATACCTACTTCAACTCAAGTAAAGGACATAGCCAAGAACAGGTCCAAGCCAATGATATTTGACACAGTGATATAGCTGATGAAAGTATTCTTTAAATAATTTACTGATCTAGATCTTTCTAGCTCCAACCCCCAACAAGTGGGCAGACTCAACCCCGGCCATCTGTCTAATGCCACCAACTCTATTGATCAATGAGCCTCATACCTCTATCAATCTGCCTCGAGTCTGACTCATGGCAGCCAGTCCATTGATAAACTACTGACCTTGTTTTGTTAACCTGCTGGCCAATACTTCTACACATCTCCCTGGTCAACCATCCCTCTCATTCACAGCCTATTGACAATTTGTTCTTGCCATCTTCTTTTCAGATCCCCTCTTTCCCCAAATCCTGGAAGACTGTAATTCTTGAATCCACTCTAACCCTCTACCATTTTGTAGTGTGCCCTCAGATTGACCAGATTTCCTATGTGTGGCACTACAATGGCAAAGTGTAAGGCCTTTTCTTTTTCCATGAATCATGAGCATCACTGAGCTTTGAAGTGGTAGACACTTGAACAAAATGCTTGTAGGGTTAAAGCACGCTGCCAGATGGCACATTGCACGTTCAGAAGTTCCATTCAGTGCTGGACATTTGTTAAATTTTGTTTGGTCAGTATTCAGCACTTATGCTTGGCAATAGATTTGAACTATTCTAAATGTGATGATGTTAATATAGGAAGCAGTTTTCAAATGTCTTCTGAAGCATAACGAACAGTTCATGAAGAACTTAAGATAACATTCTAGGAGAAATGTCGGTGTCAAACACAAATGACAGTGAATTTATTTACGGTAGTTAAAGATACAATACAATAAGCCAGCATTGCCCAATTACACCCGATGAGCCTGCAGTACCAAATTACACCCGATGAGTCTGCAGTACCCAATTACACTCGATGAGCCCCCAGTGCCCAATTACACCCGATGAGTCCCTAGTGCCCAATTACACCCGATGAGTCCACAGGGCCCAATTACACCCGATGAGACCCCAGTGCCCAATTACACCCGATGAGTCTGCAGTACCCAATTACACCCGATGAGTCCACAGGGCCCAATTACACCCGATGAGTCCACAGTACCCAATTACACCCGATGAGTCCACAGGGCCCAATTACACGCGATGAGTCCACAGGGCCCAATTACACCCGATGAGTCCACAGGGCCCAATTACACCCGATGAGTCCACAGGGCCCAATTACACCCAATGAGTCCACAGTACCCAATTACACCCGATGAGTCCACAGGGCCCAATTACACCCGATGAGACCACAGGGCCCAATTACACCCGATGAGCCCCCAGTGCCCAATTACACCCGATGAGTCCACAGGGCCCAATTACACCCGATGAGCCCCCAGTGCCCAATTACACCCGATGAGCCCACAGGGCCCAATTACACTCGATGAGTCCAAAGGGCCCAATTACACCCGATGAGTCCACAGTGCCCAATTACACCCAATGAGTCCACAGTGCCCAATTACACCCGATGAGCCCCCAGTGCCCAATTACACCCAATGAGCCCACAGGGCCCAATTACACTCGATGAGTCCACAGGGCCCAATTACACCCGATGAGTCCACAGGGCCCAATTACACCCAATGAGTCCCCAGGGCCCAATTACACCAGATGAGTCCACAGGGCCCAATTACACCCGATGAGCCCCCAGTGCCCAATTACACCCGATGAGTCCACAGGGCCCAATTACACCCGATGAGCCCCCAGTGCCCAATTACACCCGATGAGCCCACAGGGCCCAATTACACTCGATGAGTCCAAAGGGCACAATTACACCCGATGAGTCCACAGTGCCCAATTACACCCAATGAGTCCACAGTGCCCAATTACACCCGATGAGCCCCCAGTGCCCAATTACACCCAATGAGCCCACAGGGCCCAATTACACTCGATGAGTCCACAGGGCCCAATTACACCCGATGACCCCACAGTGCCCAATTACACCCAATGAGTCCCCAGGGCCCAATTACACCCGATGAGTCCACAGGGCCCAATTACACCCGATGAGCCCCCAGGGCCCAATTACACCCGATGAGCCCCCAGTGCCCAATTACACCCGATGAGACCCCAGGGCCCAATTACACCCGATGAGTCCACAGGGCCCAATTACACCCGATGAGCCCCCAGTGCCCAATTACACCCGATGAGACCCCAGGGCCCAATTACACCCGATGAGTCCACAGGGCCCAATTACACCCGATGAGCCCCCAGTGCCCAATTACACCCGATGAGCCTGCAGTGCCCAATTACACCCGATGAGCCCCAAGTGCCCAATTACACCCGATGAGTCCACAGGGCCCAATTACACCCGATGAGCCCCCAGTGCCCAATTACACCCGATGAGTCCCCAGGGCCCAATTACACCTGATGAGTCCCCAGGGCCCAATTACACCCGATGAGTCCCCAGTGCCCAATTACACCCGATGAGTCCACAGTACCCAATTACTCCCGATGAGCCAACAGGGCCCAATTACACCGGATGAGCCCTCAGTGCCCAATTACATCCAATGAGTCCCCAGTGCCCAATTACACCCGATGAGCCTGCAGTGCCCAATTACACCTGATGTGCCCCCAGTGCCCAATTACACCCGATGAGTCCACAGGGCCCAATTACACCCGATGAGCCCCCAGGGCCCAATTACACCCGATGAGTCCACAGGGCCCAATTACACCCGATGAGCCCCCAGGGCCCAATTACACCCGATGAGTCCACAGGGCCCAATTACACCCGATGAGTCCACAGGACCCAATTACACCCGATGAGTCCACAGGGCCCAATTACACCCGATGAGCCCCCAGTGCCCAATTACACCCGATGAGTCCCCAGGGCCCAATTACACCCGATGAGTCCCCAGTGCCCAATTACACCCGATGAGTCCACAGTACCCAATTACTCCCGATGAGCCCACAGGGCCCAATTACACCGGATGAGCCCGCAGTGCCCAATTACATCCAATGAGTCCCCAGTGCCCAATTACATCCGATGAGTCCCCAGGGCCCAATTACACCCGATGAGCCCCCAGTGCCCAATTACACCCGATGAGTCCACAGGGCCCAATTACACCCGATGAGTCCACAGGGCACAATTACACCCGATGAGCCCCCAGTGCCCAATTACACCCGATGAGCCCACAGTGCCCAATTACGCCCAATGAGTCCACAGGGGTAATTACACCCAATGAGTCCACAGGGCCCAATTACACCCGATGAGTCTCCAGTGCCCAATTACACCCGATGAGCCCCCAGTGCCCAATTACACCCGATGAGTCCACAGGGCCCAATTACACCCGATGAGTCCACAGTGCCCAATTACACCCGATGAGCCCCCAGTGCCCAATTACACCCGATGAGTCCACAGGGCCCAATTACACCCGATGAGTCCACAGTGCCCAATTACACCCAATGAGTCCACAGTACCCAATTACACCCGATGAGTCTCCAGTGCCCAATTACACCCATGTGACCAATTACACCCGATGAGTCCACAGGGCCCAATTACACCCGATGAGCCCCCAGTGCCCAATTACACCCGATGAGTCCACAGGGCCCAATTACACCCGATGAGTCCACAGGGCCCAATTACACTCAATGAGTCCACAGGGCACAATTACACCCGATGCGTCTCCAGTGCCCAATTACACCCGATGAGCCCCCAGTGCCCAATTACACCCGATGAGTCCACAGGGCCCAATTACACCCGATGAGTCCCCAGGGCCCAATTTCACCCGCTGAGCCCCCAGTGCCCAATTACACCCGATGAGCCCCCAGTGCCCAATTACACCCGATGAGTCCACAGGGCACAATTACACCCGATGAGCCCCCAGTGCCCAATTACACCCGATGAGTCCACAGGGCCCAATTACACCCGATGAGCCCCCAGTGCCCAATTACACCCGATGAGTCCACAGGGCCCAATTACACCCAATGAGTCCACAGGGCCCAATTACACCCGATGAGTCCACAGTGCCCAATTACACCCGATGAGCCCCCAGTGCCCAATTTCACCCGATCAGTCCCCAGTGCCCAATTACACCCAATGAGCCCCCAGTGCCCAATTACACCCGATGAGTCCACAGGGCCCAATTACACCCGATGAGCCCCCAGTGCCCAATTACACCCGATGAGTCCCCAGGGCCCAATTACACCCGATGATTCCACAGGGCCCAATTACACCCGATGAGCCCCCAGTGCCCAATTACACCCGATGAGTCCACAGGGCCCAATTACACCCGATGAGTCCCCAGGGCCCAATTACACCCGATGAGTCCACAGGGCCCAATTACACCCGATGAGCCCCCAGTGCCCAATTACACCCAATGAGTCCCCAGGGCCCAATTACACCCAATGAGTCCACAGTGCCCAATTACACCTGATGAGCCCCCAGTGCCCAATTACACCCGATGAGTCCACAGTGCCCAATTACACTCAATGAGTCCACAGTGCCCAATTACACCCGATGAGTCTCCAGTGCCCAATTACACCCGATGAGCCCCCAGTGCCCAATTACACCCGATGAGCCCCCAGTGCCCAATTACACCCGATGAGTCCACAGGGCCTAATTACACCCGATGAGCCCCCAGTGCCCAATTACACCCGATGAGTCCACAGGGCCCAATTACACCCGATGAGTCCACAGGGCCCAATTACACCCGAAGAGCCCCCAGTGCCCAATTACACCCGATGAGTCCACAGGGCCCAATTACACCCAATGAGTCCACAGGGCCCAATTACACCCGATGAGTCCACAGTGCCCAATTACACCCGATGAGCCCCCAGTGCCCAATTTCACCCGATGAGTCCCCAGTGCCCAATTACACCCAATGAGCCCCCAGTGCCCAATTACACCCGATGAGTCCACAGGGCCCAATTACACCTGATGAGTCCCCAGGGCCCAATTACACCCGATGAGTCCACAGGGCCCAATTACACCCGATGAGTCCACAGGGCCCAATTACACCCGATGAGCCCCCAGTGCCCAATTACACCCGATGAGTCCACAGGGCCCAATTACACCTGATGAGTCCCCAGGGCCCAATTACACCCGATGAGTCCACAGGGCCCAATTACACCCGATGAGTCCCCAGGGCCCAATTACACCCGATGAGTCCACAGGGCCCAATTACACCCGATGAGCTCCCAGTGCCCAATTACACCCAATGAGTCCCCAGGGCCCAATTACACCCAATGAGTCCACAGTGCCCAATTACACCCGATGAGCCCCCAGTGCCCAATTACACCCGATGAGTTCACAGTGCCCAATTACCCCCAAATGAGTCCACAGGGCCGAATTACACCCGATGAGTCTCCAGTGCCCAATTACACCCGATGAGTCCACAGGGCCCAATTACACCCGAATAGTCCCCAGTGCCCAATTACACCCGGTGAGCCCCCAGTGCCCAATTACACCCGATGAGTCCCCAGGGCCCAATTACACCCGATGAGTCCACAGGGCCCAATTACACCCAATGAGTCCATAGGGCCCAATTACACCCGATGAGTCCACAGTGCCCAATTACACCCGATGAGCCCCCAGTGCCCAATTACACCCGATGAGTCCACAGGGCCCAATTACACCCAATGAGTCCACAGCGCCCAATTACACCCGATGAGTCCACAGTGCCCAATTACACCTGATGAGCCCCCAGTGCCCAATTACACCCGATGAGTCCACAGGGCCCAATTACACCCAATGAGTCCACAGGGCCCAATTACACCCGATGAGTCCACAGGGCCCAATTACACCCGATGAGTCCACAGGGCCCAATTACACCCAATGAGCCCCCAGTGCCCAATTACACCCAATGAGTCCCCAGTGCCCAATTACACCCGATGAGTCCACAGTGCCCAATTACACCCGATGAGCCCACAGGGCCCAATTACACCCGATGAGTCCACAGTACCCAATTACACCCGATGAGTCCACCGGGCCCAATTACACCTGATGAGTCCACAGTGCCCAATTGCACCCGATGAGCCCCCAGTGCCCCATTACACCCGATGAGTCCACAGGGCCCAATTACACCCGATGAGTCTCCAGTGCCCAATTACACCCGATGAGCCCCCAGTGCCCAATTACACCTGATGAGCCCCCAGTGCCCAATTACACCCGATGAGTCTCCGGTGCCCAATTACACCCAATGAGTCCACAGTACCCAATTACAGCCAATGAGTCCACAGTGCCCAATTGCACCCGATGAGCCCAAAGTGCCCCATTACACCCGATGAGTCCACAGTGCCCAAATACACCCGATGTGTCTCCAGTGCCCAATTACACCCGATGAGTCCACAGTGCCCAATTACACCCGATGAGTCCACAGTGCCCAATTGCACCCGATGAGCCCCCAGTGCCCCATTACACCCGATGAGTCCACAGTGCCCAATTGCACCCGATGAGCTCCCAGTGCCCAATTACACCCGATGAGTCCACAGGGCCCAATTACACCCGATGAGTCCACAGGGCCCAATTACACCTGATGAGTCTCCAGTGCCCAATTACACCCGATGAGTCCACAGGGCCCAATTACACCTGGTGAGCCCCCAGTGCCCAATTACACCCGATGAGCCCCCAGTGCCCTATTACACCCGATGAGCTCCCAGTGCCCAATTACACCCGATGAGTCCACAGGGACTAATTACACCCGATGAGTCCCCAGTGCCCAATTACACCCGATGAGTCCACAGTGCCCAATTACACCCGATGAGCCCACAGGGCCCAATTACACCCGATGAGTCCACAGTACCCAATTACACCCAATGAGTCCACAGGGCCCAATTACACCCGATGAGTCCACAGTGCCCAATTGCACCCGATGAGCCCCCAGTGCCCCATTACACCCGATGAGTCCACAGGGCCCAATTACACCCGATGAGTCCACAGGGCCCAATTACACCCGATGAGTCCACAGTGCCCAATTGCACCCGATGAGCTCCCAGTGCCCAATTACACCCGATGAGTCCACAGGGCCCAATTACACCCGATGAGTCTCCAGTGCCCAATTACACCCGATGAGTCCACAGGCCCCAATTACACCCGATGAGCCCCCAGTGCCCAATTACACCCGATGAGCCCCCAGTGCCCAATTACACCCGATGAGCCCCCAGTGCCCAATTACACCCGATGAGTCCACAGGGCCCAATTGCACCCGATGAGCCCCCAGTGCCCCATTACACCCGATGAGTCCACAGGGCCCAATTACACCCGATGAGTCCACAGGGCCCAATTACACCCGATGAGTCCACAGGGCCCAATTACACCCATGTGACCAATTAACCTACTGACCCGTACATCTTTGGGAAGTGGAGGAAACCAGAATACCAGGAGGAATCCTATGCTTACAAACTCCTTACAGACAGCAGTGGAATTGAATTTGGGTCACTGTGGCTGTTACATTACACTAACTGCTGTGCTACCATGATGAAGGTTAAAATGAGCTTTCCTTCCTTACAGTTATCAAGTCATATAGCCAAAGAGGGGCTTGGGGTTTAACATTTCATCTGAAAAATGTTGTATCTGACAATGATACAACAGTATTTCAGTGTCATATTTAATTAACAGCCTTATGTAATAACAGAACAGACAAAAAAATTGTCAATGGACAGTGTTTACTTGATTTTCAAAAACACATTGACAAGTGCCACTCATAAAGCTGCTTAACAAGATAAGAGCCAATGGTATCACAAAAATGATACTAACATGGGTAGAAGATTGGCTGGCTTGCAGGGGGAAAGAGTGGGAACCTCGTCTAGTTGGCTGCTGGTGACTAGTGGTGTTCCATAGGTGCTGGTATTGCAACCACTTCTTTTTATGTTGTTTGTCTATGATTTGGATGGCGGAATTGATAACTTCTTGGATGGGTTGGTGGACAATCTGAAGATAGGTGGAGGGGCAGGTAGTACTGAGGAAGCAGGGAGTCTGCAGAATGACAGATTGGGTGAATGGGCAAAGAAACGGCGGATGGAATACAGTGTAGGGAAGTGTATAGTCATGCACTTTAGTAGAAGGAATAAAGGCATAAACTATTTTCAAAATGCGAAGAAAATTCAAAAATCAGTGGTGCAAAGGGACTCAGGGGTCCTCAGGCAGGATTCCCTAAAGGTTAACTGACAGGTTCTGTGGGTGGTAAGAAAGGGATATACAATTCTAGCATTCGCTGCGAGAGGATTAGAATATAAGAGCAAGGGTGTAATGCCGAGGCTTTGTAATGCATAGATCACTTGAAGTATTGTGAGCAGTTCTGGGTCCTTTATCTAAGGAAAGATTTTCTATAGAGATGGCATTAGAGAGGGCCCAAAGGAGGTTCACAAAAATTATACCAGGAATGAAAGGTTTAACATATGAGGAGCACTTGATGGCTCTGGACATGGACTGGCTGGAGTTTAGAGGAATAAGGGAAGGATCTTGTTGAAATCTATCAAATATTGAAAGGCCTATATAGAGTGGATGTGGGGAGGACCAGAGGGCACAGCCTGAGAATAGAAGGACATTTGTTTAGAACAGAGATGAGGAGGAATTTCCTTAGCTAGAGTGTAGGGAATCTGTTGAACTCATTGCCACAGATGGCTGTGCAGACCTAGTCATTAAGTATATTTAAAGCGGAGATTAATAGGTTCTGGTTAGTCTGGGTTATTAAAGTTTATAGGCAGAAGTCAAGAGAATGAGGTTGAGAAGGATAATGGGTTAGCCATGATGGAATGGTGGAGCTCTTTTGTCTTATGGGCTTAAGGTCTCACATCACCAACCATTTGGGTTCAATTCTGTGCATGTGAGTTTACGTTTTCTCTCTGTGACTGGTGGGCTACCAGTTCACTGGTCTCTATCCACATCCTAATGATACACAGGCTGATCACTGTAAGTTGTCTTCAATATATTGACAAATGGTAGAATCAGTGGGCAATTGATAGGAATGTAGGGAGATTAGATTAATGGGAGAAATTAATATATGATTTGAATTTTCTGACTGGGAGACCTCAGTCAGTCCAGATCAGAAGCAGCATCTCCAACACCATCACACTGAGCAAGGGGGCTCCCCAGGGCTGTGTGCTCAGTCCACTGCTGTTCACTCTGCTGACCCACGACTGTGCTGCAACACACAGCTCGAATCACATCAGCAAGTTCGCCGATGACACGACTGTGGTGGGTCTCATCAGCAAGAACGACGAGTCAGTTTACAGAGAGGAGGTGCAGCGGCTAACGGACTGGTACAGAGCCAACAACCTGTCTCTGAATGTGAACAAAACAAAAGAGATGGTTGTTGACTTCAGGAGGGCACGGAGCGACCACTCTCCAGCAGTGTCTCTACTTTCTGCGAAGGCTGAGGAAAGTCCATCTTCCACCGCCCCCCCCCCCCCCCCATCCTCATCACATTCTACAGGGGTTGTATTGAGAGCATCCTGAGCAGCTGCATCACTGCCTGGTTCAGAAATTGCACCATCTCAGATGGCAAGACCCTGCAGCGGATAGTGAGGTCAGCTGAGAAGATCATCAGGATCTCTCTTCCCGCCATTACAGACGTTTACACCACATGCTGCATCCGCAAAGCAAACTGCATTTTGAAGGACCCCACGCACCCCTCATACAAACTCTTCTCCCTCCTGCCATCTGGGAAAAGGCACCGAAACATTCAGGCTCTCACGACCAGACTATGTAACCAGTTTCTTCCCCCAAGCCATCAGACTCCTCAATACCCAGAGCCTGGACTGACACCAACTTACTGCCCTCTACTGTGCCTATTGTCTTGTTTATTATTTATTGTAATGCCTGCACTGTTTTGTGTACTTTATGCAGTCCTGGGTAGGTCTGTAGTCTAGTGTAGTTTTTTGTGTCGTGTTACGTAGTTCAGAGTAGTTTTTGTATTGTTTCATGTAGCACCCTGGTCCTGAAAAACGTTGTTTAATTTTTACTATGTACTGTACCAGCAGTTATGGTCGAAATGACAATAAAAAGCGACTTGACTTGACTTGATTGCTCTGACGAGCTGGCATTGGCTCAAGGGGCCGAGTGGCCTTCCTCTTCATCATAATTAAATATTGTATAAGGAACATGGTGGAAATCCGAATCAGATTTAATATCATCAGCATATGTTGTGAAATTTGTTAACTTTACAACAGCAGTACAATGAAATACATGATAAATAAATATAAAGAAAGAGTTACTTTAAGTATATATATGGTCTATTAAATGGTTAAGTAGTTCAAAAACAAATAAAAAAGTAGTGAGGTAGTGTTCATGGGTTCAACATAGATTTAGAAAACGGATGGCAGAGGGGAAGAAACTGTTCCTGAATCACTGAGTGTGTGCCTTTGGGCTTCTGTACATCCTTCCTGATGGTAACAGCGTGAAGAGGGCATCTCCTGTGGTGGGGCTCCTTAATGATGGATGCCACTTTCCGAAGGCACTCTCCGTGAAGGTGCCTTTGATACCATCAAGGCTGGTACCCATGATTGAGTTCACTAATTTTACAAGTTCCTGCAAGTTATTTTGATCCTGGGCAGTAGCCACCCTCCCCCACCCCCATACCAGAGAGATGCAGCTATTCAGAATGCTCTTCAAGGTATATTTGTAGAAGTTTTTGAAGGTTTTAGTTGACAAACCAGATCTCCTCAAACTCTAATGAGATAGAGCTGCTGTCTTGCCATCTCTATAGCTGCATCAGTATGGTGCATCTGGGTTAGGTCCTCAGAGATATTGACATCCGGTCACTTGAATTTGCTCACCCTCTCCGTTTCTGATCCTTCTATGAAGATTGGCTTGTCTTCCCTCACCTTATGCTTCCTGATGTCAACACTCAGTTCTTTAGTCTTGCTGACGTGAGGGCAAGGCTGTTGCTTCGACACCACTCAACTAGCTGGTATTTCTTAGTTCTGTATGCCCCTTCGCCATCATCTGGAATTCTGCCAACAATGGTTGTATCATCAACAAATTTATAGATGCTGTTTGAGCTACGTCTCACCACACAGACATGGATGTGGAGAGATTAGATCAGTGGGCCAAACACATATCCCTGTGGAGCGCCAGTGTTAATTATCATTGAGGTGGGAATGTTATTTCCAATCGTCACAGATTATGATCTTCTGGTTAGGATATCAAGGATCCTGTTGCAGAGAGACCTAGGTTTTGTAACTTTTCAATCAGGACATTAGGAATGATGAGTTATAGTCAATAAACAACATCCTAACATAGATATTTGCATTGCCCAGGTGAGGAGAACCACTGAGATCGCGTTTGCTGTAGACCTATTTTGGTGACTGGCAAATAGGAATGGGTCCAGGTCCTTCCCAAGACAGGTGTTGATGCTAGCCATGGCCAACCTCTTGAAGTATTTAATCACCTTAGATGTGAGTGCTACAGGACAATAGTCGTTGAGGCAGCTTGCACTGCTCTCCTTGGGGACTGGTATAATTATTGCCCTTTTGAAGCAGGCGGGAACTTCCGACTGTTGCAGTCAGAGATTGAAATACTCCTGCCAGTTGGTTAGCACAGGCTGTCAGAGCCATACCCGGCACTCCATTGGGCCTGGCTGCCTTGTGAGGGTTCACCCCCTTGAAAGACAGGCTGACATCAGCCTCCGAGCCAGAGATCACAGGGTCATCGGATGCTGCAGGGATTCTCTTAGCTGTGGTTTTATTCTTCCTTTCAAAGCGAGCATAAAAAGCATTGAGCTCGTCTGGCATAAAGCATCGTTGCCACTCATGATGCTGAATATACAAGCGGTGATTGATATGTTTGTGGCCTAAGGTAGAAGGAGTCAATTTTAGAAAACCCAGCACATTTATTTTTCAACATAGTCCCCTGCTACATTTACACACTTAGTCCAGCCGCCGTGGAGCATACAGATCTTGGATCTCCAGAAATTGTCCACAGCAGGGGTGATTGTGATTGTGCAGAAAGTTTGAAGTTAATAATCTCCTTCTACCTTAGGCCACGAACTTATCAATCACCCCTCGTACAACAATCAAGCAATATCTGTAAAGGGAGAAAGAGAATAACATCCTTAAGTATGTTTCCGAGCCTGAAGATTGGTGGGTGAGAGGTAGTACCATGGAACTGTGTGAAACCATGGGTTATTACAGTCAGAAATGTACCTACTTAACAAAGCAGTTGAGGGAGGAACAGAATCAATACAAAAGTAATCAATGTTCACTCCCACTTCTTTCCCCATTGAATGCAGAAAGTAGAATTGTTAACTTACACTCAGTGGCCACCTTATTAGGTACCTCTTGTACTTAATAAAATGGCTACTGAGTGCCTGTTCATGGTCTTCTGTTGCTGTAGCCCATTCACTTCAAGGGTTCAACATGGGTATTCAGAGATGCTCTCTCTTGCATACAAGTGTTGCAATGCATGTTTATCTGAGTTACTGTCACCTTCCTGTCAGTCCAGAAATTGGTCATTCTCTTCTGACCTCTCTCATTTACAAGGCTTTTTTTTTGTTCACAGAACTGTCACTCAATGGAATTTCTTTTGTATTTTTGCACAATTCTCTATAATTTCTAATAGCAGTAGTGCTTGAAAATCCCATGAGATCAGCAGTTTCTGAGATACTCAAAGCACCCTTTCTGGCACCAACATTCTGGCATCATTCCACAGTCAAAGCCACTTAGATCACATTTCTTCCCCATTCTGGTGTTTAGTTTGAACAACTGTATCACTTGACCATGTCTGCATTCTTTTGTGCATTGAGTTGCTGCCACATGATTGGCTGATTGCATATCTGCATTAACGAGCGGGGGTACAGGTGTACCTTATAAAATGGGCACTGAGTGCATTTTATTTGACTATTAGCAGTATCTAAACATTTAAAAGTATTTTAAACATTTTAATACTTCAAATTATTAATCAATTGAAGATAATGAAAAGAAAAGATTATTTTAGATGAAGTAAGAAAAAAGCCTTTATCTTGACTTATCTTGTCTGATCTTTCCTACCTTTTCCATTTTCCTTGCAGCTGAACCTCATCACTCGGAGCGTCATCTGGTAACATCTGTTATTACTTCTGCCCTCTGAGCATATAGAATCCTTGTCAGCAGATGGAAGTTATATCCATGGATACACAGCACAGTTCTGTCAATGAATAATTCCAAAATAAATATTTTCTTAATGTCTGCCTTCACTCTGCTTATGTGTCATCAATTGTAAATGCACATGCAAGTAGGTGATAAAAGCTGCAGTTTAAAATCATTCTGTGAGTTTGTGAGTGTATTACTCTCTATATCTAGAATCAGGGCTATGATATTGATTTGCTGCCTAGAGTTGACTAACTTGTAATAAGGACATTCAGAATGGTCTATATTGGATAAATATAGTAAAAGTGGTTTAATCAGAATGAAAAAAAAATCACATTATTAGGCAATTTCCTCACTGACAAGGTCAAATCAAATGAACACCATTCTTAAAAATGAAATCATTGTCACAGCTGCCAAAAATGGACCGGCCTACTTGGGGCTAATTGTGCCACTTCCTCCAATATCTTCGTTCACTGCTCCATTTCTTACACTTTGAAATCTATAATTGCACCATAACCTCTACACTACTTCAAGACTCACTTCAGAATTACTCACAGACAATGACCTTATCTTGCATGAACATTATGGATATTTATGTTGGCATATTGGCCTTGACAGATAGGGGTGATAATATATTTCTCATTAATGAAGCTTGAAGTCTACACTTCCCATCATTTATCATTCTCAGTCGTCACTTTCAGCTAGTGATGTGCTTCTTCAGTAAGTGATATCTGAGTCTTCCTTGGCAACTTCTGTGCTGAGCTGATCACCTTGTTCCAGCTCATAAACTTTCTACCCAATTTTCACCCCTGTTTGTCACCACCACCTTCTCAAAAGTAATTCGGCAAGGTAATGCCTTGACCTTGCCAGAGTACAAAAAGAAAACTTGGCAAGGCAGGAAATTAATAAATGAAAATTTAATTGGGGTTTTCTACATTGCAGCAGATCACATAAAATATACTGTAGTTATTTATGGCATATTGTAAGAAAAGTAGCTTTATGCCATGAGCATTTGTTATAAATATTAAGCTAGATGCTGATAAGAAACAACATCATAATTTTCACACATTTCAGCTTTTTGAGATAGAAAAAATATCATACTTTTGTTCATTCATATATAAATTAAAAATATTTTCCTTGCTAGTGTAATATTCATTCTAATTGAAAGCATGCAATATTAATCCTTGTGCCTTTAGAATTTCTTTTGGTACCATAAGCTGGCCAATTTCCTCTTATTGTGTGTGCATTTCACTTTGGTAACTTTATTTGACCAAAGTTTCTTCTTGGACATATACTGCATGTTAGATAAAGAACATTCTACTATCTTGATAATGTTGGAAGAGTTAACTGATTCCAAAGTTTGCTGGGCCAAAGATTGACAATCACATCAATTAGCTCTATGGGACTTACAGTACACAAAGAAGAGAAATGAGCTTGATTTATTGTTTGTGAAAAATGAATAATTCCTTTATTATGTTACAAAGGCCTATGGCATCATTGAGTTGCATTTGGTGTGAAGTGGTGTACTTTGTATTTTAGGACATGAATAAATCATATTAGTCTTAGATTTACAGCTGTTAAATATTTTTGAAGAATTCTTACATACCACGCATTAAGAGATTATTTAATTCCTTTTAAACAAAACTAGTAATATGCATCAGTTTAATGGCAGTAATGAATATGAAGGACAATTATTATTTCTTCATTGATATTTATGCAGGATATCGACCCAAAATATCAATCAATCTTTACCTTCATGGATGCTGCTTGACTTGCTGAGTACTTCCCAAAGTTTATTTTCTGTTAAGTTAGTTTAAAAATTACAGTTTCTTCATAAAATGTAATATGTAAAATGCTTTTAAGATGATTCAAGTGTTCATTTCAAATAACTCCTGAACTAGATCTGAAAATGCACTTTTCTCTGCTTGTGAGAACGTCTCCCATGATCATTAAACATAGAATGATACAGCACATGAACCAGCCGTTCAGACCATGATGTCTGTGGTGACTCTGATGTTAATATAAACTACACATCTACCTGCAAACAGCCTATATCCCTCCATTCCAGCTTTGTTTGGAGAAGTGTCTGTCTACATATCTCTTAAATGTTGCTATTGTATCTGCTCTCATCACTTCTCTGGCAACGTGATTCAGACAATTACAACTCTGTAAAAAAAAACTTGCCTGGTAGATCTCCTGTACCATATAGCCTACATTATAATAAGGGACTACTTTATGTTGCAGTTACACGTTGTTGAATGAGCTATTAGGCACATATTGATCTGTACATGTGTGTTCAGTGTTTGGTTTCTACCAGTAAAGAGCCATGAACCTTAGCTCCCATCTCCAGCATTTTTATTAATAGCATTGTTGTGTAGCCAGGCCACATACACAACAAATTGGTGACGAGGTTAATGAACCTACGTTGTATCAGAACTTTGTGTTTTAATTGATAATGACACTTGGAAGAAGAGCACAAGAAACAAGCCAAGGAGCGGGAGAAGGAGGCAGAGTGAGGCCGCGAGTCTGAAAGGAAGCAGGAGCACAGCTGGGATTGGGAACGTCAGGAGACCAAGAGATACTGTCGGAGCCACAGCACGTCCAGGTGAGACCCCAGCCAGTGCTGACCCCCAGGGGCTGAGGGTCTGCCTGCCCCAGAAGGGAGATAAAAAGGAGCGATACACACATCTAGACAGCGTGTGCTCGTGGCACTAGCAAAAAGGTCACAAGTCAAAAAGAAAACAAGGGGAAAATGAGGCTAAATTAATATAACAAACATGGCGATGATTGGAACCATTACAGCATTTGATAGTGGCATTGAAGACTGGGCAACTTACATTGAAAGAGTGGAGTTATATTATGAGGCTAACCGTGTTAAGGATGGAAAGAAAGCCAGTGTCTTACTCAGAATTATAGGAGCACAAACAAACGGCCTACTGCGGAGCTTGTTAACCCCTGCAAAGCCAGCTGACAAAACATTCAAGCAAATAGTAGACACTCTCCAACTCCAAGAGCACTTAAACCCCAAACCACTCACTGGTCATTGCTGAAAGATTTAAATTTCACAACAGGAATCAAAGCAAAAATGAAAGCATTTCTGAATATTGTGTTGAACTGTGCAAATTATCAGAACATTGTCAATTTGGAGCTGCACTATGGGACGCATTGAGGGACAGGTTAGTGTGTGGCATGTACTGTGAAACCACACAGAAGCTGCTTCTGTGTGAAAGAGACCTTACATTCGAGAAGGCGCTAAACATTGCAATATCAACGGAAACAGCTGCACGAGGTGCATCCAAGATACAACAAAAATCTCTGCAATATGTCACAAATAAAATATCACTGAACAGAAATGAAGGAAAGAAATGTTACCATTCTGGGAACAGGTCACATGACCTTGATGACTGTTGGTTTAAAGAAAAACAATGTAGAAACTGTGGCAAACAGGGCCACATTGCAGAGTATGTAAAGCTAGTCAACAGCAGAAAAAGGGCAAAATACAGAAGCCCCAGAAGGGAAAATACAGCAAGGTACACAAAATGAAAGAAGGCGGTTCTGATGAAAATGACTCAGACGAAAGTGAATTGTCTTGTTGGCAGCTTCACAGCGTGAAAGAGACAGATGATCGAAGAGTAATATGGATCACTCCACAAGTGGTGGGTGTGAGACTGAAAATGGAGTTGGACACAGGCTCAACTTTAACAGTGATCTCTGTACATGACTACAAATGACTATTTTTGCACATACCTTTGAAATGAACAAAACTTTTACTAAAGACTTACACAGGACAGAAAGTGTGTCCAGAAGGCAAAATTAAAGCAACAGTGACCTACGGAGATAAAACACAGCTACTGAACCTCTATGTACTGAAAAGTGGAGGACCACCATTGCTGGGATGTGAATGGCTCAGGAAAATCCAGTTGGATTGGCCCACCATCAAGGCACTAGTTGTGTCAGCAAAGGCAGGCAGCAAGGCTACAGCTGAGAGACTGTCACAAGTAATTGCTGACTCTGAGGAAGTGTTCATGAAAGGAACAGGAGCACTTCAGGGCATGAAGGCAAAGATTGAGATTGAGGAAAATGCATGTCCAAAATTTTACAAAGCCAGACCAATGCCATATGCAATCTGTCCTACAGTAGAGGCTGAGCTGAAAAGTCTGGAGCAGACTGGGGTCCTGTCAAAGGTGGATTAGAGTGAATGGCTATTGTTCCTGTGATGAAGAAAACCTCCAGCACAAAACCAGGAAAACCAAGCAAGGTGTGCATATATGGTGATTTTAAAGTGACTGTTAACCTGGTTCTCCGCACAGTACAGTATCCGTTCCCTTGTATTGAGGACATCTTTGCTTCTCTGTCAAGAGGAAAACATTTCCCAAAACTTGATTTGACCTAGGCTTATCTCCAAATGGAAATTGATGATGCATCCAAGAAATACCTGACAATAAATACACACAAAGGACTTTACCAGTACAATAGTTTGGTGCTTGGGATAGCATCAGCTCCTGTAGTCTGGCAAAGGGCAAAGGACCAGGTCCTGCAGGGGATTCCAGGGACTCAGTGTTACCTGGATGACATCACTGTCACCGGCAAAGATGTCATCTTTCTAACCTTGAACAAGTGCACACCAGGTTACGAGAATATGGGCTCAGAGCTAATCGACAGAAATGTGAGTTTTTCAAAAAGGAAATCTCATACTGTGGGCATGTGATCAACAAGGATGGCTTACACATGTCTCAAGACAAGATAGAAGTGGTGCTTAAGGCACCATCGCCTGAAAATGTGTCTCAGCTGAGAGCCTACCTTGGACTAGTGAACTACTACCACAAGTTCTTGTCTAACCTAGCCACAGTCCTACACCCACTAAATGCATTATTACAGACAGGGGACAATGGAAATGGACTGAGAGCTGTGAGAAAGTATTTCAAGAAACTAAAAGACTCATAACTTCAGAATGGATACTCGTGCACTTTGACCCCTCCTTAGCAAGCCAACTAGCTTGTGATGCCTCAACCCATGGGATAGGAGCCGTGTTATTGCACCAGTTTCCAGATGGCTCAGAAAGACCAATAGCCTTTGCCTCAAGAACGCAAACTTTAGCTGAACGTAACAATGCACAGATTGACAGAGAGGCCCTAAGCCTCATATGGGGAGTCAAAAAATTCTGTCACTACCTGTATGGCCACAAGTTTACCTTGTTGACTGATGAGCAACCTCTTATGTCAATCTTCAATCCAAGAAAAGGCGTTCCAGTGATGACAACACAATGGCTGTAGCGATGGTCTCTGTTCTTAGGAAGTCACAGGTATGACATTGAACACAAGGGGACCAAGCAACATGGCAACGCAGATGAGTTGTCACGTTCGCCACTGCTGACTTCCGAGATAACAACACAAATGGATTCAGCAGAGGTCTTTCACACAGCAATAATTGAACGATTACCAGTAACAAACAGCCTCATTGAAAGGGAAACACGCAACGACCCTATGTTGTCATAGGATGTATGACATCACGGTAAAGGGATGGCCAGTGCGGGGTAACACACTGTCTCCAGCCTTCTCAGCGAGGAAGGAGCAGTTGTCAGTATGTCGGGGAACACTAATGTGTGTCTCACGAGTTGTGATTCCTCCCAAGCTACCACCAGAGTGCTGGAGGAACTGCACGAAGGGCACCTGGGCACCGTGAAGATGAAAGGTCTTGCCCATGCCTATGTGTGGTGGCCAGAAATCGATAAATAGATTGAGGACATGACCCAGAACTGCTCTGGATGTCAAGAGATCCAGAACATGCCACCTCAAGCCCCTCTCCATCTGTGGGAGTGGCCCTCATCACCATGACAATGAGTGCACATCGACTTTGCTGGACCATTCATGGACTTTATCTTTTTAATCGCAGTTGATGCACATTCTAAGTGGCCGGAGGTCATCAAAATGAAGACAACCACATTGATAAGACCGTTACAGTTCTGAGGGCCATGTTTGCCAGGAATGGCGTACCAGAGTAAGTCTGCACAGACAATGGACGACGATTTGTCTCTGAAGAATTCCAAAGTTTTGTGAAGAACAATGGAATTAAGCACTTTACATCGGCACCTTACCATCCATCCACAAATGGCTTGGCAGAAAAATCTGTACAGTCATTCAAGAAAGCCCTCAAGGCAAGGGACTGTGAAAATCGAGCACTACGACACAAGATAGACAACTTCCTCCTTGCCTATCATAATGCAGTACATGCAACCAATAATCAGACACCAGTGATGATGTTTCTAAACAGGAACCTGAGGTCCCGTATGGATCTTCTCAAACCAGATGTACGGTGTGATGTGGAGAACGGACAGTTCAAACACTTGAATGCTAAGTCAACACAGAGCTTCAATGTGGGACAGTCAGTTCTTGCACATGAAGATGGCGTGAAGATGGCCATTGAAGCAAGATGGCGGCGCGACGCAGCGCGCTGCGGCCACTAATAAATGAATATCTGTTACCTGTAAGTAGGGGCCGTGTACAATCCTGATTTGATGGAGACGGTCGTGAGAAGCATGGAGGAAGATCTGGTGGAACATTTGAAATGCCTGTTTCGCTGCCACTGCTACTGTGTGATTGAAAAATCTCCGGGAGGAAGGCCCCGAATCCTCGGATTTGTCTGTCGCTTGGCGGCCGGTGCCAGGGTCGAAGCGCTCGGCAGAGATGGTCCTCGGTGCTCGGTGCTCGGTGTCAGAGGGCTGGTCGGAGGCTTGAAGTTTTCGGACTGACTCGGAGTTGGCTGTGGTCGGGGCTCCCAGGCTGCTGTATCGGCAAGCTGCAGCGCTGGAGGTTCATGGCAGGAAGAGTTTTTCTTCCTTCTACCGTCTGCGTGAGATGATGGGCTGTCGGGACTTTGCGACTATCTTTTAAAACCATGCCATGGACTGCTCTTAATCAGATTATGATATTGCTTTGCACTGTTGAAACTATGTGTTATAATTATGTGGTCTTTGTCAGTTAGTCTTTTATCAATTATGTTATTGTCTGCACTGTTGAAACTATATGTTAAATATAACTATATGTAACTATGTGGTTTTGTGTAGGTCTTGAAGCTTTAGTTTTGTCTGATGGGTTTGTAGTTCCTTTCCGGGGAACGTGCTAAGACGGTAGCGCGATATCGATACACAGCAGCCTCTCCGGACTCTGGATTGGGGATTACCAAACGTTACATGGTTTTTCTTGTGTGGTCTGTTTTGTGCTTTTTTCGTGATATCATTCCGAAGAACGTTGTCTCATTTTTTAACTGCATTGTATTTGTAGTTATAAATGACAATAAACTGAATCTGAATCTGAATGATTACCAGACTGGCAGCCAGGTTTAATTTCCGCCAGGTGGGAGTACAGAGTACAGGTGGGAGAGAACGTATGGAGACGGCATGTGGATCAAACCCTGAATGCTCGAGTGAAAAACACAACAACTTGCCCGGACTCTCATGACATAGAGGCATGTCATATGGATCAAATACTGAATGCTCAGGTGAAAAACACAACAACTTGCCCGGACTCCCCGGGTGTAGAAGCAAACACTCCTGCTGTGACCACATCAGTCTCCTCCACAGATGAGTTCGTCATCAGTGCTGAGGACCCACCTGAGGTACCTGTGGAGACTCATTCCCCAAAGCAAACGTTTCCAGTCAGACATTACCCGGAGAGGCAGAGGAGACATCCCTAGAGACTTGAGTTATAAATGGGTCTTAGACCAAAAGTAAAAAAAAAGCTTGTTATAATTTGACATTATTACATTACTTTGTTATAATTTGATATTATGTTACTCAGTAAACAAATGGTAGGCATTTGTATGTTAGGGGTAAACATATTTGTTTAGCATAGTGCCCCAGTTAAAAAAAAGTTGATACACTATTAAAATAAAAGGGGAGGAGTGTACTGTATAGCCTACATTATAATAAGGGACTACTTTATGTTGTAGTAACACGTTGTTATTAGGCGCATATTGAGCATGTGCTATTAGGCGTGTTTTGATCTGTACGTGTGTGTTCAGAGTTTGGTTTCTGCCAGTAAAGAACTATGAAATTTAGCTCCTCTCTCCAGCGTTTTTACTAATAGCATTGTTGTGTAGCCAGGCCACATACAGAACATCTCCTTTAAACTTTTCCCCTTTCCCTTAAATCTACGCTTTCCGGTATTTATGATATTCACCTTGGAAAAAGATTCTAAATGCCTATCCTATCCATTCTTCTTGTAATTTGCTATACTTTTCTCAGCTTGCCCCTCAGCCTTTGATGCTCCAGAGAAAACAATCCATTTGTTTAACCTCTCCATATAGCTAGAGCTCTCTAATCCAGGTAACATACTGGTGAGCGTGTTCTGCAACCTCTCCAAAGCATCTGATGAAGACAAGCATGCTGTATGCCCTCTTCACCAGCCTGTCTATTTGTGTTGCCATTTCAGGAAACTGTGGACTTGCACCTCAAGCACGTTTTGAACGTCAATGCTCCAAAGGTTCCTGTCATTTAATCTTTCCTCTTTCAGTGGACCTTGCAAAGCGCAACACATCACACTTGTCTCTTTAAACACCATTTGTCATTAAAAGTTAAGTTCTCAAGCAGTGCTCCTGGCAGTCCCAAGAAAGGAGCGTAAATTTTAACCTCATTCTGACATCATAAGAAGAAATTGATGTATTACCTTCAAAGGTGATGAATACTAGGTGAATTTATTTACTGGGGAATCATTTTGCTTAACAGACTGCAGACAGTGGCTGTTTCACAGTCTTAAGAAACTCTTGAATACCCTTTAGATATTTCTCTCTTGTCCTATTATGGTTAATGCAACATCACAATGGAATCTGCTTCCTGAGGGAACTCTGTCATAATACTAAAGTAAAATGTAAACAAAGTCAGATTAGAAATTTACAAATGACACTTATCATGGACTGGATGATGAAAACTGAAACTGCAGGATCAAGGTGGCCACTGTGTGATTTAACAAATCCTTTAAAAGGTGTGAATATCACCGGTAGGGTCAGTAATCATTAGGTATTCCTAAATGCCCTTGAGATGACAGTGGAGAACCATCTTTTGAACGACTGTATGCCTTTGTGGGAATGACCTCCTCCAAAGTTCTGGGATTTCCAGAATTTTAAGACCATAAGGTTTTGGAGCAGAATTAGGCCATTTGGCTCAGTGAGTCTGCTCTGCCATTTCATCATGGCTGATCCAATTTTCCTCAACCCCAATCTCCTGCCTTCTCCCCATATTGTTCCATGCCCTGACCAATCAAGAATCTATCAAACTCTGCCATTAAATATACACAAATACTGCTGACTATGGCAAAGAATCCAATATTTTCCCAACCACTAAGGTCAGACTAACTGGCTTGTAGTTTCTTTCAGAAACATAGAAAACCTACAGCACAAAGCTGTGTCGAACACATCCCTACCTTAGAACTATCTAGGCTTTACTCATAGCCCTCATTATATTTCCAAGTTTTATGTAGCCATCCAGGAGTATTTTAAAAGACCCTATCGTTTCCACCTCCAGCACCGCCGTTGGCAGCTCATTCCATGCACTCACCACTGTCTGGTTAAAAAACTTAACCCTGACATCTCCTCTGTACCTACTCCCCAGCACCTTAAAACTATGTCCTCTCATGCAAGCCATTTCAGCCCTGGGAAATGCCTCTGACTATCCACATGATCAATGACCCTCATTATCATGTACACCTCTATCGGGTCACCTCTCATTCTCCGTCGCTCCAAGAGAAAAGGCCGAGTTCACTCAAACTATTTTCATAAGGCATGCTCCCTAATTCAGGCAACATCCTTGTAAATCTCATCTGCACCCTTTCTATGGTTTCCACATCCTTCCTGTAGTGAGGTGACCAGAACTGAGCACCGTACTTCAAGTGGGGTCTGACCAGGGTCCTATATAGCTGCAACATTACCTCTTGTCTCTTAAACTCAATCCCATGATAGATGAAGGCCAATGCACTGTATGCCTTCTTAACCACAGAGTCAATCTGCATAGCAGCTTTGAGTGTCCTATGGACTTGGACCCCAAGATCCCTCTAATCCTCCATAGTGCCAAGAGTCTTTCCATTAATACTATATTCTGCCATCATATTTGACCTACCAAAATGAACAACCTCACATTTATTTGGGGTTGAACTCTATCTGCCACTTCTCAGCACAGCTTTTCATCCTATCAATGTCCCGTTGTAACCTCTGACAGCCCTCCACACTATCCACAACACCCCCAACCTTTGTGTCATCAGCAAATTTACTAACCCATCCCTCCACTTCCTCATCCAGGTCATTTATAAAAATCACAAACAGTAGGGGTCCCAGAACAGATCCCTGAAGCACACCATTGGTCACCAGCCTCCATGCAGAATATAACCAGTCTACAACCACTCTTTGCCTTCTGAGCGGAAGCCAGTTCTGGATCCAAAAAGCAAAGTCCCTTTGGATCCCATGCCTCCTCACTTTCTCAATAAGTCTTGCATGGGGTACCTTATCAAATGCCTTGCTAAAATCCATATACACTACATCTATGACTCTACCTTCATCAATGTGTTTAGTCACATCCTCAAAAAACTCAATCATGCTCGTAAGGCACGACCTGTCTTTGACAAAGCCATGCTGACTATTCCTAATCATATTATGCCTCTCCAAATGTTCATAAATCCTGCCTCTCAGGATCTTCTCCATCAACTTTCCAACCACTGAAATAAGACTCACTGGGCTATCCCTACTCCCTTTCTTGAATAAGGGAACAACATCCGCAGCCCTCTAATCCTCTGGAACCTCTCTTGTCCTCATTGATGATACAAAGATCATTGCCAGAGGCTCAGCAATCTCCTCCCTTGCTTCCCACAGTAGCCTGGGATACATCCCGTACAGTCCTGGTGACTTACCCAACCTGATGCTTTCCTAAACTCCAGCACATCCTCTTTCTTACTATCTACATTCTCAAGCATTTCAGTCCACTGCAAATTATCCCTACAATCACCAAGATCATTTTCCGCAATGAATACTGAAGCAAAGTATTCATTCAGTACCTCTGCTATTTCCTCTGGTTCCATACACATTTTTCCACTGTCACACTTAATTGGTCCTATTCTCTCACATCTTATCCTCTTGCTCTTCACATACATGTAGAATACCTTGGGGTTTTCCTTTATCATGTTCACCAAGGCATTCTCATGGCCCCTTCTGGCTCTCCTAATTTCATTCTTAAGCTCCTTTCTGCTGCCTTATGACCTTCTATATTCCTATCATTACCTAGTTTTTTGAACCTTTCATAAGCTCTTCTTTTCTCCTTGACTAGATTTTCAACAGCCTTTGTACATCATGGTTCCTGTACCCTACCATCTTATCTCTGTCTCATTGGAATGTACCTATGTAGAACTCCACGCAAATAGCCCCTGAACATTAGCCACACTTCTTCTGTACATTTCCCTGAGAAAACCCGTTTCCAATTTAAGCTTCCAAGTTCCTGCCTGATAACCTCATAGTGCCCCTTACTCCAATTAAACGTTTCCCTAACTTGTCTGTTCCTATCCCTCTCTAATGCTATGGTAAAGGAGATAGAATTGTGATCACTGTATTCAAAATGCTCTCCTACTAAGAGACCTGACACCTGACCAGGTTCATTTCCCAATACCAGATCAAGTAGAGCCTCTCCTCTTGTAGGCTTATCTACATATTGTGTCAAGAAACCTTCCTGAACACACCTAATAAACTCTACTGCACCTAAATTCCTCACTCTAAGCAGATCTCAATCAATATTTGGGAAGTTAAAATCTCCCACCACAACAACCTTGTCATTATTACTCCTTTCCAGAATCTGTCTCCCTCTCAGCTCCTCAATGTCCCTGTTACTATTGGGTGGTCCATAAAAATACACCCAGTAGAGTTATTGACCTCTTCCTATTCCTAACTTCCAACCACAGAGACTCTGTAGACAACCCTTCCATGACTTCCTCCTTTTCTGCAGCCATGACACTATCTCTGATCAACAGTGCCATGCCCCACCTCTTTTGCCTCCCTCCCTATCCTTTCTGAAACATCTAAAGCCTGGCACTTGAAGTAGCCATTCCTGCCCCTGTACCATTCAAGTCTCTGTAATGGCCACCATATTATAGCTCCAAGTGCTGATCCACACTATAAGATCATTAGCTTTATTCATGATACTCCTCGCATTAAAATAGACACATCTCAAACCACAGGTCTGAGCACGTCCTTTATCACTTGTCTTTCCTCCCTTTCGCACTGTCTCCAAACTTTCTCTATTTGTGAGCCAACCTCCCATTCCTCCAACACTTCAGTTTGGTTCCCATCCCCCTGCATTTCTAGTTTAAACTCTCCCCAATAACCTTAGCAAACCTTCCCGCCAGGATATTGGTCCTCGGGAATTCAAGTGCAACCCATCCTTTTTGTACAGGTCATGCATGGCCCTGAAGTGTTCACAATGATCCAGAAGCCTGAATCCTTGTCCCCTGCTCCCATCCTTCAGCCATGCATTTATCCTCCACCTCATTCTATTCCTATACTCACTGTCACATGGCACACGTAGTAATCCTGAGATGACTACCTTTGAGGTCCTGCTTCTCAACTTCCTTCCTAACTCCCTGTAGTCTGTTTTCAGGACCTCCTCCCTTTTCCTACCTATGTCATTGGTACTAATATGTACCACGGCCTCTGGCTGTTCTTCCCACTTCAAGACATTATGGACGTGATCAGAAACATCCCGGACCCTAGCACCTGGGAGGCAAACTACCATCCGTGTTTCTTTCCTGCATCCACAGAATTACCTATCTGATCCCCTAACTATAGAGTCCCCTACTACTGCTGCCATCCTCTTCCTTTCCTTGCCCTTCTTAGCCACAGGGCCAGACTCTGTGCCAGAGGTGTGACTATCCCCAGGTAGACTATCCCCCCAAAAGTACTCAAACAGGAGTATTTATTGTTAAGGGGGACAGCCACTGGGGTGCTCTCTAGCACCTGCTTCTTGCCCTTCCCTCTCCTGACTGTTACCCACTTTTCTGTCTTGTGATCCTGGGGTGACTACATGCCTATAGCTTCTCTCTATCATCTCTACACTCTCCCTGACCAGACGAAGGACATCAAGCTGTAGCTCCAGTTCCCTAACACGGTCCCTAAGGAGCTGCAGGTCAACGCACCTGGTGCAGATATGGTCATCTGGGAGGATAGGAGTCTCCAGGACCTCCCACATCTGACACCGAGCACAGAAAACCGGCCTCACACACATACTTTCTGTCTTTATTTTAAACAGATGACCTACCTGGCCTCAACTCTTTATTGGAATGCCTCCCTACTCTGTCTCCCACTACGCTGTCGCCCACTCCTCTGATGCCTGCTCTGTAAATCTGTCCTCTTTTAAACTCTTCCCTCTGTTCTCACTGGTCTCCCTCTTGAAATTTATCCTTGCAAGTGGAACAAGTGCCACATCTGCCCCTGTATCACATCGCTCACTACCATTCAGGGTCCCAAGCAGTCCTTCCAGGTGAGGCGACACTTCATCTGTGAGCCAGTTAGGCTCATCTATTGTATTCGGTGCTTCCTGTCTGGCCTCTTGTATATTGGTGAGACCCAACATAGATTGGAAGACCGCTTCGCCGAGCATCTATGCTTCATTCTCTGGAAAAAGAGGGATCTCGCAGTGGCCACCCATTTTAATTCCACTTCCCATTCCGATATGTCTATCCATGGCCTCCTCTACTGTCGCAGTGAGGTCACACTCAGGTTGGAGGAACAACACCTTATATTCCAACAACACAGCCCTCTCAGCCTGAAACATTGACTGTACTTTTATTGATAGATGCTGAGTTCCACTAGCATTTTGTGTGTGTTGCTTGGATTTCAGACATCTGCAGATTTTCTCATTTGTGACCTTATATTTGATCTGGGTAGCCTTTAATCTGATGGCATGAACATTGATTTCTCAAAATTCCAGTAATGCCCCCCTCCCCATTCTCCATATGTCTTTCTCAGTTTACCCTCTTGCCTGCCCATCACCTCCTTCTGGTGCTCCTCTTCCTTTTCCTTTCTTTATTGGCCCTCTGTCCTCTTTTATTAGATTCTCTTTTCCAGCCCTGTATTTCTTTTATCAATCAACTTCCCAACTCTTTACTTTACCCTTTCCCCCTTCCTGGTTTCACCTATCACCTTGTGTTTCTACCTCCCTTCACTCTGACTCCTCTTCTTTTTATCTCCAGTCTCGGCCCGAAACATTGGTTGTATCCTTTTCCTTAGATGCTGCTTGGCCTGCTGAGTTCCTCGAGCACTTTGTGTGTGTTACTTCAATAATCAGGCCTGGTTTTGCTGACATTGAGTGACAAGTTGTTGCTGTGGCTCCATTCAATCTCCCTCCTATTTGCTGATTGGTCACCACCAATGATTTGGCCCACAACAGCAACATCATCCGCAAACTTAAATATGCCATTGGAGCTGTACTTCACCTCACAATCATAACTTATAAAGTGAGTAGAACAGGGGGCTAAGCACCAGCCTGTGCTGATAGTAATTGTGGAAGAGATGCTGCTGCCAATCCAAACGTCTGGGGTCTGCAAGTGAGGAAATTGAGGATTTAGGCACAAGGAAGTACTGCGAATTAGGCCTTGCAGCTCATCGATTAGTTTTGAGGGAATAATAGTGTTGACAGCAGAGTATTCTGATGAGACACCTTTACTGTCAAGATATCCAGAAGAGCCAATGAAATAACATCTACTGTTGACCTGCAGTGACAGTAGGCAAATTGGAGCGGATCCAAGTTGCTCCTCAAGCAGGAGTTGATGACCTTTGTCACCAACCTCACAAAGCACTTTATCACCATGGATATAAGTGCCGTTGGATGATAGTCGTTGAGGTAGGTTACCATGTTCTTCTTGGGCACCTGTATAATTGAAACCTGCTTGAAGCAGGAGGCTACCTCAGACAGCCAAAGGAAAGGTTAAGGATATCAGTGAACACTCCAGCCAGTTGAATTTCACAGATCTTCAGTACTCAGCCAGGTTTCCTGTCTTGGCCAAATGCCTTCCATGGGTTCACCCTCCTGAAGGCTGCTCTGACATCAGCCAAGTGTTATAGTTGAAATTAAATCTTAATATTCTAAGAGAGGCCATTTAAAGTGTTTAAAAGTACAGTGAGGTAATTTCTATTTTGCTTTTAGTTTTTCAGATTGCATTTATTTGTTTCTGATTTGTCTCTGGTATTCCTTGGTGTGAAGAATTAGGGAAGCATTAACTATATTACCTTCTGTTCACCATACTGAAGCTTTCAAGTTCCTTGCTTTATATTTTTCATGGTGATAGTCATCATCATTATCATTATAACATTCATAGTCTATGTAAAGCCTACACAATTCAGAGGACTATTTTCATCAGTGCCAAATTTGATCGATCAGTTGCAGGTTCACAACTATATCTGTCTGCAATGTTCTTCACATCTTATGTTATCAATCTTGCATTTTTATCAAAGAGACTTCATCTTGATTATAGCAGTCCACATGACAGAATGGTAGAAGTGACCATCCTTCCCACTCTCGTGTGCCAAGTACATTCCACCTCATGAAAATATGAGGAATAATCAAAGGTGTTGGACATTCTTTTTAGAGACACCCAATGCCTTCCATCTATGGTAACGAACTATTTACTGGAGGAGCAGCATCTGGAGAAAAGGAACTATCAACTTCTCCATTTGAAATCACCGAGTTCCTTGAGAAAATTGCTTGTTGCTTCCGATATCAGAGCTTGCAATATTTTGTAAATTTCATCTGTAGTTCCTGGCCATACCAAGGAATATGTTTCAATTTTTTTTAAACTTTCATAGTTAAAGCAAAGAAAAAGCTCAAACCACTCAAAACTTTGTATTTGTATTTGGATTGGACTGTAGTTGTTTGCAATATGGAAGTTCAAGGTTGCTTCAAGCCAGGACAAGAACCAGGAGAGTGCTAACCACTTTAGAAAAGAGTGGAAGGGGAAATGTAACTCAGAGTAATGGGAATCCAGTCATTACACGTCATTAGAATTCTGTTGTAGGAGAACTATCAGTGTATTATTATTCCCAGGCAGCAAAAGTTAAACAAAGATGAAGCCAAGTCTCCAAGGCCTTTAAGGTTATGGTTATGACCCACACTGATGTAATATAGCCTCCATATTAAACTCATAGGCAAGTAATTCTTAATGTTCCTTTGATATATTATCACGTCCACACTTATGAGATCTATATATACACTTCAATAGATGATGCCACAGAACTTCCACTGACAAGCTCACATAGGTAATCACTATTGAAAATTGGTTAATTAGTAATTTTCATAGGAAATGCACAAGCACAATCTTTTGATGAATATACAAGATCTGCTGGTATGAGGATTTCATTTAAATCTATTGGAAATGTAAGAAAAAAAGGAAGATAACACCTACAGATTCACAAACAAGGTAGTTATTTAAAACTGAGGTGCATGGAAATTTCTTCCCTCAATGAAGCTTTTGAATTCTCTGCCTCAAATGGTGGTGGAGGCGAGATCATTGCTAATACCTATGTAAGTTGGAAGTAGGTAAATATATGGAGAATTTACAACTATAAGGAACTTATACAGGTGAAGATTTGAGGCCAGCATGATCATATTACGTGGTGAGGTAGGCTTGAGGTCTGGTGGCCCACTCCTGTTCCTATTTTCTTGTGTATCAGTAGCATGCCTTGTCAATTGTATAATTTCATTAATAACAAAGGAAGCTTCTAACAAATATTAAGGGAATGTGACAATATGCCCTGCTATGTGCCAAGGGAGGGAAAGGCTGTCTGTTAACAGAAACATTTCCTGAAATGAGATCCACAGCACATACGTGCATATATGCACTTTTCTCCTTTAGCATTCAAGCCGGGTCACACAGAGATTCCACTTCTAGACTGCAAGCTCTGTGAAGTTGCTAAAACCTGCATCTCAGCATGGAAATTTGGTTTAAGGTCTTTAATCTTAATGGAGACACAGCAGCTGAAGGCTAATGAAGAAATTTTATTACATTTCTTTTGAAAGCATTGGCACAGCCCAATTGTGTGGGAGGATTTTATGCTGACAGGTTATTGTTGGCAAAGAACTAGACATAGCTCAGTTCTCCATTTCCCTTTATTATCAGCTACTATTGCCCAGCAGACAGGAGCATATAACAACAATTCTCTGCACAAGTGTCTAACATGGATAATGTAACTATATTATTTATTATAACTTGTCATGGGACAGAAGCTAAGTTTGTAAGCTCTCTCCTTCCTTCCCTTTCTGAAACAGGGATACAGCTGGTTTTAATAACTTGAAGTTTGATCAGTTCAAAGTATCCATTTTACTAAACGATAATCTTAATATGACCAACATACTTTACAAAGCTCTTGAAGGGTCCTCAACTGGAAAATGCTAACTGCTCCTAAGCAACACACACAATGCTGGAGGAACTCAGCAGGTCAGGCACTATCTATGGAAAAGAGTAAACAGTCAACATTTCAGGCTGAGACCCTTCGTCAGGACTGAGAAGGAAGGGGGAAGATGCCCGAATAAAATTGTGCTGGGAGGGAAATGAGGCTAGCTAGAAGGTGATAGGTGAAGCCAGGTGGGTGGGTAAGTTCAAGGGTTGGAGCAGATGGAATCTGATAGGAGAGGAGAGTGGACCATAGGAGAAAGGGAAGGAGGAGGGGACCCAGGGGGAATTTATGGGCAGGTGTGAAGAAATGAAAGGTCAGAGTGGAGAATAGAGGAAGGGGTGAGGGAGGGAGGGAAATTTGTTCTCAGGAAGAAGAAATTGATATTTATGCCATCAGGTTAGAGGATACTCAGACCGAATATAAGGTACTGCTCCTCCACCCTGAGCGTAGCCTTATCTTGGCACAAGGGGAGGGCGGCCATGGATCAATATGTTGGAATGGGAATGGAAATGGGTATTAAAATGTTTGGCCACTGAGAAGTCCTGTATGTGGCAGATGGTGCTGAGGTGCTTGACAAAGTGGTCCCCTAATTCATAACAGGTCTCACCAATGTAAAGGAGACTGGAGCACTGGGTATACAGATGATCCAGTAGGTTCGCAGCTGAAGTGTTGCTTCACCTAACTGTTGCTTCTTCCACAAATTCTTCCTGACCTGCTACGTTTATCCAGAGTTTTTCTGTTTTTATATCAGATTTTTGTATGGGTTTTTAAAAAATATTTACATCCGGGATACCTTCCCTTTCTCATTACCATATCATCTTATTAGCTAAACCTTGTGTATATCCATTCCAGTCCCAGGGGTCAATACAACAATGATCCAATAAAACACAGCTTCCTGTGACACACCAGTATCTTTGTAGCTAACAGGTCTTAATTGCAAGGTAAGATGTCATATGCAGCAGCGATAGAAATGGTAACCCTCTCTCTGATATAAGAAAATGTTTTGAAATATCCTTTCCCTGCTTCAACGTTTTGCTCTCCCCATCCCCCATGTCCAGTGTTTGTCATACCTTTTAGTTTTACAAGGACATATCTCTAAAGACAGTTATTAAATACAATTTTGGTGCTTGCAATAAACACAAGATGGCAGCACACTTGGACACAGCAGCTTCTATAGCGACAACCAAAGGTGCAATTGTCTTTTTAGAATTTATTTTTTATGATCGCAAGGTCCTGCTGAGCATTAAGAACTTGAAGTACGCAGGTCTAACCCATCGGCGAGTTGCTCATTGGTGGAGAAATTGTAAGAGCTGGACTCAGTGCAGGCCTGCTACAGAAAGGCATCGGAATCAGCATGCGAAGATTGTGTGCAGTCTAACAGTGAGTGATTGTCTGAGATGCTTTTCTTGTGATCACAAGTCCCTGGGGACGTTGGTAATGTGGAATGCTGCAATTCTGTTTCATTAGCAGGGGGAGAGCTGTGTGGCCTTGGTCATAGAGAGGACTAGACCTCCGGCTATGGTGCTGCCTGTTTGCAGCTGCCCAGGAGAGAAACACCGGAGTTGGTGCCAGTGGCAGTGTGGTGCAGTGTCCATGCTGTCTTCGGTCGGTAGAAGACAAGCTGGATTGTGTTCGACTGCAGACTGCTGCAATATTCATGGACTCAGGGACTTGGACTATATATTTTTATTGTGTGACTGTAATTTACTGCTATCTTATATGTGCTATATGTGCCTTGTACTGTTTATGACTGTTAGTACCATGATTTACATCTTGGCCCTGGAGTAACATTCTCAGTTGGTTGTATTCATGTCTATTCATGTATGTTTGAATGATAATTAAACTTGAACTTGAACTTGACAACCGATGCTGCAGCTGTTGGAAATCCAAAGCTACACAAACAAAATTCCAGAGGAATTCAACAGGCCAAGCAGCATCTATGCTGTGGAATAAATAGTCAGTGTTTCAGGTCAAGAGCCCTCATCAGTCCTGATGAAGGCTCTCGGCCCAAAACATTGACTGCTTATTCCTTTCTATAGATGCTGCCTGACCTGCTGATCTCCCCCAGCATTTTGATTGTGTTGCTCCCGTGCTAACAATCTGTTACATTTTACTTCAGGTGGCAAGGCAGTCGATTGGAATTAAATGCTTGCAACAGATGGGGAGATAAAACTTTAATATTTTCCCGGCACATGATTCCACATTGTTGAACCAAGCTAAACCCATATTGACATGAAATGCCACGTGCAAACAAACAACCTTTGCATGTTCATATTTCTAAAAGCTTCTTATGACATGAGGAGCCTATTTTATGACAGTATTGTAAATGTTATGGCTCTGTGAACAATCAAAAAACACAGGAGGTCAGACGCACATCACTCTCTTTCTCCTACAGCCACACACTGTATACATTCAGAGCTTAGTG